>NC_053136.1:14002194-14616524 GCF_016808335.1 Panicum virgatum
TCTTGCCTCTGATTCCTTTTCGATGTGATCTCTGACAACCTTCGAATCTGTTCTGACTATGAAGTTTTGATGGCCTAGGGCTTTCATTTCGCGTAGGCCCAACAGCAAGGCTTCGTACTCGGTGGTGTTGTTGGTTGATGTTTCGAGGTTGCCGAAGGTCAGCCGTGCAGCGTATCTTGTTTTTGCTCCCGAAGGAGACTCTATGATTGCAGCAATACCGGCTCCGTCGTTGCACCAAGCCCCGTTGCAGTGCACGATCCAGGTTTCAGTCGAAGGTTCCTCCCTGAAGGTTGGGGATGTCCAATCGGCAATGAAATCTGCCAATACTTGTGACTTGATGGCCGTTCTTCTTTCGAAGTCTATGTAAAACTCAGAGAGTTCCGAAGCCCATTTGGCAATTCTAACTGAGGCCTCTCTGTTACTGAACAAGTCATGCAAAGGTTGATCTGTGACCACTATTATCTTGTGAGCTTCGAAATAGTGTCGAAGCTTCCGGACAGACATGACTACTGCATATGCGATTTTTTCTAGCTCTGAGTACAGGAGCTTCGAGCCTGCGAGAGCTTCGGATACGAAATAAACAGGTAGTTGCTTCTTTTTTTCCTTCGCTCTCTCTCTCGAGCACGAGCGCTGCACTGACGGCAGAGTAGGATGCTGCGATGTATAGGAGCAACACATCCTTCGGGTCAGGTGAAGTCATTTTGACCATGTTTTGTAGGTGGTTTTTGAGCGCCTGGAGGGCTTCGCTTTGCTTGGGGCCCCACTCAAATTTGTTTGCGTTGCGAAGGACCTTGAAGAATGGTATGCTTCGGTCTGCAGAGCGGGGGATGAATCTGTTTAGGGCTGCAATCTGCCCTGTGAGTTTCTGTACGTCCCTGATGGACTTTGGCTCCTCCATGTTCCAAAGAGCTTTTACTTTGTCAGGGTTTGCTTCGATGCCTTTGGTGGACACTAGGCATCCTAGCATCTTTCCTTTGTGAACTCCGAAGATGCACTTGTTGAGGTTCAAGGACAGTCCTGCTTTTCTTAAGCTTGCGAAGGTTTCGGCCAGGTCTGCCACATGGTTGCTTCTTATTGAACTGGTTACAACAATGTCATGAACATAAGCCAGGACATTCCTTCTAAGTTGATACTCTAAGACCACAGAAGACATTCTTAAAAAAGATTGTCCTGCATTCTTTAGTCCTTCGGGCATCCTCACGAAGCAGTAGGTGCCGAAGGGGGTTATGAAACTTGTTTTTTCTTCGTCCTCTTTCCTCATCCAAATCTAATAGTATCCGGAGAAACAATCCAATAGAGACATCAGTTGACTGTTTGCCGCATCATCGACGACTCTGTCGATTCTTTGCAGTGGGAAATCATCCTTTGGGCAGGCTTTATTGAGGTCAGTGAAATCAATGCACATGCGCCATTTGCCATTCTTCTTTTTGACCGGCACAGTGTTTGCCAGCCATGTTGGGTATTTGACTTCTCGAATAACATTTGCATCTAGCAGTCTCTGGACTTCGGCTTTTACCGCTGCAACTTTTCCGTCTGCCATTTTGCGAAGTTTTTGCTTCTTTGGCTTGATGTTTGGGTTGATGTCCAAACGGTGCTCAATGATGTCTCTGCTGACGCCCCGTAGGTCACTTGCTGACCATGCAAAAACATCTTGGTTCTTGCGGAGGAACTCAAGGAGTTCTTTTTCCTCCTCGGGCTCGAGAGTTGCATTGATGGTTACCATCTTGTCGGGTAGATGCACGTCAAGGGGAACCTTCTTGACTTCGCAGTCTTCCTCGAAGGTTGTTTTCTCGTTGTCTCTCTGCTGCTCTTTGAAGGTATCAGGCTTAGATTCAGTCCGAAGATTGTGGATATTTTTTTGGCCTGGGGTGTATCCCCGCTCTATGTCCCGTGCAAGTTGCTGGTCTCCGCGGATGGTGATGACCCCCGCGGGTGCTGGAATCTTCATGCACAAGTACAGCTGATGAACGATATCTTTGAACTTGTTGATTGTCCCCCTTCCTAGGATTGCTCTGTATGGGTACGGCATCTCTACCACATCGAAGGTGATGTGTTCTGTTCTTGCGTTAGCTGTGTCTTCGAAGGACACGGGTAGTGATAGTTTGCCGATTGCGTTCACTCTTTTTCCTCCGAATCCCATTAAGGGGATATCCGAGGGCTGAAGCAGGCTTCGGTCAATACCCATCTTATCGAAGGTGTCAGAAAATATGATGTCTGCAGAGCTGCCAGTGTCAACTAGTATCTTGCCAATCCTCCAGCCTTGAATGTTTGCCTCGATGACGAGGGCATCTGTGTGTGGGTAGCTGATGAGGTTGACATCTTCTTCAGAGAAGGTGATCGGAGAGTGTGACCACTAGGTTCTCTTGGTTGGGCCTTCGGAGACGATGCAATGGACTTGCCTGAAGTAGTCCCTGCGCTGCCTCTTGTTTTCGAAGTCCAGGATGGAACCTCCGGAGATGGGCATGATCATGCCGAAGGATGGTAGTGCCGCGGGTTGGCTATTTGTGGTTTGGTTTTCTTGTTTTGGTGGGTGAGCTGGGGGTGGTGGTAGCTGCTCCTGAGTGGGTTGAGCTTGGGTTGTGGGTTGAATGGTTTGCGTTTGAGGGTTTAGCTGCCGCTGCCAATTATGATTGTAGTTGTAGTTAAACATGGGCGGGCGGTATGCTTGTGTAAATGGTGGAGGTGGAACGAATGAAGGTTGCGTGTACTGTATTTGTTGAGGTTGTTGGGTTTGTGGCCATGTTGTGTGCCCAACTAGCTTGGCTTTTTTCTCGGCCTCCATTCTGTCAAGGGTCTTCTTCTTCTCCGGGCATTGGTTTGTTCTGTGGTCGGAGTCAGACCCATGGAAATGATAGAAGATTTTTTTGGGATCGCACGAAGGTCCACGACCTCGGCCCCTTCCTCTGCCGCGACCTCTGCCCCGTGCCCCGGACGAAGGTTGCTTGTCGTTTGAGCGTTGGGGTTCCGACTCTGGTGGTGTCATGAATGGATCGAAGGTTATCTGATCCTCATCTTCATGCGAAGGTTCCAGAGGTTAGATGAGCTGGTGAGCTGGCTGCTTTTCTTACTGCCATGTTTGTTGGTTGTATTTCTCTGCCTGACGCATGATTCTTCTTTGCTCGACCCTTCTGCGGTGGTCGGCGTCTGACTTCGCATACTTTTCTGCTTCTGAATAAAGCTCCTCTAGAGTCCTCGGAGGTTCTCTTATGAGGTGGGAAGCAAGCTAGCCAGGCAGGAGACCCTCGATGCATTTCTCTATCGCATCTTTCTCTAGGAAGTTTGGGATTTGAGCCTACTTTTGGACGAATCTCCGGAAGTAGTCATGGAGAGGCTCACGGTCATGCTGGGGGCATTTGAAGTCTTTTACAGTGTTGGCGTTGAGCCTTCTGAAGCCTTGGAAGTCCTGTAGGAGTCTTTCTTTCAGCTGATACCAGTTGTTGATTGATTGCGGAGGCAAGTACAAGTACCAGTTGGCCACAGAACCTTCGCAGGCCATGACGAAGGACTTGGCCATGGTGGAGTCATCACATCTGGCCGAAGCGATGGTTGCTTAGTAGGCCATGAGGAACTGAGTTGGATCTGTTGTAGTGTTGTACTTGGGGAGCTGTGTTGGCTTGTAGCCGAGCGGCCATGAAGTTCGCTACAGAGCGACTGAGAGTGGCGAGGTCGGGTCAAATGGGAGGTTGACCGGCGGTGGCCTTTGGTTCTCATTATGAGCGAAGGCTGTCTGGAGGATGACGCGTTTTTCTTGCTGGGGGAACCTTCGGGCATTTCTTGGTATGCCCTCTGCAAGCTCTCAACTTCTGCCTCCATCTCTGTTAGCCTGCGCCTGGCCTCGGCTAGCTTATTTGCTTGGTCCAGTGCCCTCTTTTTGGTGGCAAGGTGGGCTTCGATGTTCTTTTTCTTCATTTCAAGGGCTTTGAGCTTGAGTGCTGCTTCTGTGAGTTGATGAGCTTCGGTGTTTTCAGTGTTATCAATCAGGTCTCCATGAGCAGCAGCTTCGTTGGTGATGTCTTCCATTTGTGGGTTGGCTCCTTCGTGCAGTGGTTGAGGGCCGTCGAGGATGCGGCCAGGCTCGGTGGAGGTGCTTGTGGTGCCGGCGGTGGCTTTCTTCTTCGCTGGGGCCATCGAGGGTTGTTTTACGTGCTAGAATGGTGGGCGTCGCTGTTGGGATCTTTGCTTCTTAGATGCCCAGACAGGGAGCATGAACAGTAAGAAAGATGACAATGGAAGTAGGCGTCGAACTCTCCAATAATGATTAGAAAATTCAACCCTTTACACTGTGGAGGGGGGGTATTTATACCCCTAGCCCCCGGCCAGGTTTTCCTAAATTGCCCCCTCTCAACTCATTTACAGCTCACTCTTAGCCGGCTTCGGGGTAAAATTACAACGTGAGAGGTTTACAAATCCGACCTTCTCACGTATTCGAGAGGTGTACAAATCCGACCTTCTCATATATTCACGTTTTACTCACATGTCTACAAACGACGAAGGTTACAACAACCTTCGGGGACCTTCGGGAGTTAGAGCCATGAAGGTTCCATCAATCGATCAATCAGCTACCACCTTCATTCTCGAGGTTGATCACCTGACCCGAAGGTCCTGGTCTTCGGACTTGTGCATCTGTGCAACCCTTCGTTACCTTCGGCATGACGGAAGTGGTATCCTTCGTACTGAGGGTTTTGGTGTTTGCACTTGTGCTTCTGGGCAGCCATCCGTTACCTTCGGCCTGCAGAAGGTGATATCCTTCGGTCCGAAGGCGAAGGTCATGGTCTTTGAGCTTGCGCTTCTTAGTGTTCATCCGATACCTTTGGGTATACTTGGCTCCATCTCGTTGTGGCCCTGCAAACAGGTTAGGGAGCATTTCTGAGGGTGTGGGCTTGACCTGAAGGTCCAATCCCCAACACGGCACTCCGGCCGCGCTCGGCTTTCCTGTCCCCATCGGCGAGCGCTGCAGGTATGGGCACCAGGTATTGGCGAGATTGGTGTTGGTGGCCGCTGTTTTGGTGGTTTCATTCCAGTTTTGGGTTTTGATTCCGAGAGCTTTAAGCTAATCTTTTTCTTTTGGCCAAGATCTTATCTTGACACATTAGTCAATGGCTCGTTGATTAGTGAGTGATTAAGTCAGTCTCATTGAAGTTTCATGAGAAATTTTATGGGTATTAAATGTTATGCCAGTACATTAGCAAATTTGTTGATATAACAGAGTCCATATAAGGAAAGAGGAGGGGAGAATTTTATATGATGCGAGAGTAGTTTTATCCCCATAACACTCGTTCGGTTACTATATCACGTGGTAGTTGGCAGTGCTAAACGTTGCGCTGTGTGAAGAGACGGACGCTTAACACTGCCAACTACCAATCTGAGAATCAGTCTCCAGAATGATATTCTACATTTCTTGAAATGTAGAATATCATTCTGGAGACTGATTCTCAGATTCTGGTGAAGGCTCTGGAACCAAATGAGAAGAGATCTGACCCATGGTGGTGTGTTGTTAATAGAAGCTAAATTTATCCTGCAGACTATGTTTAACTCGTGGCCGATAGCTCACGTTTATCGTTCTTGTAATAGTGTGGTTTATGATTTGGCTCGTCATTTTGAGTTTGTGAAATATTTTAAACTTTGACTATAAATAAATTCTTTCGAGTTGAGTTTGAAAATATAAAAACAATGTAAGTAGATTTATCTTAAAATGTAATTTTGTAAATGTAAATATGATTATATTTTATAATTTTTTTATAGCAAAAAAATAGTGGTCAAAATATTCCACAAATTTAATTTTGCATAACGAACTGAATTAATGTCTAATTAGGTGTAGGAGATATGGTGGGGCATGCATGAATCATACACGCTTAAGTTGTCTGTGATGAGCAACACTACACCATGAGTACGAAATACCGGGTGCCTCTTGGACATTCAGAAAATCACCATTCGGGGAGTATTTAGTCCTGAGAACTCTGGCGCACAGAGATTCATGATTTGTTAATATCCTCCACCCCGTGGCAAGCATTGCTAGAGTAAATAAATGCGCCCGGACATCCGAACGGTACATACAACATCCAAAAACAATATATGCAACATAAAAAATCAACATATGCAACATCAAAAATCAACATTTGCAACACCAAAACATGTTGAAAATTTTTATTATTCATCCATCAATGATGAGAAAAAAAACGACCACTTGTTTCGCATGGAACATTCTAAATCTCTCAATAAAAATAAAATATCTGGATAGACAACATCCATATGAAATGCGTGCAACATCACAACATCCAGATACTTTTGCAACATCTAGATCTATTTTTGCAACATCCGAATGAAACACTTGCAATATTTTATAATCTCTGCTGCAACATCATAAAATACCTATTGCAATATAACCATCCAGTGCTCACCACAACCTTCGCTCCTCTTCAACCTCCAGAGCTGCCCGCCATGGCCACCGCTCGGAGCTCCTCTGGCGGGTGGTGTGCCTTACCCCTGGCGCGGGAGCAGCGACCATGGCAGGGGGGGGGGGGGGGCGGGCTCGCAGCCGCCCCATGCTGGGCTCGCTGCCGGCTCGGAGCTCGCAACCCCGTGCGGGCTTGCCGCCAGTCTTGTGCGCCGCCGACCCCCGAAGTTCCCACGGCCTTCGCACGGCGCTGCCGGCAGGGGCTCGCCGCTGATCTCGTGTGCCACCGCCTTGGTCGAGAAGTATGAAGGGGGATGGAAGGAGGGAGGTGAGTCTGGAATGAATGCAGGGCTCCAAAACCCAGTTCTCCATTCTCCGTACGAGTACACAATGATTCTTTGGACAACCAGTGCATCTTGTACTCATTTTCTTGCTGTGTCCACCACAGAACTTTCTTGGCGAGACGAGAAGCGCCATTCCAATCCCCAGCGCCTCTGCAGGTTTGGGCCCGAGGTGTTTTGGTGGCCGCTGTTTTGGTGGTTTGATTCCAGTTTTGATTTTGTTTCCGGGAGCTTTAATCTAATCCTTTTTTAGCCAAGATCTTATATAGACACATTAGTCAATGGCTCGTTCCAAAACCCTCACTCAGGTTGAGAAAAAATCTGGTGATTCACAATTTTAGTCGGGGCTTATGTTAGTAAAACAAAATTTTCTTAAATAGATGTCTTTTAAGGTATAGAATGGGAAACAAGCCAGATTTTATGAAAACAAATGGTTGGGGAACTCAACCCTTAAAGATCAATATCCCAATTTATTCAATCTGGTTCACCGCATATATGTTACAGTTCATACAGTGCTTAACGGAGATCTTTTGAATGTCTCATTTAGGAGACACTTTACGGGAAATAATCTGAGGGACTGGATGGATTTGGGACATTGCGTTGCTAACATCCAGTTGGGGCATAACAAGGATATTGGAATCTGACAACTTCACAAAAGTGGCCAGTTTTCAGTTCGTTCTATGTACTGAGCTCTGTTAGATGTTCGAGTTCTACCCATAAACAAGGCAATATGGAAACTGAAAATTCCTTTGAAAATTAAAATTTTTATTTGGTTACTCCACCGTAGGGTTATCCTTA
The DNA here is from genome assembly GCF_016808335.1 of Panicum virgatum. Classification (NCBI taxonomy): domain Eukaryota; kingdom Viridiplantae; phylum Streptophyta; class Magnoliopsida; order Poales; family Poaceae; genus Panicum; species Panicum virgatum. The sequence goes on from NC_053136.1 coordinate 14,009,728, forward strand.
CAAAGGATAATTTAGCCAAGCGTAATTGGAAGGGGAGCAAACAATGTTGTTTCTGCATGAATACCGAAACAATTGTGCATCTCTTTTTCGGGTGCCATATGACTAGGTTACTTTGGAGGATAATTTTCATCACTTTCGGACTTGGCTGTAGGGTTTTACGTGGGATAGTAAAAAAATTATGTTCACAGGTTTATGTGCGCTTCTATGGTTAATCTGGTTATCCAGAAATGATGTAGTTTTTTATAATACTCAAAGACAAACTGCTCTCCAGATCCTTTTCAGGGCCACTCATCTCACCAGGACATGGGCGATTTTGCAAAAGGATGAGGACAGAGGCTTGATTGTAGATGCATGCCGCGCTTTGAAAGTGACGGCGATGGACATCTTTGCACGGAACGGGTGGTAATTTAGCAATAGACTTTGTGGCTTGTAATTTGCTTCCTATTTATCTCTCAATGTTTGTAATAAGGCCCGGATATATCTTTTTGATATATAGGCTGGATATTGTTTTCAATATTCCTTTATCTAAAAAATTAGTCAATGGCTCTTTGATTAGTGATTGAATACATGACGGAAAGGTTCTTTCTTATGGCTGCCTCGATCTATCAAGAGTCCAGAGGTCAAAATCGAAAGCGACTGAGAGACTACCACGGACTGGGGTCCGGGCACTCAATAATTCAGTATGTCCTTCCAAACTTTAGAGATTATACATATATGAACATTTTTCCAATATCTGCGAGTTGCTTTTTTAAAATTTTATAATTAGCGAGTAGTAAGTTGTCTGGTTTATCCGTCTGCAAATATTTAGCGCTCTGGACTCTTGCTCTCAGATTACTGTTGTAAATTTTCTGAGCTCAAGGCCAACCTCTTCCCTCCCTCTGCAAATTTCATCCTGGTGGCGGGTAACAATATGTAACCGATCAGCAACTTCGACACTTATGTTGGCGTGTCAGCCAATCAGCCAGCAGTGTTTTTCTCGCATACCGAATCAGCACTAATCAATCAGCAGTACTTTTCTCTCACAGCAAATCTGCATCAACCACCAACCACAGCCAGCCAAACAGAGTTAGCTGATTGGTTACAATACTATATTGTTAGCTGTTAAAATCTTCGGAGTATTGTCGTCTGTAAATGAACCTTTATCTATCTTAATAATGTACCCACATAAAACTAAAAGTATACAAATCAATCACATGAGACAGACAATGTGGCCCGCAATAATATAATGTGCAGGGGCAATGTTTTCTGTTGGAAAACCACTCTTTAAATCCGGCGAAGGAAAAACTAAACCGGCGGCAACACATCACGCGACGACTGCCGTCACGGCCTTTGCGGCGCATGTCCGCGGCACGAGGTCGCGCCGGCAGAGCGGGCACGTCGTGTGCGCGTGCAGCCACATGTCGACGCAGTCCCTGTGGAACAGGTGCCCGCACGCAGGCAGCCGCCGCACCGCCTCGCCGCGCCGCGCGTCCTCCAGGCACACCGCGCACAGCGCGCCGCCCTCGGCGTCGGCGGCGCTGCACTCGTACGCGAACGCCGGCGGCACGTCGCCCGGCGCCGCGCCGTCGACGAGCTGGCAGGCGCACCCGGCCGCCGCCGCGTCGAGGCGCCGGCGGGCACCAGCCAGCCGATCACGCCGAAGAGCAGCACGGCGGTGCCGGCGACGACGCCGGCCTTGAGGACGCCGGCCGTGGCCGCGACGACGCAGAAGAGGAGCAGCGACACGCAGGCCACCACGACGCCGTAGCAGGCTCGGCACTCGACGTCGTCGTCGGCGCCCGCGGCGGAGAACGGGATCGTGCCGCCGCTGCTCATGAGTAGTACGCCGCCTCCGTGTCCTGGGCTCCTGGCACGCGGATGGCAGGGTCTGCCTTTTGCCATGGCTGCGCGGCGGCCGCGGCAAGAAATAGGGCTGGGCATAGCGGCGGGGACTGCGCGGGGGAAGGGATAGTGCTCGCTCGCTTTAGGAACTGGCAGTGTGGACTCTGCGAGCGTGCGCGTGGTTTGGGCGCAAGGTTTTCAGAAACTAGAACATAACGCGCACTTTGCACGCCCTATCGACAGTTTTTTACGGTCTATGCAAACATAAGTATGGTGTAATTGATAAGTTACTAAAAGAATGTTTGGAATGACAAACTTATCATAATGTCTAATGCAAATATCTTAACAACATTTGTACTACTAAATATGGCATGTGCAGCACGTAGGTTTTGTCAAGCTATATATTATATTTCATGATCAGCATTAGTAGCTACCAAATATTTAAGGAGGTAGCTTGGAATACTAATCCAAATAAGACTTGAGTACCAAGATACTAAAGAGAGGGTAGAAGATAACACTTTTTGCAGCCATGAGGTATCCAAAAGAGAGGTAATTGATGCTGAGCGTCATGTTACAAAATGGCTGAATAAATAGCATGAAGCAACAAGTCTGCTCATGTAGGGCGAGGTGTGGCTGCAACTGTGTAAATACAAAATGAGTTGATCTTTTTCCTTCTAAGCATTAGTGTTGGACTGTAAATATAGTTATTGAGAAGAACTGTTAGTTGTTATAGAACTTATTAATACTAACTGAAGACGTCTACAATGAAGATAATATTTGTCAGATGTTAAGCATGTTTGGTTGAGGATATGTTGTTGACCTAAAAAGGTGCATTAATCGGAATGTATGTCACATGTGGCTACTACTTCAGATGTGTACTTATAATTTGTGAGGCATATAAAAAATAGCAAAAATTATGTATGAAGAAAAGGATATGAAAACAAACATAAGCTTCATCAATATAGATTGTTTGGAGCAGCATAAAACCAGGATAAAAATATTATTTTTTCTGGAATGAATCATCAAAATATGAAAACATGGCTAGAAGGGCAAAAGGCTAAGAGCCCCTCAGCACAAGCAATCAAGCAAAACCAGCATACATTGCATGACAAGTCATTTGATCCTGCGTCATCTTTAGGATTTAGAAATCAATTTCTTATACAATCATAAAATATCAGTTGGTTTAGAAGATCAAGCATGTTACACCAAACCCACTATAATCATTACCAGATTCAGACACTATTCTAATAGATTTAGAAATAAAGAGATAGCTGGGAATAAATTCTATTTCCAGAACAATTGACACTGTGCTATCTTAAGAAATTTCTTGCAGACATAAGCTAGAAATTTCTAACTTAAAACCAGTAGATACTGCACATCAAACGTCTCAATTCAAGTACATAGTGACAAAGGAGGACCACTACAAACTATAATAGCCTAGATGGATGCAGTTAGCCTACAGGAGAACCACCATGGGAAAAATATATAAGATCAACAAATCTCAGTTAGTGAATAGGAAAGTTTTTTTTTCTCACGTGTATCTATTGGGAAAAAAATGGAAGACAAAGCTACGAACTCACTGCAGTCAGCTTTTTCCGTTGATGGAGACTCCTAGATCTCAGGTCACGGACCCGATGGCTCGCTTGCGGCCCACAAGCATATCCAAGAATCACATGTCATGCAAAAAATGTAGCAGATCAGATGCACTAAAGAGCAAGGAAACCACAATAAAGGGCTGGAGCTCATGAATTACACGTTGTAAACAAAGCAAGGCGACAACCAGGGGGAAGAACGGAGGGACCTAGAGCTGTGGCTAGGGTTTCCTGCAGCAGCAAGACCGACAAGGTGAAGCAGATGGAGCGGGTAGATAAAGGAAGGGGAGGAACATATCTCGGCAATGGTAGCAGAAGTAGGGGCATGGCCAGCAGCACCGCACACTTCTTGCGGCGACGGGGATGGCACAGCCTCGAATACGGCCTCCCCCAACTGCTCCGAGAGACAGCCTCGGTATCTGCGGAGAGAGGGCGAGGGATGCACACGCGTACGGAAAGGATCGCCGCTTGCAGAGCAGAGAGAGAGAGGGATCAGGGATAGGATGGGAGCGCACGCGCGCATAGGAATCGCACGGCGCCGTGTCCCACTCCCACCGTCTCGTGCTGTTCCGCGGGATGGAACGCTCCGGTGAGGAGGCTAATCCACGCATGACGCTTGATTGCTTGCTTTGTTTAGGTCCTGTAAAAATTGAACAAAATTTATTGTAGTAATTTTCAGCCAAAAATTAGAAGGACTAAACATAATCTAATTATAAAACTTTTTGAACAGATGAGTTATAAATCGCGAGATGAATCAAATGAACCTAATTAATCTATGATTAGTGGATGGTTATTGTAGTATCACTGTTGTAAATCATAGATTAAATAAACTGATTAGATTCGTCTAGCGATTTACAACTTATATGTGTAATACATTTTGTAAAAGAATTTTATTTAATACTCCTAAATAGGAAGATCCTTTTTGATGTGATAGGGTGTAAAATTTTTTGGAGAGAACTAAACAAGGTTGATAGGCTTCTCTTTTTTTTTCTCGTAGGCACATGTTCAAGGAGAAACTCTATTGCTAACTGTTGGGCCATGCATTTTTGAGACTCACTTTTCAGCGAGGCAGAGGTAGAGGGGCCGAGCCACGGAAACAATAGGGGCCTTGTTTAGATCTCAAAATGCAAAATGTAAAATTTTTATAAATCGCTTGCATAGTATATTAAATGTAGTAAAAAATAAATCGCATTACACAAATGGACTGTAAAATCGCGAGACGAATCTAATGAGCCTAATTATGATGTGATTAGACACTAAATTGCTACAGTAATGATACAGTAACATGCTCGAATGATAGATTAATTAGGCTCATTAGATTCGTCTCGTAGTTTACAGACGAGATCTGTAATTAGTTTTGTAATTAAATTACATTTAATACTTTAAATACTGAAGATCTCTTTCTAAAAACACAAAATGCAAAATGCAAAGTGATCTAAACACGCCCAGGAAACAGTGGCCACCCCCCTTCTTTGGCCCAGCCATCAATCACTCTTGCTCCTCCACCCAACGCGACTGACGGTAGGGCCACTAAATTTATGGTCCACTGGTTAGTGAAGTCACCAGAAATTCTGCTGCTCCCCTAGCTGGCCAGCCTAGCCTGACCGCTTTCTGGACGTGGGACGTGAATTAAGGAGCCAATATTGGAGGCAGAGCAAGCCGTACTGCATCTGGTACCGCTTCTATCACTGTTTGTGGGGCTAGGCTCATACAAGTCCCACCTTTCAGTGATCGCAAGGAGGTAAAGGATCAGCATGCAGACGAAATAGCAGCCGTGCCGTGTGGCTACTGCTCCCCCATCCCAGCTGACCAAGTGACCAGCACCTCTCCTGCACACATCTCGCTTCTATTTATTGAGCCACTGACAATGGACCAATACCACTGTATGGTCCACCGGCCAGCTGCTTGACTCAGATCTATCCCAAGTGCACAACGTAGAAACATGACCTTGACTGTTCCCTATTTTTTTTCTTTGAGCGACGACATCAGCAAAGGAAGATAGCGTGGAACACTGCAAACGACGCCGTACCCGCAAAACGCTCTGGTGCGCCGAGGAGGCACCTGTCTTTAAGAAACCCGATAAGCTGCGGTATTCGTTTGTTGCTGCTGCGATGGCTCTGGCACGGCAAATCGTAGGGGAAAGAAGATATTAAGACCTATGATCTCAAAAAAAAAAGATATTAAGACCTAGCCTACAATTTGTTCAAAACATTACTACTACATGGCTCTCAGCTAAAGTTCTAAACAGCCTGCTATAGTTAGGGGTGATAAAGGACAGTCAAACTTGACCTAGAAAATCTAAGTGCCCGACTCTAAAAAGGCTTGACTCTAATCCTACACAATTTTGAGTTAAAAAATTAAAAGACTAAGTTGAGCTGTGAAGTGACCACTAATATCTTGGCCCATTGTACACATGCTGATTGGGTTTGGTACATCGGAGCAAAGCAGATCTCCCTGACGCTAGCATACATGGAGCGTGAGAATCCCCCTACGGTGGGATTTTCGCGTCAACACGCTTCTCGCCACGCCTGGTGGGACACATCATCAACCTCCACGACAACATCATATACCGCTGCATCTACATGACTGAGGTTGGTGAAACCGACGAAGCCAAAGCCGACTAGGGTGACGCTCGTACGGAAGTCCACCCAGCAACACCATCAAGGTGACCAAGGAGCAACTCAGTGAAGAGCAGAAGCAACAGCTTGCCAGAGCTGTTGAAAATTTCGAAGACGAATGTCTCATGACATTCAATATGGTCAGCAGAGGAGGCAAGGTGATACAAAAAGAAAGTTTTCCTATGCCGCGCCGTATTACCATCACCGAGGATACTGTCAAGTTCCAGGAGATGTTCAACATGGCCATGCCCCTGATCAATCAATCTGGGATCATGTCGAACTTAGTCCAGAATGCAATCTACAGGATGATGAAGGGTAACTGGACTCCTGGATACATTACTCCCAACCAGAGCCATCGGCCGCCGCAGCAAGCAGAGAAGCGGCATCGGCTATAGAAGGCATCAGCTCCCGGTTGATGGTACCCAGCGCGACATCGGCAGGCATCGGATCCACTCCTGTGCCCGCACAGTTCTCTCAGCCGACGGTGTTCCAATCTGTTGGGACTCCGGTGCAATCGGCTCCGGCTCCGATGACCACATCGGGGACAAAAAATGGCAGGCGTGTGGCTGCAGATTCCGAATCTTGGGGGCTAGATGATATTCAACTAGGGTGCTTCACCATTGCCTCAGAGATCATTACCACTGGCGATGCACCAGCAGCTTCAGCAACTAGCCGGTGGATCGCACACCTCGCCATCGACTCCTCAGCTGATAGCACCACGCCCACAATATGATCCATACACTGCCTGGGAGACGATGAACGCCATGGCGAACATGATGAACAAGCAAGCTCGACGGGCAATGCATCAATAACAACAACAATCTGTTCCAGCTTCCCGGGTACCAACACCAAGCGCCAACAGAATAGCATCAAGTTCTAGCCCAGACTGCTATGTCTCCAACTCCTCAACCTACGCAGCATGTGCAAGGTCAGGGCTAATTTTGAGAGCTAATGTTTAGTCTTGAATTGGTAGGCTAAAAATTAGCCAAGATAGGTTGTTTGGATCCATGGGCTATGCCCACCCTCTCTAGGTGTGTGTGCATACTCATATTTTTTGTAGGGACCATACAAAATTAGCCCCATTATCACTCCTTGGAGAGGCTAAGAATTTTGGGAGGGATAATCCACTTTAGCCCAAAATTATCTCACATATTTGGATGCATGAGGGATAATTTAGAATTAAAAAGTGAGAGATAATCATTATCCCTATGTATCCAAACATGTCACAGGTACTCTGGGATTTAACGACGTTGTGTATTCAGTGGCAGGCGACGTTCCTGTCGACAACGAGGCGCCTGTGGTGACTTTGTCAATCTCGAGGATTTGCCGGCTCAGTCTTCGAAGATGCTCATAGGGGTAGAATTTACGTACGTGTGTTTATAGGGGTGAGCGTGCATTGTGAGTGTCGGAGTTGTATGTGTGATCTAAAAAAAACATGCCCCAGGTGAGGTGGACTTGCTGCTCACCTTTTTTCACCTGTAGTTTTAGTCTCACCTCGCCGCCACCGCCAGACGTCGTGGAGCATTACATGCCATTGGTCTAACCTACTTTTTTTTTTGCGAAAGGGGAATTGTATTAAAAGGAAGCACAGTGCATTCCAGGCATTTTACACAAACCACCCTGGAGCAACCAGAAATTGCACCAAACAACCCCCCATGACGAGGAACACCTCGAAGGTCCTGGCTGCCGGCGACGAGCGAGCGCCGCTGGACCTAGGCAGGCTCCACCTTCCTTCTCCGAGAGTGATTCCAAACCTTGGATCAGCCGCATGAGCCAGCGCTCGGAAGCATCTCCAGAACGCATCATTGATGATGAACAAAAATCGGCTATCAACTCGTAGAGGAAGGAACAGGAAAAGCAATCCGCCGCCGCCAGCACCGAGACCAGCGACCGGAAGTAAATCCTCATGCCGTCGCCATCGCCGGAGTCGAAGAAGCCATGAGGCCCACGCCGAAACGCGCCGAAGACGAAGCCGCAGAGGAAGAGGAGTCCCGCCCTTTCGCAAAAAAGCAGGAAGACAAACCTCACAACGCCAGTGACCATGATGCTTGATAGGCCCGCGACGGAGCCGAGCATGAAGGCAACAGACAGGAGGAGGAACGAAAGCTTCACGCCACCACCGTCGCTGCTGGCAGGGAAGAAACCGACCACCCCATGGCGAGCCAACTTCATGGGAGATATATTTAGCACCTAATCTAGAAACTAGGTCTAAATATTTACAGCACAAGGCAGATCCGGCTTCGCCTCCCTCTCCGGCGCCGATGAGGCCGCCGGAGAGGAGCGGGAAGCAAGCAGATCGAAATCGGGCCAAGATTGCCTGTCCTCCACCGCTCTTTACTGTAGCAAGGGAGAAAGGAAAAGAAGATTGTTGCATACTTAATAATTAACTTTTTTTGTTTTATGGAAACGCTCATCACTTGATCTAATATTTTTTTGTTGGGAACGTATTAGATGCAAACCAGATTTGCACGGAGAGGTTGGTTTGCACCTAATATATTCTTTTTTTATTTTATTTATATCACTTTATCTAATATAAGCCGTGGAATCGTAGACAAGCAAATTGTTTAAAAAACATGGGAGGCGATGCATCCAAATAGGGTCCCTACAACGACCAAGACGAGCCAAATTATAAACCACACAATTACAAGAATGATAAACGTGAGCGATCGACCACGAGCTAAACACAGTCGGCAGGATATTAACAACACACCACCTTGAGCCAAATCGGCAGGATAAAACTCTTTTCACATCCCATCAAATTTCCCCCTCCTCTCTTCTTGTCAACAAATTTATTAATTTGGCATAACATTTAACACCCATAAAATTCCTCATGAAACTCCACTGAGAGTCACTGGCCTAATCACTCACTAATCAACAAGCCATTGACAAGTGTGTCCAGATAAAATCTTGGCAAAAAAGGATTAACTCAAAGCTCCCGGAATCAAAACCAAAACTGGAATCAAACCACCAAAACAGCGGCCACCAACACCACTCTCGCCAATACCTGGTGCCCATACCCGCAGCGCTCGCCGCTGGGGACAGGAAAGCCGAGCGCGGCCGGCGCGCCGCGGAGTCAGAGCACCAACCGCCTATTTCTTTGCCCGCCACGACGCCGCGCCATGGCGACCTCGCGTCGCGACGGCACCGCAAACGCTCGCGCACGACACGTTCCTTAAATCTGGGTGGCTTCACGTTCGCGATTACGGATGCTGAGCCTCCTGCACCGCCGACGGCCGCCGCCGCCGAGCCCCCGCCCCGACGACGGCTCCCTCGCCTGCTACGGCTTCGTCGTCGCCACCGCGTTGCTGCTCTTGTTCACCATCCTCGCCGCCACGGTCAGCCTCGCCAAGGCGGGCGCGCTCGCCGGCGCGGCCGCGGTGGTGTTTGGCGCCGCCGGCTGCGTCTCCCGGTGCTGCGCGGGCGGCGGCGGGGCGGGTCCCGCGCTACCGACGACCGCGGCGCCGGCGCGCGCGAGGGCGGCGTGCGGGCTGGTGGACGCGGCGATCGACGCGCTGCCGGCGTTCGCCTACGCGCGCCCTGGCGCGTGTGGCGCGGAGGGCGGCGGCGGCGGCGGCGGCAGCAAGTCCGGGAGGTGCGCGCTGTGCCCCGTGTGCCTCGAGGACGTCGAGGCCGGCGAAATGGTGCGGCAGCTGCCGGCGTGCCGGCACCTGTTCCACGTGGAGTGCGTCGACATGTGGCTACATTCGCACGCGACGTGCCCCCTGTGCCGGTGCCAAGTCTCGCCGCAGCAAGTTGGTGTGAAGCTCACGGCGGCAGCAGATCCACCGGATGATGCGCCGCCGGTGTGATGTTATCCTACTCTGGGAATAAGGTCATGTCATGTGGCGGCTAAGATCGTCGACTTCGCTCAATCCTGCAACGATTTTTTGCTGAAGCAGGAGTTTGTTCATAAATGTGTGTGAATCTTCAAAGACTTTGTTCACCTGATAGATAATGAATTAGTGGGCTGGCTCGAATAGATAATGAATTAGTGGGCTGGTTATTGCCTTGAGGAATCAGTAAATGTTCCTCTCAAAAAACAAATCAGTAAACGCAATGGATAAGCATGAGATATTGGCATATTGCAGAGATCCTCACTGGACCGGAATTCGAGATGAAAATTAGCCAGACATTACAGTATTTTTATCAGTCTGACTGTTCCTCTGCATTAGAGATGCAATGAATGGTCCTCTGCATTGCGAACGACTATCATCCGCTCTACTGCAATCCAGTGGCTCAGGTCATATGAGAGCAAATGAGCATCTAGTGCAATAAATGGCCTGCTGCATCCAGCCCAATGACAATCATGGAAAGAACGTATGGCTCGACATATTGTGTTTCAGAAATCAAAACCTATCTAGTGTTTGCAGGTAATCTTCAGAGCAACATACTGGATCAGGAGTTGGGCGAGCGAGGGAGTATGCCGGAACACACCTATGGCAAAAATTTTTAAGCATAGTGTTTCCTAGAGAGAGAAACTCCGGCGATCGCCGGATTCCGTCCACAGTGAACCTTCAAAGTTAGGAGAGTGCACTCCAGTGAGCCGGCTGCGTCATCGGGAAGAGCCCTGTTCCAAGTAGAGCTCTGCATCATCCATGCGCGAGCTTTTTGTGTGGAGGTTGCCATGCGTGGTCGTCTCGGAATCATCCTCTGGGAGCAGAGATGAACACGCGAAGACTCACGATGGCGATTCCGCAGTTGTGGTCGCAGTGCAATGCTCGCTCGGATGATTCTCCTAGGGCGGAGGATTCTCCTCGAGCTGCACAGGGTGGAGGCGAGGCGCTGGAGCAGGGGATTGGGTCGGGGAGATGTGCGACTCCCGAGCAATGCCCCGAGCAATACAATCTGTGTCCGCATCAAGCCAATCTCAAGGATGCCTTTGTGCTGGGTTCGAGAAGTGTGGCAGTTTCAATTGGTTTGCCCAAACATTCGATTCCTGATGAGAATACCAGAGTGTGTAGATTGAAACATCTGGAGCTTCCATCGGTGAGTCTAGGAGAACATTCTCTGAATCTGCGAAATACCCCGATTTAGCTGGTTTGGAAGAGCGGATCTAGGCACATTGCGGAGAGTTTTGATGTGACAGTGCGTGTTCATGACATGATTCACCGAGATAGTGATCAGATCCTAAAGTCAATCCAATTCCCCATCCTGCAGGCTCAAACGAACAAAGTTGAGCAGGGTCAATCAAACCAGGCCAACGAGATAGTGGAGGTTGATGAAGGAGTAAGAGTTGTGGACCGGAAGGAGTCTAGCCCATTGGGCGGGCCCAAGTTCGGATCCAACATCCAAGATCTATTCAGCCACTCGTACTTACCACCACAGAAGCACCCTGTCTCGAAAACCCGATGGCTCTGGGTGGAGGCGGCTAGGGTTTGGGATGAGAAGGCAGCACGATACCCAGCGAGGGCGGAGGAGGTGCGACGGCTGGGAAGTAGAGCAAAATTCTTGAAGAAGGTGACCCACCCGACCATCGATTCAAGGTCCTTCGTCCAAGTTCTGAGATCGAGTCCGATGGAGAGTCGCTTCCAAGGTACATGCGAAGTCAAAGATAATCGGGACAGCAGAGATCTGGGTAGAGATGCTCGTCACCGCTCTGAGAATGCTGGTATAGGTAATTCGGGTTACCAATCCAAAGGGCAACGGGGGTCCAGAGAAGGGCCTAGAGAGGGTGGATCGAATAGTGGAACCTACGCAGGTCAAAAGAGGGCAGGTGAAGGAGGGACTGGAAGGGAGGTACGCCAAATGTCAGAAGAAGATTTGAGATACAAACTCAATAGAGAGCATGACATGAGGAGAAGCGACGTCCCCCCCCCCCTCAACCCCCCCCCTCAACCGACCTTCAACCAAGCCTATCAACAACAACGTATGGAGCAAATCAGAAGAGTGGAACTCATGAGACCATGAAAAGAAGGAAGCTAGGAAAATCAAGGTATGCTTTTCTACAACTGTCACCAAACTGGACACCACAAATCCCAGTGCCCCAACCCCTCATACTGCTATAGCTGTAAACAAACTAGGCATATTGCGCCAAAATGTCCCAATGCAAAAGTTAACAAAGGCATGAAGCTTTGTGGGTTTGGGATGCCTGAGAAATTATTCTACAGCATGAACATACCTGAGGAACAGGTGGAGGAGGATAAAACCATTAGAGGTATTGTAACAGTGTTTGAAGGGAGAGGAACCAAGTTTAGGATAGATGCTAAGTTGAAGTATCTGGTAGACTCTGACTGGGATTGGCAGGTTAAAAGAATCTCTTTTGACCAATTCATGATGACCATTCCTTCAGTGGCTGTGATGAAACTACTAAAAAAGATGGGGAAGATCAGATTCACTTGCTATGATATAGTTGCCTCTATTGAAGAAACTAACATGAGCCCAGAATCTTTTGCTGTGCTGAAGGAAACATGGGTCAAAACAACAGGCATTCCCAAGATTGCTTGGAAGTAATTGTATGTGACAGAGTTAGCTTACTTAGTGGGAGATCTAGAAGAGGTATTTGCTGAATCACTGAAATGGAAAGAAGTTTGGATCAAAGTTGCCTGTAAGAATCCTTCCCAAATTAATGGTACCTCTGAGGTGTTCATTAACAAACAAGGCTTTAGGATTTCTGGACTACTTCTGACAAGGACCCCCAAAAAACTAGTCAAGATCCTTTGAACAAGGAAGAATTAAAGGAGGAAATTGATGAGGAAGACCCAGACTCTCAAGACTCATATGGAGACCTAGCAAAAGAATTGATGAAAGATGGTCCTCCCCCAGAAATGAAGACAAGCTCAGTTACCCCAAAAATGGGCTCTTATGGAGGAAAAGCTAACAAAGTGGCCACCCTCACAAACAATCACCTGGGAAATATATGCAGTCAGACACTAGAGTTGAGAATACGGAGGCCCACTCAAGGTTAGAAGATGAACTAGTGACAATAAAAGACTAGAGTGAGGAGGATGAACAGATGGAAAGGGAAATGATAGAAGAGTTAGAAAAACAGTCAAACTCTGTGCCGCTGCTCACCAAGAGTGTAACACTAGAAGAAATTGACAATAATGAGATAGTTTTTGAAGAAAGTAAGGAGGATGAACCCATACAATGTTTAGTGGACGAGGAGATGACCAAAAAACAGCCACTGAGGCCTGCACAGGCACAAGTGTACAGCAGGAGAGGTAAGAGATCTGGAGCCACAATGATGCAAATTGGGGAAGCAAGGAGAGCCCAAAAGAACCTTGAAGACTCGGGTAATCCTAATCCCAACTCCTTTTCCATTATGCAAGAAGTAGATAATAATATCTTAGACAATGTTGCCTTAAATTGTGGTGTTATTCTGGGAGAGGAAGTTAATAGTAAAATGGATGTTATCTCTCTAATGAAAGCTAAAGAGCTTGCTCAAGCTGCTATTGAACAAGCAAAACTAGCAAAGAAGAAAAGAGAAGAGCTGGCAGAGGCACCTACTTCAACTGGAAGAGAGCAGGGTGACAACTTGCAAGAAGAGATAGCAGGTACAGTGGTAGAGAACAATATATCAGAAAAGACAGCTGCTGGAGCCTCTTCCCCAAAGAGAGGGGAGAGGAGGAAAAAAGTAAAAATTAAATCATGAAGATCCTTTTCTGGAATATTAGAGGACTTGGTAATGTTGGTAGGAGAAGACAGTTAGTAGAGTTATGTAAGAAGCATGACTTTCACTTTATTTGTTTGCAAGAAACTATCAAGGAAACTTTCAGAAGTAGAGAGCTGAATTCTTTTAGTAGAGGTCTGGATTTTCATTGGAGCTGGATTCCCTCAAATGGTCACTCTGGGGGGCTGCTTATGGGTGCTGACCAAAACTTAGTGACTATTCTGAATGAAGTGAAAGGAGAGTTTTGTCACTATTTGGATCTACAAAATGTGACAGATGATTTTACCAGGAGACTGGTTAATGTTTATGGCCCTGTACAAGAGGATAAGAAGTCAAGTTTTTTGCAGGAAGTAAGAGAGAGTGTCACATTGTACTCTTCCTTTGATTATTGGAGGGGACTTTAACTTAGTTAGGAAAGTGGAGGACAAATCCTCAGGCAATGTGAATATCAGATGGATGCAAGCTTTTAATGATACAATTGATGACATTTCTCTCAAAGAATTACATAGAGGTGGCAGTAGGTATACTTGGTCCAATAAACAAGAAGATCCTATCCAAAGTGTGTTAGATAGAGTGTTTGTTTCTATTCACTGGGAAGATCATTACAATCTGGTTACTGTTTACTCTGCTACAAGGGTAGGCTCTGACCACAACGCTTTGGTGGTCAGCTTGGTATATGAGGCGCCCAAACCTTGTAGACACTTTAGATTTGATCCCATTTGGCTTACACATGAGGATTTCAAGTGTTGGGTTATTGGCAAATGGCCTTTGAGATTCAAAATGAATTGTCTGGATCACTGGCATGTGGTGTCTCACAAACTGAGAAGTGTTATGAAAGGATGTAGTGCCAATTTTGAGAGTGGTATGAGAAAACATAAACACCAACTTTTGTTGAGATTGGAAAGGTTGTTAGACTTGGAAGCTAACAACAATGGCCTCTCATCTCAACAATGGAGAGAAAGGTATGCTGCGGAGAAACAGCTGCAACATATATATTCAATAGAAGAGATATACTAGCAAAAGAGAGGGGGAATCAAATGGCACTTGGAGGTAGATTCTAACACATCCTTTTTCCACAAATGTGCCAATGGGAGGAAAAGAAAATCAACCATTCACACACTAGAAGAGGGTGACACTGTTTTGACTAAGAAGGATGAACTAAGAAGACACATCACAGACTCCTACAAGAAATTATTTGGCCAGGAGGAACATACCAATGTACATTTACACAATGGCTCATGGCCTGAAGCATAGAAGATTACTCCAAAAGAGAATGAGGAGCTGACTAAACCTTTTTCAATGGAAGAGTTAGAAGCTGTAGTGAAGGACATGAAAAATGGCACGGCCCCTGAACCAGATGGATTTTCTGTTGAGTTCTTCAAAGAATTCTGGCCTTAGCTGAAAGAGGTTGTGAAGGAAATGCTAGATGATTTACATGCTGGACATCTAGATCTATGGAGACTGAACTATGGTGTGATAATTTTGATCCCAAAAATCAAACTTCCCAACAATGTCAAGCAATTTAGACCGATCTGCCTGTTGAACATTATTTATAAGATCATCACCAAAGTGCTGACTATGAGATTAACAAAGGTTGCCAGTAGAGTGATTAGCAATTTTCAAACAGCGTTCATCCCTGATAGGAATATTCTGGATGGTATAGTAATCCTCCATGAAACCTTGCACTCCCTGGAAATGCAGAAGGAAGAAGGGATTATTTTGAAGCTTGATTTTGAAAAAGCTTATGATAGAGTTAGCTGGACTTTCTTGGAAGAAATCCTAGTCACTAGAAACTTCTCTCCTACCTAGATTGAGTGGGTCATGAAAGCTGTGCAAGGTGGTAGAGTGGCAATAGATATCAATGGTGAAAGATGTGATTTCTTTAGAAGCTACAAGGGCCTGAGGCAAGGAGGCCCACTCTCTCCCTTGTTGTTCAATTTTGTGGGGGATGCACTATCTGCCATGTTATCCTCAGCTGCCAGAGCTGGAGATCTACAAGGAGTAATCCCACAGTTGGTTGAGGGGGGCCTCACCCACCTTCAGTATGCAGATGATACAATAATCTTTCTAAAAAAACAGACACAAATATAAGAAATTTGAAGTTTATCCTATTTTCCTTTGAGGCTATGTCTGGAATGGAAGTCAATTTTGATAAAAGTGAAGTGTTCACAGTTGGGGTGGAACCTGGGGAACACCAACGGATTGCAGAGATCTTTGGGTGCAAAATGGGTTCTTTCCCTATCACTTACCTAGGCCTACCAGTTAATGATTGTAAACTGTCCAAAGAACAACTGAGTTATGTGGGTGCCAAAGTCAAGAAGAGATTGGAAATGTGGAAAGGAGATACTTTATCATCAGGTGGTAAAGCGGCGTTGATTGAATCATGCCTATCTAGTATCCCTATATACACCATGGGGGGTTTACATCTTATATGAGGGCAACTATCAAGTAATTGATGTTGTGAGATCAAAATTCTTTTGACAAGGGACAAATAAGAAAAGAAAATATCACATGGTCAAATGGGAGGCCCTAGCTAGACCCAAAGATTTTGGTGGCCTGGGGTTTACGGATGTCAGAGCTATGAACATCTGCCTAGTTGGAAATTGGATAAACAAGTTAGAGATCAGGACAAATAACATTTGCTGTGATTTGCTAAGGAAGAAGTACCTGGGGGAAAAGAGCATCTTCCAAATAAAGAGGAAGTCGGGATCTCAGTTCTGGAGAGGGCTTTTAGAGTGTAGAGATTGGTTCCAGTGGGGGAGAAGGATGGAGGTGAAAAGTGGAATACAAGCATGATTTTGGCATGATGTCTGGCTAGGAGACTGTGCTCTGAAACTGCAATTTTAGAAACTATTCAGCTATTGTTTAAACAAAGACATGAGTGTTAGGAAGGCTCAACCTGGGGGAGTCCGGGCCTTACGTTTCAGAAGATCCTTATCTGAAGAGGAAATGGAAGAATGGAGTAGACTCTCAGACTTACTTTCAAGAATGCAGCTAGGAGAAGGAGCAGATGTGATGAGATGGGAGTTTGAGAACAAAACACAGTATTCCACGAAATCCTTATACAGGTTCATCACTTTTGGTGGAGTTAGGGAGATGAACTTGACTGACATTTGGAACTGCCGAGTTCCATTGAAGATTTAAATTTTTCTTTGGATGGTCTATCATGATAGAATTCAGTCCGCTGTGCAATTGAAGAAAAGGAGATGGGCCGGTAAGGTAAACTGTAAAATGTGTGGAGAGATAGAAACTGCTGACCATATCTTATTCCGATGCCCAACGGCGAGGTTTTTATGGATTTTCCTGAAAAACTCGCTAAGTATCAACTGTACTCCAACTTCTCGAGAAGAGTTATTCTATGATTTGTTACCCAATAACTGTGAGAGGGGAAAAATCAATATGCTTTTCTTGTGTGCAGGTACACTATGGACGTTGTGGAAGACTGAAACAAGCTGGTGTTTGAAGACAAAGTGATTCCAACAACTGACATCCTGATTTACAAACTGATGGCGTGCTTGTCTCACTGGAAGAAGCTCTTGCCGGAGGAAAATCTACAAAAGGTGGAGGGGATGCTGGGAGAAATTCATCAGAAGTGTGCTGCAGAAGAGCTGCTTCTGCCCTAGCTGAGTTGTGTCTAGGACTATGTCAGCTTAGATCCTTTGAGGAGAGGGTGTCGCTACTCTTTTACTCTTCCTTTTCAATCGTTATCCTTTTTCTTGTCGAGAGTTCTATGTTCTCTGGCTGAACTAAACTGTGCTGGATCTTTTGAGATCCCTCGGAACGATGCTGATCTTAGTGATCAGGCTTCGACCGATTGTAATATGTCATTACGCTTTCAATTAAAGTGAGGCATATGCCTGTGGTCGAAGATCAGGAGTTGGGCGATCCTCTCTAAATAAGAAGAGAAAGAAGCTCTAAAAAGGGGCTGTCAAATTTTGCAAGTCAATGCTTTGGATTTCTACAAGAATGCAGGCTGGAATATCTTGAAGCGGATCAAGAATTAGTTTCTCTTTCCGGTTGTTTGTCCAGTATCCCAGGGCAATCTCTTTTTCTTTGTCTCGGTGTTGGTTTTCAGTTCCTTCTGAACTGTGTGTTTACAGCCTATATGCTGTGCTTTTGTTTTAACCTTTTCCCTCGGTTGTAAGCCTACAAAACCTTGTATGCGGAGAGCGTAGTACAACAGAGGATTTGAACCCCTTGAATTGTGGTAAACCATCCGTATGATGTTTTTTCCTTACATCTTAATAATGATACTTGCCAATTGGGCAAAAAGAAGAAAGAATACCTCCTAATTCACCTCTCCCATTTGTGTTACTTCTAACGGCAGTGCAGGCGTGGAGGTGCAACTGGACGGCTGCACTTATAGGAGGCATCCAAATATCAACACTAGCAAAATGACGCACTATTGACACAACAAATCGCCAACATTCCGACAACCATATGGACAAGGCATAGGTTTGATTCTGTGGGTGTTGACATTTTAGGTCCACTATTGGATCCAAACAATATTGAATATCACAAATCAGATAAAGATATGTTTAGGAAAGCTATGTCTTGGAAATTATTTTTTTAAAATAAAAATGAAACATTATTGGCATAAAAGACAGTAGCATGAAAATATCATGATTTTGTGTGTACAAGTCAATGGAGTTTTTTCTTTCCTAAATACCGGTGATGCACTAAGCACATTTTGTGTGCTTCCAAAAAGATAAATGTCCGAATAAAACATTCAGAATGGTGAACGGAAGGAAAATTAGACTAGGGACCCAATGTGGACAATAAAACAATTTATTTCATGTCTTCGACAATCCATGACAACATTGACGAAGCTATAGAGAATGAATATGATAAGAAGATGGCTAACTCAGCTCTAACAAAATTGTTCCATTCTTTGTTCCTAATCATAATGACATTGCAATCAGCAAACAAAAATTATCCCTACTAAGATCGTAATCATAATGACATTGCAATCAGCAAACAAAAATGATCCCTACTAAAAATTTTATGGGCAAGGGTTCGGGTATCTTGCATGAACATCATTGATCTCAACACGAATTTCCTCGGGGAGATGGATCCTAGCTGCCTGAAGAACCTCACAAAGCTGCCATGATTTAGTAGCACCAAAAACAGCTAATGCCACAAGTGGGTGCCTCAATACAAATGCTGAAAGCAACAGCAGGATAGGCAAATGATCGTAAGTTAATGATCAATAAATGCAACTTTACATTGAACAAAACTGTTGAGGCAACATACCTATCGCTAAGGTTGCTGGAGAAATTCCATACTTCGCAGCAATCTGTGTGTATTCCTAAATATTGAAAAATATATGTTATGTAAGCGGTTAAACGGGGGGTTTTCCACACCATAGAAATCATTTACACACCTTCACAGCTAATTTCACTTTAGGACTCTGAAGTTTGTATTGGGATTCGCCTTCAGAATATCTCCCTATAAAGCAGGAGGCACACTAATGAGTAATGACATGGTGGAACCAAACTAAAACAAATCAGAGAGGAATAAGGCTATGTAGCTAACTAGCTATTAAAAATTAAAAAATTAGTACCATTGAAAAGATTCATCCTTGCCTCTGGTGGACCACAGTCATCAGATGAGTTATACTTTCCAGAAAGTATACCCATTGCCATTGGGCTGTAGGCCAGCAAGCTGATTCTGCAAGCGCAATAGTTCAACAATGGATCTCAGAAAGAATTTGAACAGAATTTGAATACTGAATACAATTTGGTAAATTTCAAGCTTATTAAAATGATAAAACGACGAAACGAATAGAGGGTAGATTTTAACGAAACGATGGACGTTTTAACGTTTAAACGGACGTTTCACAAGGACGTTTTCTCGTGAAAACGTCGTTTTCACGTCGTGAAAACGTCGTTTTAATAACAGGGGTAAATTTGTTAATCAATTCTGAGATGGCAAAGTCTTTTTTTTTAACTAAAGAAATGGCAATATTTGTCAGTAGTCACTGGTCTAAATAGATTACTGATGATAATAGTTAAATACAGGGCTCTTGAATAACAGAACATGTTAGGCATACCTCTCGTGATGGCAGCATTCTGCCAATCCAGAATCAAAATTCCGGCACAGCAAGTTATATGAGTTCTACAAAAATGCAAAAATATGGTGAGTGATTTCAGTACTGAACATGTGAATTAGCTACCACTGTGTGCTACTTACCTGCACTGTCAGTAGCTTGGAACGCAACTGAAAGTCCTTGCTCAGCTGAAGAAACTTCATCAGGTCGTACGGAGCCTCGTTACTAAGGCCAATGTACCTGATCTAGCACCGGCGATTCATAAATAACTGACACACTCTGAACATTGAAATTGGAAGTAAAACAATGCCCCCACGAAATACCTTTCCAGCATTTATGGCTCTTCCAAGGGCCTCGAGTTGTTCTTCCGTTGGAATGGACGTGTACTGGCAGCTCGGGTCATACTCTGTTTCCCCAAACATAGGAACATACCTGAGAGTAGAAGATACCCGGTTAAGACTTCAGGATGCAGAGAACACAACAAGCAAAAAAGGTTGGAGGTAAGAACCCATGCTAAGCCAGAGACCGATCGGGCTAGTGTATCTGGTAGAGGTCTATGTAATCCACACCCAGCCTGTGCAAACTGCGCAAGAAGAACAAGAGACATAATACAAATTCAGATTAGGTAGAAAGGGCTCTTAACCACCGAGGCAAAACAATTCTTCCTCCATTGCTTTGCTGTATCATCATTCAGATTTCCGTGACAGTTAACCGAGGCAAAACAATTCTTCCTCCATTGCTTTGCTGTATCATCATTCAGATTTCAGTGACAGTTACTCCTATGTATAATGAATTCAATATTAAAACTAAGAGAAATTTTACAATGACCGAAAAAAATGTGGACCAAGTACCAAGAAGAGTGTGATTGAATACTAATTTAATTTAATTTTCCATAAATCAATGGCTAGGAAAAATTCAAAAAAAAGGTACCTGAAAGTATTGTATGGTACTTTACAATCATTGGAACAAAACTAAACTCCCAGACCGGCAAGTATCAGAGGAGAACAGAACGAAATTTGCAGTAGAAATGCACAGAAATGTCTAGTGGTTAACCACCTCCCATCAATTGCCTCCGTGATGTTCTGCGAATCGACAGACATCGGCCCGCCGCGGATCCACGTCATCTGGCCGGACGGCCCGGCCACCTGTGCTCCGCCCATCGCAAAGTTCAGTTCAGTGCTACTCCCGCAGCGAGCAAGTGGAGCAAAGCAGCTAGCAGAAGCAAGAGAAGGGGAAGCGTTCGCCGGTGGTGACCTTGGTGGCGATGACGACCGTAGGGAAACGGGTAGGCTACGCTAGCATCACTACCGCATAAACCCAAGATACTTGCGAGTAGAAGATCATAGATCGTTACCACTAGACGCGTAGCGCAGCGGAAGAAGTCGCGTGTCGATGTAGAGGAAGTAGTCGATCACGTCCCACGAACCGAGCTCCTCGTACTTAATCCCAGCAGCCGATCAGCGCAGCAGTCGCAGCAGCGCCTCCACGGAGTCCACACGTACGGGGATGAAACGCCGGGCGTCGGTGTGCTAGCACCGCACGCACGGCAAGGGCGGCGGTCGAGAGAGAGGGAGGGGCGACGGCTAGGGAGGTGGCGCGGCTCAGGTCATCGCCCCCCTAGCCCCTCCCTCATATATATAAGGCGTACTAATGGGCTTCTATCTCATAGGCCCATTAGTAACCCTAATCCCTCTTGGATCAATATCCACTTGGGCCTTTAAACCGTATTGTGATGATGGGCTCTTGGGCATATCACCAACAATCTCCCACTTGCACTAGAGACAATCATACATGCAAGCTTTCCAACATTCCAAACCCCTTAAGTGTGTGACCCGTTAGGTTCATGTGTAGGTGGTCGTGATCGGAAATCATTTCCGAATCACAAGTCAATAGCGGCACCTAGCAGGGCATAGTGACTCACAAATACACATAAAGATCATATCGGCCGAACCATAGATATACTCATACACCGATCCCTTTGCCACACGATACCAGTCAAGCTCAAAGCGAGATGCGTGCCACCTTTGTGATAGCTCGACCATTCTCTCGATCTAATAGTGGATTCTATTCATAACTAACCTTTAGTCATCATGATTAACTCTTTAATCACTTTGGCATGGCCATGCACTTTCAAATCCAACTATCTCGAGGGGCCCAGAGATATCTCTCCCGTTATCTAGGAGGGGCAAATTCCATCTTGATCCGCTCACATCCCATTCCATGTTTCATGACATACCTGTAAGCTGCTTTTGTAACTACCCAGTCACGGAGTAGCGTTTAGAAGCCCCAAGATGCACCACTACACACAGTGAGAAACAATGACGATCTCAGGTCTAAGGATTCAGTAGGTATAACACTCAAGAACAACTGATGGCACATACAAAATAACAATCCCAACATTGTCTTGGAGTGGGTCAATCCAACACCATGTTCACCAACATGTGTCCACATCATTAATCCGATATCTCCATATCCATGATCCGTGAAACATGATCATCAATTAATGCATGTGCTAGTCTCAACGTCGTTGTTGTCCCACACAACGACATAAACTAGGGATAATTTAGAATCATATCATTTTCAACAAAGAGTTTCACGAACAAGTCACATACTTGATAATCAATGTAAAATAATCATCCATGGAACAAATAACAATTATTTATCATTGCATAAACATACTCATGACACAAAATCTCCCACGCACACTAGAATCACTGATGTAAGTATCTAATACCCATAGATCTCATGTGCGCCTCATGCTTTGATTGTGGGAGAGGCTTCGTCAACGGATCAGCAACGTTTGAATCCGTGTGCACCTTGCAAACCTTTACATCACCTCTCTCAACAAAGTTACGGATGAGGTGATACTTTCGCAGTATATGTCTGGACTTCTTAGTTGTTCTAGGCTCCTTTGCTAGTGCAACGGCACCACTATTATCACAATAGAGGTCCACTGGACTGGACGCACTAGGAACAACATCTAAGTCAGAAACAAACTTTCTGATCCAAACAGCTTCTTTTGCAGCTTCGGAAGCTGCAATATACTCGGCCTCTGTCGTCGAATCAGCCACCGTATCTTGCTTGGAACTCTTCCAGCTCACTCCCCCACCATTGAGGCAAAAAACAAAACCGGATTGCGATTTGGAGTCATCTTTGTCTGTTTGAAAACTAGCATCGGTGTAACCCTTTACAAGGAGCTCATCTTCGCCTCCAAATATTAGGAACATATCCTTAGTTCTTCTCAAGTACTTAAGGATACTCTTTACAATTGTCCAGTGAGGTTCACCGAAATCTGACTGATACCTGCTCGTAACACTTAGAGCAAAGGAAACATCTGGGCGCGTGCAAAGCATAGCATACATGATCGACCCTATGGCTGAAGCATAAGGAATCGTACTCATCCTCTTTTGCTCATCAGATGTCGTAGCACACTGACTTTTGCTTAGAGTAATGCCATGTGACATTGGCAAGAAACCTTTCTTGGAATCTTGCATATTGAACCGATTCAGTATCTTGTCAATGTACGTGTCTTGGCTCAATCCAATTAGCCTTTTTGATCTATCTCTATAGATCCTAATACCCAGAATATAAGCCGCCTCTCCTAAATCCTTCATCGAAAAACTCTTTTTCAATGAGGTTTTAACGGCTTCAAGCATTGGAATATCATTTCCGATCAGTAATATGTCATCCACATATAGGACCAGAAACATAAGTGCGCTCCCACTAGCCTTTTTGTAAACACAAGACTCATCTTCATTCTTGATGAAGCCAAACCCTTTGACTACTTCATCAAAACGAATATTCCAATTCCGAGATGCTTGCTTCAATCCATAGATGGACCTCTGAAGCTTACATATTTTCCCAGCATTTTTAGGATCGACAAAACCTTCAGGCTGTGTCATATACACATCCTCACTTAGATGTCCATTAAGGAAAGCGGTTTTGACATCCATTTGTCATATCTCATAGTCATAATATGCGGCAATTGCTAGGAGAATCCGAACACACTTTAGCATTGCGACGGGCGAAAAGGTTTCCTCATAGTCAACACCTTGAATTTGTCGGAAACCTTTCGCCACCAATCGTGCCTTATAGATGTGAACATTTTCATCCATGTCTAATTTTTTCTTAAAAATCCACTTACAGTCGACATGTCTTACACTGTCATTCTGATCGACCAAGTTCCAAACTTGATTATCATGCATGGATTTTAACTCGGATTCCATGGCTTCAAGCCATTTATCGGAGTCGGGTCCCATCATTGCTTCTTTGTAGGTCAAGGGCTCATCATTTTCCATCAATAATACATGGCACTCCTCCGTAATAAGGAGGTTGAGCTTGTCAGTAGCGCGACGTGCCCTTATAGACATTCGTGGGGCTGGTGCCTCAACTATGGGTTGTGCAACATCTTGCACATCCCGTGGATCTTCAGTGGGTGCTGAAACATTTTCGGGTGTTTCTTGAATTTTTTCAAGTTGCACCTTGCTCCCACTAAATCCTTTTGAGATAAACTCCTTTTCTAAGAAAACACCATTGCGAGCGACAAACACTTTGCCTTCCGCCTTATTGTAAAAATAATATCCTTTGGTTTCCCTAGGATACCCCACAAAGAAACATTTGTCTGACTTTGGAGTGAGCTTATCTGACATCAAACGTTTGACATAAGCCTCACATCCCTAAACTTTGAGAAAAGATAATCCGGGACGCTTCCCAGTGCATATCTCATATGGTGTCTTCTCAACAGACTTACTTGGAACCCTATTCAGTGTGAACGCAGTAGTTTCAAGAGCATAACCCCAAAATGACAATGGAAGATCAGCTTGGCTCATCATGGACCTAACCATGTCCAACAAGGTTCGGTTCCTCCGTTCGGATACCCCATTCCATTGAGGCGTTCCGGGCGGAGTTAGCTGCGGAATAATTCCACATTGCTTCAAATGATCACCAAATTCAAGGCTCAAATATTCTCCCCCACGATCAGATCACAGAAATTTAATTGTCTTGCCTAATTGATTTTGTACTTCATTCTGAAATTCTTTGAACTTTTCAAACGATTCAGACTTGTGCCTCATTAAGTAGATATAGCCATATCTACTAAAGTCATCAGTGAAAGTAATGAAGTACTGAAAACCACCTCTGGCTATTGAGCTCATTGGTCCACATACATCGATATGTACAAGTCCCAACAAGTCACTCGCCCTCTCACTCTGACCAGTGAAAGGTGCTTTGGTCATCTTTCCAAGCAAACAAGACTCACATGTGTCAAATGATTCAAAATCAAATGAGCTTAACAATCCATCTTTATGGAGTTGTTCAATGCGCTTCTCATTTATATGACCTAAGCGATAATGTCAAATAAAAGTGGGATTCAAATCATTTGGTCTAAGCCTCTTAGTATTAATGTTACAGACAGATTTATCCTCAAGATCAAGAACATATAATCCATTCACCAATGGACAATGAGCATAAAAAATACCATTGCAAAAGATAGAACAACGTTTGTTCTCAATTACAATCTTAAAATCACCAACTTCTTCCAAACATGAAGAAGAAATAATGTTCTTGCTCAAAGCAGGAATGCAATAACAATTATTTAATTCCAAAACTAATCCGGAGGGTAGAGACAAGTGGTAGGTGCCGACCGCCAACACCGCAACCTTTGCGTCATTGCCGACCCGAACGTCCAACTCGCCTCTTGCAAATCTTCTAGTCTCACTTAGACCCTGCAACGATTTGCAAGTGTGAATCATCGATCCAGTATCAAATACCCATGATTCACTAGAAGATAATGCAATATTTATTTCTATAACATTTATACCTGAAGTGGAAGTCTCACTTCCCTTCTTCTTCTTCTTTTCTTCCAAGTACTTCTTGTAGTTCCTAGACCAATGTCCCTTTTCATGACAGTGGAAGCATTCATCTTCAAAAGTAGGGCCAGATTTGGCCTTAGGTGCTGGCTTTAGCTTAGAGCCCGAGGACTCACCACCGGAACTCTTTTCCTTGCCTTTACCTTTGGGATTAGGAAGCGTCCAACGCTTCCTCTTTTTGTTCCCCTTCTGAATCATCATCACATGATTGTGATTCTTCTTAATGCTCTCCTCTGCTGTTTTTAGCATCCCATGCAACTCACTCAATGTTTTATCCAAGCCATTCATCTGAAAGTTCATGATAAAAGGCTCATAGCTCGCCGGGAGCGACTGGAGAATAACATCAGTAGCCAAGTCTTGGTGAAGTTCAGAACCAAGTCTATCCAAAGTCTCAATGTAACCAATCATTTTGACCACATGAGGACTGACTGGGCCACCTTCTGCCAGCTTGCACGCAAACAAGGACTTTGAGATATTGAACCTCTCAATCCTGGCTTGGTTCTGAAACATCCCACGCAGCCCCTCGATCATGGTATGAGCATCTGCATGCTCATACTGCTTCTGCAGATCAGGAGACATGGTGGCGAGCATCAGACAGCTGACATCAAGTGAGTCATTGCAGTGCTTCTCATAAGCTCTGTGATCAGCAGCAGTTGCATTGTCAGGGAGATCATCAGGATATGGCTGCTCAAGAACATACTCCTTTTTCTCTTGTCTGAGAACAATTCTCAGATTGCGGTACCAATCAATAAAGTTTGTTCCATTCAACTTTTTTTTTCTCAAGAACAGAACGCAAATTGAAAGCGGAATTGTTACTGGCAGACATGATCTACAACATTAAAGTAAAGCAAGATTTCAGCACTAAGTTTATGTAAAGACTTTCATTAACTGATTTAACAAAAGACAACCTACTATATCAAAGTCATCTTCCCTCTAATGACATATAGTAGTTCAAGATCCATAATCACTGAAATTCTAGTGAGCTTTAGCATCACAGCTAGAAAAGTAGTGATACAGGTAAGTAACAAATTACTAATCACATCTCTATGCGACTCTTGTTTGTTGGGTGGCATCCAATGCCCCGGCCCCAACCCTATGCCTTAAAGCCCAAAACTGTTTTGATAGCTTTGCTGAGTAAACCAATACTATGCTTGTGAATGTCCGACATCCACCCTATACAAAAGTGATAGCTGAGGGTACTCTACTTTGGTAAACCTACCACACAACGATCAAAATTTATAGGTGCAGCTATTGGTAAAAGGCATAAAAAACTCAAACTTTTCTGAGGGAAGCTATTCTATCATGATTAAAGCATCCACCATATGTAAAAGCATGAAAGAATAGTATGACAGGAAAATAAACATCACAGGCATATAATCATATTATATTGTGAATAGTATGGCCTCTTGCATCACAATGGGCTCCATCACCATGGCTCCAAGGTGACCTCCATTGCCATCCGTCCTGTCTTGTGGTGATCATCATCAGCCATCATGATTGAAACCTCCATGAAAAGATACTAAGCTACTACATCTAATAGCTAGTGAAATAATTATATGAGGATTCAAACATCACAAGTCGACACGCAGGTCGTTATACAATAATGGTGCAACCTCAACCCAGTTGTGTTAACTTGCGACACGCAGGCCGCACAAATCATCACATACATCATCACATGACATTGAGGCCATACCATTCACATCACACCCTGCAAAAACAAGTTAGGCGTACGACGTGTTCTACCAAAGTAGCGCTTAGTAAGCCGCTACAGCGAGAAAGCAATGGCGGTCGGGGGTCGAGGGGGGAGCCACCCCCGCGGGTCTCAGGGAAGCGCCCTGAAAACCTCACGGAATTACATAGATCGCATCTATGGAATCCCTATGAAAATCTCATCAGAGTGATCGCATCACCTCAAATCCGAGCCATTCATAATGCCTCAATTTTCACTAGGTCAATCACCTTGACCGTGCAAACTTTGCACTTGAGAAGACTGCATCTACACATGACCTTGATCTGTTGGTTCAATCTGCTGACTATGCACACAGTAAGTCCCGATGGTGATTCCAGCCGGTAGGGACATGTTGTATGCATAACAGAGAAAGAACACAAACTAATCTTTTGTCACATGCCGCGCAATCAACTCGCTCCAGTTTTAACCCCTTATGACCAATTGATCTAATCAAACCGTGCAAAAGTAATAGATCCAATCTACTACAACAACATATCACCTATATGCAAAAGATCCAGACCAAAAACTACGCAAGATGGCTCTGGTACCACTGTAGGGAAACGGGTAGGCTACGCTAGCATCACTACCGCATAAACCCAAGATACTTGCGAGTAGAAGATCATAGATCGTTACCACTAGACGCGCAGCGCAGCGGAAGAAGTCGCGTGTCGATGTAGAGGAAGTAGTCGATCACGTCCCACGAACCGAGCTCCTCGTACTTGATCCCAGCAGCCGATCAGCGCAGCAGTCGCAGCAGCGCCTCCACGGAGTCCACACGTACGGGGATGAAACGCCGGGCGTCGGTGTGCTAGCACCGCACGCACGGCAAGGGCGGCGGTCGAGAGAGAGAGGGAGGGGCGGCGGCTAGGGAGGTGGCGCGGCTCAGGTCATCGCCCCCCTAGCCCCTCCCTCATATATATAGGGCGTACTAATGGGCTTCTATCTCATAGGCCCATTAGTAACCCTAATCCCTCTTGGATCAATATCCACTTGGGCCTTTAAACCGTATTGTGATGATGGGCTCTTGGGCATATCACCAACAACGACTTGGTCACGCGGGGCCCGGCGGGTCCGCAGCCAGCGGCCGAGGAGCTCCTCGCTGCGCCCGCTGGTCTCGCTGCGCTGCGGGACCGGGTACATCTCGACGGAGTCAAAGAAGTTGACCCCGGCGTCGAAGGCGGCGTCGAGGAGGCGCAGTGAGCCCGGCGCACCGCTCTGCTCCCCCATCGTCATCGTCCCTGCACGAATCGCGCGAGCGCGCGGGCGCGGGGGGTCAGCCAGCGCAGATCCACCAGCGGGAGAGAAAGGGATGGAGGGAGTCGAGGTGGAACCGAAGCAGAGGCGGGAGACCGGTGGCAGGTCGGGGGCGAGGTGGAAGGTGGGCATGGCCATCTCCTCCGCCGCCGCAGCTTGGCTCCGAAGAAGGGGGACATATTGTGCAATCACCGTGCAATCTAACTAAAAAAGTTTCAAAAAATTCTGAAAAAATTTTGAATGCACATCTCAACCTACTTCATCTATATATAAAATTTCAGGGTCAAATTCTTCCTACTATAGAAGTTAAAAAAAGACAAATTTTCTGACAAAAGTAATAGTTCAAATGCAACCTAAATTTGTCTTTTTTTGTAACTTCTAGAGGAGGACGAATTTGACCCTGAAATTTTATATATAGATGAAGTAGATTGAGATGCACATTCAAAATTTTTTTCAGAATTTTTTGAATTTTTTTTATTTGGATTGCTTAGTGATTGTACCATAAGATTGATTGCACAGGATATGTCCCCCCGAAGAAGATGCTCTGTTCCCACATTCCCACCCTATCCGTCTGTGCCCGGGAAGGAAGAATGTTCCGCATCAAGATTCGTGCCCCGATCTTCTTTCAAAAAAAAAATCGTGCCCCGAGCCGGCGGCCCGGTGTGCCTGTGAGGAGCGTGTGCAACGCGCTCTTGGCGCTTTTGGTTTTCTTTTCGTGATGCAGAAGTATTTTCCACAACGCCGTTTTTGCTTCCAATCGTGTCTAATTTGTTGCGGTAGGACAAGATGTATATGAGGAAAGATGTGCACACTCCAACATTTCGATCCTTCACTGGACAGCCATGGAGTAAGCAGGTGCAGTATTAGCATGGTAGCCGTAGAACAAACAAAGTAAAAACAGAGTACGCCGGTGCAAACAAATGAATGAAGAGAGCTTACATATCAAACACCCACCTTGGGTTCAACTCATGTGTTGGAGGTGGTGGACATGCTTTGTGACTAGGCCTTGTTTGGTTCCTACTAACAACATAGCACGCACATTTCTCGAGAGAAGAATCTCGCACGTATAGAGTACTAAATGAAGTCTGTTTGCGAAACCTCTTTAGGGATGGGTGTAACTTTTCGCGACAAATCTAATGACGATAATTAATCAATGATTGGCTACAGTGATGCTAAAGTAACCGTCCTCTAATCATGTGGTCAAAGGCTTCATTAGATTCTTCAGGGTTCCTAGCACAGGAGTTCTGAAGTTGATTTTGTAAATAGGCCATCTAGACACAAAAGTATAAGACATCTAGACTCTAATGAGGCATTTGACCACATGACGCAAAATTTTTTACCCGAAACCGATGGAACAAGAAAATTTTTAGCTCATTAGATTTTTTTTGTATAAGACATCGAGACTTTTAGCTCATTAGATTTTTCTTGTGCTAGGAACCACAAAAATTAGGCCAGTACAGGTCAAATTTATTTTTACCCGAAACCGATGGAACAAGAAAATTTTACATAAAAATTGGTTTGATTCAGTTCCAGCCCTAAAAGAAGCATCGTTTTTTTATACGAGCTGAACCCGCCCTAACTCGATAAATGATCAGATCGGCCACTTACCCAGTGGTTCTATAGAACAGCTAGATATGTAGCCATTATTGTTTCTGGAATAGGTGGCGTCAGGCACGGAGCTTAGGTGATGATGTCTCTAGCGCAGATTATCTACCATTTATTTATGTGATAGCTTTTACCTCGTTGTTGTGGTTTGTGGAGATCCACAACCGGGTGGCGTAGTGCACCCGCCTAATCCAATAGGGTGAGTACTCGGGGAAGCGCTAAGCGATTCGGCAGGTCTACCTAGAGAGCAAGAACACAAGAACACTCGAAGATTTAGAGTGGTTTGGGCCGCCGGAGCGTAATACCCTACATCCACTGTGAGTTGTATTGCTCTTTCATATGAATGAATCTATCCTCTGTCCAGGCTGGGTACTGGCCTCTGCTGGGACTTCTTCGGCCCCGGCCTTCTCTAACGGGCGTCTCCCTTTTATAGCCCAAGGGGATGCGTACACAGGCGTTGAGACCCCGACAGGTGGGTCCAACACAGATGTATATTATACTGCGCAGAAGACATTAATGGTGCTACAGTGTTGAGAATCTCTCCCCGGATACGCTTCATCGCCCTGTGGACTCTCTGACCGAGGAGTGGATTCACCTGTCACGTCGGCGAGGCGCCCGTTGAGGTAGTGTAGGTTGCGGCATAGACTGTTGGGTCTACCGCGTAGGCGTCATGATGGGCGAAGACGAGCCGTCGTGTCCAACTGGCATAGCAGACAGACATGTGTGGCAAGGGCGGCGCCAGCGGCTGCACTGTGTGCCTTGGTAACGCGCGATCAACAGTGCAGCCTGGCAAAAGTCAACTCGGGCTCTGCTGTGGCAGAGCACACTTACGTCTCCCGTATTGAATGCGGTAGGTGGGCGAGTCTTCCCGAGGAAGCTTCGCGACCGCGCGCGTGCCTGCGCCTGCGGACACATGGCGGCTCCGGACCTGCCCCAGGCGGGGTGTCTGTTCCCTCCCCGCTGAGGGGTCCGGATAGTATATGGGTGTCCGGGACCACGTGGTAGGTCCGGGGCCCCCGGCTGTTTTGGCTGAGCGCTCCCTTCTCCAGAACACGCGGCGTCACCGGACCTGCCCGGAGCAGGACTTGGCTGTTGGCGCGGAGCTTCCCCTCCTCAGAGACACATGGCGTCACCGGACCCGTCCCAGAGCGGGGAGCGGGTCCGGGGCCGTTGGCCCGGTGAGGTAAGAGCCTGACCCGTGGGACCCGGCTACTCAGCCCCTTATGGCGTAGTTATGGATGATTACGCGTGTCCTGCCTTGATGCAGTAGGAGTGGGTATCCCTGCTACAAGGTACCGACAGTGGCCCCCGGGCCCACCTCGGGGGAGGTACGAACCCGCAGGTGGGGCCATTATCGTAACGTGTTCCGACGCAACCTAGTTGCGTTGGCGTGCTCATGTCGAGAGCTGGTGCTTCGGACCCACTGGAGGCCAGGGCACCTGTTGCCAGGTTCAGGTACTAGAGCACTCTCCACAGGGCGGTGAAGGTGTAGGCTTAGGGTGCAGAACCAAGCTAAGCGGGTACACGGACCTCGGATCGCCCAGGGAGCGAGCACCACTTCCCCGGCCCGGCTCCTGGCGACCGTAGCAAGCGGTCTTTGCCGGAGCGGGCCACCGGAGTGAACTTGGGCGACCGTGGCGAACGGTCTCCGCCGGAGCGGGCCACCGGAGTGGACTTGAGCGACCGTGGCGAGCGGTCTCCGCCGGAGCGGGCCACCGGAGTGGACTTGAGCGACTGTGGCTAGCGGTCTCCGCTGGAGCGGGCCACCGGAGTGGACTTGGGCGACCGTGGCGAGCGGTCTCCGCCGGAGCGGGCAACCGAAGTGGACTTGAGTGTAACACCTCCGGTGTTTAGCACTATATTAAACAAGCAATTAACATGCAATGACATGTTAAACCCTCCCCCAATTTCTCAATTACTGCAAAGTCGAAATTCAGTTTAAACACGCCAAAAAGTCAACTCTCGCACTTTTGCTCAAATGAACTTTTGCCCAAAACGAAAGTTGTAGAGTTTGACAAAATAAACAACTTTCGTGTTCAAAGTTTTTCAAGTTCTAACATGAAAATTTGAATTAACCCCGAAAAACAAGCGGGGTCATTAAACTTGAATTCAAATTTTAAACTTTCAAACCATCGCCCAAATGAAGTTTTGCCTGAAAGGAAAGTTGTAGGAAATTTAATTTTGAACAACTTTTGTGTTCAAAATTTTTCGAGTTTCAATTGAAAATCTTGAGTTTGAACCTAGTCAAACCGCTGACTTTTATTTCTCTCTCCACTCCCTTTTTCTCTCTCCTCTCTCTCTCTCCCTCGCTGACTCTCCCCTCCCTGCGCGCGCGGCAGAGCACGCGCCGCTGCCACCCGCTCACCACGCCGCTGCACGCCCGTGCTCGCTGCCCGGCTGCCGCCCTGCTGCTGCCTCGCTGCGCCATCACCACCCCCCCATAAGTGCGCACGCGCACGGACGGAGCTCGCTGCGCCCGCCCGCCATGGCTCGCCGCCATCATCGCCTCTGCGCACCGCGGCGCCATTACTGCTCGCCGCCCGGCCACGCCAACACGCGCCCCTCCCCGACCGTTGACCCCGCGCCGCATTCGAGTGCTCGCCTGCCCTGCTGTGCCACACTCGAGCGCTGGCGCTCCGCGACGCCGCCATCGCGACAAGCGAGCCCGGACGGCGCCGTGCCTTCACCCCGCTGAAAGGCCCTTGTTTGGTTTTGGTAATTGAGTGACAACTTAGGTGGACTAATAAGTGTTTATGTTGAGATACACAGGAAATTAGTCCACACAAAGACACTAGTATGAGCAACATGTGCCATGGTGGAGAAATGGCTAAGGGATTGATGCTATGCTCATATAGTGTGATCGAGGAGCTCATTGCATATGAGACATGACATGGAGTCATGTGACCAAAGTGGAGAAGATCAAGACAATGCTTGGCTTGATGGACCGGTTGCAATGGAGAAGGGCAAGTCAAGGCTTTGAAGCGATGGACCGCGAGGCGGTGAAGCTTGGGCAAGATTTGGCGCCAATGGACCGAGGCAACGGTGAAGAGCGAGCAAGGTCAAGATCGATGGACCAAAGAGGTCATGTGATGATATGGAGTGGATCATATCATTCAAGGAAGATCAAGCCAAGTGTTGACTCATGAAGATGATCAAAAGGCTTGATGGAGTTTGGTGCTTGTGTGGCATCAATATTTGGAAAGATGAAATGGAATGCGCAAGGCAAAGGTATGACTTGTAGGGCATTTCATTTCACCGGTCAAAGGTTGTGTAGAGAAGTGCATGACCGGATTTAGGATAGATGGCCGTTCTATCAAGAGGGGCAAACTTGTTTGCATATCGGTCATCTAGTGCCACTTGAGCGATCTA
This sequence comes from Panicum virgatum, assembly GCF_016808335.1. Classification (NCBI taxonomy): domain Eukaryota; kingdom Viridiplantae; phylum Streptophyta; class Magnoliopsida; order Poales; family Poaceae; genus Panicum; species Panicum virgatum. The sequence continues at coordinate 14,043,241 of NC_053136.1, forward strand.
ACATTGCAATGTAGCTAGGATCGAGTGGCGTGGTGAGATCAAGTGAAAATCCTTTGAAAATGATTGTGAAATGCTAACACACATGCACATGGTGTTGTTCACGTGGTTGTGTTGGCACATTTGCAAAGGAGAAAGAGTTGGAGTTGTTGTTGATCAACATTGGGAAGTAAGAAAGGTTTTTCGGTGTTCTCCGGAAATTAGGTGGCTCTTGGAGTGGAATACTGCTTTGATCCATTGTGTTTTGGATCAAGTATTCAGTTGGGTTGTGTAGCCCTCTGAATTAGCTTTCCATAGAGTCCAAGATCACCTAATTTGGACATCGGAGCTAAGAGTTATGGCCGTTTTACCGAGGTACATTTCTGCTGGAAATAGACCTGCGGACGGTCCGCTAGACCTGCGGACGGTCCGCCCTTGAGTGGCGGACGGTCCGCCGTTATCTCGGTTGAGCTCAAACAGAACCGTTTTTGGCTCTGTGGGTGGTCCAAAATGACCTGCGGACCGTCCGGTCCATGGGGGCGGACGGTCCGCCTTTAAAAGCTGAAACGGGCGCAGAAACTTGGTTGTTCTGTCTTGGGTGCCCAAAATGACCTGCGGACCGTCCGGTCCTTGGGGGCGGACGGTCCGCCTCCTACTGAAATTTCTGGGACAGAAACACTGCGGTTTCTGTGTGTGCTCACGTTTTGAACTGCGGACAGTCCGCCCCTGGGGAGCGGACAGTCCGCCGGTAACTTCCAGTTTTAGTCAGAGACGTTTGCAAATCGGTTGGTTCGAAGTTTTGAACCGCGGACAGTCCGCCCCAGGGGCGCGGACAGTCCGCCCGGGGCTCTAATGGTCGACTCTGACACATAATCATTGCAGTTCTAGCCGTTGGTTTTAAATGGCGGACGGTCCGGTTTTTGTGAGGCGGACAGTCCGCGAAAACTCAGTTTTCACGGGATTTGAGTGTAACGGCTAGTTTGGGGCCTCCCTCTATAAATAGAGGGTGTGGCCGGCCATTTGTGAGTGCTGAGCACTTTGGGGACTTAGTGTCCATGTGTGAGAGTGCTTGAGAGCCCTCTACTCACTCTAACTTGATAGTATTCATCCGATCGAGTGAGAGAGCGATTCTAGTGCGATTGCTTTGAGAGATTGCATCGAGTGGCACTAGGTGATCGTGTTGCAAGCCGGTGTGCTTGTTACTCTTGGAGGTTGCCACCTCCTAGACGGCTTGGTGGCAAGAGACTCCGTTGAAGCCCGCAAGAAGTTTGTGCGGTGCTCCGGAGAAGAGTTTGTGAGGGGTATTGTGCTCACCCCGCGGGAGCCGCGAAGAGCAACTCTAGTTGAGCGAGACGTGAAGAGCAACAAGTGGTCCGGCCGGATCATGTGCTAGAGCTCGGTGTGAGCACTCCACGTGGGAGAGTGTGACTTGAGAGTCACCACTAGCAAGAGGATCGGCGGCAACCTTGGAGCTTGTCTCAACGGGGATTAGCTTAGTGGCAACCAAGTGAACCTCGGGATAAAAATCACCGTGTCAACTTTGTCTACTCTTCTCGGTGGTTTGCATTCTCCAATTCACAAGCATTGTATTTACATTCTTCTATATCTTGTGCTTGTGTAGTTGCTCTCTAGTGATTAGTTAGATTGTGTAGCTTGCTAATCATCTTCTTGCTTGTGTAGCTAGAAGTAGAGATCCTAGTGTATCTAGTTAGCTTGTGTAGCTTTATTAGTTGCTCTTGCTTAGATTGTGTAACTAAGCAAGTTGAGCTCTTGGATTTGGATTGTGTATCCTTGTCCTTGAGCATCTAGTGAGCTTAGGTTGGCTTTGTGCTTTTGCTCATTAGAATTGTGTAGGAGCTCCCGCGGTTTGTGAAGTACTAGTGCTTAGGCTTGTGTGTCTTGGCATTAGATTTATTAAGAGAGCTCTTACTAGCTTGGCACTCCATTTGCTTTGTGTAGGATCTTTTTGGAGGTGCCTTAGAGTTATAGTTAGAGGGGTGTAGTCTTGGCTAAGCGAATAGTTTCAATTCTGCATAAGTTTCGGTTAGCCGGCGCAATTAGTTTTAGAAAGGACTATTCACCCCCCTCTAGTCCGCCATCTCGACCCTACAAGTGGTATCAGAGCCGAGGTCTCTCATTTGTGGTCCTTACCGACCCGAGAGGATGGCGACTTATGGGTTAGATGTTGAGTGTCCACACATTTTTGATGGCACACACTTTACACGGTGGAAAACTTGGATGATATGCAATTTTGAATTTATTTGCCCTCAAATGTGGTGGATGGTGGATGTAGGATTTTCTCATGTGTTAGATGAAGGAAATCTAACTCCAACACAAGAGAAATGCCTAGATCTAGATATCCAAGCTACTAACATTTTATTTAGATCTTTGCATAATTGTATACTTGATGAGATCATGGATATGAAAACCGCACACGAGATTTGGAGTTATCTCAATAAGAAATATGGGGCGGCCTCCAATGATGATGATGATTTTAAGGCCAAGGAAGAAGTGCATAAGGATGGTGAGCATATTCACGACATGGTACTTGTGGAAGATTGCTCCACCTCATGGTCAAGTGATGATGATGATGATGATGATAATGATCTAACTACAACAAGCTCACTTGATATAATTGATGGTGATAATTCAAGTGTTGCAAATGATGATCCTATTCCAAGCACACTTGTTAATAAAGGTGGTTCATGCATGGATGATATTTATACTTCAAGCTCATCTCCATCATCACATTGCTTCATGTCACAAGGTGACACAAAGGTATCAAATTGCAATATGATTGATCCTAATTCATATGATGAGCTCTTGAATAGATATGCTAGCATGACTAAATTATTTGAGGAAGTGTTAGCCAAAACAATCAAATTTGAAAAAGAGCCGCTCCTCCTCGCCCTTGCCCTGGAATGCCGCCCGCCCCCGCCATTGCCGCCGCCGAGCACCACATCACCGTGGAGCCCCCATCTCCGGCCTCCCTCCGCCCCAACGGAGCCTGGGAACGGGATCCCCACCTCCCATTGGTGCTCACCGGCCCCCTCCTCTGTCCGCTCCGGCCACCGAAGCTCGCCGGAGCAAGCCCGCCCCGTCGCCGCCCCATGCCTCCCCGGTGAACCCCCTGCTCCGCCCCGCCCCGACCCAAATCGACCCCCACCACAGCTTACTAGTGGCCCAGTGCATCTCCCCGGCCGGTCGTCACCCTCCCTACCACGCCGGAGCGGTGCCGCCACAGCTCGACGCCGCCGGCGAGCCACTGCTCCGCCGCCCGCCCTACTCCCGGCCGCCCCCGACCTCGGCAAGCACACCTACGAGTAGCTCTCGCCTTCCTCTTGCCCTTACCCCACCTCTCCTCGCCGCCGGCGAGCTCCCTCGCCGGGAAACGCCGCCGCCGCCGCCTCCCCTGTTCCAGCGCCGGCCAGGGGCTTATCTGAGAGCCCCCAATTCCTTCCAAGGACCTAGATGCAAAATCCCGTTTCCTTTTTCTTTTTGTTTTGAAAAACAGCAAACTAGTAAATTCGTTTAAAAATCATAGAAAAATCATAAAAATGCAAACTCAACTATTCTAGAATCCTTGTAAATAGATCTACAACTTTTGTTACATGCACTTTTTCATTTCCTTAATAGTTTTTATTTCATTTAAAATACAAAGAAAATGTACTCTATGTTAGATCTCAAATTACAAGCATGAGTTGTTAGCCATTTTTGGTTAGTGGGTTACATGTTAGATGTATAAGCTTGTGTAAAAATTCCGTGGACAGTTTACATGCTTAGCTATCATTTTTATTTAACTCTTGTTGTATGCCTAGGAGGGATAGTTTTATTTACCCAAGTTGTGATGATGTGTTTCATGGGTTCAAACTTTTACAGTACTTGTATTTTGGTTCCAAGAGCCTACAGAAAAAGTTTGAAATTTTTTAGTTAAGTCAATCTGGACCAAATGATTTTTGGTGAGGATAGCTACACTAAATCATTAAAAATAGTTTCTGTACATGAAAAATTCTAATAATTTTTCTAAGGGTTAAACTTGAGTATGTAACCGTGGTAGTAAAAGATGAGGCTCTGTAACTTGCTAGAACAGTCAGTAGAAATTAGTTTTGATCCATGCAGCAATACTTTGTACTATTTTTCATACCCTGCACAATGCTTGTTTAATTGTGAAAAATTTATGGCAGGCTCATCTTTAGGTAGAAAACACTCAGCTAAAATTTAGTTACCAGTACTTGCACAGTTTGAGCTGTAAAATTTATTTTTGTTTCTAGCAGTAGCTGTTTATTTTATTTTTCATGGATAATAGGCTGCATGAAATGGTCTGAAAATTTCACAATAGGCAAGTTACTCAGATATGTACCTGGCATAAAAATTTCAAAAACAGAATCTCTGTGTAACTTTAATTAGGATAAAGACATGCTTAACCCAGTAATAAAGGAGAGAAACCCTTTCTTTTGCTGCATAGGGATAAAAGGGAAAAACCCACCCTAATAAGTTGTGAAGTCAGTTATAATGATTATTACTCTATAAATGATTGTCCAAAATGATGTAACATAATCTTTGGCAAGTCATCTTGAGTTTGTGTTGGATTACAACTCTTTAGGGAAGAATTGATTAAATCGTATCACTAAAATAACTCACGCATATGCATTTCATATAGATTCGACTACTCTCCCTGACGGTACGTACGAGTTGGTGCCGGAGTCCGAGAGTGAGCAGCGTGAAGCTCAAGTGAACCTAACTGAAGCCACTGAAGACCTGAACCCGAGTTCAGAAGAGCCCAAGGCTAGCTCCGCTCAGGAAGGCAAGCCCCGGAGCATGTCCTACCTATTTTAATTTATGCAACTATTTGTATTCCTGTTTATTGTGCATTTAAGTTATAGGAATTGTATGGAACCTTAGTTGCATGATCCTAGGTACCTATGCTTGAACACTAGTATGTGTGGGTCGCTAGTTGGCTATGCTAATGGTGCGGTAGAAGTCGAGTGATTTCCTGTCACTCGCGAGCTCATAGGAGTTGAATGCTTACTACACACTGCAATATAAGGTTTACGGGCGGGGTTGTTGTACTTGTGATACCCCGTCTGTTTAGTGAAAATGGATAAGGCCGCGGTGTGTGGTAGTGGTGGTTAAGCGTTTGAACGTACTAACCACATGCCGAGGAATATGGTAATCGGTAAGCTTAAGTACCTGATCGGCCCGGGGAGTGGACTTTTCCCTCACCCTCTTTGAACTGGGTTCACATGCGGCCACATGCGGGTACAAGAAGGCGCACGCCGGGCGTGGTTTCTTGTAGTCGAGGTGGGTGACCCTGATCCACGAGCCGGAAAGAAAGGGGAAATGTTGCGTGGGGACTGGGTTCCCATGCGTGTGTTTAGGTCTGCCTGGCCAGGTTAACAAATTCGATTCGAATCGTCCGCCTCTCACGGATATTGGGACTGCTTAACCCTTTTGCCACATAGAGTAAGAAGTGGAACAATGATGACGAGAAATATGATTGAATGATGAAAAATAATTGCTTTCCACCATGCATGCTTTAGGATAGATGCTAATGTAGAATGGTTAATCATAATAGAACTTGAAAGCTAAAATCGGAAAATAAGGACTTACTGCTTTTCGGCAAAGACAAACCCCTCAAGCCAAAAGCCTTGCATGTCTAGTTAGAGGGTTAGTTATATCCTAGTCGGGTAAGCCTTGCAGAGTATTAGTATACTCAGCCTTGCTTGTGGCTCCACTTTGTTTCAGGTGATACATTTGAAGATCAGATAGCTAGTTTGACTTGGCTGTGTGTTTTACCTCCTGGTTGGTCGGTGGAGTGGGATACGACTCCGGCCAACAATGACAATGCCGAGTGATGTCATGTACGGGCTTCATCATGACATCCTATATCGTCGTTTAGAACTCGTTTTATTTCCGCTGCAGTGAACTCTGAACTACTTCAAGTTGAACTTCAAGTACCTTTCGGAAATTTCGAACTTGGTTTGTAATAATTAAGTTAAGACTCTGTAATGTAATATATCTATGAAATGTTGTACTCTCTGGACTCACCTTCGTGTGAGTTGCATGTAAGCTTTGGGTTTCGAATGCAGCTCAGGTGGTTTTATCGGGACTTTACCCGACTGGACTGCCGGATTACTCCGTTTGAAGTGCGTGTTAGCCGGGATTACCTTTATGGTGATGGTTAGCGCACTTGAGCCAGATTAAATTGGGCGGTACTGCCATAGCTGGTATCAGAGCCGAACAAAGCGCACACCCGGGAGTACGACTAGATTTCAAAAGTCTTCCTTAAAACTTAGCCACAAAGTCGCATTTGGAAAATACGTTGGTTCGTTAAGGATCATGCATAGTACGTAAAGCCCTAGGGAGAATTATGGGAGTTGCTAGGTGGCTAATTAACTTATGGTTTACTTATAACTGACTTCCAGCACATTACTTTCTGTACTTTAAATTCAGTACTTTACATTATGTAACGACGCACCTACGCTAAGGTAAGACGGTAAGAATCCTCAGTCAACTGAGAGAGTTTGACCTTCCCGTCGGTGATGCGAGCCGAACGCTGCCCTCAAGCAGTGGCTTACTTGAGGTGCTGCCAATATACCGACTATTAGTTGGCTATATTGGGAGTAAAGTATACTCAGTCAGCTGAGGGAGTCTGACCTTCCCGTCGGTGATGCGAACCGAACGCTGTGCTCAAGCAGTGGCCTACTTGAGCTGCTGCCAATATACCGACCATCGGTCGATTATATTGGGAGTAAAAGAAACCGTGAATACGTCACCTCGGTAGCGTATGAGCGCTGTCCATGCAGTGTTGGACGCATGGATGCTGCTTCTATAGTGAGCGGTAATGTATGGGGACGCTTTCATGTGTGCTGGCATGAAAGGTTCAATGAATATATATCTATCATTTTTCTGCAGGTAAACTAACCGCAATTACGTAAGTTAAGAACGGTTAGAACTCGGCTAGCAATATATATACATATAGGGAGAGACGTAAATTGTGCCATGCCACCGGTGCTAACCCCATAAGTCCAAAACTATTTGGCAATTGCTTTCCTTGTGAGGACGAATAGGTCGTGCATGCATCATGCTCATAAAATTGAAAGCCAATGAAAATAGATGTGGGTTAGTCGGGAATGTTAAGGTTGCACATGAGCACGGTTCCTCTCCTCTCACTTAAGATCTATCTAGAAATCTGTCATTTTCTGCTATATCCTGGAAGATGAATTTATTTGACATGGTAGATGACTTTATCTTTAGAAGTGCCAGTGGATAATTTTGCTCCAAAACTTGTCTACTAGCTTTTGTTTAAATTTGAGAATTTTTCGACTTGTATACGGTAGGGTACACTAGGAACTTTGACACCCTATTTTTCTGTCAGCTTTGAGCACCTGTGTTGCACAAATTTTTAGGCCTTACTAGAAATGTTTTCTGCAGATGTGTTCAACACAAAACTTGTGCCCAATTTACTCACCAAGCTTCTGTAAAAAATTGGTGATTTTAGGCTTAGTGGTTTGACCTCAGAACTCAGTTTACTAGCTCTCTGGTCACTGAAAATTCTGGGCTGACAGCAAATCAAACTATAAGGATAAGACCTTCTTAGGCTCTGATCTAGCTCTTGAGTTGACTAGTAAAGTTGTTTCTAACAACCTAAGGAATGTTCCTGTAAATTTTGAGAATTTTTAGAGCTCTGTGCTTTCAGTTGTACCCGTTTTCGTGCACTACCCAAAATCTGTTTCAACCATCACTCACTTGTGTACATCTTTTGTACAGATGGCTGCCCCTGCTCTCCTGGTGTTTGATGAGGATGGGCGTGCACACTCCGAGTGCACACACTGGCAGGGTTTTCCCTCCATTCTTTGGGAAGTGATGCGTGATGCCGGATATCCCAGTCCCCTGCGCTATGTGGGCCAGGAGTTCCATGAGATGGGAGTTGCGCGTTGTCGCGTGCGCATGACTCATGCTCCCCACCCCTTTCCAGATCACTGGGCTTCCTTGGAGCTGGAGGTAGTTGGACACCGTCTGGTTGACACTTGGGAAGTTGCAGCCATGACAGCACTCAACAAGTTTTGTGAGAAGAATTATGCAGCTGTCACACTAGCTCCTATTGGCCTCTTCCCCGCAGAGCAGCCCAATGACCCTAACTGGCTTAGTCGGGTCGGACACACTGGGTACCTTCAGCAGAACAGAGCTGCAGAGACTATCTCCATGACAGTGAAGTGCATGAATGCACTCTACCGCTTGCAGACTTTACAGGCCAAGGCCATGGCCCAGATCATTGCTTCTGCACGGACCAGCCATGAGATAGTGATTGCTAAGAATGAGCAGATCAGGGATCTTGATGCCCATGTTGGCCAACTGGAGGGTCTAATTGAGGAGCGTGATATTCTCTTGGACAACAGGGATGCTGACTTTGCACTTCTTGAGCAGCAGTTCACCGCCCAGCAGGTTCAGTTAAATGCTGCCTTTGATCACATTGAGATGTTGGAGGCTCAGCAGGCCCAGCCTGAGGCCATGGAGGAGGAGCCCCAGGAGGTTCAGGGTATCTCAGGACTTGACACTATGTCTGGAGTGCCCCTGCCACCACTTCCGGGAGCTCACTCTCCAGTTAGGAGCGAGTCTTCCGTCAACAACCTGGACGACTTTTAGATGATGTCTTAAATAGTCGTTCGCGCATACTCCTCTATAGGGTAGCCTAACTTTGGATGGTGGTGTAATAGGCTAACTAAGAGTTGAGTACCTCGCTTTTGTAAAAGAGTGCCGCTCTTATGTAAAAGTACTTTAATCGCTTAGGCCTTGGCTAAGAACTTGATGAATGGTTGTAATGGTTTAATTGCAGTGGAGTCTATCGCTGCAGGACATGTCTGAATTTTTATCCATGTTTCCTTGTATTTCTGGGCTATGTGTTGAATACCAAAGTGGTTGTGAATTTCATGATCTAAGTGCTCACCAAATTTCAGCATTTTTAGACCTGTGTGTCAAAAGTTATGGCCCGAACATTGCACCTCGGCCTGCTGAAAAACAGACTGGACAGAGCGGCAGAAACTGAATTTTTCGCCCACCTTAACTGTCGATTTAGCTTTGGAGTTGAATACCAAAGTTGTAGTATGATAAATTATCTATCTTCTGTAAAAATTTGGGCACATTTTATTAAACAGAGTGCAAGTTATGAATTTTCTTGTAACAAACAATGTTCTGTCACTATTGTTAATGTGCTCCCTTCCGTTCCACTTTTCCGCGCTTACCCTTCTGTACTTGGGGAATGTCATATGTCACCCTACTAATGAAAGAATTTTCCATTCCAGATGGTGGGAGCGACACGTGGCAACCCTGAGGGTTTCGGGGACGCGAATGGTAGCAGTTCGCAGCGACCGCCACCACCGCCACCCAACTTCGCGGAATATCTGGCCGCCCAAACCGAGTTACTCCGTCAACTCGTCCAGGGACAGCAACAACAGCAACAGCAACGGGGTGGACCCAATGTTCATCAACCTCAAGCTGCTGGTTACCCGGAATTCTTGGCAACTCAGCCTCCTCTGTTCAATAAGACAGAAGAGCCACTGGATGCGGATGCTTGGATTCGCACAATTGAGTCCTAGTTTTCACTACTTCTGGCACCATGCTCAGAGCAAAACAAGGCTCGCTTTGCCGCGCAACAGCTTCGCGGTTCGGCACGTCTTTGGTGGGATAACTACCTTGGCATGCTCCCAGCTGATCAAGTTGTCACTTGGGATGAATTCAAGGCTGCATTCAGGGGTCACCATATTCCAGAAGGACTCATGGACAGGAAGCTGAATGAGTTCCTGGCTCTTACTCAAGGGACACGCACAGTTCTCCAATATGCCCAAGCTTTCAACAATCTCTGTCAGTATGCAGGCTATCATGCTGACACAGATGTTAAGAAGCGTGATCGTTTTCGTAGAGGCTTAAACACCAAGCTCAAGGAACAACTAAACCCCATTAGGGTAGACACATACAACGAGCTGGTTAATCTCGCACTCACTCAAGAAGATTGTATCATGGCTCACCGTGCTGAGAAAAAGAGGAAAGCGCCAGCTGGACCCTCTAGTGCGCAGCCACAGAGGTATCGCGTAGTGCAGAATGTTGCACCCCAGATTCCTCAGAGAGCCCCTCAGTCAGGGCGTTGGGTTATCAGGCCTCCACTGCAGCAGAGCGTTGCACGTTTCCCTGTTCCTCAGTTAACTGGCCCAAGGCCAGCTGCTCCACCGCCAGCTCGTCCAAGTGAGGGAAGTCGTTGCTTCAATTGTGGAAGCTCAACTCATTTCGCCCGTGAATGCCCGCAACCCAAGCGACAAAACCAGGGCCAAGGCTCTAATCAGAACAACAAGAACAAGGGTAGAAAACAGACTATTCAGGTCAGGCAAGGGCGTATCAATTTCACCACTCTTGCAGAACTTCCCGAGGGCGCACCAGTGATGACGGGTACATTTTCTATCCACAACAAGCCTGCCGTTATATTATTTGATTCTGGTGCATCACATAGCTTCATTAATGCAAAATTTGGTGCAAAAGTGGGTTTGGATTTCTGTCACACAAAAGGGTCTTATATGATATCAACACCGGGTGGGAAAGTTGCTTCAAATCAAATCATGAGAAACGTTCCGATCAAACTGGGTAGCAAAACTATCAAAACTGAATTAATCCTTTTGGCACTAGGAGGCATAGATGTGATTTTGGGTATGGATTGGATGAGTCGATATGGAGTGGTCTTAGACATTCCTTCCCGAGCTGTTGAGATCAACTCCCCAACCCATGGAACCACTACTCTCTATTTGCCATTTCAAGAGTGCATAAATTCTTGTGCATTTGCCATGAGTGGATCCAAAGTAGAAGAAATCTTGGTGGTATGCGAGTACGCCGATGTTTTTCCGGATGACTTGCCAGGAATGCCACCAGATAGAGACATTGAATTCATTATCGAGTTGCAGCCAGGCACTGCCCCTATCTCAAAGAGACCATATAGAATGCCACCTAAGGAGTTGGCCGAGTTAAAAATTCAACTTCAAGAACTTCTTGACAAAGGCTTCATTCGCCCCAGTGCATCACCTTGGGGTTGTCCAGCCCTCTTTGTAAAGAAAAAGGATGATAGTTTGAGATTGTGTGTGGACTACCGACCTCTCAATGCGGTGACCATTAAAAACAAATATCCACTTCCCCGCATTGATGTTCTCTTCGATCAACTGGCTGGAGCTAGGATTTTCTCAAAGATTGATCTTCGCTCTGGCTATCATCAGATTAAAATTCGTCCATGTGATATTCCTAAAACCGCATTCTCCACACGGTATGGACTCTATGAGTATTTAGTCATGTCTTTTGGTCTCACAAATGCACCTGCCTACTTCATGTATCTCATGAACTCGGTATTCATGCCTGAGCTCGACAAGTTCGTCGTGGTTTTCATTGATGACATCCTTATTTATTCCAAGAATGAGGAAGACCATGCTAAGCACCTGCGCATTGTTCTCCAACGTCTTCGGGACCATCAGCTCTATGCTAAATTTTCCAAGTGTGAATTCTGGCTAGATAGTGTGAAGTTCTTGGGCCACACTATTTCCAGCGAAGGCATAGCTGTGGATCCTAGCAAAGTGCAAGAGGTGATGGACTGGAAACCTCCTACCTCCGTTCATCAGATACGCAGCTTTCTTGGGTTAGGCGGATATTATCGCCGATTCATTCCGGATTTCTCCAGGATTGCTAAGCCAATGACGGAACTATTGAAAAAAGGAGTAAAATTTGTGTGGGATGAAAAATGTGAAAAGGCTTTCCACACCCTAAGGGAGCAGTTGACTACAGCACCTGTCTTAGCTCAACCTGATAATACCAAGTCTTTTGACGTGTATTGTGACGCGTCAGGTACTGGACTTGGTAGTGTGCTCATGCAAGACAATAGAGTTATTGCTTATGCGTCACGAGCTCTTCGACCCCATGAGCAGAATTATCCTACTCACGATCTTGAATTAGCAGCGGTCATTCATGCTCTAAAGATATGGAGGCATTATCTTATGGGTACTCATTGCAATATCTACACCGATCACAAAAGTCTCAAATATATCTTCACTCAAGCTGACCTAAATATGAGACAAAGACGGTGGCTAGAATTAATCAAGGATTATGATCTTGAGGTGCACTATCATCCAGGCAAAGCTAATGTTGTAGCAGATGCACTAAGTCGTAAAGCTCATTGCCATTGCTTATCCGTGGAATCCTATTCTGAAACCCTCTGTCATGAGATGAGGAAGCTCCAGTTGGAAATGATTCCCCAAGGTACATTAAATCACATCTCAGTTGAGCCAACTCTTCATGATCAAATCATTATGGCCCAATTAAATGATAAAGGTATTGGGATCATTAAACAAAAACTCTCTCAAGGAGAAAGAAAGTATAAGTGTTTTCGTCAGGACCATAACGGAGTCCTATGGTTTGAAAGTCGTTTAGTTGTTCCGAAAAATCATGATCTTCGGAAACAAATTCTCGACGAGGCACATCTTTCCAAATTCTCTATTCACCCGGGCAGTACCAAGATGTATCAAGATCTTAGGCAAAGTTTCTGGTGGACTAGGATGAAAAGGGAAATTGCTAAATATGTCTCAGAATGTGACACCTGCCAGAGAGTCAAAGCCAGCCACTAGAGAGTAGCCGGTTTGCTTCAACCTCTACCTGTCCCGTCGTGGAAATGGGAAGATATAAGTATGGACTTCATTGTTGGATTACCCAACACATCCCAGAAGCATGATTCCATTTGGGTTATCGTGGATAGACTCACCAAGACGGAACATTTTATTCCAGTACATACTACTTACACTGCCAAGAAGTATGCTGAGATCTATCTCGATCGCATAATTTGCTTGCATGGGGTACCCAAGACAATCATTTCTGATCGTGGGACACAGTTCGTTGCACGCTTTTGGGAACAGTTGCAAGCATCTCTTGGGACAAAATTAATTCGAAGCTCAGCTTATCACCCCCAAACTGATGGGCAAACTGAGAGGGTGAACCAAATCCTAGAAGACATGTTGAGAGCTTGCGTCATTCATTATGACAAGAGTTGGGACAAATGTCTAGCTCTAGCGGAGTTCTCATACAACAATAGTTATCAAGAGAGTTTGAAAATGGCACCATTCGAGGCCTTATATGGTCGACGGTGTCGTACTCCTTTGAGCTGGTCGCAAGTCGGAGAACAAGTGGTATTCGGACCCGGTCTCGTAACAGAGGCAGAAGAGAAAGTAAGGGTAATACAAGAGAATTTAAAGGCCGCCCAGTCTAGGCAAAAGAGTTATTTCGATAAAAGGAGAGATCCTTTGCAATTTGAAGTGGGTAATCATGTCTATCTTCGAGTCTCGCCAACCAAGGGTGTACAGAGATTCGGCGTGAAGGGCAAATTAGCTCCCCGATATGTTGGCCCTTATGAAATCACTGAGATTTGTGGACCAGTAGCCTATAGACTACGACTTCCTCCTCGACTGGCAGCAGTACATGATGTTTTCCATGTTTCTCAACTCAAGAAATGTGTTCGAGTTCCCACCGAGATCATTGAACAAACAGAAATATTGGTAGAACCAGATCTCTCTTATGTTGAATACCCTATTAGGGTTCTTGATCAAAAGGAAAGGGTCACTCGAAGAAAAGCAGTTAGAATGTACAAGATTCAATGGAGTCACCATACCGAAGAGGAAGCTACCTGGGAAACTGAAAGCTACCTAAATCAAAATTTCCCCGGTTTTCTGAATTCCACTGGAGGTACGCCTCTTTCCTGCACTTAGCTTGCTTATCTGAATCTCGGGACGAGATTCTTTTAAGGGGGGTAGGCTGTAACACCTCCGGTGTTTAGCACTATATTAAACAAGCAATTAACATACAATGACATGTTAAACCCTCCCCCAATTTCTCAATTACTGCAAAGTCGAAATTCAGTTTAAACACGCCAAAAAGTCAACTCTCGCACTTTTGCTCAAATGAACTTTTTCCCAAAACGAAAGTTGTAGAGTTTGACAAAATAAACAACTTTCGTGTTCAAAGTTTTTCAAGTTCTAACATGAAAATTTGAATTAACCCCGAAAAACAAGCGGGGTCATTAAACTTGAATTCAAATTTTAAACTTTCAAACCATCGCCCAAATGAAGTTTTGCCTGAAAGGAAAGTTGTAGGAAATTTAATTTTGAACAACTTTTGTGTTCAAAATTTTTCGAGTTTCAATTGAAAATCTTGAGTTTGAACCTACTCAAACCGCTGACTTTTATTTCTCTCTCCACTCCCTTTTTCTCTCTCCTCTCTCTCTCTACCTCGCTGACTCTCCCCTCCCTGCGCGCGCGGCAGAGCACGCGCCGCTGCCACCCGCTCGCCGCACCGCTGCACGCCCGTGCTCGCTGCCCGGCTGCCGCCCTGCTGCTGCCTCGCTGCGCCATCACCACCCCCCCTCAAGTGCGCACGCGCACGAGCGGAGCTCCCTGCGCCCGCCCGCCATGGCTCGCCGCCATCATCGCCTCTGCGCACCGCGGCGCCATTATTGCTCTCCGCCCGGCCACGCCAACACGCGCCCCTCCCCGACCGTTGACCCCGCGCCGCATTCGAGTGCTCGCCTGCCCTGCTGTGCCACACTCGAGCGCTGGCGCTCCGCGACGCCGCCATCGCGACAAGCCCCTCAAGCTTTCCACCATGCATGCTTTAGGATAGATGCTAATGTAGAATGGTTAATCATAATAGAACTTGAAAGCTAAAATCGGAAAATAAGGACTTACTGCTTTTCAGCAAAGACAAACCCCTCAAGCCAAAAGCCTTGCATGTCTAGTTAGAGGGTTAGTTATATCCTAGTCGGGTAAGCCTTGCAGAGTATTAGTATACTCAGCCTTGCTTGTGGCTCCACTTTGTTTCAGGTGATACATTTGAAGATCAGATAGCTAGTTTGACTTGGCCGTGTGTTTTACCTCCTGGTTGGTCGGTGGAGTGGGATACGACTCCGGCCAACAATGACAATGCCGAGTGATGTCATGTACGGGCTTCATCATGACATCCTGTATCGTCGTTTAGAACTCGTTTTATTTCCGCTGCAGTGAACTCTGAACTACTTCAAGTTGAACTTCAAGTACCTTTCGGAAATTTCGAACTTGGTTTGTAATAATTAAGTTAAGACTCTGTAATGTAATATATCTGTGAAATGTTGTACTCTCTGGACTCATCTTCGTGTGAGTTGCATGTAAGCTTTGGGTTTCGAATGCAGCTCAGGTGGTTTTATCGGGACTTTACCCGACTGGACTGCCGGATTACTCCGTTTGAAGTGCGTGTTAGCCGGGATTACCTTTATGGTGATGGTTAGCGCACTTGAGCCGGATTAAATTGGGCGGTACTGCCACATTGAGCGACCGTGGCGAGCGGTCTCCGCCGGAGCGGGCCACCGGAGTGGACTTGAGCGACCGTCGCGAGCGGTCTCTGCCGGAGCGGGCCACCGGAGTGGACTTGAGCGACCGTGGCGAGCGGTCTCCGCCGGAGCGGGCCACCGGAGTGGACTTGGGCTGTCGCAATTGATCCAACGAGATATGTCACCGGACCTTGTGGTAGGGCATAGGAAACCACGCCTTATACTAGAAAGGAGTCCGGACCTCTAGGCACGGTAGCATCGGATACTAAGGGACTCGTAAGAGGGCAGTGAAGTGGCTTAGGGTACATTACCAGGCTAAGCGGCTACGCAAAACTTCTCCACGCCAGGATACAAGCACCACTTCCCCGGAGCAGGTCCCTAGGAGTTCGGGCCGCCTTCCAGCTAGAAGGGGTATCCCAACCTGACCACAAGCCAGCAACTCAATGTGGATCGTTAGCAACAAAGGAAAGACTCCGCACAGGAGAAGGAAACAGTCAAGCCGAAACGGATGAGTGCAATTAAGCTAATGTAAAGATAAGACTGAGAAAGCAAATCTCCTTTATTACTTGATTCATATGGTTAGCGTGGTGTACATCAGAGGTCGGGATTACGAGGGCGGACCTCTACCGCTCTGGACCACTCGCTGGTGTCGCCTGTTTGCGCGACGAAGCCAGAGGTCGGGTTTACAAGGGCGGACCTTTACCGCTCTGGACCGCACATAGGCACCACGTCATTACAAAGGAGGAGCACTCTTAATCTTATCTAGGTGCATCCTACAGCCGCTGTCCCGTAAGGCATGTACGATCCTGGCCGGAGTGGAATCACCACCTTGGGGTTTCCTCTCAGTCGTCAAAGGCAAAGGCGACCTGGACATGCCTGTACAGCATCATCCTGCATCACCTCGGGAGCTTGCAGGGCTCTTCTCAGCACAAGAACTGTCCCATGCTCATATAGCATGGGAACAGATTTTTTGGCTTTGAATGGGAGTGGCCCAGCCATCACCGGCTGCCGTAGGAAGCCAGCCCGGTGGCCGCTCACAGTGAGCTAAAGCCGGCTTGACACCCTGGCGTAACGGAAGGACGGGTGCTAGTTTGGACGAGCACGGAGTGTGGAGAAGGGCGGTCATTCGCCGGCTTCACCCGGCGCTGACACAGGGCCGCAGCACCTCGTGGCAGAGGTCGAGGCCTGTCTGCAACTGCACCGAGAGAGGCATGAGCCAGGCGAGGGAGAAGGCGACCGTCATCTTTCCCGAGTCACAGCCGTCGGCTCCAGGCTCCATCTTGAGAGGAAACCTTGAGCCGATGCCGTGCCGCCGCAGGGGAACCCCGGTGGTTGCTTGAGAGAAAACCTTGAGCCGACGCTGGGGTGTCGTAGGGTGACGCACAGCAGGTGTCGCCGCTGAGCGCCACTGCACCGGCTCTGAGGTGTCGTAGTGGCGACGCACAGCAGGCGCTGCTGCCGTGCGCAGCCATACCGAGCGCACTGCCGCCTCGGTGCCGGGGCATGCGGCGTAGGTGACGCCATGCCTTTCTTCATCTTCTCATCATCGTTGCAGAGGATGAGCTCAACCTCAGAAGCCTAGGGGTGAGCGGAGATCTGGCCTACGCCTACGCGATCCCCACGGATGGCGATAAATGTTGTGGTTTGTGGAGACCCACAGCCGGGTGGCATAGTGCACCCGCCTAATCCCAGAGGGTGAGTACTCGGGGAAGCGCTAAGCGATTCGGCGGGTCTACCTAGAGAGCAAGAACACAAGAACACTCGAGGATTTAGAGTGGTTTGGGCCGCCGGAGCGTAATACTCTACATCCACTGTGAGTTATATTGCTCTTGTATATGAATGAATCTATCCTCTGCCCGGGCTGGGTATTGGCCTCTGCCGGGACTTCTTCGGCCCCGGCCTTCTCTAATGGGCGTCTCCCTTTTATAGCCCAAGGGGATGCGTACATAGGCATTGAGACCCCGACAGGTGGGTCCAACGCAGATGTGTAGTATACTGCGCAGAAGGCATTAATGGTGCTACAGTGGTTGAGAATCTCTCCTCGGATACGCTTCATCGCCCTGTGGACTCTCTGACCGAGGAGTGGATTCACCTGTCCCGTCGGCGAGGCGCCCGTTGAGGTAGTGTAGGTTGCGGCGTAGACTGTTGGGTCTACCGCGTGGCGTAGCAGACTGACATGCGTGGCGAGGGCGGCGCCAGCGGCTGCACTGTGTGCCTTGGTAACGCGCGATCAACAATGCAGCCTAGCAAAAGTCGCCTCGGGCTCTGCTGTGGCAGAGCGCACTTACGTCTCCCGTATTGAATGCGGTAGGTGGGCGAGTCTTCGCGAGGAAGCTTCGCGGCCGCGCGCGTGCCTGCGCCTGTGGACACGTGGTGGCTCCGGATCTGCCCCAGGCGGAGAGTCTGTTCCCTCTCCGCTGAGGGGTCCGGATAGTATATGGGGGTCCGAGACCCCGTGGGAGGTCCGGATCCCCCGGCTGTTTTGGCTGAGCGCTCCCTTCTCCGGGACACGCGGCGTCACCGGACCTACCCGGCGCAGGACTCGGCTGTTAGCGCGGAGCTTCCCCTCCTCAGAGAGACGTGGCGTCACCGGACCCGTCCCAGAGCGGGGAGCGGGTCCGGGGCCGTTGGCCCGGTGAGGTAAGAGCCTGACCCGTGGGACCCGGTTGCTCCGCCCCTTATGGCATAGGTATGGATGACTACGCGAGTCCTGCCTTGTTGCAGTAGGAGTGGGTATCCCTGCTATAGGGTACGGACACTCGTGAAATTTGCGTTTCAATGTCAGGTTTTGAGCTCAGGTGGTAGTGTTCTCTAGCGCAGATTATCTAGCATTTATATATATGATAGCTCTTTACCTCACGAGATATGCGCTCAATGTAAGGCATGGAGCTTATGTGGTGGTGTTCTCTAGCGCAGATTTCCTGCCATTTATTCGTGTGATAGCTCTTAGCCCATGAGATATACTTTCAATGACGGGATATGCAGTGTCGGATACTGCTTATCTGGTCATGGCCTGCGCCGCCACATCTATACACATAATTTATTCCGGAGATATCCATCGTCCCGAGCCAGGCACTATAAGAATAGTAACCTTGTGTGGAAATAGAAACACAAGAACCGCTGAGCAACCAATAGTCCCATGTTGGAGTGATCTCTTCCAAAGTAGTGATGTTTTCCCCACCGAGTGTGGAGGATGACAACTCTGTCTCAAGGGTCCTCACCGACGACGGCCTGCTAGGTGAGATCCTCCCTCATCTCCATTGCCCCACTTGCTATGTTTGTGCCGTGCTTGCCAGCAATCGTTGGCTCCGCAATGCCTCGAACCAGGCCACCATCCGCAGATTCCGCCCAGGACAATCACCCCACCTACTTGGCTTCTATGTCTTGAGCGATTTCTTCTCCTGTCCGGAGTTCGTGCCGCTTCCTGATGCCTCGAGGCTGGAACTCGAACCTGCACTCCGTCACGGGAAGTTTGGTTTCGATGATTTGGATACTTCCGCATTGTGTGTTTGGGATTGCCTCAACGAACGTGTCCTCTATGGATTTGGTCCATCCTTCGAACTTCCCCTTGGCCCTGCTGTGCAAACCCCGCTGCGGTACCCTAGAGAAACTAGAGTTGTGCTCCCACGGCTGCCGTATAGCATCTGCGCTCCTCACGCCATGCTCCTCCCTGACGACTAGGGCTGGGCGTTCGGTTGAAACCGACGATTCGGTTTGGTTTATTCGGTTTCCACAAAACTCGGTTTGCAAGAAATGAGAACCGATCGGTGTATAGCAAAACAAGAAACCGAAGGCTTCGGTCTACGGTTCCTCGGTTCGGTTTGTCGGTTAAACCGAACTACACAACACAACACAAGAAGGTATAAAGAACAGAACACATCGAAACCAACAAAGATAGTGCACACCGCAGCGCATGCTAACCAACATCCAATAATTCAGCTTACAGGCAAGGGATGCAAGAGTAGGAAGCTAATAGGCTGATCAACTTGTCATCTCGCCGCTGTAGCAATGCTTCGCTGTAGGCCTGTAGCCTGCTCGGCTGCTCCGCCGTTCGTGCTTTGTGTTGCCATCGCGCGACTTGACCGCGCACAGCCCATGGACATGTGCTGCTCCCCCGCTCCGCTCATGCCTTGTCTTGGCTCGCTCGGATGCGCTGCGCCGCCAGCCGCTGGCCGCCGCCGCCGCCTATCGATGCGCCATGCGGAGGGTCGGAGTGGATGAATATTTTGCGAGAAAGAGAAGAATAGCGCGTGGCCTGTGGTGGGATATTGGGCTGAAACAACCGGCCCAGGAAGGAAGGTGGGGGCGCTGAGAAGTCAGAGTCACACAGCACCGGACTACCAGAGTCGCCAGTTCGGTTGGTTCGGGAGTTCGGTTCGTCAGAAAGGAAAACCGAAGCCGATGGAAAATCTTCGGTTAGGAAAATCTGAAAACCGAAGCCGAAACCGAAAACCGAAAAAACTGGCACTTCGGCTCGGTTCGGTTCGGTTCGGCTCGGTTCGGTTCGGTTCGGTTCGGCTCGGTTCTCAGTTTTCGGTGTTGAAGTGCCCAGCCCTACTGACGACGACGACGATGACTCCTCATGCTTAAATCTGACAATGGGCATGCATCCGCACCAAACCCGCACCAAACCAGACATGCATGTGCTCATTAATTAACCCACTCCGGTCCACTCGTTCATTTATAGAAGCCAAACCAGCCCAAACTGTAACTTTCGTCGCCCCGAACCAAACCAAACCAAACAAAAGATCTACAGGCTCAACCCATTAAAACCCATTTCCCAACCCACCAGCCCATCCGTGATCACTCGCGTGAACTCCTGCACTTGCTTCTGCTGCTCGGCCTGCCACTGACCGACGACGCTGAACACCTCGCCCACCACCGACTCGACCCGCTCCGTGAGCGCCTCCGCGAAGGCCTTCCCAAGGAAGAAAGCGTCGAGGACGGCCTTGCTCCTGTTGTCACCTGCGTGACACCACCAGCAATAGGACTCAGTGAAACCCCAGCTCGAGTCGGGCTGCCCTCCTGCTCTGCTCCCCACGTGGACTCAGAGGGTACCTGGCTTGGGCTCGGGGCATGAGCCGCCGCCGCCGCCGCTACTCCGGGCCGCGAATTTGGGGAGCCTTCTGGTGGAGAAGGGGGAGGCGCGGTAGGGGGCTGAGGCCAGGAAGGGGATGCAACAGACGGGGGAGAGGGACGGCGGCGGCCACAGGCGGCGCGGCCCCCCTGTGGCGGTGGCCTGGGCTCCTGCAGCACCGGTGGCCCGGTCCCCGGCGACGGCGGCGGCGGCCCGGCGCGTCCCCTGCGGCGGTGGCGCCGACGGCAGCTCGGCGCCTTGGAGCAGCGGCGGCGCGGGTGGGATTTGGTCGATGGATTTGCGAGGAAGCAGCAGCCTGGACCGTGGCTTTGGGACTATGGGTTGGAACTGTGGGTAAAGCCCATTAGCAAACCGAAACAAGCAGCCCAAAACCAAACTAAACCGAACTACTCCAAGTAATAGCTTGAACCGAACCAGCCCACCAGCTTGCTCAGCCTGTTTTCACCCAAGTTGAATTGGCCCAACAAGAAAACCAAACCATGCAAACTGGTTCCACCCAAACCATTGTCAGGTTTACTCATGCTACCGGGTTGACATCGACCAAAGGGACCGGATGGTCTATGCAAATGTATTTGTCCTGCGGGCTGGCTCCTGGCGCATCGACTGCTCAGCCTCGGCAGATTTCGCTAGATCGCCGGTGCACATCCTCCAGAGGACGCTGCTCATGCGTGGCACAGTGTACATGTTCACTATGGCAGGATACATCCTCGCACTAGATCTGGCCACTGCAAAATTCTCCATCATCGATCTCCCAGAAGGCGTGCACTTCGAGCACCCCCACCAACTTGCCCCTTGCCGGGGAGATGACTCCACTCTCAACCTTTTCCACGTGAGTGAGGACAATAAGCTTACCGTCTGGTTCCGGAGCATGAATGACCACGGCGGTTTGAACATTTTGTTTGTATGTTCTGAATTTGGTTTGTATTTTATAATTTAGCCAGTCCGTGCTCAATTAAGATGCTAGAATTTTGTTGATTACACCTTGAATTTTAAAGTTCAAATAGGATCTTGCAAATAAATTATTGTGTAAGGTTCCCCACTATTTAACTTGACTAGTCTATCACCCCGTGCACCCGCACGTGTTAGTTAGAGATATCTAAAAATTATCTATCTCATGCTTTCTTTAACTAATTAAAAATCTAGTACAGTAAATATACATATTTATCATTATATAATTGTAATAAATGCGATAGGTTTAGTTACTAATAATTTTTCTCACTTTGCATCGCACTTCCATGTATGTTTGATATGTATTTAATTGAATATTTTGTTTGAGCTATGTGAACAATATGAAATTTGGTATTCTTATCTCTTCTCTTATACATGAATATATGGTGACACACGTATTATGGTTAGTATTTTTATATAATAATAACATAAATAATATAAATGACAAAAATAGTAATTTAGAATTTTATATTGACGTGCTTTAAAATTTTATCATAATAATATAATTTTGATTTAGATTTGGGGTGTATTTTAACTTTCTATTATGATATCATTGGATAGTACATATAAAAATTTAGGAAGTTATTTGACATTATTTTATAATGGCATAAGTGGGTAATTTACATGAAGATTAGGGGTTACTTTATATTATTTTTATAATGGCAGAGTTGGGTAATTTAGATACATATTTAGGGGGTTACTTCAGTATATTTTTATAATGGCACAGGTGGGTAATTTATTAGAAAAAGATAACATATCCAATGGCTATTATGATTAGACTTGCTGAATTGGTGGCCGGATGTTTCTGATTGTTATGAGAATTTGTAGAATTTCTCTATTTTTTATAGACCGTCCACCTAGGATTCTAGGTGGTTTTACCTGGAGGCTTCAAAAGGAGTCTCCAATCTATTATCTTATTATTTGGCCAACAAAAGGAGGCTTCACATTCGCTCTTAAGGCCTAGAAATTCTCACATTAATTGAAGAAAAAAATAAAAAATAAAAATTACCCACCACTGTCATTACGATAAAAACTGGTCTAAAATACCCCTATGTCTATTAAATAATATCCACCATTACTATTATTGAGTAATTAAAATAAAAATACCCACCGTAGCTAGGAGATTTTGTATTGATTGTGTGAGTCACCTAGCTAGGAGAGAATATTGTATCATCACGTGTCCATACATATAGGAGATATATTTACTTATTTTAAATATATAGGTGACATCAGCAGCCGCGTCTCGCCGGCACAGTTCTGTCCCCAGTCACGCTGTCCCCAGTCACGCGGAACCAAGTAGGGCATCCATGGCTGCTGCGGCGACCGACGTGCGAACCACCACTGTTTGATCGCCCGTAATTCCTCGAAGCTATTTCAACCAAGCAACCTCTCAGGTGCTTGATTCTGGCGTCTTGAAGTCATAAATTGATTTCTCTTCGACGTGCGAATCACCACTGTGGGGACAAAAGTGTTTTCATCCTACACTGGATTGAGAACAATGAGGTGGTGAGATTAAAGCAAGACTAGTAGCACAAGGGGTTTACACAAAGCCCAGAGCATTGATTTTCAATGCAGGTTATTCTCCATATAAATTTCCGATACTAACTTTTGACGGGCAGTACAAAAGCATCTATCTTTACAGTTGATAGTTGATAGATCTAGTGATTTACATATGATCACTTAATTTGGTATGTTGTGAAACTTCCGGGAAGGAGTTTACGTATCCAATACTTACTTATATATAAAATCGCAACAAATACCGTGTATTGCTTAAGTCAATATATGACTTAAGGCAGTTAAGTTGATTTTGGTACAATCAACTTTGTATGTATTCCTTATATTGAAGGATACAAGATTGATTACACGTGGTGTTCATTTCAGAATCTTTAATTGGATTTTCTAGTATTATATGATGGTCAATAATTTTGACATCATTGGTAATGAACACTTGTCAAGAACACGTTGTAATCTAAAGACGGAGTTTAGAGATGGAAGATAACGGTCTAAACCAAAATTTTATTTTGTGTTTAGAATCCAAGTATCTTCTCCCAGGTTTTTATAGTAAAGCTATCTATATCCACATCACATTGAATCATTTAATATGAAAGGGAATCCTATGGTGGTTCTACCTCATGATAGAGAAACATATGAGGAGAGATTGTTTTATGCCATAGTGATTGAATTAAAATAATAGAACATGTGGTCCATTATCCCTGTGCTATTTATGCGCTAATATATATATTGCAAAAGTTCCAGCCGGATATTGTCTTTGCAATAATCTGCTATCTAATAGCTGCACTATTCTACCTAAGATTGGTAGATTGAAGTTAAGAATATCTTTGATATCTTAAAATAGCACATACGGATTTGGTATAATGCGTGATCCGATTATGTGGATATCATGATTCTGGTTATCTATAAGATCCCCAATATTCCAGATCATTAAAATAAGCTTTACATGAATATGGAAAGATCAATATATAATAGTCTTTAAGTACGTAGACATTTAGTGGTCAATTCCATTAATCATTCTGATATAGTATTGTATAAAGCTACACATGAATGTGTATAGCTTGACAGAATGATATGTCACATACTGAAGTTATGTGATATTGATTCTATTGAATCAAAGGTCATTATCTATAAAGGTAATGCAGCTTGTGTTGTTTAGATGGAGACAAGTTATAATTAATGCAATATTTTGCATTAAGATGGTTCTGTTCCATAGGTCATATGGACATATGAATATTTGCAAACTAAGTATTGTGATAATATTGTTGAGATTTTCACAAAGTATACCATATTGCACATTTCATATGTGTTGAGTGCATTGGTATGAAAAGTTTGCAAGTATCAGGGGGAGAGTCTCTTGTCTCTCTGATTAGTAACTTGTTGAAAACATCATATTACACTCTTTTCTTTGTATGAGTTTTTTCCCTTTGGGTTTCTCATATAAAGTTTTTAATGAGGTAATATCAACACAAGATTATGTCCTATCATCCATTTTTCCCATAGAGGTTTTTGGTGGATGATATTGGAACATACGATACATTGTACTCTTTTCTTTATGTGAGTTTTTCTTATTAAGGTTTCTCATATAAAGTTTTTGATGAGGCAATGCCAACATAAAGTTATATGCTATATCATCTAGTTTGCCCTACCGGGGTTTTTAGAAGATGATATTTGAAGCATATTGACCATATGGTCAAGGTGTTATTAGACTAAGACTTTGGGTTTATCTCAAGGGTCTACTAACATTGGTAATTGTATATTATGGTGTTTCTCCTTATTTTTTCCCACTGGGTTTTAAGGAGTTTTGCCGAGTATACTAGAAATACTTTGGTTTTTCCCACAGGGTTTTCCAAAGATTCTCCTCACATTTTTCCTGAAAGGTTTTTGGGGGAGATATATTGTTTTGCATCTCCTAATTTTTCCCATAGGGTTTTCAAGGAGTTATTCGATTGATTACAAGACCACAAGAAGGACAAATTGATCAAGGGGGAGTGTTATGAAGAAATTAGAATTAGTGATCAATTTCTGTAATAGTTAATAAGATTAGTCAGTAGGCGGTTACCTTTCACGAAAAGGCCAATCCACGAAAAAGCCAACTCACGAAGGGGCCATACCGAAGGGGCATGTCCCTTCGGGCTCCCTTGGTCTTGTATAAAAAACAGTGATCTCTATCAATCAATAAAAATCGAACCATTCCATTCAATTCTACTTTTAACAATTCTAAACTAAAAGTTGTTTCTTTCAACTTTTCTTTTTTTTGTATCTCCCTCCAATCGGTGAGGTGAGAGTTCGTAAATAACTATTTTCTACTTAATGAAATAGCAAAACACCTGCCATTATTATTGCTCAAAAAATTAGATATTGTCCATTGTGCAATGAGAAAAAAAATAATTTTCATATATATTACAAAGGTGACATTAAAGAAGTGAATGGGCCATGAGATAAATTCAAGTAGCATCACTTTGAGTTCGCTAAAAAAGATACACTGCTAGAATGGGAAAATAAAGATCATCAATGTTTAGGTAACTCTTTAGTTGTATAGATATCTATTTTATATAATCATGTAGATTGTTTATTAACGTATACTCAACAAGAAATAGTATGTGGTGGTACATGTCATGTAACTATTGCAATAAAATGTGCACTAAGATAGACGACAACTACTATTGCAACAATTGCGATACACATCCTAAAGGTATAACACCTAGGTAAGCATGAATTGTCATCGTTTAACAACAATATTTTAAAATTATATATACTTTTAAAATTGATGAAACAATTTCATACACCACAGAACAAGTAGTACTTGCACTATATTTGACAATGAAGCGCAGAGGCTGCTCAAGATAAATGTCATTGCTTTGTTAGAACCACTCAATGAGAAAACATAAGAAATTCCCAAGAACATACAGAAAATTATGGAGAATCATTTATCTTTCAATTCAAGCTGAACAATCAAAACTTGACTAAAGGAAAGTCAGGTTATTTAGTAAAAAGAATTTTTGTTCCTAATGACAAACTTGAAGCAAAAACTTAACGAAATAGCCGAGAAGGTAACAAATTTTTTCCTTCCGTTAATCTTACAATTGTATTATTTATATCATAAGTTATTGTGACATCTTTTTGCATATATAAATTGAAATATTATTCCTTAATTTACTATTTGGGGTTAAATCTAGCAGGAATTATGGATGATGATGTAGAGAAATACGTCAAACAAAAGTTTCCCAAAGGATATACGTCAACTTGAGGGCTCAAATGACGACAGTCATGCCAAGCGAAAAGTTTTTGTGGGGTGGAACATCTTGGGCATGAAGAAAAAGAGTAAACACAAGGAAACAGGACGTGAAAAGAATTGAAGGAAGGATACCCATGGAAAAAAAGAAAAATTAAAAAAAATCTGCGAAAGGGATGAAAATATCTACATATAAGGTATGTTATTGAATTGCAATGTGTTTTCTTTTTTTAGTTTTCAATGAACTTAAACAACTTCTCCATCTTTTATTGCAAGAAGATAACACTAATCCAAACAAAGTAAGGGATGAAAATGATGACCTTGATACATTCAGAAGCTCAAAAAACGTTGCAAAGAAACTTATCTGGCGAAAAAGGAAAAATAAAGAAAAACTTTGATGGAGAATGTATTTTAACAAATATAACTTTCATCTTGTATTTTGAATTGCTACCTCTACAGTACTTAAAATTTTGCTACTATATGACAACCAATGACAAAAATGGTGTAACCTTATATTTTAAAAAAAACTAGCTGCTAGCAAAACTAATAAATACAAAAAAAGTAATTATAAATGCAACATTAAAGATGGTAAGATCTAGCCACGCAAATGCACGGGTAACACAGCTTCATTTTGGTTGACAAAAAAAATGCTACTATATGACAGCCAATGACAAAAAGTGTAACTTTATATATTAAAAGAAGTAGCAGCACAATTAACAAATAGAAAAAATAAAAAATTACAAATGTAACACTAGAGATGGTAAGATGGTAACATCTAGCCGCGCAAATGCGCGGGTGGCCTTCCTAGTTAGTAATAGTAAGATTTGAGTTCTAAGTGTAACCACCTCCGCACCACTACTTGTTAGGGTAATCCCTGCAATGCGCCAGAGTTATATCAAAATAGGTAACAAAGGCCATTCTGGATATTCTGCGCTGACCTGGCGCCATGGATATGCGGACTTCAAGTAATGCACTGGGCTACATGAAACGCCACTCGCTCAAGACGGTAGTTGTAAATGTTTCCTGGCCATGATATACCACCTGGTCCCTCCAACCATGCATTTAAATCATAGGCAAACATTCTTAATTGTTACTCTTTTCTGAATTTGAATATCATGAACACATTTGCTATTTGGCCTACGATGCTTATATAATGTCATATCTACTATAAGAAGGAAAGACAATAGAAACAATATAAAAGACATTTGTTTCAACCGTAAAGCCTTATACTAAGCTAAAGCACAAAAAAATCATTAAGGGTGCCCATAAGTTTCATGTTTTGATATATTTGCATCAACAATCTAAAAACAAAATATCTGAGCATTGATAAGCATCTCGATATATTAGAGTCTAGTAGATGATGGCTAAGTTTAATTTTCACCTGATATTAAACAAATAATCATGCACTAGTGGAATAGTATCTTCCATAAGGCCAGTTTCAATGTGTGTTTCATGAAAAGTTTCATAACATTAAATTTTATGTCACATCATCAATTTTGCTAGCATGACGACGAGAGGAGACAGTTTCATGGGATGAGGAGAGGATTTTCATCTCATGAAACTCCAGATAACACAGTTACCTGAGATGAGGTCCGGACAGGAGACAGTTGCAAATCCACTGCACTGAAAGAAAAGAATTAATTCATCATGGACGACGACTTGAGATGAGGTCTGGTCATGCGCTTCGACGAATGACACGATTTCAGCCCATCTCAAATATCATTTGCCACTTGGCCGGCGCTGCAAGTTTGGACCTTTGGGAATTTCGACCTCTGTACTCGATCATCGTAGGAGGAGGCAAACACCCGCAAGACCAAGCAGTTGAAGCATCCATGCCCAACCGGACAATATAATGGAGAGCCGCCTCTGCTATGCGTGCCAATGATCAAGTGAGGAAGCATTCGACTAGAAGCCTGACCACCCGAGCTGAGCTACTTCGCGCGGCAGCTAACCACCTGAACCTTTGCTTGGCGGCAGGGCTCTTTTCGTCTACCTGCTTGTCAGGCCGGCACGGTCCCACGAGACCGTCAAGAACTCAGCATCATTTTCGTTTCTGTTTTCATCGTCATCTGGAGTTCTGGACCAGCATCAGTGCTGCTGGCTCCCAGCCATCATGCGCTATGGCGCCCTCTTCCCGTGGGCCGTGACAGGAGCTGTGTTCCGGCGCTGCCTGCGTGGGATCGGGTGGCTGCTCCGTCCGCCTGCCGTGCTGTGCCGATGCGCTACAAGAATGAGATACTGCTAATGGTTTGTGATATGTATACGATTATACTCCTAAATTTTAGTCTATGAGATGGTTGTTTCGCGAAGCAACCACCTCTTTCTCTCACCTCACTATCTCTCCTCCACATCACCAAAAATTTTATGTGACATTGCATGAGATAACTTATGAGACCGCTGACGTGTAGCAATGTACCTGCCCTTAGGCGGTCGTGCAATTCCGTAAGGAAATCCTTGCAAAGTGTCGTGGTGTGGATATGTGATCACTATTGCGGAACAAGTGGGTAGTGTTCTCCAGCAAGGATTATCTACCATTTATTTATGTGATAGCTCTATCCCACGAGATATTCTTTCCATTACAAAATATGTGGTGTCGGATGCTACTTAGGCGGCCACAGCCCGTGACACATCTACACACAATTTATTTCGGAGATATCCATCATCCCATGACAAGAGACTGGGGCTACAAGATTAGCCGTATAGAACGGAAAATAAGAACAAGAACCTGAGCAACCAACAATCCCATATTAGAGTGATATCTTCCAATGCTTTCCCAACCGACTGCAGATGATGACACACTGCCAGAAAAACAGAGCATTTGTTGCTGGCATACTACAACAAATATGACTTTCTGTGACGAATTTCTCGTGACAATGGAGCTATTCGTCATTAAATCATTACGTTTATGACGATTTATAGGGCTCGATAGAACTTAGTGACGAAAATATAGTGTGCGTCACTAAGATCAATTAAAATTCGTCATAATCTGTTCAAGTGTCATATTTGTGACGAAGTTCGTGACAATACTAGTATGTCATAATTTGTTTCTATTTTTTTTAAATTGGCTATGCTCATTTTGGTGGAAGCATAGTGCTACCTGGTAAGTGGGTCCCAATGTCTCAGAGTATTTGAGTACAATGGAGATAGTGTAAAACCTAATCCAAAGTAAAAGATGATGACATGGATATATTTTTATTTGGATATAGGACCATATTTGAATCATAGAGTATACAACAAATAGTTAAAATGATGCATACTTTATCTGCAGACATCCATAATGCTCCTGGCGAACTCAATTTAAAATAATTTTTGCTATGCACATAAATAAACAATGTCTAAATAAATGACAAAATTTATATATCTAAAATTGCCAAAACGACCTACAATTTGAAACGGGGTATTTTTATATGACCCTTCACAATAGTGCTACAAAATAAAAAAAGAAAAAAGAAAAGCATCAAATGGGCTGAGAAATCTATCCGTGGCCATTTTCTATTGAGGCCCGGTTTCTCCCGGCCGTCCATCTTATATGGATCAAAGCCCGGTTAAGTGGAAACCCTACCTCCCTCCGACTCCGTCTCTTCCTCCGCCTCCCTTCCAGGCTCCAGCCTCCCTAGTGTTCCTGACTGCCTCTTCCTCACCCTCGCGCCGCCAGCTCTTGCTCCAGCCCACCCCCACTAGTGCCCCTGGCTGCTAATCCCCCTTACGCCCTCCACCCTCCCACCACCGTCGTAGTTTATCTCCTGAGCACACGCGTGCCCGTTTCCCCCTACTGCTCCACGGCATGGCTGAATTGGGGCTCCGACTCCATGCCGACCACGGAGGCGGCGATGCAGGGGTGCATGGGGAGGGTGGAATCAAGCAGATCGAGGCTGACCACGAGGAGCGCAACCTTGAAGACGTAGATGCCACGCTAGGAAGAAGCGACGATGGTCTGGGTGGTGGTGAGGAGGAGAAGGGTCGGGTGCCGCGGCAAGAGAGGATCTTTCGCTCATCTTGCCCCAGCCGAGAGTAGGGAAGTCCTTGACAAAATCTTGGACAGAACCTCTTTTGTTTGTATCCACGAGCTAGTTCCCACAGAGCCCGAGATGAGTCATGCGGAACCTTCAAAAGTCGAATCAGAACCCTCTGAAAGCCAATCAGTAGATTCGATCTATGAGATCGCCCCTGAACATAAATCCGAAACATCGGAGGAGGAAGATCCTCTACCTCCGGAATTTCTCCGAAGTATCGAGCCGGATATCTTTGAAGATTTCGGCAACACCTCAAGATACTTCTGTTAGAAGTGACCACCGAGTCCTGTCACTCCTACGGATCCCATAGAGAAGGATTTTCTTCTGGAGACGATTCAAGAGCTGACGACGTTGATAAGTAACGAATGGCTACAGGAAGGAGAATCATCTTTAACCCCAATCCATCTAAACTCTCCATCCTCATCATTCCGTTGCCGTATCCAAGATCAAAATGTGGACGCTCTCTATAGTCTCACCGTCGGAGCTAATCTCATGTCAGATGAGTTTGCCTTAGCTTTTCTAGGCAATTACAAGCTCACTCCGACAGACAGACAGCTCAGGAGACCTTCAGGTTCTCTTACGAGCAGTTACGGGATAATCACCGATGTGCCATTTTGGCACAATGATGTTAAAGTCCGTCTAAACTTTCATGTCTTCGAAGATCTCAACTTCAATTTCTTGATAGGACACCCCCTTAAGGCTCTCTTTAAGGATGTTCCTAAAGACGGATGTTTAAACATCAAGTTAGGGAAGGACACTCTCCACATTCTCGTGGATCGAGCATTAAAATGCTCAGTGGAAGATTTCACTATTCCAGAGCCAATCGAGGAGATAATGGCCACTTCCACCTTCGAGTCTTTTGACTCAGACCTCGAGAAGGATATCAAGGAAATGCCGGAAGAAGTCAGCAATGCAGAAGAAGATCCCTATGAGACTTCTGAACTGCCCGCGACTCAAAATCCATCACGACCTCTGATTGAGCTAAAGCCTTTACCTTCCGGGCTTAGATATGCCTTTCTAAATAGTGATGTAGAGTCTCCAGTAATCATTAGCAACAAACTCTCATAAGAGGAGACGAACAAGCTCATCGCCATTTTAGAGAAGCATCGATCAGTCATAGGCTATACCCTACAAGACCTCAAGGGCATCAGTCCTGCCCTTTGTACCCACCGAATCCCTTTGGATCCCGCAATAGCACCTTAGGGAACCCCAAAGAAGGTTGAACAATGCTATGAGGGAGGTGGTGAAGAAAGAGGTTCTCAAACTCCTAGATGCTAGAATTATCTATCCTGTTCCGCATTGTGAGTGGGTAAGCCCAGTTCAAGTCGTGCCCAAGAAAGGAGGCATGATGGTGGTGAAAAATAGCAAGAACGAGTTAATTCCACAACGAACCGTCACGGGATGGAGGATGTGTATAGATTACAGAAAACTCAACAAGGCCACAAAGAAGGATCACTTCCCACTACCCTTCACCGATGAGATGCTAGAGCGGTTGGCGAAGCACTCCTACATCTGTTTTCTTGATGGTTATTCTGGTTACCATCAAATACCCATCCATCATGATGATCAAAGTAAGACTACGTTCACATGCCCCTATGGAACATATGCCTACCGACGAATGTCATTTGGGTTATGTAACGCACCCGCGTCATTCCAAAGGTGCATGATGTCCATTTTCTCCGACATGATCGAAGAAATTATGGAAGTTTTCATGGATGACTTCTCGGTCTATGGAACAACCTTCGATCATTGTCTAGAAAACTTGGATAGGGTCTTGCAGAGATGCCAAGAAAAGGACCTGATCCTCAACTGGGAGAAATGTCAGTTCATGGTCCGTGAAGGCATCGTTCTAGGACACTTAGTGTCCGAGAGAGGGATAGAGGTGGACAAGGCGAAGATTGAAGTCATTGAACAACTTCCACCTCCCATCAATGTGAAAGGAATCAGAAGCTTCCTTGGCCATGCGGGATTTTATCGATGGTTCATCACAAATTTCTCCCAGATCGCTAGACCCCTCACAAGTCTCCTAGCCAAAGATGTTCCTTTCCAATTCACAGATGAGTGCCATAAAGCCTTTGACACTTTTAAAAAGGCACTCATCTCAGCTCCGATCATTCAACCCCCAGATTGGAAGCTCCCGTTCGAGATCATGTGTGATGCTAGTGACTATGCGGTGGGGGCCGTACTTGGTCAAACCAAGGATAAGAAGCATCACGCGATCGCGTATGCCAGCAAGACACTCACTGGAACTCAGCTCAATTACGCCATAACAGAAAAAGAGCTCCTAGCAGTCGTCTTTGCTATTGACAAGTTTAGATCCTATTTAGTGGGGACAAAGGTCGTCGTCTATACAGACCATGCCGCACTTAAGTACCTCTTCACTAAGAAGGATGCTAAACCAAGGTTGATCAGATGGATTCTCCTACTCCAAGAGTTTGATCTAGAAATTAAAGATAAGAAAGGAGTAGAGAATTCAGTGGCAGATCATTTATCATGCATGACCAATACTAATACCCAAGACCCGCCAATAAATGACTTCCGATAGGATGATATGCTTCTCAAAGTAACAGCTTCGCACCCCTGGTATGCGAATATTATGAACTTCATGGTTTCGGGGTATATACCCCCAGGGGAGAGCAAAAAGAAGCTAGTTCAAGAGAGCAGACGCCACCTATGGGATGCACCATATCTGTACCGAGTTTGTGCAGACGGGTTACTCAGACGTTGTGTACCTATGGCAGAAGGACAAAAGATCATAGAAAAGTGCCATGCAGCACCATATGGAGGTCACAATGGTGTATTTCGTACCCAAGCAAAAATCTGGCAGAGCGGTTTCTATTGGCCATCTATGTATGAAGATACAAAGAACTTCATCTGAAGATGCCCAAACTGCCAGAGGCATGGAGGGATCACAGCTCGCAACGCAGTGCCCCTAAACTGCAATCTTCAAGTCGAACTTTTTGACATTTGGGGTATTGACTACATGGGACCTTTTGTAAGATCCCAAGGATGCGAGTATATCTTGGCCGCCGTAGACTACATCACCAAATGGGTCGAAGCCATGCCATGCAGAGCCGCAGATGCAAAGCATGCCCGTAAGATGTTCCATGAGATTATCTTTCCAAGGTTTGGCACACCACGGATGGTAATCAATGACGGGGGGTCACACTTCATTGACTCAGCCTTTCGGAACTTTCTCAAGGAGCTAGGGACAAGGCACAACATCGCAACTCCGTATCACCCTCAGACCAGCGGTCAAGCAGAAACATCCAACAAATAAATCAAGAACATTCTGCAGAAGACCGTGAATGAGATGGGGAGGGGATGGAAGCTGAGATTACCGGATGCACTTTGAGCATACCGTACAACATACAAGACACCCATTGGAATGTCACCCTATCAGCTTGTCTATGGAAAAACTTGCCACTTACCCGTAGAGCTGGAGCATAGAGCACACTGGGCTATCCGGAAATGGAATATGGATCTTAAACTAGCCGGAGAGTACCGGAGGCGTCAGATCTCAGAACTGGAGGAATAGAGAGACAAAGCTTATCATAGTGCCTCGATTTACAAGGAAAGAACTAAGAGATGGCACGATAAGCAGTTGAAGCCCAAGAACTTCAACCCCGGAGACAAGGTATTGCTTTTCAATTCCAGGGTCAAGCTGTTTGGTCACGGGAAGCTATGAAGAAAATGGCAAGGACCGACCACGTCATCAACACATCACCTCATGGAGCCATCACGATACAAGATGATGATGGTAACGCCTATAAGCTAAACGGTCAACGACTTAAGCTTTTCCTAGACCATAATAAAGCTCTCGATGAAGAGATAGACGTGATTAACTTAGTTGATCACGCTCTTATATCTAAATAAAAGCCATATAGGCCAAAAGAGCAGGTGGGCCCATTATACCTCTCTTGCAGCTGACCCCACCTGCTGACCAGCACAAGCTGGGGCCCACTGGGGCCCAGCCCTAGTCGGCCGAACCACCAGGTCGGCCGAACCTGGGTCAGCCCCAATGTGGCCCAGCTTCGGTGCACGACCTCCATGACCCATCTAGAGCCCAAATCCGTGAGGGACGATGGCATTCGCGAAGAGAAGAAGGAGTTCTCGTACCTCTCCTCCTCTCTTCACAAAACCTAAACCCTCCACCTAATTTCCATCTATTCCCCAAAACCTCCATTGATCCCAGCAGCATCCCACTATCTGTAACCTATGGCCGACGAAGGAAATCACAAAACCGTAGCCACCACGCCGGCCACCACTCATCCAGCGAATCCTCCAGCAAACAACACCCCAAATTCAGCCACTGAAGCGATGATGGAAGATGCGGCGACCTTCGTGCAGCCCCTGGCAATGGTCCCAGTCGAGGGGAGCAGCGAAGGGCTAGTGGGTGCCACCCTCCGGTCGGCCGAACTGCCTTGGCGGTACCCTGTAGCAGGGATACCCACTCCTACTGCAGCAAGGTAGGACAAGCATAGTCATTCGTAACTACGCCATAAGGAGCAGCCGGGCCCCATGGGTCCGCCTCTTACCTCACCGGGCCGACGGCCCCGGACCCGCTCCCCGCTCTGGGACGGGTCCGGTGACTCCACGTGTCCCTGAGGTGAGCTCCGCGCCTTAACAGTCGACGGCCCCGGACCCGCTCCCCGCTCTGGGATGGGTCCGGTGACGCCACGTGTCCCTGAGGTGAGCTCCGCGCCTTAACAGTCGGGGGGCCCCGGACCTCCCACCGGGTCCCGGACCCCCATACACTATCCGGACCCCTCAGCGGGGAGGGAACAGACACCTCGCCTGGAGTAGGTACCAGAGCCGCCACGTGTCCGCAGGCGCAGGCACGCACGCGGCCGTGAAGCTTCCACGGGAGGATTCACCCACCTACTGCAATCAATACGGGAGACGTAAGTGCGCTCTGCCACAGCAGAGCCCGAGGCAACTTTTGCCAGGCTGCACTATTGGTCGCACGTTACCAAGGCGCACAGTGCAGCCGCTGGTGCCGCCCACGCCTCGCTCGTCAGTCTGCTACACCAGTTGGATACGACAGCTCGGCTTTGCCCATCATGACGCCTACGCGGTAGACCCAAGTCTACGCCGCAACCTACACTGCCTCAATGGGCGCCTCGCCGATGGGACAAATGAAGACTCCCTTCGGTCAGAGAGTCTACAGTGCGATGAAGCGTATCTGGGGAGAGATTCTCAACCACTGTAGCACCATTAATGTCTTTTTTGTAGTATACTATGCATCCTTGTTGGGCCCACCTGTCGGGGACCAACGCCTGTGTACGCGTCTTCCTTGCGCTATAAAAGGGAGATGCCCGTTAGAGAAGAACTCAAGTCTGAAAAGGACTTAGAGGCAGAGGATAAACTCATCCATGGACACAAGGGCAATACAACTCTCAGTGGACGTAGGGTATTACGCTCCGGTGGCCCGAACCACTCTAAATTCCTGAGTGTTCTTGTGTTCTTGCTTCATGAGTAGATCTGACGAATCGCTTGCGCTTCCCCGAGTAACCACCCTCTGGGATTAGGCGGGTGCACTACGCAACCCGGCTGTGGCCCTCCTCCTAGACCCATGACATGCCTGGTCGGCCGACCAGGGGGCATGACATCCAGCGCCCCCTCTCCGCTGCACGCTCACCCTCGCCTCTCAAGATCGCAAGATCCAGGGCACGCACGCAGAGCCCTTATGGAAGGCCATCCAAAGAAGCTCCGACCCCATCGAGGCCGGTCGTACAGTAGCTCTTCAAAGATGGAGCGGCAACAGGATCACCCGTGCCACCTCAGATTGCGCGGGAAACTCCCATGCCATAGAGGTGCGCTCCGGAGTCTGCACAAGGGGCAACCCCGACACAGACTCCGGACACTCATAGGAGGAACGCAGCCACCAGTCCATCACCGAAGAAGACTAGATCCCAGTCGTCGCCCGCAAAGCCTAAAGACGACATGACTTCAGCGGGATCCACCATCGCCGACCTCGCCGTGATGGTCCAGCAGCTGCGCCTGGAGAACAGGCGTCTCGAGGACCAGCTTGCGGAGAGGAAGATCGAGGTGGAGGAGCTTCAGGATGACCTCCGTCTTCTGTGTCGAGGGTTGAGAGCTAAGATGAAGCACTTGTTTGAGCCTACGGGTCACAAGGACCTCTATTAGGAGTCACCTCCTAAGAAGGGTCGTTATCATTAGTTTAGTGTGGGTGCTAGTCTTAGTCTATTCATTTAGGTTTAGTTCAGTCTAGTCGCACCTCAGTTTTATTTGATTTATTCAGGATTGTGAACTTTGGCTCCCCGGTGTTAATGCCGGCAGAGCCCCGTTATCTTTCATATTTTGTTTGTTTTGTCTATGCTCGAAGAGCAGGTCGAAAACAAGTGTGTGTGTGGGGGGGGGGGAGATCCCATGACGCTACACATTCACGATCACATTCACACGTCACACGCACCTCCCGCTCCGACTTCTGAGTTTGCATTTCCTCACTTGTTTCCTCCCTTTAGCGTTTCTAAACATGAGCATATCTTTTCAAATACTTGAATTTGTTTAAGAATTTTGCTAACCGGAGTTCTTGATAGATGCCTTGCATAAATATTTTTCATGCTGCGCTTAAGTTTGTGAACCATATGTTATAGGCCCCCAAGATGCTTAGTTGTTGACTAACGTGATATGTCTAGTTTAAAGTTGTTCGTCTCTCTCATGTTGATCAGTTTGGGAATTTAATTTATAAAAAAAAACTAAGTTCATGGTCTTTCTCTTTACCCACCATCCTACCAGAACCATATGCTATTTTCCACTTGAAAAAAAAAATCCCATGATATGTCTCTTGGCTACATGTTGGGCTTGATCAAATTTCGAGACCCATTATGGTTTTACTTTGTTTACTCTCTTGATTAAAGGTCATATGTTCAGATGAACCTCATGCTCCTGAAATACTGTCTGACAATAGTATTAAAAAAAAGATGAAAAGATGGCATGCCAAAGAAGCATGACCCAGTAAATAAAGTCAGACATGAAAAGAAGCATGTATTTATCTGTGCACTAACCTAATCAGTTTGTAAATATGAGTATCAACTTGTGGATCCAATCTTTGACCTTACAACAGATTCGAGTCAAGCAGATGTTATTCTACCCCATTCGTCAAAACTCCACATATACCATCAGAGCGGGTAAGGTAAAAATAGGGGATAAGTTCTAGTGAGAAGCAATGAGCGATTCTGGGAGACCCATGGAAGAGAGTAAGACCATGAACATCTTTTTCTATGAAAATTCTTTCAAAAATCCCCAAGTTTGGCAGCATGACAGGATGACACTTGAAGCCAAGATCATTCCGTTCTTCAACAACTCAAGGATATCATGGTAGACATATTCAAGTTCACAAGCAAGAGCAAGGTATGGAATAACTTTTTTGCAGGATATTCTATTAGGAAGTTGCCGTTTCACCTTAGTCCTAACCTTTACTCGGGATGAGCAAAGGGCCAAGTGTGGGGGATCTTGTTGACGGTCACTAACGACCAATTTTGACCATCAACTCCTGCACAAAAAGGAACCAAAATGTGGAATAAATGCTAGGCTAGACTTATTTACTAATGAATTCCACAGATGATGTTCTAGAATGTGTGCAGGTGATTTTGAGCCAATTTTGCAGCATAATGGTGAGGAATGATCCAAGACACGACGTTCAAGCAAATCAGGACGCGACACGTGTCAAAACATGGATTAGAGGGCTCACTAGAGCAAGAAACCAACACAACAGAAGCCAATCCCCGTGCCATTGATAAGTGGGCCCAGGAAGTAACCCACAGACCAAAAGGGAAGGTTGGTGGGCCCACTGGGGGTTCGGCCGAACAACCCATGGGCCCCACCACCTTCAGGTTCCACGTGGAGGTTGCTGATTGGTTGCTGATGTCAGTTTGATGAGGCTTGACTGTAGCTCACCCCGTGGCTCCCTCCTATAAATACAAAGGGGGTAGAGAAATGGAACACACACAACACACCCTCTCAACTCACCTTTCTCCCTTGGAGCTTGAGGCCTACATCCTAGATGCTTAGGTAGACTAGGAGGTGTTGAAGAAGAGGAAGAGAGTAAGGAGGAGTCGGGGAAGTGCCGGGTCTGTCGGCACTCTTCTCCGCTTGTACCTTGATGGATGCTTGTTCGGTTGTAAGTATTCGGGTAAGTCCTGTCTTCTATCTTCTCCACACCGGCGTGTGTGTCCTTGGATGAGCCTGAACCCGTAGATAGCGTACTCACGTTCCTCAGTGGACACTGTAACAGACCCGCCTAAATTAAATCGGCTTAAGTGCGCTAACTATCATCTTAATGAATAATCAAGTTACCACGCACTTAAAACGGTGTAATCCGGCAGTCCATCGGGTAATTCCCGATTAAACTACTGTACTCCAGGATCACAATTGCACCAGAAGACTCGCACGAAGACGAGCACAGGTGATACAAGCATACAAAGATTTTCAAATTAATTTACAACACGGTTTTACATAAAAGTTTTGAATACAAACTACAGAGTTCCAACACACAGCGGAAGTTTAAAACAGAGCTCGAAGTACAACATGGTAACTATGAACGACGATATAAGGTGAGCTCCACATCGTGCCCATTGATGTGATGCGAACCTGCCCGATACTCACGGGGAAGACGGGGCCCACTCGACGGTCCAACCCGGAGGAAGCGGTTGTCCAATCCAGGACGCACAGATCTCCTCGAAGTTAGCGGGAACACAATCTGCTCAAATGGGTTACAACAACAACCCTGAGTATATTAATACTCAGCAAGGCTTACCCGACTATGGTATATACTTAGCCGACTCCTAGACATGCAGGCTTTTGGTTCTGTGTTTGTTTTACTGAAAAGCTGCTAATATTGGATCCTTGCTTTCAATATTTGAGCTCCATTTAGTTTGATAAGTAACAACTAGTTTAGCCTGAATATTTAGAGCACTCCTAGTTGATCACATTAAACCTCTAGTAAAACACAATTCAAATGTCTTCATTCCAATCTCATTCCATCCTTTACTACGATGTGGCGCAGTGATCAAGGCTCTCATAACCGCGAGACATGGTGAATCGATTCGATTTAACCTTGCAAGGTGGACCTAACTCACATGACACATGCAAACCTCGTCGGGCCACACACGTCAACTGTTCCCAAAATCGCCCCGACGTCTCAATCACGCCTGCCAAAACCCGGGTGAGGGGTCCCTCACGGCGAACTCCCAGAGAACCCAAAGGCGACATACAATCCAACACCTGCCATCATACCACTCCCAGAGTAGCACGTCGCGATTCAAAGTATCGTTGCAACTTAGGTAATTAGCTTACCAGTTTCGACTACCTCCTACTTCCGGCATGTGGTTAGTACTGTTCAATCCTCGATCAACAGGGCCAACAATGGTACGGTCCTCAATCGACACAGGCGGAGGCTTACTTTATATCCATTTCATATCCAGAATCAATTCATCTCCGCCTGGTCTTTATTTCTCTTTCCTCACTGATTCATTCTCAAACCACATTGCCACAAGTAACAAGATCTTAATTCTCGCGAGTGACAGGAATCACTCAACTTCTACCAAGATCCTACTTAGCCGAGCATTTCTAACGACACATGTACACTAGTATAGACCCTCAGGTACCTAGGGAGAATATGCATACTAGGGTTCCATACAACTCCTAGAACGTAAATGCACAAATACGTAAATAAACATTAATATACTGAATTTATGGGTTATGCTCCGGGGCTTGCCTTGCAAGTCAGCGGGATTAGCGACTTCTGGATCTGGCTCGACGGCTGCTTCGGCTTGCGGTTCCCCTGCTTGCGGCTCCTGGATTGGCTCGGCGACCAACTCGTAGACAGCTTCGCTTGCGGTGTCTACACGTATGAAAAAGGATGTCATGCCAGAGTCAGAACCACAGCAGTGCATGGGTGCTCATGATGCGACGCTTTTCGATACAATGCAAAATGAGGTACAGACAAGACCGACAAGTATTTACTAGCTATCTACAACAATTAAAGCTACACTGGAAAAGGTGGGTGCTGGTGTGTGGGTTCAGAACTCAACTCACCTTAGCCTGAAGTGTTTCCTTTCAACAACACTACTAACTTGTTTTAAGAAAATTAAGCACATACATAAAACAGGAAGAGGCAAAAGGCATTCTTACCAACGGCAAATAAAGGAAGACTACACCTAGAAACTAAATAAAAACAAACACATCGCTTGCAGCCCTAATCGAGCCACCCAAAAATTACCAGTAAGATAGGATATTGAAAGGACATGCAACGAAAATTTACCAACATTTATTGACGATCGAAAGTATTTATTTTAGCCCTAGGATAGAAATCAATCAATAATAGATCCACAAACATGCACATAGGCAATGCACCTGAAAATTGTTTAGTGAACTACACATGCAAGGAGTAGTCTACCACAAAAATTTCAGGATTTTTAGACCAACAGAATAATAGATACAAAATAAACTAGCTCAAGCACAAACCAAATTTTTAGCAGGGGCAAAATTGACATTTATCATGCAAGAGTACTTTTTCTCTGAAGATCTTGATCTAAGAAACCCAAAAAAATTTAGTTTGAATTTTTCGCATTTTTCTATATTTTTCTACCATTTTTCAAAGTTTCAGCTAATTAAACAAATTAAAACCCTAAACCCTAAACCGGGCTGACAGCTGGGCCCCACATGGCAGTGGAAGGCCTAGCCTAGCCGGGCTCCCCTGCTCTGCTCGTGCGCTATGGCCACGGGCGGGCACGGCGGGGCGGCGTTCCCCGCCGGCGGCGGGGCGGGCACGGCGGCGGTCAGGGTGGCCCGGCGGAGCGGGGGCGCTCGGCTGCATAGCGGGGCCCTGCGCAGAGGCAGCCTACAGCGGGCGCAGCAGCGGCCATGGCGCCCGCGGTGGCGTTCTGCTGGCGGCGGCGCCGATTACCTAAGGAAAGGGGGTCGATGAGGACGAGTGTGTTGCGGGGGAGCTCACCGAGGGGTTCAATCGGACGGAGGGGGGTCGGGGAGGGGAGCTCGACGAGAGGGGCAGAGATTTGGGGGGAGACGACGATGGTCGACAGCGGTGGCGGCCCGATTCAGGCTGGGGAACGGCCTAATCGAGGTCGGGGCGGGGCAAGGAAGATGAAAGGCAAGATGGATAGGCTCGGGGGTGGCTCGGGTGCGAGGGACGGCGGCGGGGCGGCGGGGTTTGGCCGGAGTGGCGAACGGCGGCGAGCTCTGCTCGCGTGGGCTCGACGCGTGCGCGAGGAACGAAAAAGTGGACGAGGACGAGAAGCCTCCAGAGCACGCGAACGGATAAGGCACGCACGGAGCGCGAGGTTTGCCGGCGGTCGCGACGCGTGGTGGTCGCCGGTGCTGTGCCGGTCGCCGGTATGGGCGTCGGGGCGTGCACAGTGCAACACAGGAGAAGAACAATAATGCGTTTGACCATTTTTGACTCGATATTGATCGCCCAAAACTCAAATTTTCATATAGAAACATGAAATTTGGCCAAAATAGAAGTTGTAGAGGAAGAGAAGATCTACAACTTTTGTTTTGGGCAAACGTTGATCTGAGGCTTGGATTAAGAAGAGAGACGCGGTCGAACAGGGCTAATTCAAAGTTTACTATGCGAACTCGATTAGCGCTAATGACACGCTTAAGCCATGATTAGCAATTAAACACGTGATTAGCACCTTGATTAACACAGGGGTGTTACAGATACGATGCCCTGGAATACTCTTGGGTGGAAGCTACAGCGGTATCCGTGCGCTTGCGGATTTTATTCGTGACGTTGCAAAGTATCAACAATCCAGCAGTTACAATTGTATCCTAGCCATGATATACCACCTGGTTCCTCCAATCATAATCAAACTTTGTCATTACTTTATTAACTTAAATATTATAAACACACTTGCTATTTAACTGAGGGCTAATGGTGATCACTCTTAGATGATGAGTGATTGACAATGTTGTGTGAATTTAATGTATCTTGGCTCGTAATGTGAAGACGCAGGATGCGACGTGACGGGCGATGGATGCAGTGAAGGTCAAGCAAAAGTGAAAGGTTCATGCCGATAGATCAAGTGCGGTGAAGGATGAACGTGAGTAGACCTAGACCGAGGGACCCGAGGAGTCCGGGGGCAAAGTCACAGGTGATCCATGTGGTGCACTAAAGAACGAGAGTACATGGAAGGATGAAGACGATGTTAGTCATGTCAAGCGAGATGGAGGCGATAGAGGCTTGGCAGAGGCTGGACAAGAATCGACATCGAAGAGGACGCTTGCCGGCCAAGCAGAGGTGGATGGTTTGGACCTCAAAACCACCGTTTAGGCATATTTCCTGATTTGGAGATGAAAACTGGGGTGCGGCCGGATGGCGGATATGGAGGGCACAGGGCGCCATCGAGAAACTTGCGTTGAGACGAAGCAAAGTGTGAAGGCGGCGTATCCACCCGATCGTTCTACAAAAAGATTGACGAAGCAAAGTGTTTATACATATGTAAATTCGTGAGTAGATTTTAAACTATGCGAAATAAATAAAAAAGGGTCAAATCTGCTCAAATTTGACCCTTGGTAAAAAAAATCAAATTTGCTATAGGACATATACACACAAAAGTACCTAATGATGCACCTCTAATATGTATCACACAGTTCAAATTTTGTCAAATATGGAGCTCATGTTGATGCCTTAAAAATTTAATGAAGTTTGAATTCTTTCTTTCTTAAAATTTCAATTTTCAACTTTTTTGAGTTTGAACTTCAAAAGTTGTAAAATTGGGTTATGTGTACTTTCCTCTACCTCTATGCTAATTTTCGTGATTTTTGATCCATGTTTGCTACCTTGATTTATTGAAAAAAGAGATAAGAAAGAAAAATCTATGAAAAAAAATGTAAAAACTGCTTGTGAAACTGTCGAGGAGGTAAAACAAATGTTTTAATATGTTGGGGGAGACTAGATACCTGGTTTTGTAGTTGAGAGATGAAAATCAGATTTTTTGCGATAGTTGGGGGAAGCAAAATAGACTTTTTTTCTTATTGGTTTCCAAGTTCTAACTGTTGCTTCCTATGTCCAGTACTTTAAAAAAATCAATTTTTGCATGAACGCCTGTGAGGCTATTACTGATTTCTTAGCAAAACCACAGTTTTCGACCGAGATCTCTCCGGCATCGACACTAAGAAAATTCACTTGTCTTCAACCGTATCACTCCATCACTCGGAGCATGTTGCAAGGTAAGCACCTAGCAATCTGAGCTGAGCAATCCCGGGCCCAAGCTGAGCCGCCGCGCCGCCGCCATGGCTTGCCACGTGATGATACCAGCGTTCATCAACATGGTGGGAATCAGCGGCACCCGGCTTCCTTGTCTACACGGACGTCCCGGGCATGAGGATTGAGGACGTCCTGCATCATCCTCGCCTTTGTCATCTGCATCAACGCCTACATCAAGGCCAGTTCACGTGGCGCACAGGCGGCTGCCGCTGCCGCTGCCGCCACCGCCATCCCGTAGTATGAGTAGCAGAAGGGGGAGATGGTGAAGTGGCTGCCGGTGTGCCTGCACGTGTTCCACCAGTGGTGTATTGACCCGTGGCTGCACAGGCACTCGATGTGCCCCATGTGCAGGTGCGATGTCTTCGCGTCACTATCGGGTCAAGTAGTATGACAACTCGTTCTCTCAGCCGTTCTCTCCTTTACAATTGAAACTTGTAAGAAAAAGGAAAAAAAAACTGAACTGTAGATTGGTAAATGTGTATATAGATTTAGTGATCAGTACAGTAAGACAGTTGGATTTTACTTGAGCCATGAATAGGTAGAGTTTAGCATCTCATTACCTGAGGAAAGTAAACCTATATATGCTATTTTCCGAGTCCTGTACAAACATTCAAATTCGAAGGTGTAACAATAGACAAAAATTGTAGCTTCTGAATTTAGCACGGACTGGAGGAATTAGAGAATGCAAATAAATATATACCATAATTGTTAATGCAGCTGAATAAGTCCTAAGGAGCACCAAAGTAAAAGTAGAGCTGTCCAAAGATCGGAACAACAGAAATCTCACAAAGCCCATGGCTTCATTTCTGCTTCCTGAATCTATAAACTAGCTTATTCAGATTAAAGAAAGTAAATATAAACTCTAGGACAACGCGACACCCATTGACAAAGACCTTGTTATTATACCGGGGTGGCTACTCTTGCTGCAGTCCTTCACCTTCATCTGTACCAAGTTGTGGGAAGTCGACACGCCAGACCATCTTGAACGGAACAACACTTTGGAAGGAGCATAGCGTGAGTTGGTGCTGCCAGGAATTTATGGCTGGGTATGCCAAATATAAAAAAAATCGAAGCAAAATATGCAATATAATAGACGATAAGTTCACTAAGGAGTGGATGTGGATCTAAGGTGTTCTACTTACCTTGCTATCTTGCTTGAGGGCCGAGGAATGAGGGTGTTGCTGCTGTGCTACAGAAGGGGCGCCGCCCATCCAGTCGGTTGCAACCGTCGCTGCGGCGCCAGCGTGCCATGCGCCGTCACCTGGCCACTGGTCG
Source organism: Panicum virgatum (assembly GCF_016808335.1). Taxonomy (NCBI): domain Eukaryota; kingdom Viridiplantae; phylum Streptophyta; class Magnoliopsida; order Poales; family Poaceae; genus Panicum; species Panicum virgatum. The sequence continues at coordinate 14,087,926 of NC_053136.1, forward strand.
GCCAATGGCGGGCTCCTCTGCCGCGCTTCGCATTGGGCAACTGGGTTGCTGGGGCGCTAGGGCGGCAAGGGTCCTACTGGAATTGGGGAGGTCGGGAGGAGCCGGACGCCGGAGTGTTGCCGGTCCGGGGGCTAGGTGGAGGTGGAGGCGGACTAGGGCAGAACCGGGAGGTTAGGGGAGGGGGGCGGGGGTGGGGGCGGGGGCTCGGGGCAAGTGTAGAGGGAACGATTCCCCTTATGCATTTTTGGTCTTCCTTGCTGGGGTTCGTTGAATGGGGTTCATAAGTTGTATTCCCTCCATCATGGAATGTAAGGCATTGGAGGGTTTAAAATTTATACCCACATCCTAGGTCCTTTAGGAGCATGATTAATAATAGAGCCAAATGCTGGGCTATAAGCCAAGAGATAAGAGTCAAGTTATACAAATAATAAGTAGTCCTTTTGCTTATCTACAAGATAGTAACTAATTTATACCTTACATTCTCTTTCCTATTCACTCTCACATCCACTTCTACTTGGACCACATTTATCTACCCCAAAAGCACGAAATTTCTTTTGCTAAGGCCACCTAGGAAATCTGCCCCGCTGAGGAGCTGCATCCTTGTGCACCCATGAATTCGTCCAAAAAAAAGGCTCTATGAAAATTGATTGTCCAGATCTCAACCTGGAAGACTTCAATGCCATCCAATGCTTCAACGCCTCCTCCACCTCTGCCCCGACCCCGCACCCTCGGCACCGCGCAACTGGCCGTGGTTCGATTCCCAGTGACCTCCTTTTTCCTTATCCTTTTTCCTCGCTCTCTTCCCCCCTCACCTAGCCACCCCCGCCTCTCTCTCTCTCTCTCTCTCTCTCTCTCTCTCTCTCTCTCTCTCTCTCTCTCTCTCTCTCTCTCTCCTGCCGGTGCCTGAGGCGAGTCTGACGACGCGACGACGGCGGTGCGAGTCTCCACTCCGGCGAGCGGGTAACGCGTCCTGGCACGGCAGAGGCGGGAGAAGCAGTGCAAGGTGGGAAGCTGGCACTGGCGTGTCCCGACGTGGCGGCCGAGCGACGCGGCGCAATGCTCCAACACTTTCTTCTTCCCTGACCCCCAAACCTTGACTTGCTTGACGGCGTTCAGCGCCGGCCGCCGAGGTTGGCTCCGTGCTCGCCCTCGCCGAATCCAGCCTCGCTCCCGCCGGATCCGGGGTGGCTCGGGCCGGATCTGGCCGCTCCCGTTTGGGGGGTGCCACCGCTCACCCCTGGGCTGCCTGTGTTCTCGCTCGGGGTCCCCTAGCGGGCGTTCCTTGGGCCGGCGCCACCCCCTCCATAGGGTTGCCGGGGGGTTGGTGCTGGCTCAGCTCGGGTGTCAGCCACCGGCCACCGGCATCCGGCCTCCAGCCCAAGGTTGCCGGCCGAGACCTCTCGCCTCAGTTCGGTGCCTTGGTTTGGGCGCGGCTTGTATGGTGTATGTGTTATTTGGCTAGGAATTTTAGTTGGAGGCATCAATTTATTGGAACAAAAATGCTCAGCTTTTCAAGTTTAGGAAGGGAGGCCAGAAGCAACCGGTGCGCCGCAAGTCCATCGACACTTTTGAGCAGAGGACCTCCGTCGTCGCCAGGTTAGATGCTGAGAAATTCCTTATTTGCCATCAAAGTTTAGAATGCTTCCCTATTTGCCATTGAGCTAAACTTTGTTTCCCTTCTTGACATCCCTATTCATTCGGTCATGGTCCATTAACCTAATTTTTTTTCATATTACCTAAACTGCCCTTACCCCATCTTCTCCTCCCTGTATTCTCTTGTTCCATCCTCTCCCCCAAATGGATCTGTATCTCGCAGCTCTCCCTCCCTCCCTCCCCCCCCCCCCTCTCTCTCTCCTCCCCACCTTCTCCAATCACAAAACTCTAGATCGAGGGACAGATGTCGCGCCTCCAAGGGAGCAGGTCCAGGTGCCGTCTCAGGCGCTAGGCTGGCCCCTGGCTGGATCAGGAGCAGTGGCGCCATGCGCCTACCCCTGCAGGAGGAGCAGCGGGCGTCCGCGGAGCCACAGCAAGCGGAGCGGTGGGCGCCAGGTGTAGCCCATCTGGGAGCGACTACTAGCAGGAGGCCGAGCTCCCAGTGCTAGGTGTAGGGCTGGCCCCCGGCGAGACGGGAGCCTGGCCCGAGCAAGCGGAGTACCGGGAGCCTGGCCCAAATTTTACAGCAGAGTTTCTACCGAGGGTAAAATGATCTTTCCATGTGGTCTTTAACACTGTTACCATAACAGATGGACTTGAATAATGGCAAGAAGGGAAACAACATTTGGCTCAATGGCAAATAAGGAAAGAAAACTTTCACGATGGCAAATAGGGAAGCACTCTAAATTTTGATAGCAAATAAGGAATTTTCTCTTAGATGCTCACCAAGATTTCCGCCTTTTCACTTTGTCATCTCTTGTTGCATTTGTTTAGCCAGCAGGCTTCGTACAGGCAATGCTTTGCCTCTTTAGTTCCGAGTCATATGTATGCTTTGCAACTCCTCTGTGCCCTCTGAGGCTGTTTCATCCAAGCGGCATTGATCTTGGTAGGATTCTTCTTGCACATAGCTCAGCCTGTGGAAGTCAATTTGCTCCTGGTTCATTTGGAGTATTTGCCTCATGTTCTGCTGCCCCTGTTAGTTTCCAGAATTGATGTGGCTATGTTATACTTCTATTATCTCTGCTATTCTTGTTAAAAAAATCAGTAATCCAGCCGCTCATGCTTTGATCCTTCTGGTGCCCCTGCAATTCTGCAGATTAATAACTTTAACTTGGTTTTCAGAAAACCAATTCAATTTCTTTGTGCTCGTTTTACATATTTAGTGATGAAGGTTCTGTTTGTGTTTGTTTCACTGGAGCAGACACAGGGGGACTGGGAGGTATGAAGCCCACCTCTGGGACAATAGCTGCAGAAAGGATGGGCAGACAAGGAAAGGAAGGCAAGTTGATATCTAGAATATCCAAAATAAATAAATGATGTAGCAAAATTTATGCATTTATACCTCTTTCTGATATTTTGATTCCTCTTCTTAGGTACTTACACCGATCATGCCTTTTATTGTCCTAATTACTCGTTCCAAGCTGTGGCCAGCTCCAAAAGGTATACTTCCTCTTGCGTTTGGGATGAAAAGTGCAAAATGGGCATGAGTTGGAGCAATTAGCATCACTCAACTATCTGTTGTGCGTAAGGCACAAATTCCACCTATTGCTAGCTCCTTTTCTTTTCATATAATTACTATATTAGTTTCAGTTGTCTAACATATATATCCGGATTGCCATTTGATTCATGGATCCATGCTGCTGTAAATCGTAGCATAATTCCTGCATTTGTCATGGTAATGCATCAGCTTTTAAGTTTCCCCTTTATTGATGGATGGAGCCTTGAAAGAAACTTTGGAGGGTGGTTGCTTTGAACACCAGATGTGCTTAGTCAAATATTGTTCTGCTTAACTTCAGAAAACTTTACATGATATCAAACTATAAATATTAAGTCTAATAGAGTTATAGCTACAGTTTATTTGAGTATTCAAATGAAAGTGAATGTTCATTGAGTATTCGAATGAAAGTGAATGTTTCAGTTTGTTGCCATATTCCACCAGTAGATAATAGGAGGGACTAAAAACATATACTTGAATTATCATCTATGCTCAATTTCTGTAAGAATTTGCTTGAGCCTTTAACCTAGAGGTTCCACTTTCCAGGATACATTTTTAGCACCGGCAAGCTATATTATGCACCCGCAATTATCATTAACAGCTTTATGAAATAGCTTTTGCAATTTTGACAAAATGTGACCTCATGCAGTAACATCCAAGGTAAAGGCTTATCTGAGAGATTGCCTGCTCCGCCACTAGCTGCGGTCGCTACATCTTCGAAACTAAAGTTACCGTGATAGAGTGCAGCTGTGAGGTCAGGCTTGAGCAGTGGCGGAGGACGAAAAAAATTTAAGGTATGGCGAAATGGTATGGATATATTCCCCTTGACCAAAAGCTCCTCGAATTTACACATCATCACCATAGTTTCACTAAAAAAAGAAATAAATAGCACATAATTTTGCATCAAATTGGTGATTAAAAATTGCATTTTACAATTTGTACTTCTTAATAGTGCCTACGTCAGTATGGTGCCTCATTTATGTTTGCCGCTCGCCATAAACTTGGTCATCTATCTTTTCTGCAGGCCTTGCTAGTTGCTGCGCAGCTCGCATGTATATGCCTTCACCAATCACCACTCTCTCCCCCTATGGCCGGCATTGAGGCCTATCATGCAGTTTGGTCATGGCTGCCATATTAGCTATTGGGCCAAGCAGGCCAGCAGTAACAGCGGGTAATAAATGGGCGGCCCACAAAACTAGATAGCAATCGTGGCTTTCTTATTCGTGTGTCTCTTCCACTCGCTTGTAGCTATGCGTCCATGGAAGCTAGCATGATGCCACAGCTAGAACCCGATAGTTAGCAGCGACTTGACGAAAAATCAAGGTATGGTAAGCGCCATACCTCGCCATACCGGGTCCTCCGCCCCTGGGCTTGAGGTATCAGGTAGTGGCACGAACTTCAGGTTAGAGAAGCTATTGATAGAGACGCAGAAGCGGCGGATGTTGGTCTCGTTGGAGGCATTGCGGAGCCACCACATGCAGGTGAGTGTGGCACAAACAAGGCAAGAAGGGCAGTGGATGCGTTAAAGGATCTGATCTAGAAGATCGTTATTGGTGAGTACCTTATTGGCAGCGGTGTCTTCCTCCTCAAGCAATGGGGAAAGCATCACCGCTGTAGAAGAGATAACTCTCGCACGGGATTGTGGTTTCTTAGCTATTCATGTTCTAATTTCCACCTTAATGTTGCTACTCTTATAGGGCTCGACTCTTATTGTGAACTAGCAGCTGTCACCAAAACAAAATTTGTACTTATCTTTGCCGCAGACCATCCCCACCTTAGTGCTACCTCCAATGATACATGTCATCCATGCCACCATCAAAGCATCTGTAGCGGCATGACAGCTACAATATTGTTTACATTTGTCATCCAACCACCACCATGCAAACACCATGTTCACCACATGTTCTATGCTAATCTAATACGTGTCCCCCACCGCTAACACTTGTCGTTTTTCCTTAAGGTAATTGCTTGCCGTGTAAGCTCTCTTCAATCCATTTGTCAACACTAACTTACTCTTTTTGCTCTATTAGCTGTCATGCAAATACTACAATGCATCGAAGGGTCAAAAAGTGGACTGCACACATCCTTCCTCCTATACCTCTCAAAACACAAAAAGTATCAGACATGATTGGAGAATAAATAAATGACAATAACCAGTGTGATGCTCTCGAGAGTTGTCCATTAAACTTATTAATTGGATCCCAAAGATTAAAAAATTATTGATTATATGTATACGGAAGATAACTTTTCCATTATCAAAAAAAGGAATGTATGCATCTGCCTAAATTACAAGCTGTTACTATATATGATGGAGTGATAATCTCTGGCATATGTCTCTATCTCTTTATTTCTTCAATACAATTGTAATTTGCTTGCATAGCACGTTTATACAGTAGTGTGTGTGTGTGTGTGTGTGTGTGGAACACGATTGCTTTTTGCTAGAATGTGTGTGTGTGTGTGTGTGTGTGTGTGTGTGTGTGTGTGTGTGTGTGTGTGTGTGTGTGTGTGTGTGTGTGTGTGGAACACAGTTGCTTTTTGCTAGAAATTGGCCTAATGTTTGTGATGCGTGCATCGAACTTGTCTTTGTTGTGTGCAGGCATTCATGTAAATGGCACATGTATTCTGCACGAAGGGGTCCTTTTTTTTTTTCCTTTTGGAATGGTAAGAATTGAGGTTCGCGTGTATAAATTTTTTGAGCTGAACATTTCTACTTGCGTGTCTGAAATTTGTTTAGGGTTGGAACTTGGGAACACATGGTAAATACTGGTATGGATTTTGGAATGCGATAAACGCAAGCATATGTTATGATTCTATTTGGAGTAAAGCTCGATAATATGCCTAATTTGTTGAGGGCGAAGAGTAGGGATGTAAATGGATCGAATACGGACGGATATGATATCATATTTATTTTCATATTTTTGTTCGAATACGGAGTCGGATACGGATAGTATTAATTTTTGCCGGATAAAATTGTAATAGATATCGACATCATAAAAATGTAACTTCTAATATCAGGATAAGGATCGGTTATGGATAGTGAATATCCGGAATCGGATATGAATGGAAAAAAAAAACCCTTCCAGACCGGATCAAATTTGAATATAGTCAAAAAAATATCCATACCGGAGAGGGCATTGTTTGGAACCTCCTCCCATAAGGCCCAAGAAAAGTTTTCCCTTGTTGAAGATTTTGACGACAAGATACCCCCAGGCGACAAAGGGGCCGACCCTTGAGCTGCCCTACCCCGCTCCAGGCCACCTCCGGTGGCTACTACTGTCATCGGTGTTTAACCGCCAAGCCTACTACGGGTATCCCCGGAGTAGTTGATTGTAGGCAGGGAGTCATCGAATCCGGAACTTGAAGGTAAACGTAAGGACACAATACACAAATTTAGACAGATTCGGGACGCTAGAATAGCATAATATCATATGTCTTGTGTGGTGGTTTGGTATATTACGCCTTTGCGCTGGTATGTTGTGCTCTGTTGAGCCTATGTTTTGGAGAGATCACTGCCCGCCCTTATATAGTCTAGGGGACAGGGTTACATGAAAAGTCCTAACCGAATACTAGCAGAGTCCTACTCCAATAGGGTCGGGTAGTTTCCTTGTATGTCAACTAGTCCTACTTCTATACGAGTAGTTACAAGAGGATAAGGTATATGTCATGCGCTATCCCTTACTCTAGAATATTCCATCTATAAGTAGTCCCGCTGTCCCGGGTCTGACAAGCCCCCGAGCTCTTCGTAGCCGAGTGTCCTGTAGGCGTCGAGTACTTCCGAAGACATCTTTGAGTGCTTTGAATGCTTCTGGAATTCTCCAATGTTCCATCGAGTGCTTCGACTAGTCTTTCGAGTACTTCTTTGGCTGCTTCGAGGCTATGAGGTGCTCAAGCCCCGAATCATCTTCTTTTATATGGTGCGCAATGAACTCGCGCTCCATATGGAGTAGCCTCTGAGCCTTAGGTTGAATCGCAGAATCAGGCTGAGGGTCAAATCAATCTTCAATCTCCTAGTCTTTATCTTCCAAGAATTTGAAAAATAAGTCGTCGATGACACGTGCCCCACATCCTCTGAGCCTTGAATCCAAATTCCAAGATTTGAAATTAAGGATCAAAAAGTCGTAGCACATGGTGTGAAATTTTTCTTGTATCCAGTCTTCATATGAAACAATATCGAGTAGTTTTGCAGAGTCCAGCCCACGAGCTTGTGAGCTAGGCAAACCATAGAAGCCACATCGAGTTGTCTGTGCGACGAAGTGACAGCTAAGTAGCTCTTGGGAGCATACCTTACCCAGCAGCATGCTCCAGGTCCAATCTCCTGTAAGACAAATAAAAATATGTTGTAAAATTATATACATGATATCGTGTCCCAGCATTGTATAATGCATGTAAAAGTATGGGAGAGAATTAAAGTAAATAGTCCTTTATAAGGACTTAAAGATATCCCTCAGGATTAAGTATGCGTGAGAGCCTAAAAACTACTTGACTCTCCTTCCTTTCCTTTGAAAGGCTCAGAATTCAAGTAGAATTAGGTGGGCGTGGTGACCCGCAACTACTTGATTCCTATACCTTTCCTTTGAATAGGTAAGGAATTCCAGTAGATAGTCGGCAAAAGTGCGGGTCACGCACAAAATAGTTGGCGATAGTGCGGGTTGTGCACAAATGGTTGGCGAAAGTGCGAGTTTGCGCACAAATATGCATAGGCATAGCTGCCCTGAACCCGACACAGCTTGCACCAAGCTCGTTAGCAATGCGTGTCGAACTCTGGGTACCAAGCACAAGGGTAGCCTCCTACGAACACGATGGTCCAAGCCATGGGCAATGTCCTCTGAACTCGGGGTACCAAGCACGAGGATAGCTCCCAACAAACTCGGTGGTCCAAGCATGAGGGCAATGCCCTTCGAATTCGATGTAACAAGTGTGTGGACTGTTGGTTAGCAAACCCTAGAAGTAGTTGACAATAGAGCAGCCCCTGAGCGTGATTTCAGTCGAGAGGCATACTCCAAATAAATAGCCGATCCTGTGAAAAACAAGTCGGAAAAGGTATAAGTGACTTAGCTTGATTGGAGCCGACTAGTCGGAATCGATTCCGACTAGTATTGATGGTGTGAAGCCTGCTCTCGACTAGTTTTCTAGTCGCAACAGTAGTCGACGGCGCGTCGGCGAGTAGTCGAAGTAGTCATAGCTGCATAATGATGAGCTAAGTCGAAGTCGATGTAGATGCGGTGCAGGCTGAAGTCATGGCGTCGTGGCACAGCTAGACAAATAAACTCCGCCCCGTGCATACATGTCATGCATTAACACACGTATTAGTAGTCAATAGACATGGGAAGAAAGAATTAGAATTAGATATAAGGGCTTGTACAATAGTGATTAGTGCATCATCTTTATCTGGATAATTTCAATTATCAAGAGTCATTAATTGACGAACCGAGGGTGCTGTCGTCTCGCGAGATGAGGGCAACGGCTGGTGCTCCTAGACCCAACCGACGACAACTCACCCGTTGTAGTCGTCGTTGCCAATCGACGCCGGTGAACACAGATCGAGTGCGGGGGGACACATTTTGGCGTGCTCAACCGCCCTCCGGCTCCCTCCAGAGCTCGCCCCGTCCACCGCGCTCGCCGGCCAGAGCTGCCGCCGCACTGCAGCCCTCCCGTGCTAGTTGCGGTAGAGGAGGACCGGCGCCAGGTATGACGGGCCGCTACCGCCACGGCACCACACCTAGCCTGCTCCTCCCTCCGCGCGCCGTGGAGCAGAGACGAGAGAGCAGAGAGGATAGGGACGGTGGAGGAGAGGGAGTGGGCGGGGTGGGCGGTGGGTGGGAGAAGGAAACAGGAAGAGAAAAAGGGAGAAAGAAAAAAAAGAAAAAGAAAAAGAGAAAAGAGTAAAGTGAAAAAATAGAAAAAAAATTTAACCATTGTACATGTTTGACTTTTTTATGCATGCCACAAAACAATACACAAAGATCTATTTCACATCTTTGATCACCAAGTTTCACGTGCCTAGGCATGTATTAAATAGCTTGCAGACAGCCACACAAACACACCATTGTACAAGTTGTCTGCTTTATCATCGTGCGGTATTCTAGACACATACAGATGGCAGCCGTCTAACCATTGTACATGCCCTAAGAAAAGAAAGAATCTGGAGTAGTTAACCGAATTACAACACATTAACACACGTATTAACCCACGCAATCAGGCAGCCGGAATTCTGGGTTTGAGGCTGCCGAGATCCGGTGGCCACCGGCAACCATAGAAGAGGTGGGGGGAGGGGAAATGGGGAGTGGTAGAGAAGCCCAACGGTGGAGGCAGGTTGCGAGGGCAGCACGGCGTGTGTATGTTGTTGGTCTTTCAACAATTGGGGCTAGTTTGGAAGCCCACCTTCCCGGCCTTTTCCCTGGGCTGGCGGCCCACGTGGAATTCGCACCCGGACCAGATTTTCCATGCATTTCGAAGCCCACCTGCGGGGGGATCCCGACCGCGGTTTTATATTTTTATATTTTTTGTTTTTGTTTTTTACAAAAATATATTTTTGTTTTCAAAATTTATAGGAATATACCCCGGCCGCCCCACTACTGGGAGGCCGGGACCTGGTCGCCCCGCTGCGGGGCGGCAGGGGCTTTTCTGCAAAAATTTCGAGCGAAATTTTTACAGAAAAGCCCCTGGAGGACAGGTCGCCCGGCAGCGGGGCGGCGGGCCCCGGCCGCCCGGCAGCGGGACGACCGACTCCCCCACCCTTATATAAGGGTTGGCTGGTCCCCCACCCCTCATTTGCATCACTAAAATTACAGAAACCAAGAAAAGACAGGGAGGGAGGGAGAGAGGCGAAGCCCTACCGGATTTTCGAGCCGGCGACTGCAGGTAACCAAAATTCTTCTACGCTTTACAAATAGATTATATTGTAATTATTTTTGTTGACACAGTAGATTAGCAATCAGTTTAATATCATTATTGTGTGGTCAGATATGTCGAGCAAGCTTCGTTTTCAAGTTTATTATGTTGACTACTATATTTCTCATGATGCGTATGGAGTAAATCTATCAGCTTTTGAACGCAGAGAGTGCAGAATAGATAAACCCTTAGAGAGGAGTTTTGGTTCCATACGCAAATGCCTTCACGAGATATTCAATGTGAATCCAAAGACTCATTTCCTAACCGTTCAGACTGTGACGAATTGGGCAACTGAAGAGGATTTCTAGGAGTTGATGCTTATAACAAATACCGAAGAATGGCCGACTTACATGCAAGCAGCTCTTGACCGCGGGTGGCCTTTTGCAATGCTAATTCAGATTCACCAGAAGGCAGCTCATTTCCGTGAAGGGTCAACAAATACATCATCTCATATGAACCAAGCAGTGGAACAAGAAAATGAAGATCAGAACGTGCATGTCATTCAACCTGAGCCGCAAGGTTTAGCTGATGAGGGGGAGCGGATACCTGGAATAGTGGAAGCTATAGAGAATGAAGACCGGGAGGCTCGAATGATGGAAGAATGTGGGGACTCATCAGACGATGAGGACTACACGTTGCTAGGTGAATGGTGAGACAAGGGTTTTGGAAATCCAGTGATATAGAATATTAGGAGTAATGAGTACGAATACAGAGAGAATGAGGTTGTGCAGGGGGCAAAGTATCCTAGCATTGAAGCTGTGAAAGATGCTGTGAAGTTTTGGGCTATATCGTTGAGGAGGGAATTCAGAATTGTGAAGTCTAGCAGCAAAGAATATGAGGTGAAGTGTGTCAATGGCGATTGTACATGGCGAGTACATGCCTACAAGGGCAAGTACAAGACACACTAGGAGTGTTCAATTGTTACACAACATACATGTAGATTAACTGCTGTTGCGCAAAATCACCGTAACATCACATCCACTTTCGTGGCCAAGAAAATGTATGGGGTGATTCTCGACAAAATTGATTGAGCCAAAATTGATAATTAGGGACATAGACGACCGTTTTCAATACAAAATCAGCTATATAAAGGCTTGGTGGGCAAAACAAAAGGTGTTTGAGATGAGGTTCGGCACATATGAGGCATCATATGATAACCTACCTCACATGCTGTTAGCAATTGTGTAGAGAAATCCTGGAAGCGCGATTGATATCTACATTGTACCGAGTTTGTATGGGGGACCTGGATTTCTGCTCCGTGCTTTCTTCTGCCTTGGTGCATGTGTGAGGGCATTTATGTATTGTCTTCCTGTTCTGTGTATCGATGACACATTCTTGACAGGGAGATATAAGGGGATAATACTGATAGCGATTGGTGTTGATTGCAACAAGCAGGTGGTTCCCATCGCCTTTGCTTTTGTTGAGAATGAGAACACAGAGAGCTGGTACTGGTTCCTTAAACGTGTGAACATTCACGTTGTTGCTACAAGGCCTGATGTTTGCCTCATCAGTGACAGGCATGCAGGTCTTCTAGCAGCAATAAGACAACTACATGAAGTAATTCAAGGACAACCTCCTCTATGGCCAGATGTTGTGAGTAGGTGGTGCATAAGGCATATGGGTGTAAACTTTTATGAGCGCTTCAAGAATAAGTAACTTATGAATTTGTTCAAGAGGTTGTGCACTCAGAATCAGCAGCGGAAGTTCGATGCTTTGTGGCAGGTGCTAGATAACATGTGCACCGAGCTGCTAAAGGAACAGGCCTCAACCTCCAGCCGTAGACGTTCAGGTGGCGGACCTTTCACACACAGTGGATCAAGGATGCACCTATGGAGAAGTGGTCAATTCTATACGACACTGGTGGGCGTCGATATGAGATCGAGACAACCAACCACGCAGAGTGTTACAACATGGTAATGCGTCATGTTCGTGGATTTCCTCTTGTTGGCATAGTTGAGTTCATCATGTACGGATGCACAAGGTACTTCAGAGAGCGGTACCAGGCAGCTGCTGTCTTACTTAATGATCCACGAGTGGTTTTTTGTAATATGGTCACTAAATACATAAAAGAAAAGATTGAAAAGGCTCACTATCACAGAGTGGTCTCCATGGGCACAAAGGATCAAAGGTTTGAGGTTTTATGCAAGGACAGGACAGGTCAGTGTGTCCGCAGACACAGGGTGGTTCAGGATTGCTTGGTAACGCCGGAAGGTAAGGTGTTTTGCAGATGCAAGAAGCCACAACTTCTTCACTTACCATGCTCCCATGTCATTGCGGCATGTTCAGAATCTGGATTGGAAGCTGGGGTTTTTGTTTCTGAATATTACAGAAAAGAAACTGCTATGCACACTTGGGGCCATGAGATATATGCCATAGGCAGTCTGGGATCATTCACTCCACAAAATATCCCTCCAATGTACATTCCCAATTCAGATGCTAGGAGAGGGGTAGGTCGACGGCAGACACTTCGTATTTATAACGGAATGGATGAGTCTGAGGTGGGAAAGAAGAAAAAACGATGCAACCTATGTGGAGCAGACGGTCACACTTACAAGAAGTGTCCTAAAATGCATAAAGATAAAGCTGGTGCCGAGGTTTGACCTTCTGGGAATCCCACCGATAGATTGCCTCCGGATTTTGGAGCCCGTCGCGTTTAGATTTCGTTATGTATGGATATGTATTTGAGCCAGATGTATGGATATGTATTCCCACCTGTATGTGACAATTACATTTCGTTATGTATGGATATGTATTTGAACCAGATGGTAGCATGTAACAATACGAAGGTATTTGTGTAGTAAGGTTTCTTGGTTGCAATTCTAAATGTGTAGGTTGGTTGAATTAGATTGCTAACTGAATGTAGTGTACTAAAAATAGAAGGATAAGGTAGGTTACGAACCATAAATTCCCGGCTTGCAATACAATTTTGTAAACAATGCTACGATTACAAAGCAGAGGCCTAAGGAGTTCGTACTACTACGGTAAATAACGCTGAGACCTTTGCTGTAAACTAGGTACTTTAACAATGAAAAATAGTGCATATGCAACACGGTAACCTCGTGTTGTGACTAAACCTGACATGCCTTAGGAAATGTAAAATGACGGGATTACATGATGGTGCTTTACTGAGTACACCGGGGATATTTTCCCTTTCTAATAGCTTCAGACCCTGCTTCTTTAGCACGGCGGGCCCTCTCTCGCTTCCTCTTCCTGTCAGCTTCACGTTCCTCTGGCTTCTGACGTTCCACTTCTGCAATCCTCTTCTGAATCTCTTTCTGATCTTTCTTGCGCTTCTCCTCCATCTATTCTTCATGCAGCATTCGTTGCTACCTTTGTGCAGCCCACCTTGCTTGACGCTCAACATGATCCTTATCCTGTTGAGATTGCTCGGTGTCTAACCACTGCACGAAATCACATAGAGGCGGTGGAGTCTTTCCCCAAATCATGTTAAAAGTCATTACCAGATCCAAAAGTGGCAAACTCTGATAGTATTTTGTAATACCTTTGCTCGATCCCTGCCGTAATGCTTAGGCGGATCATACTCGTAATTCTCGCACATGAAGAACCTCATGCCAAAATCGTCCCCAAAAACCCTGGATTTCATTAGCTTGCACAAGGATCCGCAAAAGCACATAGGCACCTGGACTCCTTAGGGGACTGTTTCCCTCACCTTACTCCGTGGAATGTAGGTGGATCCTGAGGAGGCCATGGTGTTGAGCTCTGGCAATCACAAGTGTGCAATCAGATTGCTAATGTATTGTATCACAAACTGATTGCTAATCTAATGTGTTAACAAAAATAATTACAACATAATCTATTTGTAAAGCGTAGAAGAATTTTGGTTACCTGCAGTCGCCGGCTCGAAAATCCGGCAAGGCTTCGCCTCTCTCCCTCCCTCCCTCTTTTTTCTTGGTTTCTGGAATTTTAGTGATGCAAATGAGGGGTGGGGGACCAATCAACCCTTATATAAGGGTGGGGGAGCCGGTCGCCCTACTGCCGGGCGGCCGGGGCCCGCCGCCCCGCTGTCGGGCGACCTGTCCTCTAGGGGCTTTTCTGCAAAAATTTTCGCGAAATTTTTGCAGAAAAACCTCTGCCGCCCCGCAATTGGGCGGCCGGGGTATATTTCTGTAAATTTCAAAAACAAAAATATATTTTTATAAAAAATGAAAATAAAAAATAAAAAAAACCGCGATCCCTACCCCCCCTATTTTCCCTGGGGCCGGCGCTCCCCACCTCCCGAGTCCGGGCGTGGCTTCCCTGGGCGATTCTGCGTCCGTCTCCATCTCGCGACGACTGGCGCCGCCACCTCCGCCCCCCGAGTCGATGCGGCGCCCCACCTGCGCCTACGCCTCCTGAGCCGCCCCACCCCTCCGTCCTCCCCCATCCGGGCCGCGCCGCCCTCCATCTCCTCCACGGCATCTGCCTCGCCGTCCAGCTTCTGTCGTCTGCCTCGCCGTCCAGCCGCGCGTCGTCACCGCCCCTCGCCAGCCGCAGCGTCATCACCGCCCCTCGTCCAAGTAGGTCCTCCTCCTCCCCTTCCTTCCCTTTGTAATTTCTTTATCAGTGAGATCTCGCCGGCCTGCTGCTCATGTGATGGAATCTCGCCTAGCTTTCCTCGAAGGCGTATCGTGAAGAACTTAGGCCGGCAACAAGCAACTGACATTGCTCGAGTCTATCTTCAGCTGAAGAAGAGGTACAACATGCATATGAATTGAGACTCTGCTGTTTCTGCATCTTCTTTTTTGACACTCACAGATCTGCACTATAAAAATATTTGATTCTTGAAACCGTGCATACTGCCTTCTTCAAGTCAGGGTGAAAGTAATGGTTTCTCAGCTATCAATGGATAAACTGTTACTGGATATCTGTAGATAGTATTGTCTTTTCAAGCATCATATACAGACATTATTGGGCATCTCTTATAATGTCTGGCGCATACACATTTGGTTCTGAAGAATGTGTTTGATTTTCATTTATAATATACGGTTGTGCTTATTACTGACCGAGCTTTTTCAATGGATGGAGCAGCAAGTGAATTAGAGGAGCCACTGATTGCACTACTTGGTACGTACATACGCCGTGCAGCCACGCATCGTCACCGCCCCTCGCCAGCCACAGCGTCGTCACCGCCCCTTGTCCAAGTGAATTAGAGGAGTGATAATTCAGTTAGCCAGCACATTGATTTGACGGTATGGTGCTGCAGAATTAGCTCTTGCTCTATTTTGGCATTTCCCCTTGAAACAGTTAGCAAAGTTGTTACTATGTTTTCTTGCTAGATATGTCTTCTTTGATGAAAGATTTTGTTAGTATATGTTTTCTTGCTGGATACTTTGGCTGTTGTCTGCTGCTTCATGCTTTGTCAAATATTTGCCTATGCTTTGTCCTCCTGCTGCTGCATGCAGATTTGATATTTTGATTAGTACTCCGTAGTATAATAGCATATCAAATCTGTCATTCTATATTTTCTAATAGATCTCTAGAATGGCTATAATCAGGTTTGCTAATATCAAATTATGTTGAGTGTTGATTCTTTCATGAAAAGTTAAGTTGATATTCGTTGTTGATTTCATGCCAAGCTATTCAGAAAAAGTTAATCTGCCATGGATGAACTATATGTATCATGGAAGCCTTTTTGACCATTGAAATTTTAGTTAATCTGAAGAACTAAATTTAGTTCATCTGACATGAAACTTGGAAGCCATTTTGACCCTTGAAACTTAAAGATGTCATTTCCTTTACTAATTTACGATTGTGAAAGGGAGATTGATGAGCTGCAGCTTTTCTTTTACTATCCACTAGTTAGTGTACACAGCTTGTTGCCATGCTTCTTCTCTGCTGTCCTTTAGCTTCTCTGATTGTCTTGTATGTTACTAGAATTCTTATCTTACTAGCTGTTGTATATAAGATCTTCATGTTCTAATCTGCATGTGGCAATAGATTTTTTTAAAATATGATCCAGTGAGGGGATTCTTGATGGACTGGCTGATTTGGTTTGGTTCTGTCATTGTTTTCTCAGATGTCCGATCTGCATTGCTGCTGACATCTTCAGGGTGTAAAAGTTTTGAGCTGGAGTCAAATTCTGTATTGTCGTTTAACTTGATGCTTATAAGTTGGAAGTGGTGCACCACCGTGCAATCTATTGTGCTAAACCTCAAGATATGATGCCGCTCGGTTGGATGCAAGTGCCATTTAGCAGCAAAAAAGACATTTTGAATCTCACGACTTGAGGTTGGCATTTGTACTGAAGACATGGGGTTGGCATTTGTATTTATAAATTTGAACGTATGGATGATCATGCAATGCATTGTCATGCATATCCATTTTGTTAATTATTAATGATTTTTCCTTAATTTTTCTATTTTTTGAAACTTTTTCTCAAGAGTTTCCTCCCCTGGATTCTCACTTTTACTATTTTTAATGAATTTTAATTGATTTTTCGAATCTCTTGAGGTTAGTTTTGTTCTCCAGGTTTCAACCTCCTAGTATCCCAAACTGCCCCAGGGATTTACCGGCCCTTAGGGGGAAGGCGCCCAGGGAACTGAGCGCACAGGGAAATCCCCGACTGGGGTTACCCTTCTTGGGCTAGGTACCCCCACGCTCCCAAACTAGGCCTTGGGGGTAACCTGTGGGCTGGATTTAGGGCGGGGATATGAACGTCAATGAATTACAGCGTCACCGGATTAACATGGAGTTGGGTGGCGGAGGCAGATTGGAGACGACAACGCCAGCGGAATGGTGGCCGAAGGGCGGGACGGGGTGCTGAGATTGGATGAATTCCACAATCACAAGCTGCAACGAATAGATGCGTCGAGGTTGGACGAAGTCCACAATCGCAGGTGCAAGGAATAGAGGCACGCCAGCGCTGAACATAGACTGTACGTCCCCAACAGTTGGCTACCTCGCGAGTCGGGAATATTGCCACAGAGGAAAGAGGAACGCAAAAATCAACTCCGATTATTTCCTCGCTATGGAACGACAACCGAGTAAATCAGGCCTGCCGTTGCTGCTGCTCTGCTTTTGCTGTTTTGGAGTGTGGATCAGAGTGAAGTATGTTGGATATCTCCAAAACACCAAGTGTTGTTTGGCTTTCCGCAAACAAAATTTATCCCCAAAGCCATCCCCTTACAAATGACAAGATCAGAATTCTTTATTGGTTTCCAAGTTCTATCTGTTGCTTCCTATGTCCGGTACTTAAAAAAACAATTTCTACAGGGACCCTTGTGAGGCTACTACTGATTTCTTGGCAAAACTAGACAGGTTTCGACCCTGATGTCTCAGGCGTCGACACCGAGGAAATTCATTCGTTTTCAACCGTATCACTCCATCACTCGGAGCATGTCGCAAGGCAAGCATCTAGCAATCTGAGCTGAGCAATCCCGGGCCCAAGCCGAGCCGCCGCCATGCCTGCCGCGTGATGATACTAGCGCTCACCAACACGGTGGGCAGCGGCGGCAGCGGCTTCCTTGTCTACGCGCACATCCGGGGCATGAGGATGCCGCACATCATGCTCGCCTTCGTCGTCTGCGTCAACGCCAGCATCTACCCTGTCTTCTGTGCCAAGCTCTTCCCATGGTCCACTCTCCTGCAGTCGCTACGCGGCGCCGGGTCGCAGCTCTACCTTCCGTGCAGGCGCGCGCCGAGCCTCGAGTGCCAGCGGCGACGACAGCCGTGGCGGCAGTGATCTGCCGCAGTTCGCTGTGGCAAGACAATGGCAAGGCCAGGCCGTCATGACCAAGCTACCAAGGGAGGGGCTGGTACATGGCGACGCACGGGCGCTGCGCCATCCCGGCGTACAAGCTGCAGGTCGGCGCGCTGCCAAAGTGTGCGGTGTGCCTGGGCGAGGTGGAGAAGTGGGAGATGGTGAAGCGGTGTGCCTGCACATGTTCCACCAGCGGGCATCGACCCGTGGCTGCACGGGCACTCGACGTGCCCGGTGTGCAGGTGCGATGTCTTCGCGTCACTACCAAGCCATGTAGTATGGCACTCGTTCTCTCCTTTACAATTGAGACTTGTAAGAAAAGGAAAAAAACTAAACTTTATATTGGTACATGTGTAGATTTAGTGATCAGCACAGTAGGACAGTTGGATTTTACTCGAGCCATGAAATTTAGGTAGAGTTAGTATCTCATTACCTGTGGCAAAGTAAACCTACGCAATTTTGTTAAATCCTGTACGAACTTGCATAATAGAAGGTACTAAATAAAAAAAGGGGGATAGATTTGGCATATCGACAAAATTGTAGCTTCTAAATCGAGCACGGACTCGATGAATTAGAGACTGCGAGCGGATATACCATAATTGTTAAAGCAACTGAATAAGTCTTAAGGAGCACGAGAGGAATGCAGAGCTCTTCAAAGATCAGAACAACAGAAATCTCACAATGCCCATGGCTCCATTTCTGCGTCCTGAGTCTATAAACTAGCTTATTCAGATTAAAGAAAGAAAATATAAACTCTAGGATGGCGCAACACCCAGTAGTGACAAAGACCTTGTTATTACGACTGGGTGTGGCTACTCTTGCTGCAGTCCTTCACCTTCATCTGCACCTAGTTCTGGCCTTCTGGGAAGACGACAGGACAGACCATCATGAACGGAAGAACACTTATAACAAAATCATTGTCTGGGTGCCTCTGGTATACCTTCTTCACCTTTCTGGTCTTGAGATGCATGTACGCGATGACACTAGTTTCTTCAAACTCCAAGAATACGAACTCAGCATTGTCCCCAACACCGACGATCGACACAATGCCCTCCTCCTGCTCCTGCCCATCTATCGGCTCCCCACCCTGCTTCATGAGATGGCCACATGTCTCAAGTAGAGAAATGGTGTCCCTGAGTAGCCACTCACCGGGGCGACTTCCAACACTGCTGTGGTTATCTATACTCTGGAACCAGACAGTAAGCTTGTCCCCCTTCACATTGAAGAGGTAGAGAACAGAGTTATCTCCCCGACAAGGGACAATGTTGCCGGTATACTCAAATTCCACACCTCTCGGGAGATCAACAATAGAGAATCTTGCGGTGGCTATATCCAGTGTAAGGATGTATCCTGCCATGGTCATCATGTAAATCTTGCCACCCATGAGCAGAGTCATCATCAGGATCTCCTGTGGAGACTTGGCGAGATCGGCCAAGGTTGAGAAGTGGACGGTCCAGGTGCCGGCCCGTAGGACAAATACCTTCGCATGGACTGTTCGGTCCTTGTTGCTGATGTCGACACGATAACATGAGGAGACATCACTGTCATCATCAGGAAGGAACATAGCTTGAAGACAATTGGGCCAGGTTGTGGACGGTTGTGGAGGGAGCATGACCGTATCTTCTCCCGGGCACCGTAGTGGTGCCCTCACAGCAGGGTCAAGGGGGCATGAAAGGATTCACTGAATCCATAGAGGACACGGTCGTTGCGGCAATCCCAAATAGTCAGCAATGGACTATCCATATTGTCAAAACTAAAGTTACCATGATGCAGTGCAGCTGCGAGCTCAGGCCTTGAGGCATCAGGTAGAGGCACGAATTTCGGGTTAGAGAAGCCGTCAATAGAGACATAGACCCCGAGTAGATGGGATGGCATCCGTGAACGGAAGCGGCGGATGGTGGTCTCATTGGAGGCGTTGCGGAGCCACCGCTTGCAGGTGAGTGCGGCACAAACAAGGCAAGAAGGGCAGTGGATGCGCGGAAGGATCTCACCTAGAAGGTCATCATTGGTGAGCACCTTATTGGCAGCGGTGTCTTCCTCCACAAGCGGTGGGGAAAGCATCATCTCTTTCGAAGAAATCGCCATCCCCGCTTCAGCGCTACCTCAAGGTGGGGAAAGCACCTTGTTGCTTTCTTAGCTATTCTTGTTCTAATTTTCTCCTCGAGGTGGCTACTCTTATAGGGTTCAACTCTTGTCATGGACTGCAGCTGTCACCGAACAAACTTTGTACTTATCCTTGCCGCAGACCGTACTCCTTGCCTTAGTGCTACCTCGGACGACAAATGTCATCCATGCCACCATCAATGCATATATAGCCAAATGACAGCTATTACCCCGTTCGGTTGGCTGGCTGGGGTGGGCAGCGGGCTGGCTGGCTGTTGTGCCGCATAGGGAATTGAAACATTTCGTCAATGCATAGGGAATCAAAACATGTCGTCAATGTCTGGCTGACTGTTGCACCAGCCAACCGAACCGGGTGTATCATATTTTCTACATTTGTCATCCAACCACCATCACGCAAGCACCATGTCCCCCACATGTTCCATGGTAATTTAATACGTGTCCACCACCGCTAACACTTGTCTTTTGAGTGCCTGTCGTGTAAGCTCTCTTCGATCCATTTGTCAACACTAACTTACTTTGTTTGCTCTATTAGCTGTCATATAAATACAGCAATTTATTGAAGGAACACAAAGTTGAGAGCACACATCCTTCCCTTATACCTCTCAAATCACAGTAAGTAACAGACATGATTGGAAAATAAACAACAGTAAACAAACTACAACGCGGCACTCTTGAGGGTAGTCGATTGAACTTATTGATTGGATCCAAGAGAGTAATAAAGTACATGTATGTGGAAGATAACATTTCTATTATCAAAAGAAGGAATATGCATCTGCCTAAAACATAAGCTGTTAATGTGTCTCTATTCTCTTTATTTAGTTAACTCGCTGTAATTTGCTTGCATAGCATGTCTATAAATGTTTAGGGATGAAGAGGGCATTGTCGGAAACTTCCTTTCGCAAGGCCCAAGACATTATTATCATAAAATGCATGATAATATGATAATCATTGCCCTATTTTTTCTACATGTAACAAGTAGTATAAAATGCCGACAAATATGAGCTGGCTTTGTTGAAAGAGCCTTTTTCACGGTCCCACAAGAAGCAGAGCCGAGTATGTTTATCTCAACCAAGTGCTGGTTAGCAGGCAGACTGACCTGCACTTATGAACATGATTATGTGAATTTCATCAAAACTAAATCTCATGAATTTCACTGTTACATAACGGCAGCAGACTTGTGAGGCATAATTCGATACTTGGAGACTTTTTGGTTTTTTGAAAGAGAGACTGGGAAGTCTTGACTCTTGAGCCCGGAAAATCACACGCTTTGAACGAGCAGCGGAGCAGCATAGGAAATGTTTAATCAGTTGTGTGAGGACCAGTGGTGGTCATCCATGGCGTGATGAGTGATTGACAACCATTGTGTGTTGATGTTTGTCTTGGTTGTGAAGTGCTGGTGTAGGGTGTGATGTGACGGTCGATGACGCGAGGTGAAGGTCAAGTGAAGGGTTCGGGGAAGAAAGAGGGCAGACTTGGCCCGAGGGACCCAAAGAGGCCGAGTAGAGTCACGGGCAGCCCACATGGTGCACGGGTCAACAAGGAAGCATGAAGGGAGGATGCGGGGATGTGGGTCGAGTCGGCAAGGACGATGGCGAGTCAACCGACCTCGGCCTTGTCCTAATGGGCTGTCCTCTGGGCCCACTCATCATTGTTAGGAATGGCTTCTGGTATGTCGGTTTCTCGCTCTGGTGGGCCCTTCAACCCATGCATTGACATGTGTTGCGCTCTAATTGGTCGAAATGTCATGTTCTGGATCATGCCTCACCACTTTGCTGCATTTTTAGCTCAAAATCACCTGCACATATTCTGAAACCAACAACTATAGAATATGTTAGTAAATAAACCTATACTAGCATTTATCCCACAATATGTTTGATTTTTGTGCAGGAGTTGACGGTCAAACTGGGTCAATATTGACCGTCAACAGCTACTGAGTTTTCTTCACTTGGCTAAGCATTGCACGTCAAATTGCACTGATGCCCTTGGGTCGGTTTATCCGGTGCCAATCGGTTAGACCGATGACTAGGTACCGGTTTAACTGGTTTAATCTCTATTTTTTCACTATATTTTGGCATCTCAACGGTGAGTTGGACACATCTCTATGGCAAATTGGACACTTTAGATTACATCTATGGGACCTAAAAATTCTACAAATATGATTTCAAAAACTTGTTAGTCTCATCAATTATGTTGTCACAAAATTACCAAAATCACAAACAATGATCTAATGGGGCCATGTTGCTTATAGAGGAAGAACCCAGGGAGCAGCACATTCCGCGGAAGTGGAGCACCAGGGCCGCAGGGCATTCTTGATAGCATAGCCCTGCCCAGGTGGCCCCTGGCCGTTGAGGGCGTGCTGAGGATTTCGGCACCATCACGGGCGTGAGAACTTCGGCGCCGTCGAGTCAGACACCCTTCGGTGCAGAATCCGGCTGTCGGCCTGCAATGGCGGAACATGAGCTCGGGATTTTGATTTTGATTTGATGAAGCGGAAGGGTAGGGAGTTAGGGACGGGGCAGAGGCGGAGGCGGGGAAGCACAGCGTGCTGAGGTGGGTCGGCGGAGCGGCACTGTGGAGCCGCGCCGCGAGGCCGGTGATGGCGAGGGCGCTGAGCGTGGGAGCCGATCAGAGTGTGGTGTGTGAAAGCAGGTACGCAGGCGGGTACCGTGCCGGGCGGAGGCGGTGAGAAAAATAATTGGATTTTGGCAAAAATGCTCTCTAACTTGCGGTTGCAGTTTCTATGTAAAGTTTTCAATTATTTTTTAACTTTATAGCATAGAAGAGATAATTATTAGATTATGTAATGCACTTGCAAACCTTCTCTCAGAAGGAGAAGAACATGTCAGTCAAGGAATGCATGCGCAGAACTCCTCAACTGCACCTGGTGTATCACGTTGTCTTGACGTGTACGGTATGGACACACTTATAAGGAAGGAAGCCTCAACTATATAGTATTATTGTCAAGTAAATAGAATTTTTTTTTCTGAGAAACCTATCTATCGACCGCCACCGTATCGGATCCAATCATGCTCGCGACGACGACGACGCACGCCGGCGAACCCTAGTGGTCGGAGCTCTCGCCAGACCTTCTCCGCGACATCTCTGCCCGTCTCCACGCCGCGGTTGACTTCGTCCGCTTCCACGCCGTCTGCAGGCCGTGGCGCGAGACGGCCGTCGATGGTGCGCCTAGGGGTGGTAATGGGCCATGGCCCTAGTGGCCTCTTCACAGCCCAATAAGACCCTTAAAATTTTTAGTTCAAAAATACATATGTTTAGAGCCCGGCCCTTTTAGGACCCGATCCTTAAATTTTCTAGTTCAAAATATTGGACCCTTTACCACACCTAGGTGCGCCGGGCTTCCTGCCGTGGCTCCTCGCCCCGTCCGGCGCCCACGTCACCAGCGCCGACGACCTAACGGTCCAGCGATGCCGCTGCGTCTTCTCCGGGACGAGCTGCAGCGCGCCGGGCATCTGCATCCGGGACAGGAGGGTCGCGTGCGCCGACGGCACGGCGGCGTGGTTGGTCGGCGGCAACTGGGAGCGCCGTCTCGTCAACCCTCTGACCGCCGCCCACCTGCCTTCTTCTTCCCTCCTCAGGTGCACGCCGCGACACAGGATGCCAGATCGCACCCACCGCGTCGTCTCCGGCGACGGCACCATCCTCGTGTACGACTTCGCCCCGCATCCACCAGGCAGAGCCGATTTTCGTTTTGTTGGGGAAGATTTCATGGGCGCCATCATGTGCCCCGACAAGGATTGCCCCGACCTCGAGCCATGGAAGGGTGTATCAGGTGATCCCGGAACTGACCGCTCACTACCGGAATCCAGTAATTCGCCGTGTGCAAATCCACAGGCACACGGCGAAAATATGCTTTGCCATGAGCCATATGAAAAACACACGGCGAAGAACAGGCACACGGTGAAAGGAGGCTTCGCCGTGTGCCGCACCTAAGACACACGGCAAAGCCGAATCTTTGCCGTGTGGGACAGCTCGGCACACGACGAAGAGAGAGCCACGTGCGCCATCCGCTAACGGACATTGACGGACGTTGATGGACGCACGACGCCGTCCGGTT
This sequence comes from Panicum virgatum, assembly GCF_016808335.1. Lineage (NCBI taxonomy): Eukaryota > Viridiplantae > Streptophyta > Magnoliopsida > Poales > Poaceae > Panicum > Panicum virgatum. Next base: position 14,111,863 of record NC_053136.1, read on the forward strand.
TTGCTGTGTGCCAGAGCTTAGCACATGGATGATCTCCTTCCTCATAACATTGATATGATGCACTCGGAAAAGAATATCGCTGAGGCACTCTGGGGTACAATCATGGACATTCTTGATAAAACAAAAGACAATGTTAAGACCCGAGTGGATCAAGCTAGTTTATGCGATAGACCAAAACTGAATATTCCACCACCCAAAAATGGTAAGAAATGGAAAAAGCATCCAGCTGAATTCGTCCTGAAGAAGCACCAAAAGAAAGAAGTACTAGAATGGTTCCAAACTTTAATGTTCCCCGATGGGTATGCAGCGAATTTAAGGAGAGTGGTAAACTTATCTAGTATGCGAATCAATGGGCTGAAGAGTCATGCCTACCACATATAGATTGAGCGGCTTCTTCCGGTGATGGTTCGGGGCTATCTCCCTGACCATGTCTGGCAAGTGCTGGCAGAGTTAAGCAATTTCTTCCGCCAGCTATGTGCTATGGAGTTGTCTCGGGCTGTGGTTGAACAAATAGAAAAATTGGCCCCTGTGTTGCTTTGTAAGTTGGAGAAAATCTTTCCACCCGGCTTCTTCAATCCGATGCAGCATATGATTTTGCACCTCCCGTATGAGGCATAGATGGGGGGACTGTTCAGGGCCGTTGGTACTACTCAATTGAGAGACAATAAAAGATCTTTCGAACTAAATGTAAAAATAAATGCAAAATAGAAGCTTCCATTGCAGAAGCATACATTCTGGATGAGGTCTCCAACTACACAACAAAATACTATGATGAAACTCTTTCAAGCGTGCATAATCCACCCACTCGTTACAATGAAGGCGAAAATAAAACGAACCTCAGCCTCTTCAAAGCCCAACTTGGAAGTGCAAGTGGTGCAACTCCTAAGGCCTTGCTCAATGAAGAGTTGCGCACTATCATGATGTATGTATTGATGAATCTAGTGGAAGTCGAGCCGTACATACAGTAAGTTCTCAACAAACTATTTTCTCGAGTATTAACTATTCTGCATCCAATAAGCTCTTTTTACATCTGATCCTTTAGTGTGATATCCTGTGCTCTATTTATTGGCAAAATAAGTAAGCGAAATGGAAAGCGTTTGCAATAGCGCTAGTGTGTCTAAATTTCAATTTGGAGTTTTTATTTGGATATCCGAGTTCATAGAAAATTTAAAGTAGGTTCCATTTTGAAAAAAAGTTACTGGCTAAACTATCCCAAACTACATATTGAAATTTTGAAATTGATTTTTAAATAAAGTTATTGGCGAACGTTTCTTCATAGAAGAGGTTCATGGATTCGTTTGCGGTAATTTGGTCGATCTAGTTTTGCAAATCAAATTCGAAACTGAAGTTTCAAGCTCGAATTACAAGATGCATTATCATAGGAATTCGAAATCAGGTATTTCAATGAAAGGTTGAACTTCTGTTCTGTCTGTCCCAATGCATTTCAGTAAACGAGTGTAGCATATCTCCTTCTGTTTCCACAACAAGCAACTAAGGTGGAACGCACAAACAGAACTATAATTTATGCAAACGTTCATTAGACAAACTCTGCAACCCACAAATCTCAGCTGTAGACCAGCAAAAAGCAAGCATAAAAAAAATAAAGGATTCGATCCACGATAGTGAATAAAATCGACTCAGTGCTGTCTGATGAATATGCAGCTCAATGACTAGTCTTGCATTCATACAAAGTATACTGAATATACGGGAATATCACACAATATTTTGCCAATAAATAGAGTGGTTGGATCTTTAAGCTTCTCTCATGAATTATAACTTGAGAACTTGGTTTTTGTCTCACCAGCAATTTACTGTCTTACATTTTTTGTAAAATCTATCGGCGGCATCGATACGCCAGAATTGTCGCCGGGCATCTCACCGACGCTACCCCACAGCAGTTGTTCCCACCTCAGCTCGGCGTCCCACCACCATTTGACGACCCACCGCAGCCATAAACTTGTTTATCTGTGCACTTATGGACTTGTAAACTTTTCATCGAACTTGTGGATTTGCATTGAACTTTTAGACTTTCTATTGCACTTGTGGATTTGCATTGGACTTGTGCTTTGTATTAAACTTGTGAATTAGCAGCTTTGTATTGCACTTATGATGTTTGTTGTCATATATGTCTTGCATGTTGTTTGTGATATATGTATTGATATATGGTGGAGTGGGGACCTTTAAACCTAAAAAAACAAAAAAAAAAACAGGGTTTCTTCGGTCGCTTTGCGGTGTGCCGTGGCCATGGCACACGGCAAAGTGACTGTTGGGCCGGCCTGGAAGCAGACTTTGCCGTGTGCCAAAACGCAGCACACGGCAAAGTGACCATACTTCGCCGTGTGCCGCAGGAGCGGCACACGGCGAAGCCGGGAGCTTTGCCGTGTGCCTGCTGTTCGGGCACACGGCGAACAGCCGCCGACGCCGTCAGCTGGCCGTGACGGCGTCTGCTCGCTTTTTTTCGCCGTGTGCCTATATACACACGGCGAATAAGTTTGCCATGTGCTTGACTATTGGCACATGGCAAACAAGGTCTTTGCCGTCGGTGCTTTGCCGTCGGCCACCGTCAGCGAAGTCTTCGCCGTGTGTCTCGGGCACACGGCGAACTCGTGGTCTCCAGTAGTGGCTGCTGCGCCGCCATCTACAACCGCGGCACCGTCGTCTGCGCAGACCTGGCAAACTACTACATCCTCTGGCAGACCGTGCATTGTAACAGTAGTACTGGCCGCCATGTTCGAATGAAAATGACAGCGCGAACAGGGCTACCGGATGAGCCCGGCAAGATACGCCGGTGCAGCTACCTCCTGGAGTCTCGCGGTGGGGATGAGCACGAGCTCCTGCTGGCCAGCGTTCTTCAAGAGGCCTGCGGCGATCTCTCGGTGTCGCTGCACGCTCTGGAACGGAAAGGCGATCTACCGCTGGTGGAGTGGACGAGGAGGGACGATGACATTAGCATGCTCCGTGATGATGTCCTGTTCTTGGGATTCCCGGGCAGCTTCGCCGTGGACGCCTCGAGGTTCGGCGGCCAGGTGACCGGCGGCACCGCCTACTTCATCATGGACAACTCTGGCGGGCAGACGGAGGAGCCATGCAGGGTTTACAGGTAGTCAGGTACAGCTTCCACGACGGCGTGGCGACGCTGGTGGAGACGCTGCCGCCGGGATGGCACGACGCGAGGTGCATGTGGTTCCTACCCGATCCCCAGATATCTCCGATCCGGCCACCAGCAGCGGCAGCTCCCGGAGGGGACAAGAATTGAAGATTTACGCTGGCGATCTGTCCCTGAAGGTGGACAACTCCCAGCTGCGAGAGATGTTCAGCAAGCACGGGACGGTGGCCGGCGCCAGAGTCGCGTACGAGAAGAGGGGACGATCGCGAGGGTTTGGGTTCGTGAACATGGCGACCCCCCAGGAGGGGTTCGACAACGCCATGGCTGCTCTCAACGCCGTGGATCGGAGGAGCCACGCACGGCAGTGTGACTGACGATCAAGGCATTTGCAATTGTTTTTCCCATGTTGCTGATTCTTCCGACGATTTTCAGTTATTTGTTTCACTCGTTTGACAGGATCGATAATGCTGTGAGGTTCTGATGAATTCAAAAGGAATTCCATTACTCGTCCCTGCAATATTGATACCAATTATAGTGATCTATTATACTGCACTTGGTGATTCGCTTGTTCACTTGGTCATGTGCAAATGACAATGTTCTGTTTTTCCATCTAGTAGCACCAACCACTACTATACAATAAAGGTTTGTAGGGGCGGGTAAAACGTTATTTTTTGGGACGGGTAGAAAATCCGTGGCTAGTTCTCGCTGCTAAAAATATATATTTTTCAGGAACGGGTAACGAACCCACCCCTAAAAATCTATTTCCAGGGGCGGGCCACCCCCTCAACCATCTTTGGAAATGCATTTGTAGGGGCGGTCCACAAGCCAACCCGCCCCTACAAATGGATTTTCAGGGGCGGGCCGGGCGGTGACCCGCCCCTGAAAATGAATTTACAGGGGCGGCCCGCCCTTGAAAATAAATTTCAGGACTAAAAAAATTAGTAATTCGTTTCCTAGTGTTTTAAAATTTGAATTCCCACTTTATAAATCTACCAAGCTAAGTCTATATTGACCCATTCTGATCCAACACTCAAATAACAATGCAATCAAATAAAATTTCAGAAGATAAAGGAGTAGCAATACAAGCTGTTCAATGACAATAGTAGCTATACATCCATACATATTACAAATTTGTAGCTATACATCCATGAAACTAACAAATGAAACTTACAACATTAGTAATTGATCCACGCGTTCGATCACCCAGTGGCAAGCCAACCTCTTGATGGAAGTGTATGCCTGGCTGCTGAGCATCAACATCGTCCATAAGCGAACGACCACCGCCACGACCCCTACCACGACCGCCACCACGAAACATCTAACAGTATTCACATTGAGTAAATATGAATAACGAAATTCATAGTGTAACAAAAGTTCACAAATTCATGTACTCGCATTCTCATTCAAATGGAAAAAGTTCTAACCCTATTCTCTTACCCTAAGCCTAACCCTAACCCTACAGGTTCTAACCCTAACCCTAACCCTAACTGTAACTGTAACCGTTCAAACCCTAACCCTAACCCTAGAGGAAGGAAATGGCACCTACCGTGTGGCTTGGAGAGGAACGAGGGCGGCGCTGTGACGAGTCGTGGCCGAGGAGAGCTGGTGGCGGCGTCGACGGCGCGGGTCCTCCTCGGCGAGCTCCATGCGTTGCGGCGTCGGTGGAGGAGGAGGCGGCGGCGGATCCCGGCGAGGAGGAGGGAAGGAGGAGGAAGAGGAGGTGCAGGCGGCGGCGGCGAGGAAGAGGCGGCTGCGGCGGCGGCGAGGAGGAGGAGGAGGTGGTGGCGGCGGCTGCGAGGAGGAGGAGGCTGCAACAGCAGCGAGGAGGAGGAGGTGGCGGCGGCTGCGAGGAGGAGGCGGGAGCGGAGTGGGAGGTGGCGGCGGCTGCGAGGAGGAGGGAGCGGAGGGGGAGGGCATATATAGGGCCGGTTTGTAGTTGGGGCGGGCCGGGCCGCCACCCGCCCCGCCCCAACAAATATTTTTCCAAATTATTCAGAAAAATGGATTATTACAAAAAAAATAGTAAAACACATTATAAAATGCTAAAATTTTCACCATAGGAAAAATAAGATATGTGTAACATAAGAAAAATATCAAAATCATATTTCATAGCATATAATGAATAAATGTTTTCAAATAACAATGTATACCTATGTCACACTACTATATCATACAACTTAAGGCTAACTTTGTATTTTTCATACACTTTAACACTAAACGTGTTGAATTATATTTTTCATATTTTTGTACAATTCTACATGACAGTACATGCTTATGATAAATTTTACACGTTGTTTTGAAGTATTTTGCATCCCCATTTGAAATAAATAAATTTTTCGAATAAATTGAGAAATCATTTTGAGGGGTGGCTCACCCTCTCAGTCGCCCCTGAAAATGAGGGCATTTTTAGGGGCGGATGGGGGGTGAGCCGCCCCTAAAAATAATTATTTGTAGGGGCGGCTGACCCCCCCACCCGCCTCTGAAAATGGCTCCCATTTTCAGGGGCGGCAGAGGGGGTCAGCTGCCCCTACAGATGCCATCTTTAGGGACGGATAATTTCTACAGTACCCTCGCGCCATTTATAGGGAGGGGTGGCTTTTTGGTCCGCCCCTAAAAAAACGAGGCGTTGCTACAAATCGTTTTTTGTAGTAGCGAACCTCATCATTCATTCCCGTTTAGCCCATGCATGAGAGGTGGATATTAAGCCTTGCTATGTTTTCGTTTGATCTTCCAATTTCTATGTGTTCAGAATTGAAGCTCCACAATAGCAAGACAAGAATCCATCAACTTTCCGGGAGTTCGATGTTTGCTGCTTGCCTGAAGCAACGACATATCCACACTCCACGATTCAGAATGTGTCTTTATTTGTACAGAGCTAGTTCCTGATCAGTATTCTAGGACACAACAGAACTTTCAGAACTATGACACAAAGTTATGCATATCCATTGGACCCTGTTGACAACTAAAATTGGCAGTAGATTAGATCAACCGGTCTGACCAAGTGGTCTGACCGGTGGGTCTGACCGGTCTGACCGGTCCAAGCAGAGTCCGAGTACAACTAGGAATTTTTATAGATTTGAATCTTGTAATAGGATTTCTTGCGGGATAAGTCCACCCACCCTATAAATATAAAGGGCCACGGCCGATTGAGGCATGCAATCGATCAAATAATACAATGTTTATCTTTTCTCTTTGCCCTAACTTTTTCGATCTATTACTTGTTGTTTCTCCTTCATCTCTACGTCGATTGAGGGCGTTCTAGGTGACCTGCCAACTCTAGAGCAACCCTGCATGCACCTGCCCCGACGACGGGTCCTTTCCGGGCGACGTTCGTTGGTTTCGCCGCCGGTATGCCCGGCGACAACCGGTCTGACCGGTATACCCGAACGGTCTGAGCATCGGCACTGCGTTGTGCCGTCGCTCGCTACGCGTTCTAGCGCTTTGGTGTGTTGGCCCTAGTTCTGCGCCAACAGACCCATCATTTAATTCACTTTTGATGGTTCCTCTTTAGTGTACACTGCTGCGCGATCAATTCTGTCTCGGTCTTGAGCACACCAAATTAACCATACATGAACGGTGTTCAGGTTGACAGCATCAACCAGAGAAACTGGAGGAGGTTGCCGTTTGCACTGACATGTGAGCAGAGAAAGGAAGGGACTTCAGAAGAGCTCCTCCATGTGGTGTGTGAACAGGTCATAGATGGGAGTATGGGACTAGGGGCGAAGCTAGCATAAAATTTATGGTGGTGCACAACGTGTAGAAGTATGCCAATTTCTGAGCACTTATGTGGTAAAAGTGAACTACTCAAAGGCAAATCTTTTTCTTCTAGTGCACGGGCACCACCCAACCACAGCTTGGCGTCGCCCTTGGATGGGATCTGTACCCAATCAGCTCTCACCTAAACTTTCGATGGCTAACACGGTAGTGCAGCGTCTACCGCTAAACTGAAATGAACCTCTAGAACTTGCATCGAATTAAATTCAAGTACTTGAATGTTGTTTGTAATAGGTTGGATGTTGTTTTGTAGCCAGGTCATGGCATCATGTAAGATGGGCAGTCTATTTGTGTGTGGTGGTGGGGGGGGGGGGGGTTGTACCCTTCTATTTTTCATCTTCTATATAGTTTTGAAGTTACTTCTCAAAATAAAAAAAAATCAAACTGATTTACCTGTCCTGAATCGACCTCTATCTCTTTTCCTTTTTCACCAGCACGTTAATTACCAATATTTGTTACTTCAGTTATTTAGGATGAAATTATTATCCTCCGTCTACTATCACCAACAGAAACGTACAGAAGATAAAAATATACTTTTTTACAATAACATCATTTTGCTTCTCCTTTTGAGTGGTGTTTTTCATTCATTCACTAACTACTCTTCAAACATCTATGCCCGTTGCTTGGAGATGAGCTTGCATAAAAACCTTCCAACGTTGAAAGTCGTGCCATCGAACCGTAGAGTATTCCTAAAGTGATACATCCCTTCCCCAAAGAGATAACTTACTGAGTGGTGAAGCCTAACCGATGTAATGAGCCGGTCTTCACAATTTGCCAATGGAATTGGCGTTCTTTGTGAAATAAGTGAGTCCCGACTCTAATACCAATTGAAAGTGATCGGGTGCTCATGGCTCCAATTAGTTTGCACAAAACTTAAACTAAAACATGCTATCTATATGTGCATCTACTGTTCTTTTAGTGTGAAACACTCATCCCAAAAAGAGTTTAATAACCTATAGCCAATTCTATCAAGATACTACTATATGAAAGTAAATGCACACAAGTTGCAATTTGAAATGCGGAAACATAAAGATGGGATGAGAGGAAGCAAACTCTCGACACGAGGGTTTATCTCGTGGTTCCGTTAGCCACGAAGACACACCTGCATCCATGTTGTTGAAGCACTCACAAAGAGTATTGCTTCCCGGTAATCAAGTCTCTTCTGTGAACACAACCACAGTCACTTTGATCCCATTTTCCACTAAGGAGCTTGCCCATGAAAGATGGGGTCTCCACGTCCCCCGCACAAAGTTGTCGACGCTACTCAACAGTAAGCCGGAGGGTTGTAGACTTGCCGGCGAGCCACCAATGCTCCAAGGGGCCGGCGCACCGAGATACATTGGTTCACTCTAGCACTTAAGAGCTAGATCTTGCTCTCTTACTCACTTAAGAGCTAAATCTAGCACTAACACTTTCAACGATGTGCTAAGGACTAAAGATTTGATCACTAAGCACTTGGATAGCTTGGAGACGTTTTTGAGTGTGGGTGTGACTTCTATGAACTCCAGCAACTTCAAATGACCCGGGGTGAGCCATATATATAGCCCCCCAACTCAAAGGAGCTGTTACTAGCCGTTATCCACTTTTCTGTGTTAGCATCGGTTCAACCGGTGACCACTGTTGGTTTAATCGGTCACATACAGCTTCTGAACTAGCCGTTGGACCTCTGACATGCACTCAGACCCATCGGTCAACCGATGCTGAAGACACTGCTGCTACGCCCTTAACATACTTTCTGGACAATTATACGGTGAATGCACCGACGTCCTTTTGTACACCGTTGGTTTGACCGGTGCTGAAGACCTGGCTTCACGCTACTTGACATCGTCTTTGGGTAATAGTACGTTGAATGGACCGATGCATCCAAGTGACCCATTGATTCAACCGGTGTGACCGTGTTTCTTCACTTGGTCTCCAAAATGCACTGCATAATTCACCGACACTGAGCCATTGGTGTGTCCGATGCCAACCGGTTTAACCGGTGCAGTATCATCGGTTAAACTGGTGCTACTATTTTCTGTAGAACTTATTCGATTCAATATTTTTTGAGTTCTTTTTGTGTGTTTTTCTTTGCTAGGGTCTTTTACTTCATCCTTGGGACATAGTTAGATTCGTTTGACAAACTTTAGTCCCATTGATTACATTGTCATTCGATCATCAAAATCACTCGAAATGACCTAAGTGGGGTAAGTTCCTTACAAGATTGATGGGGCGGGGTGCCATCAATCGATGGGATAGGGAGGGAGTGGGCGGCGGATTTGATGGAAGCAGCCGACAGACACAATGAAGGAGTGCGGGGCGGGAGAGTTGTGGCATGACTTGCCTTACACCTACACGTACAAATTTGAGCTGATGGTACGAGTCGCAACCGGACCGGGAGTCAACATGTACATGTCGTAGAAGCGAGCTCACCTCGCTGCCGCAGGCATGCTCGCATTGCGCTGAGCATCTTTCTTTCTTTCTTGTGGAGACAATTTGCAAATCACATTAGACAACCAATGTGGCCCGCGACGGTGTGCAGGACACACAAGTTCTGTTGGAGCCAATCTTGAAATCTTGAGAAGGAAAACTACACCGACGGCAGCACATCACCGGACGACGTCTGCGCCGCCGCCGCAGTCACAGCTTTTGCAGCGCACGTCTGCGGTAGGGGCACGTCGCACCGGCACAGCGGGCACGTCGCGTGCGAGTGCAGCCACATGTCGACGCACTCCTTGTGGAACAGGTGCCCGCACAACGGCAGCCGCCGCGCCGTCTCACCGCGCCGCACACCCTCCAGGCCAGAGCCGTCTCCAGGCCAGAGCCGTCTCCAGGAATTCGAGACCCCGGGCAAAATGCAAAATGGAGCCCTAAAATATAGAAGAATAATATGTCGAATATAACTAATATATTTTTTCATACAAACGCAATTCCTATTTTTAATAAAAAATAAAAGTAAATCAAATTTAAACCACACTTCATAACTAATCAGCAAAGAAAAAAGAGATTGAAAAATGAAAACACCAAACCTACCGTGGAGTGGAGCGTGATGTCCCAGGGCCGCAAGGAGCCGGTCACCATTGTTGCCTTGTTGGTCGGTCCTCCCAGGGGTTAGCCCCCAGCAGGCAGCCGGCAGACTCCCAGCGGCCACCGCAGTTGCCGTCGCGGCCGGCGGATGCTGGCGCACTGGCGCAGCCCAGCCCTAGCTAGCAGCAACAGCGATCGGACGATGATTCATATTTTATTTCGCTAATGATGATTTGCTCGCCAGAGTAGAGTGCACAGCTATCAAGCTGCGCCTTGACCCAACTACTTGGAGGCGTCTTGGTCCAACTACTTGGGGCCCCTCCCGTTTGGGGGGCCCTGTGCCGTCGCTCAGCTGGCCCGTGGCCGTCGACGGGTCTGCTCCAGGCACACTGCGCACAGCACGCCGCCCTCACCATCGGGCATCGGCGGCGCACCCGTACGTGAACGCCGGCAGCGGCACATCGATCGCCGTCGCGCCGCCGCCGACAAGCTGATGACAGGCGCATCCAGCCCACCGCAGGGCCAATGCGGCACCAGCGGCATCGTCAGCTCGCCGTGCGCCCATGGCGTTCGACCCCCTCGTCGTGGCGCCGCCGGTGGGCACCATCCAGCCGATCGCGCCAAAGAACACCACAGCGAAGCCGGAGACCGCGCAGGCGTTAACGATGTCAGCCGTGGCCGCGAGAATGCAGAAAAGGAGCAGAGACACACAGGCCACCACGACGCCGTACCAGGCTCTGCACTTGACGTCGTCGTCGCCGCCGCCGCCACCTGCGGCCGAACTCACGGTGGAGGGCATGGTCGAGCTGCCACTGCTCATTAGTTCCGGCACAGGAATGGCTTGGTTTGCCTTGGCATGGCTGCACTGCACGGTGGCCGTGTCAAGAAATAGGGAGATGGCGCGGGATTGAGGACTGAGCCGGGGAAGGTTAGTGCTTGATCGCTTTATAGGAACTGATGCCACTGTGAGTCGGCGGGCGTGGGCGTTGTGGGCACAAGGTTTTCAGGTTTTGGCTCTGATTACCAGCCAAGGGCTGCCGTTTCGGCCTTGTGGCAGGTGTTTCTTCTTCTTCTTCTTTTTCGCAGACGCTCGTGGCAGGCATGTGTTTGTGGAGGAAGAATGATGCGGTATTCGTTTGTTGGTTATCAGTCGTCACTCTCGGCAAAATGTCAAGGGAAAGATGGTAGTGACGCACATTGGACCACCAAATTCTAGTAAAATATTTCTTTGGAAACAACGTACAATTCCATTATTGGAATTATTTTAAAAATAAATGTAGGCATAATTTTTAGTTTATGACCTTAAGAGTTTCGTTCTCCTTTCTCGTCATAGCATTCTACTTTCTCTGTAAAGATGGTGTAAAGAACATAACCTTATTAGACTATTGTTTATGATTTTAGTGATACTTGACAACATAATCAATGAGACTAATATGTCTGTGAGATTATATTTGTAGATATTCTAGATCTCATGGATTGAGTCCAAACCATATCCGAGACATCCAATTCGCTACTAAAATACCCAAAACATAGTGAAAAAATAGAGAGAATATATTTGAAGTGTCCAAATGACCGCCACGACGATTTGGACAAGTGTCAGAAAAAAATCAATAGTACCGGTTAAACTCATGCCTAGTCTTCAGTTAAACCTACCGTCATCGGATAAACCGACGCAAAATCATCGGTGCAATTTGCAGTGCAGATGGAATCAAGTCAGAAAACTCAACAGCACCAGTTTAACTGATGTTCCCAAGACATGCATCGGTGTATTCACCGTACTATTACTCAGAGAGCATGTCAAAGGCGCAGGAAGGGAGTCTTCAGCACCGGTTAAACCGACGATGCATCAGAGCGAGGTGTCAATGCAATACCAAGTCAGCAGCAGGGAGTTGAGATTAAAATTTGAAGACTGGTTAAACCGACAGCAGGGCATCGGTTTAACCAATAGGTGCTAAGTCAGCACGACAGCATGTCAGAAGGTCTAACGTATAGATTCAGATTGTGGGTGACCGATTGAACCGACACCCCCCTATCCTAAGGCGTCGGTTCAACCGATGCTTTGCTGAATTTTTCTAGCAGTTGGGACAACGGTTCTATGAACTTGGTGGTCTATATATACGCCTCGCTCGGACCACTTGAAGCTTGCTAGAGTTCAGAGAGACCCTATACACATCGAAGAACACCTCCAAACCATCCAAATGCAAAGTGATCACATATTTAGTCCTTAGCATACCTTTGTGAGTGTTAGCGTTAGGTTAGAGTGTGAGAACAAGGTGCTGAGCCTTGTGTGCTGTGCTTGAGAGCTGTTCAAGCTTTTATCTTGATGCGCCAGTCTCCTTGGAGTTTTGGTGGCTCGCCGGCATGTCTTTGACTTCAGCTTGATGTGGAGCGGCATCGACGACTTTGTGCGGGGGACGTGGAGACCTTCATCCTTCGTGGAGAAACTCCTTGGTCGAAAATGGGACCAAGGTGATTGAGAACTTGGGTAAACCTTGGTGGTATTGCCTTTGTGGCAAGTCAAGGTGTCCCGAAAAAGTCTTGGTGGCTGGTGCTTCAACAACATGGACTAGGCGTGGCATTTGCCTACCGATACCACGGTATACATCATTGTGTCAAGAGTTTGCTTCCTCCCTCCCCTCTTTACGTGCCTTTACTTTCTTAGTGTAGATCAACTTAGGATTGGCTATAGGTTGCATAGCTCTTTTGGGATGAGAATTTTACATTAGATGAACCGTAGTTGCACATCTATAGAGCGTGTTTTAGTTTGCGTTTATGTGCAAAATAGTTGGAATCTTTGGTTAAGGTTTTAAGCTGTCTAATTCACCTCCTTCTCCTTCTAAACTACGAGCACTCAATATTGGTAATAAAAAATTTTAAGAGCTTTGAATAATTGAAGGGGCAGGAGGAATCAGGGTACCTACCTAATGTGGACTCAGCGGCCGGGCGCCCGCCACTTGTGCTACTACTGGTTCCGTGGAACACCCTTCTATCTACCTAAGTTCATCACCTGTCCCTAAATTTATTCGGTTGTGTCATTCCAGTTTCTAAGCTTGCAAATCAACCGTTTAGATTTTTAAACTTATTCATTTAGGTTATGTCGGTCCTCAAACATGTTCGGCTGTATCATTTGGGTCCTTAAACTTAGAAATCACTCATTTAGATCTTCACAATTATTCAGTTGTGTCATTCTGGTCCCTAAACTTGATTTAGAGTCTCATCTAGATCAAAACAATATGATCTAAAAACTCTATATCAAAAAATAATTCATAACTTTTTCATATAAACTCGAATGAAGATAAACTTTATATCAAAATTGTAGCCCTCGACGCGATCTACAACTTTGTAGTTAAAACGTTTCTCAACTAAAACTATTTAGAGCCCCAAAATATTATTGTAAGTCTATAGATTTTGAAATTTAAAATTAAATTTTGGGACACTAAATGACTTCAAATAAAAAACTTTTCAACTGTGAAATTTTAGACCGTGTCGAGGTCTATAATTTTGACATAAAATTTATCTTCATTTGAGTTCATATGAAAAATTTATAAATTATTTTTTAATATAGAGTTTTTAGATTGCTCTGTTTTGACCTAGATGAGACTCAAAACCAAGTTTAGGGAGTGAGATTACACAATTGGACAAGTTTGAAGATCTAAATGGGTGATTTTTAAGTTTAGAAACCGGGATGACACAACTGAACAAGTTTGAGGACCTAAACGGTCGATTTGCAAGTTTAGGAACCGGGATGACACAACCGAACAAGTTTAGGGACCCGTGATGGACTTTACTCCTTCTTCCTCTATTGCAATGTAGAGGAGCTGCTGCAAGTTCCATCGCCCATTCCTCATGTGCAGGTCGAAGATAATTAAGAAATTAATTAATTAAGCACATGAAGTTTTTATGAAAAGAACCACCGGAGCAAACTCTAAATCTAAAACGTCAAGGGGCAGCTAATGGTAGCATCCGTTCCAAATTGTAGGTTATTTTAAAAAATTAAAATATATAATTTTTAGAAATCTCAAAACAACCTATAATTTGGAACGGATGGCGGAGTATATTATTACTTGTATACATGGGGAAGGAATATCCATGGCTGGTTGGCGCGCGGCAGACAGATTGATCCGGTGAATAATTATTGTTTGACGATAAATAACTGAGGGCGTGGCGCCAATTCTACTATTCAAACGTCACGCGTCAGCAATTATCACCCAATGTTTAGGGATCGTTGAGCCCTAGCTAGTTTTAGAATGTACTTAGTGGCTCGGCGGCGGCGGCAGCGTTAGTCGAAAGTGACGGCGGCCGGCCCAGATGGAGGAGTGTACGTAGGGTCGACGTAGGAGTAATAAGACTACGGTCGTCTACGCGGTCCTTAATTCCTTATATATACTCCGTATGTGTGTACGTAGAAAATGACGGCAGCTTGAGAGGTCAACTCAACGGCACTAGTGCTCTCATTTTTTTTTTGCGAACGGAATGGGATTATATTGCACAGAAGAGCACAGTACAAACCCAAGATACACGAAGGCCCCTGAGAGATACATAAAATACGCAGAGCACACACCCAAGTCCTCCGTTCTTCTTCAGCTCCGGTCCCCTCCGCCGCCGGCCACCATGACGATGCTCGCCAACAAGACAAAGAGCAACGCGAGGAACGGAAGCTTCAGAGCAAGATCCACAAGCCAACACCGAAAAGAAGCTCCAAACCTTGGAAGATGCTGCATGAGACATCCCAGCCGAACCACCCCGACGACGAATCGAAGACGCTGAACGAGCTTCGGCGCTACCTTTCCAGCGCTGGCAAGGGAAAGAAGCAACCAGCAGCTCCGCAAGGAAGCTACTGCCCCGATCCAGAGCCATCTCCGCAGAGGAAGAAAACCCGGAAGATAAATCCCATCCGATCGCAAATCGAAGGGAAACAAACCTCACTAACCAAACAACAAAGAACACCTCGCCGAAATTGGTCAGGAGGACCAAAAGCTCCATCATCGAGCCGCCATCACCATGGACGACGCCAACGACGACGGAGAAAGCACCGTCACCCGGCGGAGAAGCCACCACGGACACTTTATTCTAACCCTAGCCTAAAACCTAACCTAGGACTAGAAATTATACCGCCCCCGGCCGATTCGGCTTCCCCTCCCTCTCCGGCGCCGACGAGGACGCCGGAGAGGAGGGGGAAGCAATCGAATCAAAGCCGGAGCCAAGAAATCGCCTTCCGCCTGCGCTCGCTATTGTAGCAAAGGGGAAAGAAGGAAGGGGAAGAGCAAAACATAACCAATTTGTAATGGTTAAGCATCAAAGGCAGACTTTTTTTTCAAGGAATTCGCTCTTTTTTTTACGAGCTGGTTAATTTCAAGGATAAGTAACCAGCAGTTCGGTTCCCCATCATTTTTCAGGTGGATGAGAGCTCGGAGTAACTAGGTTGTCCCTAGGCGTCATTTGTCCGGACCTTGCTTCTTCCACATCTCCGTGGCAAGAATGACAATTGCACAGTTACGTTGCAGACATACATGACATATGTACACATCTACACCACTCTACTAGGCTAGCTATATATGTGATTACACCGGCGGCAACTCATCTTCAGCTGACGGCTCCGGTGGCTCCTCCGCCGCAGCCTTCGGCGTCGCTGCCTGGGACGGTGGCGAGACCACGCAGCGGCACATCGGGCACGTCCGGTGCGAGTGCAGCCACATGTCGATGCACCCCACGTGGAAGACGTGCCTGCACGCCGGCACCAGCCGCACCATCTCGCCGCCGCGCACGTCCTCCAGGCACACCGAGCACACCACGGAGCTCGCCGCCGCCTCACCCGCGCCGCCGCCGCCCGCCTCGAGCGGGCACCTAAACTCGAACGCCGGCGGCGCGTCCACCTGAGCGCACGGGTAGCCCGGCCGCGCGGCGCCCGCCGTGACCGTGACCACGACCTGCAGCTCCGCGCCCGCGGCCCCGCCCCGGGCCCGGGCCCGCCCGCTCGGACGGAACCACTCCTTGGGCGCGAAGCAGCCGGCGGCGCCGAGCAGCAGCGCGGCCAGCGCCGCGGAGGCGAACGCCTTCCAGACGCTGACGGAGGCGGCGAGCACGCAGAAGAGGAAGATGGAGACGCACACGACCGCGATGGCGTAGAAGGCGTTGTAGCCGCCGGCCTCGACGTTCTCATCGCCGCCGTCGTCGACGGAGCTCGCCTGGAGCTGGAGCCGGTGCCTCGGGTACATGCTGAGCATGGTGATCGGCGAGATCGTTCGGATCTGATTCCCTAGCTTAGTCGTTGCTTCCACTTAGCTTGAATCAGTGTGGCCTACCGCCATGAACGAAGGTTTTCGCCGCAACTTTATAGTGTTCGCCTTGGGATAGCACATTGCCTTAGCGTGTCGCTGCTGCAGTTTGGTCATTTTTTTGGGGGGGGGGGGGGGGGGGGGGGGGGGGGGGTGGGGGGGGGGGTCTAATTTAATTGTTTAAAAAAGGATCATTCACCTGGTGAACATGTGTGTTCTTGCTACGCAGGTGTTACTTTATCTGAGCGTCTAGTTAATGAATTATTATTTACTGACTGCCGCACGGCACGAATTGAAAAGCGACGCCGTCGCCGTGACGTGCTCGACAGGGCGTCCACACGACCAGACGCCGGCCGCACAGGAACCGCCCGGCGGCCGGCCCAGCTAAGGAGCAGTTTCAAGGAAAAAGAAAAAATATTACACTTGTCCTATGAAGCATCAAATTAATCTAGATTTCACCCCTAAACAATAATATCCGTGCGAACTAGCTTAGCTCAGCAGGTAAGGTTCCTCATCATGAAATCTATCGAGTCCTCGACTCAGTACGGGTCCTCATATTTCCTAAATTTATTTCTCTTTTATAAAGCTAGGTGAAACGGTTGTGATAGTGAGACGTACGTGGTAACTTCATCAATTTAGAGGACTGCTGGCTTAGCCTCCCGGTTGCGTGCATGCATTTATATAGATGAGTGTTTTTACATGTATGTGAGCGTCCATGTCAATACTGCATTTTGAAAAATAAAATGACCTGTTTTGAAAAAAGAATATGTTGTTGTAGTGACAGTTGGTAAGGTTTTTTATGGTAGAACCTGCCCCACCAGAGTTCGAGTCCTCAACTAGGCACTAGTGTTCGCATTTTTCTAGATTTATTCCAGTATTTAACAGGTGCTATTCTTATAGTAGTAGGCGACGTGCCCGTCGATAACGAGATGCCAGTGGTGACTTCATCCATCTCAAGGGTCTGTCGGCTCAGTCTCTTGAAGGTACTAATAGGAGTAGAGTTGCATGCGTGTATTTATAGGGGTGAGTGTACGTGCATTTGTTAACGTCTGTGTACTTTGTTTAAAAAAAATAGAATACGTTGTTGTAGACACCAATTAGTATTTGCCAGCTCGGTCTCTTACAGGTGTTTATAAAGGTAGAGTTACGTTCATATATTTATTGAGATGAGTGTTTGTACGTTTATGTGAACGTCTACGTCTATGTTAGAAAAAAATGTGATTCATTTTATCTCGGAAAAGAATATGTTGTAGACACCGATTTGATGTTGCATCACCGTGAGCCATACACCCCGATGGTGCAGACAGCAGAACCCTGCCTGTACTAATATTATATATTTAAGTTGTTCCCTATCTTTCCAGCTTCATCCCCGTGACCCGTCTATGTTCCGGTCCGAAGTCCTATAAATCAGAACACCCGGCTGGCCCACTGGGGGACTCGGCGAGTAAACGGAGCCTGGGCAAATTACGGCAACTGTCCATTCCATGTTCATTAGAAAAGCTTATGCCATATAGCCACATGTTAATGCTTTGAATGAGCACCACGATTCCTTTTCTGTAGGGGTGGGCACAATTTTTCGAACCCGAATTACCCGAATCCGATATACTCGGTCACTATCTCGGACAGAGAGTCAAAAAACCCAAATTTAATTTGGGTAATTCGGGTAATCCGAACTTTATTGAAAACCCAATAGATCATGGTCTAATCCACTCACTTGACCCCAACAACCCAATAAGAAATTTATTAGTTTGATTTTGATTCGAGAAAAAAAGTTTGATTTTGATTGCTTGTTTGTTTGATTTATACAATAATAGTAATATGTTGATTTTACTTTTGTATTTGATCCCTTTTTACTTGTTGTCTAATGGGAGAGATAAAGTTTTGCGCCATTTGCCATTCCATCGGAGCCCGGGCTAGCTGGGCAGGCGGGGGGGGGGGGGGGGGGGGGGGGGCAGCTATTCATCACGCTTTGTGATTGGAACTCATCTAATTGTAGAAGCGAGAGCACCCCGCCCAGTGGCCGAACTGGAATTTATGGCTGATATGCCACGTATAAAAAAATCAAAACAAATACGCAATATGACGGACAGTAAGTTATAATGGTCATAAGTTCATAATAAATCTATAATAGTAACCAAAGTACAAGTATTATATATCATGTCATGTGAACATGTACTACGCTTGTAAACTTCCTAAAATTAATGCAGCTTGCTATGATTATTAAAATTTATGATTTGTGTGATTCTACAATTTATTGGGTTCACTTTTGAAATTCCATGGCAGCTTTATGTCATATACACATGTAAAATAAATAATTATTTAAAAATTAAATGTGTTACAATAGGTAAAACATGTGTTGCAAACCATGTGTTTCAATAAATATTTTGGTGTTCTGCCACAAAGTGAAGTGTTCCTAGAGTTTTAAAAATGTGTTTCAAATGAGAATCTTGGTAACACTTCATAAATGTTCCATAAGGTAAGGAATTGTGTTACTGAGTAGTAACACTTTTTTAGATGCACAGTAACATATGTGTTGTGTTCCTATAGATTTAACTGTAGTAACATTAGAAATTGTAACACTCAAAGAATGTGTTACTAGGGGAGCTAGTAACATATTTACCAGCCTATAGTAACACAAGTTGGTGTTACTATATCCGTGCTCTGTAGTAGTGGGTAAAGCCGTGGAAAGTGTTAATGATCCATCATCAAGCTTCTTTCTTGTGAAAAGAATGTGAAGCTGGGGAAATATTTCTTTCAATCCTTCAGTTAGATTAGTACAAGTGCTAATTCTATACACTTTATTGGTCTATACCTCATTGTCATAAAAATTTTATGCATACATTTAAAATTAATATGTAATGTGGAAATAGTTGCATTGTTCTCTCATAACCTTTCTATCCTAGATAACCTAGTCACATAAAGTTATTTTACTTAGTTGAATATGCAATCATAAATGTTATTTTCTAAAAATTGATTAGGAAAATTGTTTGCAGTAACTATGCATAGGTTTTTATATCCATACTAATGCCAATTGATATCATAATCGTATGATTATGCCACTTGGCATCTAAGATTATCTCATTTTCGTATATATTGTCTACTTGGAGCATATTGCAATACAATAGAAAATATGACATGTATGGACATTCTTGGATGGCACACTCACACGAAACGAAGTTCTAAAGGATGCAAGAATTGGCAAAGAAGATTGGGTCTCATTTAGTCAGAAGGGACCCAAGCAAGTCTAGTATTTTAAGGCAGTACAAATCTAAGCTCATGAGACTTGAGCTTTGCTTCAAAGGGAGGCAACAGATATTTAGCGTCTCAGAGGATTGGATGAAAAGGCTGGATAAAGAAACAAGGAACACAAAAATATCTTGATTCAACTTTCCTGAACAATTCTGAAGCAACTAGGTGGAAAACCAATGTGTATAGAAAGAAATTGCACTCGAGCTAATTAGCACTAATAGGTGGGCCTATACTCATATTTCTTCATGGATCCATTGCCATCTTCATGTACACATTGGATGGAGAGCTAAAAACACATCTATTCCACTCAAGGTCGCATATATCCCTAAAAAACATCGAGGTTCCATATTTCAGAGGAGTCACCATAAGTCCATAAGAGCAACTCCAACAATAGGCTCTTCAGGGTCCCTAGTTTTTTAGTAGGGGCTTTTCCTACTTTCTAGGGCTCTATTTATTGCATCCAAGTCCAACAAGAGTACCTACTTCCCAGCCCCTATTTCTTTTTCTTTCCTATTTTAACATACTCTCTATGTATATCTTGCAATTTAACATCACCATTCAAATGCAAATATTTTGGAAGTATATAGCAATGAACCATATTGAAACTCATGATTTCAAACACAATAATTCAAATTTAAATTCAAAAATTTCAAACAAAAAATGCCAGCGATGGAGACCACCAGCAAGGGAAGATAGATAACCGGCAAGGCAATATTCATACACATATTCGATAGGACAATCAGCAAGGAAAATAGATAAACAACTCTCAACTTTGTTTGATAAATACCATATTCATTTACTCCTTATATAGGTCATGGAACTTATAAAAGATTCATTGAACAATGTAATATCAGACTCAGTAAATAGTAATCACAGAATAATTGGATCATGTAATCCAGAAGACACTTGAAGGTATTGGTTACCTTTTCCAGACCAGACTACTGGCAAGAGAAACAAAACTAACCCAACATAAGTTAAATTGCTACTCCCTTGACATCACCTCCATTATAAGCAACAAACCCACCATCAAGTCCACTACCAAACCTAGCACCGAAGACAACCATCTTTTGTGCTGCAATTGGTGCCCTCATTGTCAACACATATATATGTCTTTTGATCCGAATCCGAAACCAAGGTACTCATATTACATAATATGATTTTTCTATTCTTGTTCCACAGCAATCTTTCCTTTTCCAATGATATCTTTTCATGGTGAATCATCTTTGTCTCCTTCCACCTCTCCTCCTTCATTTTTTTTGGTCTCGCTCAGTTTCTTCTCCTCTCTTTTTTTGTGCAATATCAACTCTTCAATAGCTTCTTTGTATGGTCCTGTGTCACCTCCTGTCTTCAACCTCTCCTTTGCTTGCTTGCTTTCAATTGACCTCTTCTTTTCATTTTGTTCTGTTGAATAACTCCTACCACTATTATCTTCATCTTCTCCTTCAGTAGCTCCATTGGAAGACATGTTACTCTATGACCTTTTCATGTTCTCTATTGTTTAGAACTTCTGTCAATGTCTCACCTTGAGCCAACAGTGAAGGGACTAGAATGACTTTTCAGTGGCGCGTTGGCAAACAATGTTTGTGCTTCAAGAATATACAGTAAAGTTCAGTGTTAGTACAAATGAATGCAAGATTATCAATAGTGAACAATATATAAGCAAACTTACATATTCCTTGTATAGAATGCCACTTGGATGGAGACACCGACCTCATCATAGTATCTTTGAAACTTATGGCACTCCTTGTGAATGGTACTCCAACGGTGCTCAAGGGAGTTGGCATTCCTATCTTACTCAAAGGTCTTGTTGGCATGTTAATGGTCTGCAATATAATTATTTTCCAATATGCCCACCATGACTACTCATTGCCAATAATATGATCAGTACTGATGTTTTCCCATGACATGCACAACCGAGTATCCTCTTCATGAGTTTAATTGCCTGCTTTTTTTGGAACTCCTTTTGAACCTTGGTTTAGATCCCAGGATCATCAAATGGCCATTGAAGGCCACTTGACAGGGAGATTGCATCCACATGGCACCCTCATCAGTCTGGGTGGGCATTCGGGTTACCCGAAAAATTCGGGTTGAGTAATTCGGGTTTTTAGAATTTCTGATTTTCAAAATTGCTACCCGAAAATTGCCCGAAAAAAGAAGAACCCGACAATTCGGGTACCCAAAAATTTGGGTTCGGGTATCCCCGAAATACCTGACAAGCTCCCCAATGTTGGCAGCGACCGACGGAAGCGTCGTCAAGAACAAGTGCCCCCGGCCCCCGATCCCCACCGATGGAAAGCCTCCGGTGCTCCTCCAGCACACATCATTGACCTGCTCATGCAGTCCTGCGGCCATGAGCCTTACAACGCCATGGATTCGAATCAACCAAGCTCAGATCGGGCATGGGGCCGCGCGTGAGGAATCGTTACCTGGTAGAGGCACAGCGGCGGCCGGCAAGAGGCCAGTGGCTGGCCGGCAAGGCCGCGGAGGGTGCAGATGTGCCGTCGCGGGGCACAAATTCGTCGCTGCAGAGAGATATCGAGAGATCAAGAGAGAGATCGAGAGAGGATAGATGAGAGAGACGGAAGATATTTTTGTTCTGTGTCTTGATGGTGAGGAAAGAAGACTCAGGATAAGGTTTTGGTCTTTGTGGGCCGTGCGAAGCTACAAGAATTTGGGCTGACTGGGCTGAAATTGCAAGCACAAGGTAGAATTTCAGGTCAGATTTCTTTAATATCGGGTTTTTCGAGTAATTCGGGTACCGTGGTCGGATACCCGAATTACCCGTAATAATTTCGGGTACCGTGGGTTCGAACCCGAATTAGGGTTCGGGTTTTTCGAGCTCGGGTTTTTTAGGTTCGGGTTCGGGTTTTTCGGGTTCGGGTTTCGGGTTTCAGATTTCGGGTATTCCGCCCACCCATACTCATTAGATATCATGTTGGTGCAAGATCCGCCTCCAGTAGCCATTGCGGTCTCATCAGATATCACAATTGGCTGTAAAGAATAAGAAAAATAATATTTTCTTAACTATGCAGTTATTAATTAACATTGAGTATGGTGCCAAATGCAAGTATATCATGAATTTTAGCTGCTAATTAATAGAACAAAGTCAAGTATCTAACTGCAATTATCAAATATAGAAAATTTCAGTTGAAAGCATCATTGCATACAAAGAAAAGTGAGTCTGCGAACAAAAAGCGTCACAATTAAATTCACAAGTACAATTCATAGTTGCAAGTGTCATTCATAAATCTCACAGTGCAAATTGCAACTAAAAAAAGAGAAGAAGAAAAAGCTTACTTTGCAGGTTGTGGCTGTCGGTGTCGGGCCACCTACGGTGCCGTCAATGGTGGAGTGACTGACATGGAACAAACTGCGGCGTGGTGAGGTTGAGGTCAGTCGCCAATGCCGATAGGCAGTGAAGTAGTGCGGGAGGCCTGAGACCTCGCGGGTCCAAGTGGCACGGGAGGGACGGCCCTTGCAATCTGCAAGCCACGTAGGAAACATGTCACAATCTGTCAGCGACCAGCGTCCGCGGCCGTGCCACCCAAGACACCGTAGCCGTCAGTTTCGTCGTCACCCGCCTCGCCGGTCATCGCCGAGAGCCGCCTCGTGTACAAGTTCGACATGATCGGTAGAGTGATGCTGGCAGTGTCCTAGCCTAGCTGGCTAGTAGTTGCGGCCAGAGTCCATGCGCGCGCGGCAATAAGCCACATTTTCCCATTGTGGCCAAAGTGGTCAGAACACACGCACATGTAAACTTTTTTTTTTGAAAGAAAAAAATGTGACTCTTCTGTTAAACAACTCTACAATGACGGCAACCGCGGCGACGGTGAGCCACCCTGCAGTCCTGCAACTGCGGCCATCGTGGCTCGTCGCCGCGGCGAGAGGTCGGACCGGCACAGGGGGCACGTCGCGTGCGAGTGCAGCCACGGGTCGATGCACCCGACGTGGAACACGTGCCGGCACCCGGGCAGGCTCCGCACCATCTCGCCGCCTCGCACCTCCTCCAGGCACACCGAGCACGTCGCGCCGGCGCGGCGGTGCTGGAACGGCGACGCCGGCAGCCAGGGGCGTAGCTAGGATTTTGGGTTAGGGTGGTCCAGAGTATATACATAATACAAGTTTAGAATTGCTTAAACAACTAATATTATATTAATAAAATGTTTTACCATTTCAAACATCTTAAAATCAATCAATAAGTCTGAATTTTGCATACATGTTGGATTGTTTGATGGATAATTACTATACTTATACCTTGAGCTACTAATTTTAAGGTGGTCCATGGCCCACTTGTCCACCTAGCTAGCTACGCCACTGCCGGCAGCAGCGCGCGGATGTCCAGCTCGGCGAACCCGCGCGCGCCGACGCCGCCGCCCGGCGCCGCGGCGGAATACTCCGCACCCGCGCGGCTCGCGCTCCAGCCCGCCGCGGCCACGACGCTCAGGCACCAGGCGGCGCCCGCGGCGAGCGCTGCGGCCGTGGCGGCGAGGGCGCACGCCTCCCAGATGACGACGGACGCGGCGAGCACGCAGGACGCGACGATCAGCGAGCAGGCGTCCGCAGCCACTCCACCGAAGACGCCGTAGCCGTCGATGTCATCGTCGCCCGCCTCGCCGGTGATCGCCGAGAGCCGCCTCATGTACAAGCTGGACATGATCGGTAGAGTGGTGATGGCAGTGTCACCCGCCTAGCTACCTAGGTCCTAGTAGTTGCGGCCAATGTTCTTGCGCGCGCGGCGATAAGTAGTCAGAGTTCGCTTCCGGAGACGGAGCTTAGTGGTTCATCAGTAAGTATTTTTTTTCAAGTGTGAAATTAAGGAGAAAATCGGGTTCAGATTACGGCGCGACATGTTTTGATGTTCATCGCCGTGCAGCAGCGTGAGTTCCGAGTTCCGACGCCGGCTGCAGCACGGCCAAGCTGACATGTTTCTAGCCTTTGTGATCATCTGTTTCTTCTTCCCATTGTTCTCCTTCCTGGTTTGTTCCTGCTCTACCACACACCGGCTTCCTCTTCTCCAATTCCATTCAATTCAATCGGCAGTTCGATCCGGAAGCTGCATGGTTAGCGCCGTCGTTGTTCTCTCATTTCTTTTCCTCACTCTCGTTTGGTTTTCTTTAGGACATTTGTTTTGGTTATCAGTGCTCAATTTCAGAAACCAGGATGTCTTCACAAATCAGTCTTCTGAGGATCGACGCCTGTTTGTCTTTCACACGGGAGAAATTAATCTAGTTCGATTTTGAGACAAACATAGTGAAACAGACGAAGTGCATGGTATTTTTTTCTTTGGAAAGGGACTGCATCCTGCATTTGCTGAACAATTCAAAATCTGTGACTGCTGACTAGTGTGCCAAACCATGCACAGTATGATCTTTTTCAGCTTTAGTGTGATGGACGAGGGCAACAACTTTGATGGGCCAGTTGTTGTTTTGGGCGCCTTTTGTTGGGTGGTCCAGGTAGTGTGTGTATCCACGGCATAGTTGGGCCAAACCTTGCATGGACGTTCACAATATATTCGCATTTTAGACATGAAGCCCAACGCATGGAGCAACTGGCCCAATCATAATTACTGAAGATTGTTTTCGGTTTACATTTTAGAATAAAAATGGCATGTTTATAGAAACGTTGTTGCCCCTGAGCGATGAGATTTTTTTTCCTTTCTTATAATTTGCATGAGTGAGTTTTATAAGATCTTAAAACAGTTTCACGAAAACACATATAGTGAGATCTGGGATGCAGAAGCATCTTTGTTACTAAACATGATTGAAGCTGGGGAAATTTTTCTAGAGCAATCATTCTCTTCCCAGGAGGCCTTCAGTAGTTCTGTAATCGTTTCAGGACCATGGTAAGAGTATTTGGGACTAACTGCTCCTTTATCCGAGACAGTCTTGTGAAGCTGACGGTTGCAACTTGCAATGAGCCAATGAACACAAAATTTCTATGCAAATTTGCTTACGTCCCTGTAAATTTCACATAGAGCACGACAATTTGGATTGCTCTGCCTAGCTAATGGAAACAATGACAACATCCGATAGATACTCATTTCCTTTGATGTTGAAGTGCTCTCCACTAAATTACAAGAAGAGAATAAAAAAAGATTTCATTGACTCTGAAGATGCTTTTTCTTAATTTTTCAGTAACAGGCCAATCTCAAGAACCAACTAGACTGGCCTGACCATTTCAACCTTCTAACTCTTTCATCATCGCCGGGATCACTTCCAGCTTCTAACCTCATAATATTGAGACGTCCATGATGAATCAGAAATGGACAAGTTACACACAAAACAAGTTAATAAAAATCGCATAATGAGGCATTACGTTACGTCCTAAACATCAGCAAACAAGGCAGCAGTTCTTAATGCATGAATTCTGACAAGAATTTTGGTTCAACGAATTCGACAAGAATTCTAGTTCAACTCTGCTCTTTTTTTTATCTTTCACCAATCTCAGTGGAAGTTTCATTACAAATTTCATGAGCATTAAATATTATGCTACATCAGCAAATTTACTGAATCATTATAAGGAGAGGGGAGAGAGAGAGTTTTATGTAATGTAAGAGGAGTTTAATCCCCATTACACTCATTCGGCTTAGTTGTCAAGTTGACAATCTTAGTAACAATGTAATAAAACTATACACTAAGACTGACCTTAATTGAAACGCAGAGCTCTTGCAATTTACATCACTGGAAAAGACCAGCTCTGCTAAGATTATCAAGAGAAATTTATGATCCAAATATACTCCCCACACTAAGTGTAGTTTTAGCATTTAAATTTTGTCCTATAAAAAAATGTACTTTTAGCTAGTAATGAGATCCATCTAAATAAAACAATGTTAAGTACCAAGAAAGCATTATATATGAAAACGCATAGAGCCAGATATTTTTTTTAGTTCCAATGCATATGCATTCATTGTGGATCTAAAAAATCAAATAAATAACACAGTTTTTAATCTAACAAAGTCATTTCTTAGAATGAGTAATATATCTAAAATTTTCTAAAAAAACATTTATTTTGGGATGGAGGGAGTACAAACCAAACTTTTATACTCTGTGTTATTTCACTATTAGTACACAAAACGCCGTGTTATTACACAAAACTGCGATGCTTGCATTTACACCGGAGGCGCCAGCTCCTTTGAAGACGGCTCCTTGGTAGGATCCACGGCGGCCCTACAGAGGGGACACGTGGAGTGCGAGCGGAGCCACATGTCGATGCAGCAGACGTGGAAGAGGTGCGCGCACGCCGGCAGCCGCCGCACCACCTCCCCCTCCTGCACCAGGCTCAGGCACACCGCGCACTGCGCCCACCCGCGCCCGCTGCCGCTGCCGCTGCCCTCGCCGCGGCCGGCCACCGCCAGGCCCCTGCGGAACGCGAACGACGGCAGCGCGGCCACGGCGGAGGGGCTCAGCCCGCCGCCGCCGTGCAGGAAGAAGGGCCGGGCCGCCACGTACACGACCGTGCCACCGGCGCCGCGGCGGCGGCGGCAGCACAGGCACTCGCAGAGCACGATGATGAGGATGGAGACGGCGGTGGCGCAGAAGCCGATGCCGAGGAGGACGAGCGCGTCGTGGGTGCTGTACCCGCCCTTGTCCGTCGAGTAGGGCAGCGAGTTGGTGCTGGACGACAGCGACATGGCTCACCTCGATCGAGGCCGAAGCTTCTGCAGCACAGTGCTATGGATGGCGCCGGTACCTTAGATTCTTGGAAGATTGGGAATTTGCTCGGTGACGGCTATATATAAAAGCCGCGCAAGTTGGGGGGAATGTTTTTTATTTTTCGTGTTGAAGTTCATGGATGTGATTAACGATAATAGCAGATTAATTAGTAGGAGCATGTCATAAGGAAACTTTGTTAAGTTGAGAATACGCACACCCAGCGGCGCAGCTTGTTGGCCCACGGTTTTGGAATTGACTTCAGAATTTGTAAGCCCTGTACCAAATGAGCTAAGATCACACAAAGAATTGGCGATCAAAATGGACCAAATTTCTTTGCTAGAATATGAGTGCTCTTTTGTTTGGGAACGTATCATGTGCAAATCAATCTCTCTGTGTAAACTATGAAAACTTCAATCTGGATCATCAGAAGCAAATTATTAGAAAGTAAAAACACAAATATGTATGTTAATCTGAACTACTTTTACATGAAAACAGAGACATGCATGGCTAGCTACCCTATTCAGTTTGTGCAGTTAATCTGTAACTCAAATTATTAGAAAGTGAAAACTTAATTCCAGAAGATGTGAGTACGACGTGGCTAGGTGCCTAGGTCACTGCGAATTGTCGTAAATCCGGATTGGTCGAATCATAAAGCAAAGCTTCCCGCGAGTGCACAACGGTAAGGTCAAATTATTCACTCTCGCTGTGCGTGTATCTGGCCTGTTCTTGCGTCCATGCTCCCGTATGTGCGTCACGGATAAACTCCAGCCACCAACTGGAATCTCCACGCACGGATAACTTAGGTGCGTCAGAAATCTTCCGAGATCTAAGTTCGTGTCACTCTTTCCGTTTTGCACTGCACAAGTGCTGCATTGTTTAAGCCTTGAGGGTTTTCAACGGCGGCCGGCTCTTCCTCCAACTTGGCAGCCAACATCTGATTATTACCAATGCAGCCTGCTGAGCTCTGACAAAACCAGTGACAGAGACTGACGCGGCTGTATGTTAGTTTAGCATGAGATGCAGTGGAAAAGGAAAAATATAAAAATTCATGCTGAACTAACTGGGCGTAAATTTTCGGCCCAATGTGTGATGTTGAAGTGATCAGCCCAAGCAATGTGTGTGCAGAAAAGGAACGGCCCATGAAACTAGTGAAGTGGTCTCGTCAGCCCAAATGTAAATAAGCTTCAGTCCCATATTTAGCTAGTGGGTGGAGTTGTCTCCTGCCTCCACCACCACACTACAATATATGTGAAGTTCCTCTCCATTATGTATCCACCCTGCAAAAAAGCAGCGTGCATGTGCTGCTTTTTTTAGATGATGGGAAAAAGTGTCACGGCCTTGACCTCCAAGAGGCTATTTCAACACCTATTGTTCTATCCTAAACACGCTTTAGTTGATGAATTTGTGTAATAAAATGATGGCACCAAAATTTAGATTAAATAGGCAAATTTCCTATATGATTTTTTTGTTTCATTTTCTTTCTGGAAGATCTCATCCAGATATAAGTGTCACTATCTAATGAGTACTTGGCTGCAGGTAATTGTTATGGATGGGGTGCTTCCATCAAGTTTGGCCCTGTCCACATGGTTTACTTTCGAGCAGCTAGCTTGAGATTCTGCACAAACTGTTCCATCAAACTCAAAGAACTACAGAACAGTGACAGCAAATATGTGACAACGACACAAGATATTTTAGGTGGTCCATTTAGTTGCCACAAAATTCTAAGATATTTCAATCTACGTGCAGCGCAAAAGAGTCATTGGGGTCTTATGTTCTTATTAACATGTGGTTTTTTTATCACTTTTTTGTTAAGTCGAAGCCAAACGATTCTCAATTTTAATTCAAATCATTTGTTGAGTAGAAATTATATTGTCTGTGGTCAAAAAGGGAATTATCATCAGTTAAAGGTTAGGGCTCGGTTGTAAGACATATTTTTTAATTTTGAAAAGCCAAAACTTTACCAATTTTGACCAATAATTAGTCAAATTATATACATATATATTTAGTGCACAAAAGTTACATCACTAGATTCATATTCAAATCAAAGGAATTTAAAGATGAAGATTCTGTAACTAGCAACTAAGAATATATATAATGATGAATTAAAGGTCAAAATCTACAGAGACTTTCTCCTATATAACAAAATACAGCCGACATTGACAGAGTAGGAGAAGTCCTAGAGTAGGTAACACTGTCAAGTGACACCAATGAGAGTATGAGACAAAGAACACAAATTGGATGAGGACATCACAGATCGGCATGTGTAGTAAGACAGAAGTATCCATTTCACAGATTACTTCACATTGGCTACCGTCAAATCAGGATATATGACAAAATAGAATTATTGTTCTTATATTATCCTTTACGATAGATATAGATCCTTACAATATCCTTCCACTGTTCAACAGCTGACCAACGTTGCCACCATTTCATCACCATCCTGTTTTTTTTTACACTCCAATCTAATCCAAATCCTTATATGATCGAGTTCCTTTGTCTCCTGATCTAGACACACCTCTAATATTTCAATGTGCATCTTGCATCCATGATTGCGTTTTATAAAAATTGCAAAACCAAGTGCAGTAACAAAACCCAATCAGATGGCTAAAAAATCTTAAATTCTAGCATTAATATAATCTGTCTAGCTCCCTAGCTAGCATGTACAAGTACTGAGATGTCGATGTCATGGAGGGAAACAGGTTGGGGCAGTCGCAGAGGCCGGCGTCTGATGATCCTGGTTCGGCCGGCGGCGAGCTCAGACTTTCTCATCGGCGGCGGCGGCCTCGCCGACGTCGCGCCGGCAGAGAGGGCACGTGGCGTGGGAGCGCAGCCACAGGTCGATGCACTCGACGTGGAACAGGTGCCCGCACGCCGGCAGTCGCCGCACCGTCTCCCCGTCCCGCACCACGGCGAGGCAGATCGCGCACTGCGCCCACCCGGCGCCCCTCCGGTACGCGAGCATGGGGATCGCCGAGAGCGCGGACGGCGCCAGGCCGCAGCTGGCGGCAGCTGCGGCCCCGGCGCCGCCGTTGGAGCCCGCGGCGGCGGCCGCGTACCCGTTGGCGATGGCGCGACGGAAGCAGACGGCCGCCGTGAGGACGATGAGGCTGGAGGCGCAGGCCAGGCAGATGAGCACCACCGTGTCGCACACCCGGTAGCTGCCGCCGGCGGCAACCTCCAGCGCGTCCGCCGCCGCCGCGGCGGTGGTGGGGCCGTAGGACGACATGGCCGGGCGGCCGGGTGATTTGATTTGTTCCTTGCTGTTGGTTGGTGAGGCGCCGCAGTCTGGGCCACGCCCTGGTGGCGGCCCTTGGTTGGGTTTAGTAGACACGGGCTTGTTTAACTTTTGAGCGTCTTTTATTTTTCCTCCAAACATGGGCACTTTACCGATTTGTCGTTTTTTCAAAATTTTTACTTAGCGTTTATGATCACAGGAAAAGCGTGGAATTATGCTAATATCTCTGGTGACGAATACTTCTAAATTCTAAGATTGACATTTTTCATAATACATAGTTTCAAAAAAATTTAAATTATACGAGCAGAATTGTTGAGAAATCCACTGCCATGATTCAATTCTTTTCAATATAAAATAAAGACGACCAAAGCTACGTAATGTTTACTAACTGCGACTTGAGTGGTAACCATCTTTGTTCCAATAAAATCACGCTTCTAAAACATGTAAGAGTAAAAAGAAAAAGAAGTATGTGGATTACCAATATGTGTACAACTAATAAGTCTGCACTACATGCATCTAAAAAAAGTCTGTACTGCATGCATCAAAAAAAAAAGTTTATACTGCATGCACATTCAGAGTTGTCATGTTACAACAACAATAATATTGTCATATTTGCATACCGATGCTCCTATATACTAGAAGCATCTTTTTTCTTCTCCGGACAAGTTACCTACACGACCGCGATGTCCTGAAAAAAGAAAGATAATGATGTGACTGGACGGATGGATTTAGACTGTTGTTTAGTACTAAACCCATGGGCTGTATATATATTAGCATGCATGCAATGGATACCGGAGCAGTCCTGCTGGATTAGCAGTTTCCATTCGTGCCAACTACATAGCCAATAAGGAACAGTTGCTTGTGCAAGTTGTAACATAGTCCACATAATAAGGGTCAGGACTCAGTAGTGAATTTTTTTTCCCTCGCGGATTGCGGATGGGAACCTTTGGACCGCTCGCCCGTGGAAGGCGCCGATGCGAGCGATCGGTGACTGTGAAAGGTGACCGCGGAAGGCCTCCTCCCGACGTGTGGTTTCTTTCTAGGCTTGCAACGGGGTTGCGCCAGTCGCCACTATTAACGTGGAACAATATTGAATGACGACACTTGCTTTGGTAGTCTTTTGTAGGTTCCTCTTCTAGGGTGTAGTGTTGTGGCGTCGTGTTGGTTTTAGCTCGGTTTTTCCTAATTAATTGAGTATTTGTATGGTTTGGTCTCATTTTCATTAATATGAGGCATGTTCTTCTTATATGACATGACAATACTCCTGCCTTTAATTTCAAAAAAAAGAAGGCCTCCTCCCCGACGAGCGCCCCAAGGACGGGGAGAGATCTAGGGACCCCCGGACGTCCACCACACGGTGATTGGGTGAGAGAGACGTGATGCCGGTGGGTGGGGGTGAGGAATTGGAATCGGAGCGGAGCGGAGATTGATGACCTTTCTATTTTACTGAGCATTATGGTCGTGTGGGGGAGAGACGCAGACCGAAAAAAATTCACAAGGGTAGCAGACCCATGAGGCGAAATTTATCGCACCAAATTAAATGATGGTCTATCTTTCACTCCTTTTTAGTTGTGTACAGCCTGCAAAGGATAATAGTAGTGCCCAGCGAAGAGAGGAGAAAATGAAAACGTCCAAAGATCCAAATATTGAATAGAAAAAGAACACTAATTCTAATCTAATAAATAAATAAATAAATAAGTCGAATAAAAAAGCAACGAACATGGCTGGCTGCGACCCAGACAAGGACCAGCTGCGTACCTAGGAAAGGCACAGTGCCCCGTCCGATTAGACGGCTACCTTCAGCAACACGGGCACAGCGTCCATGGGTGGCACTGTGCACATCGGAGATCCCCAAGCGGCGGCGGCGGACATGGATTCGCCAACAAGCGCCCCCCCCCCCCCCCCCCCCCGGCCAAGGCATTGTCAAGAAGATTTTGTTGGTAAGCCAGGCACAAATACGAGGGGTAATTTTGGCTATAGCCCTGGAACAAGTGTCATGATTGTCAACAACCTTGCAGTGCCACCCATTTTGGCCATCCCTTCCTAAAGTTCCATCTTTCTTGATTGAGTTCATCACTCCTATTATCAAGATAGGAGTTGGTTTGGGTCTATCTATGCACATCTTCTCTGTGTTTTCAAAACTTATTCTTAGTTCCATACTAAATTTTCTAAATTGTCTGTTTGGGAGAAATAATGATGCTTGAATTTATTTGTCAGGCAACCAAGGGCAAAGAAACCATTCCATTTTATACATTGCCATAGTACGAAGAATGGAAAAAGAATTGTTTTTTTTTGTGTTCTTATCCCTTTGAAGTGCAATTGTGGTTTTGCCCTTAATTTTTTAACTTTGTCATTTTTCCCTTTATTTTTCATAAGTCATTACGATTTTGCCCTTAATCTTTGCGTATTTGCTCCTGTTTTGACCGTTAACTTGGGGCAAAATCGCGCTGAATTGTTAATAGTAAAGAGAAAAATCACAAAGTTTAAAAAAATAAGGGAAATCATAATTACACTTTAAAGTAGGAGTAAGAATACAAATGCCCCAAAAAGAATTTAAAAGCAAATGCAGGTTCATGGACTATTAAATACTAGGTCTGCTTTGTACTTCTAGTTTCTTTTTGTTCTTTCATTATTATCATATGTTTCTAGTTTTATGTTTTTTCCATTTTCTTTCAAGTCTTCTCGTGTGCCTTTTCAGTAGTCATTAGCCGAGGATACGTCCAATTTAGTGTTATTAGTCACTTAATTGAATTATGATTGGAACAAGGTCTGTCAAGCACAACCAACAAAGGAAAGAGGTACTTTACTAATATCGCAAACAAAGTTCTAAATAGCCGCATATAACCACTGCTATAGCCTTTGGGAGAGGAGAAAACTAGAATATCCATCTCTTAGCTCTAAAAGCCTAAATCCGCTAATAGTCGGCTATGTCTCACTATAGCCGCTAAATTAAAGTTTATTTAGCCAACTAAATTATATAATTAATCTCTATTTATTGTTAGTTTAGTATTGAACTTGGTCATTTACAAAATTTAATATTTCGTGAATGATGTAACAAGAGAATGAAGCTCAGGACGTACTTCAGTATATGAAATTTTCTTTATTTCATGTTTATATGTAAAATTACTCATAAATTTATGCATGGTGTTGAAGTAAAATGTATAATTGTAAGAAGCTTCTAGAAGAGTAGAGAGTATACATGAACCATGTTTACCATGCGTCATAGTGAAATAGGGAATACTTTAGAAATTAGATATTTGTATGGTTAGATAAGTATGAGAAAAATTCTAGAGTTAGATATTTTGTAAAGAAGTGTGTAAAAGATGAACACATGATAAAACCATATGAGCCATAGAGTCCTATAAATAGGGGGTGCTTCCCTCCCCTCTTGCCATACCATGGCATAAAAGATCTTAAGTAGGAGATGACAAGGTTGTCATATATATAATGTAGTAGTGTTATGATATGGTAGCTACATAAAGAGTGCAAGAGTTCTATGTTGTGTAGTGGTGTTACAACACCTACTACTACAGGACATACTCTGGTTGATCATAATGAGCCTAATGGCCCTCCCAGCCTGTTCCTAATGAGCCCAACATCGTAGTTGATTATAATGTACCTTTGAACATAGATAGTTTCTGGTAGAGGGAGAAATTTGATCTTAACACTTCCATTGAACATAGATCAACCTAGCCCAAACAAAACTGTTGTAAATGAACCTGTAGCGCAAGAGTTTCTGATAGGGGAGGAATCTGATCTTAACACTTCAAATGAACAACACATTTTTTAATAAGTCAACTAGTTCACCGACCTCAACAAACATTTTTTAATAAGTCAACCAGTTCACCTCCTCTAAGCACAAACAAGCAATGAACAACATCCAGACCTCAACAAACATTTTAAGCACAAACAAGCAATGAACAACATCCAGACCTGAGGCAAGAATATCCGACACCCGCAATGAGCAAGATATGTTTTCATGATTTCGAAACAGCCGCGAGGGCCAACGTTTATAAGCTGGTCATCCCCTCCTTTCGATGGCGAGGTGGGACAATTCCGACTGTGCACACGCGCTAATGGGCCACGATTCGCTTCGATGCTAGCTAATGGGCCGCGACATGGCATGGCAGCGCTAACGCTTGGGCCAACCGAAGACCACATTGGTGGGCTGGAATCGCTAGTAGGTCATATGACATAACTGTGACCTCACTGCGGCAATGCGTTGTGGGATTTGTCTAAGCTGATGTGCTGGTAAGGTAGGCTGAATTCATGTGTTTGGTCTCCAGTTCAAATATGTAGTGCTAGTTTTATTTTTATTAAAGTTTTATTTTTATTAATACTTTCAGTGCAATAGCCGAGAGATCAGGAACAGTAACAAGTGCTACAGAATTTTTTATCAAATTTTAATAGGCCTAATAAGTTTGATCCTGGCTCTACAACTTTTCTAGAAATTTTTTCACATTCTTTTCCTATATTCCTCATACCGAACATGATGATTTTTAATTTGCTATTCCTCATATAGTGTAGTGGCCAACCTAATGAGAGTGAGATTATCCACTACTATACTCTTACTTCACAACAATGGCCGAGCAGAACCGACAAAAATCTTGAGGCGAAATTCAAAAATAGGGGAGGTCAGAGATGACCTAATAACAAGTTGAGTTTCATGATCCTTGCCGGAGCATATTACATCTTGTTTTTCCATGCATATGAGTAAACAATAATCACAAAAGGGTTTACTTACTACTAGTATAATTAACATATAAACATATGTGTTGGATTCAGCCGGCCTCTACCACTGTATATATAAATTTATAACAACAATTGCTTGCTCACCATTTTCCCATGAGATTCCTTATGTAGTAATAACTCAACAAAACAATGGATCAAATTAATCTTGCTAGTAAAAAGAGGAAAAAAGAAGGGGTGAGAAGAAGAAGATCAAGTCAACTTGAGAGACAGTGGGGATGATAGATACACCAACCTATTTACCTCCTCCGACCTCCAGACCAGGCAGTTGGAGCTCACGGCGGCCGGCAGGCACACACGGAGACGGCAACTGGTCCATCGCCTCCTGCAGCGTGGCCCTGAACGAGATCCATCAGGATGTTCTGCTTGTCCAGGTATATGCCATCTTGAGCGCGTCCCAGCCATGCTTGTGCACGGCGTAGGGGTCCGTGAGCACCTGGTGGTTCCTCGGGTACTAATCGATCAGCAAGCTCTCCTCCAGCTTCACGTTGTAGTCCATGACGCCATGTAGGTCACCTCCATGTCTGTGACGGGGTCCTTGAATGGCACCACATGGATGAGCACGGCGCCGCAGGGCAGAAACAACATACATGTTGGTGAGCCTGGCACAGTGCACGCCCAGCATCACGTCCGCTAAGTTCACGAGCATCACGAACGTGGCCATGTCTGTGTGCTGGTCGATCGAGCTCCGTCACCCGTACCTTGAACACGGCCGGCGTCGGCTGTGGCTCGCGCCATCTCCCGCAGTCCCACTCATTCAGCGTGGCGCCACCGCGGGAGGCGGCCTCACCCTCCAGGCCCAAGGTGTGGTGCATGGCGCGCTTTCAAAGTCCACCACAAAGACGTGGCCAGTGACCCGGTGATCGGCACGGGTCCACACCCATGTCCTTAGGGTCGTGCCAGTGCCATTGTTCCACCAGCCACCAACTATCGCCCCTGTCGCAATCGGGGCCACCGCTGCAAATAGGGTGGCGCCTCAATCAGAGTCTCTCATCGGCGGCCTCGAAGCCGGCGAGGGCAGATGTCATGAGAGCTCCTCTGACCCAGCGTCCTTGACTTGTACTAGACCGGCATTGAGAAGGAAGAGGGCAATGCTTATGACAACCTGGGCCCACGAGGATTGGTAGAGTGGAGTGTAGCCAAATATAATGGAGTAGAGCTTCAGGAGTGGAGCCGCAAGATGGAGTGGAGTTTGTAAAGTGAAGCTGATTTTTTTTTTTGAAGTGGAGCTCTCGCAAGCAGTCCACTCGTTCCAAGGGATCAGAAATTAAGGCCTAGTTTGGAAGCCGACTTCCCGGCCAGGATCCCTGTCATTTCCCCGGGCCGGCAGCCCACGCGGAGCCCAACATGCAACTTTGGAAGCCTGCTACATGGGGGTTTCCGGCCCGGGTGAGCCCGATATCCCCGTGGAATCACGCCCGGCCTACGGACATCGGGGAGAAGTCCCCGTCCGGCCGTCCTTCGTCTCACGCTCGACTCCGCGAGGTCGAAGCGGAAGTGCCGCCGGCGCCGGCGCCGGCGTTTGATCTCCTCCTCCAACCTCGCGACGACAACATCTCCTCCGCCAGTGTCCCTGCAGCCTCCTCCTTCGCATTAGGTGATTCCCATCTCCCCGTTCCCTCGCATCTCCTTTCCCCCATGCTAGGGTTCCTCCTCTCCTCACATCTTTTCTTGTACATCTTGTTGAAGAAAATTCGCGGCCAAGAGCAAGAGGAGATCCTGGCGTGGGTTCAACAGAGCGGGCGATCTAATACGCACGCTCCTCTCCATTCTCCCTGACCCCTCCCAGATCGACGCTTGTAACAGGTAAAGCAAACTCTGATGTGCCATATTTTGTTGATTTCCAGTGCCTCAGTCAGGATTTCCAGCTTCGCATGTACCATTTGCTTTGCATCTTGATCACATTTGTCACCGAAAAACACCGCTGATTTGCCTTTGTTCACCAACTGTCCCGATCTCCTATTATACAAGTCCAGGATCTCATTAATTCTAGGCGCCTCTTTCTGTTGCTTGTGTGAAAATAATTAGATAGTCGCCTGCAAAAAGGAGGTGATAAATTCAAGGCGCACTGTAGCTGGCCCTGATCCCTCTTGTTGTAAAAATCTTTTATCTAGAACCATCAATAAAAGAAATAAGATCATTATATTGTTTATATTTGCATCCATGAGCTATTAGTTTTAAGGAGGTTATCATGTTGTTTGTGCTCTTGCAGTGAGAAGTCTGTCTACTAGAGTCTTCTTTTTTATATTTGCATCCATGGGCTATATAGGTTCAAAAGGATTAATGATAAGAACAATGTCTGCAATGATAAACTAATCCGCAAGTGCCGAGCCAGTTTACTAAGATTATCAGGAGCGAGAATCTCGGTAGCTTGGCGTCACGCGAAGAGCTAACCACTGACACTTCTTAATCAGGCAACTATGCATGCATTCGTCATGTTATTGGCAATAGCTGTCAAGAACCTCATGCAATGCAAATCGTCATGTTATTGGCAATTATCGTGAATGCATAATATCATATATCTAATTTTTAGAAGCAAGTCATAATTTTTAGAGAAAAATCAAGTATGTTCTTTATACAGTTTAGTTGTACTTTGGAGCAGCTTGTACTTGTTCTTGTATCCATGGTAGCATGGATGATACAGCTATGGCAGTTCATGCTTTTAGTTTTTAGTGTTTGGATTATTTGAATGCATAACCATTAGATTTTGTGTTTAGAAAAGTAATATTGACATGCATGCTTGAAGCTTTGTGTCATTACATTTTCACCGGTGCTTTGGTAATTATATAATTAATGCAAACTTTCTTTGTGCTATTTTGTAGAGCACTTGCTGCAAACAGTGCATAGAAGGTAGAAGTTATTTCGTCACAGGAGTGGCACAAATACAGAGTGGGTATGTGCATGGACATAACCATATGAAAGCCATTCATCTCGGTTGGGCACTATATCCTGCTATTCTGAAGGCCACGTGAACATATTGTTGCTCTATTTATCCCCTGAATTTTTGTGAGCTACAAGCAAATGGTTTTTGTTTTGGAATTATATTGTAATGAATCAACATGGCAGTTGACTGTTAATGGTGTTACAAGACTCCTCTTGATTCTTTGCAGTTGTATTATTTGTATGCATGCAAGTACCTGATATGGCGGGATGATACGTACAAATATGTTAGATGCATGTCTTTGATAACCGTTAATATTTGGTTTTTAATTTATTTATGTACGGCAAACTATTCTCTACATTGTATAACCATGGCAGCAGCTGCCAGAGAACAGGCACATATTACCCCTTTTTTTTCATTTTTTCCAATTTATTTGAGCATTTTCTTTGTATCTAGGAATTTTTTACCTCTTGTCTTCCAAATGGCTACAGGGAGTGAATCCCAAGAGGGGATTCCTCCACATGGAATTGAGGGGGTTCTCACCTGCCACGAAAATCTCCCTCGAGGGTTCCCATCCCTGGGTTTGTTGCCTCTTGCTGCCAAACTAGGCCTAAGAACGAAATATATACCTGTGAAAAAAGTCCGAGAATGTATTCGGTGGTTGTTGGTTGAGCTTGGGGCCTCCTCTGTACCGGATGTCCGGGTGGAGGTTAAAAATCGGACAGCCCATTTAGGCCCATTAGAGATTTCTAAATAGGTCTATTATAAAAATTGATCATTTTATGGAACAAAAAAATCCGAAAAATGTGAACAATGTTCCAGTAAATGTTCCCGAACAAAATTTAAAATTTCAAGAACAAAAAATGTTCCGAAACACTTTTCTAGATTATTTTTTGGAGCCAATAAAATGCTCCGAATAATTGTTTTTGGAACATTTTCTGAAACATTTTTGAAACAAAACAAAATATTACAAAAAAAACAAAAAATAAAAAATCAAAAGAAAAATAAGAAAAATCGTCGGGGGAGCTCGCGCCGGCGAGCCGAGCTTCATTGGAGACGGCGCGTGCAGGGGCGACGCGAGGGCCGGTGGCACCGTGGGCGACTCCGCCGGCAATGACACTGTGCTGCGGATGCACGGGGCATTGCGGCACGGGGAGAAGGAGGCAGCTGCGCAGGGGTGGAGAAGGAGGCGGCTGCAGCACACGGGCAGCTTGTTCAGAAGAGAAGGACCAAGACCTAGCGTGAATCTTAAAGTGTCCGGGTGGAGGTTCCACCCGGATATCCGGTATATAGAATTACCCGGATATCCGGTATATAGAATTGCAGGCGCTGCTGGAGGTCACCCGTGGGACCCCATCAAACCTGTCGCACTAGGGAGCAACTATGCATCACTTGAGGTGATGATTTCGCAACCCGTCACCTGAAGGATCCATGCTATAATTATATTGCGGAACATTGATTTGGGCCGGCCTATTAGATGTTTGACTGCTGTGTTCCACATGTCGCGAGCTAATTCAAGTATACATGCACTCAGAATAATATATGATGTTGACGTCAACCACATGCACATAAATTTGGAAATAAAAAAACTATATATACTAAACCGAGCATCTATATTAAATTTGTGTTGCACTATCATCTTTTTCATGACAAGATCTTCAAAACAAGACCACACTTGCCTATATTTGCACAATATTTTTAAAAACTATTTTCTTTAATACTAAATAATTAATTTCAGATACCGGGAACAAATATTTTAACATCACGAACAAATAT
Source organism: Panicum virgatum (assembly GCF_016808335.1). Taxonomy (NCBI): domain Eukaryota; kingdom Viridiplantae; phylum Streptophyta; class Magnoliopsida; order Poales; family Poaceae; genus Panicum; species Panicum virgatum. The sequence continues at coordinate 14,151,566 of NC_053136.1, forward strand.
TTATTTTTGCCAAAAAAATAAACATAACGAATAAATAATAATGTACAACAAACAAAATATTAAACATCACGAATATTTGATTGTACAGGATAAGTAATGAAAAATGAATGTTGTGAACAAACGAGTCAACATTGCCGAACAATTTAATCTAAAAAGCGAACAAATAATTTAACATCCGAACAAATTAGTTACAAACAGACAAATAATTTTACATGAATAATATGAATAATAAACACATATGCTTCGGAAAGAAATGATTCTTATAAGTATATAGACTAGTGCTAATACATGCTCATTTTTCACTCCTACCTATATCAATCGCATAAGTGTATAAAAATATAAATTATTAAATAACTCTACATGACAAGTGCACAACTTAAATAAGTTCTATACATCATTACCAAGTTAGTTAAACAAATCAGAAAAGAAAAATGATACTTCTTCATTGCGATTAAATAGTTCATATGAAAATAAATACAGATGATACAAACTATAAAATTGAAATAGATAAAAATAATGATAAGAATAAAAAACGAAAATAAGTAAAAGGAGAAATTGGAGAATATTTTACAAGCAAGCTTATAGGAAAAAATAAAAATAAAAAGATGAAGGAAAGCAAAAAGAGGAATAAATAAAGGAAAGAAAAGAAAGAACTACCGTTAATTAAACTCTCAGATGAGTTGCATGCGCGCATGCTTCAACTACGGAATAAAAAATATGTCAGCATAGCTGCATGCATGCATGCATGTATAATAAAGGCTAGATACAGCGGCGTGGCAGTGCCGCTTGCACGCATGCATAATAAAGAAAAATAAAGTAAGTAGAAAAAAAGAAATATAATAGAACCTGCCAGCAAGTGCTGCAATAAACCCACCAACATTAGTAGTGTATGTGTACAACAACTGGTTGATGGACTAAAAAGCATATGGATGGAAACAGCCCACTAGACAATTGAGAATCAGTAAATAAATGGATACTGGGCTTCGTGGGCTAAGCTATATTGGGCCAAATTGGTTTCACCAAATCTTTCAGGCGATGGTTCACCAGTTTGTCACACGGGCGACATATAGCTGCGGCCGTCGCACTAGCCTCAACCATCCCAGAGTTTATGTTTTGGGCCTAAACTAGCGTAGCAAATCGGCCAACATATATAATCCAATCAAATTTGTTTTAGAATAATTTTTTAATTGTTTCAACAATACAAAAATTTATTTGAGAATAAAAAATTATTTCCAAAATAAAAAATAGTTATTGGGCCTTGTATATCATGGTTTGAGTGCCAGTCCCATGAGCGACTCCTAATATTTGCACAGGATTGCTGCCTGGTTGAGCTTTGCTCTTTAATCAACAAAGTTTGAATTGAAAAACAAGGTTGGGCCGGCCAAGTTAGCAGATTCAAAGCCCATAAGGCCCGTAACCCTTCATCCATCTCTTCTTCCCCAAACGCGAGGAGACGAATGCTTGCCACGCGCGCGGGCCGCCTGAGCTGCCGCCGCCCCACACGCGGGACGCCGGAGTCGCCGCCGTATCCTCGCGCGCGGGCCGCTGAGCCGCCGCCAACTCCGACGCGCGCAGGCAGCCGCTGCCTCCTCGCGCGCTGGCCGCCTGAGCCACCGCCGCCACCGCGCGGGACCGCCTCTGCCTCCTCGCGCGGGATGCTGCTGCGTCCTCGCGCGCGGGCCGCCGCCGCCGCCGCGCCGGACTCCGGAGCCGCTGCCATGGCGGTACAGGAAACTTGAGCACTCGGAGGTCAGGTGGGCAAGTTCTACCTTGCCCTATTGGTGGGTCCGCCACTGGCCTCTCGTCCCTTCCTCACGCTGCCCCTCCGTTCGCCACCATCATCTAGCAGTCGCCGCCCCTCCACCCCCGGCCGCCGCAGCGCGACGCGCCAGTCTCACGGTCCCTCGTCACTTGCTAGTCTCTGACTCTGAGCAGAGAAATACAGGCCTCGGGCATGCCCAGCTCCGGCGCCCCGCTGGCCCCGTTCCTGGTCGCATCCCTCAAGCGGGCTTCCCGACTCCGCTGCGGCGAACAGCTGCACGCGCTCGCGGCCAAATCGGGCCTTTTCGCCTCCAACGCATTTGTTCGCAACTCCGTCCTCGCCTTCTACTCGCGCCACCCATCCTCCCTTGCCAGCGCCCACCAGCTGTTCGACGAAATACCCCCGCCGCTCCGCGATGCCGCCGCACGCAACACCCTCCTCGCCGCGCTGGCCCGTGCGGGGCACCTCGACTGCGCGCAGCGCCTGCTTGAGGACATGCCGCATGGCCACAGGGACGCTGTCTCGTACACCACCCTCGTGACCGCGCTCGCGCGCGCCGGACACGCGGGGCGCGCTGTGGCTGTGTTCCGCGGCATGCTCTCAGATGATGTTCTCCCCAACGAGGTGACTCTCGCAGGCGCTGTAACCGTGTTCGCCAGCCATGGGGCAGCGGCCACAGTGGGAATGGCGCATGGGGTCGCTCTGCGCCGGGGGCTGGATGGATTCATCATTGTGGCTACCAACCTGGTCCATGCGTATGCCTCGGTGTCAGCGCTCCATTCTGCCCGTGCTGTGTTCAATGGGATGCAGCATAGGAATAGGGTCACCTGGAATGCAATGCTCAATGGTTATGTGAAGGCAGGGATGATGGACCAGGCTGCAGAGGTGTTCTGGAGGATGCCAGAGCGGGATGTAGTATCTTTTTCCACGATGATTGATGGGTACATCCGTGCAGATATGGTATCAGATGCTCTGAAGGCTTACATTCATATGGTGAGTGAGCTAGACGCCAATGGTAGTGAAATGCTGCTTGTTGATCTGGTAAAGGCATGTGCTCGGTACTATGCTGTCACAGAAGGGCGGCAGCTTCACACTGTTATTCTGAAGCATGGTTTTGATGCCCATGCATTTGTGCAGGCAACCCTGATCCATTTCTATGGGTGCTGTGGTCTTATTGGCTGTGCCCAGATGCAGTTTAGATTGTCAGACAAATCACACATTGCATCATGGAATGCTCTTTTGGCTGGTCTACTAAAGCAGGACCTAACTTATGAAGCAAGGCAGCTGTTTGATAATATGCCTGAAACCGACAATATTTCTTGGAGTACTTTGATATCTGGGTATGTGCAGATTGGACGTTCAGACATGGCTTTGCAGCTTTTCTTTTCGATGCTGAATTCTAGCGTTGAACCAAATGAGATCACATTGGGAAGTGCTCTATCTGCAATTGCTGATTCTGGCACATTGGATCAAGGTAGATGGATCCATGAATATATAATCAACAAATCAGTCCAGCTTACTGATAACCTGAGTGCTGGGTTGATAGATATGTATGCCAAGTGTGGAAGCGTTGCTGATGCAGTGCAGTTTTTCAATCATGCCAATGATAAGTTCTCTTCAGTTTCTCCATGGAATGCTATGATTTGTAGTTTAGCTATCCATGGTTATGCACACATGTCACTTGATCTGTTTTCACAATTACAGAAGACCAATATTAAGCCCAACTCAATCACATTCATAGGTGTTTTAAGTGCATGCTGTCATACTGGGATGGTACCTGAAGGAAAGCGTTATTTTGAGTCCATGAGGACAGTATATGGAATCCAGCCAACAATCAAACACTATGGTTGTATGGTTGATCTTCTTGGTCGAGCTGGCTATTTGGAAGAGGCTGAACAGCTTGTTTTAATGATGCCCATGAAAGCAGATGTTGTGATTTGGGGCAGCATCCTTTCGGCAGCAAGGGCACAAGGAAACATAGCATTAGGAGAGAAAGCAGCTGAAGAACTAGCTAAGGTTGACCAAACCCATGGTGCATCAAAAGTAGCCTTGTCTAATATATATGCTGATGCTGGTCGTTGGACCAACGTTTCAGTTGTGAGGAAGGAGCTACAGGATGAGAATTTTGAGAGATTATCTGGAAACAGTGGCATTGTACAGTAATAGGATAAAGTATTTTTCAATTAGCTCTAATGGTCAACTGATGCTGGTCATATTCATTATGTCTGCTGAAGATGCTGTAATAATTGTTCTCTGTCAAAAGTAAAAGCAACTGCAAGCAAGATATAGTGACTGAAATATAATTTTGACTGGCTACATATTACCAAAAACAATTGATGAAGAAGAACTAGAAAATTTTGGAGAACTGTCACTTCATAAGCAGGACAACTTCATGGAAAACTTCGTCAGCACTGGTAATTTACTATGTTTGTGTATCAGTAGTTAATATGAATATAGTAATGCAAGTTTCTATCCTATAAGAATAAGATGCTAATAATATTTAATACAAAGACAATTGGCATGGCTGATAACCTTAGACCTTGGACAATTTCTGCTTGCTTCATTTCTCGAATGCAATATCTAGAGTTGCAGTCCAAGAAACCTCTTCCTTTAGCTGAGAAAGTACTTCAATTCTTGTCCTTGTAATGATATGATTTAGATTGATCAAGAGTTAGCACCCTTTTTCTCAGTATTTTTCACTTGGTATCTATGGAAAATCATAAGCCTGTGGTGTGTGTGTTTACTGTTTAGCGGCAAGTTTCTAATCCCTACCCCTCTCCTTCCCTCTTTGTCAGGGGAGAACTTGGGCATGTTTCTTTGTTCTTGAATGAAATGATACACAGCCCTTGGGCATATTCGAAAAAAAAAGATAGATCACTAGCCATAACATGCTTGGGGTGTCTAGAACTTGTACTGAATTCAATTAATCTGACTCAACTTACTGGACTAGTCTGCTCTTATCATTATCTAAAGTTAAAGTAAACCCTAAATCTGAATCTAAATTATATAATTATAATAAATATTAAAGTGCTCCATTACAAAATTCTAAATTACTATTTATATCATTATTAATACTATTAATGCTATTATTTATATAAAATACTACTCTCGATATGTGTCACCATCTATTCATGTATGATGGAAGAGATAAAAGTATCAATTCACAAACAAATGGTTCAATTAAATATATATCAAACATACATGGAAGTATGATGCAAAATGAAATATGTTGCAACTACATAATGATAAATATATATTTTAGTGTATGTGTTAGAATATTTAATAGATGAAAGGTATATAATTATAATTATTAGCTGTAAGTCTTACTTTTTATATTAATTCTAATTAGCCTGTGCGGGAGCACGGGTTGATAGACTAGTAGCATTATGTAAATAATAGTGACGCCGCACCATATGGAGTGCCATGCTTCAACTGGATCAAATCATTGCTACCATCTGCAATTCCTAATCCTTTTTCTTTCAGATAACCACCCCCATCCCTCTGTCCATACCTAGCACCGGTCGATTCGCCGCCTAGCTCTGACAGTAATATACCTCCATGCTCCATCTATCCCCAGCATGAAGCAGGACCAGGGACGGCACCAAAGGAGCTGGGCGGAGGTGATCCCTAAAGATTGTGCTGAGTTCATGGATTTGAAATAGAGGTCAACGCCAAAACCTTGCTTGGAGAATCAAATTTTGATCATATTTTGCTGAGGTATGATTGGAACTAGCAATAAACTCTCGGAAGTTAGAAGCTTGAAATTGTGCTTGAAGTTCCCTTATGCATACAGCATACCACAAATAAAAATTTCCATGTTACTCTCTAGAACTGGCCTAGCTGAAATCTGCTGAAACTTGACGGGTATCTAAAACCCACTGAAGATAAAATGCAACAGTTGGTTGGTAGCCGCCTTTCCAACATGACCACATCCATACACTTCAGGTCACTGTTGAAACCTGATCTATTTGTGCTGCGAGTTTCGACGCCAGGTATGGTTGTAGGCTCGCTCTTAGTTGTGTCTTCATCGTATAAAATAATTCTTGAGACGTGACAGCTTACGCGCAGAGAATGAAAGCTAGAATTGATAGATCCATTTTATCTTCTTCAGAAGTACCCCCTTCAGACCCGAGTACGACTGCTGCACGTTCCACTGCCACTGCGAAATAAATTTGGTATCCTGATCCCATCGTAGGTCAAGCGTCAAAGAACAAAGAGCCACCGAGTCTATCCGGAAATGGAGATCATGCCACTTTAACAAAAGGATAGTGAGGCATTTTCCAGTTTTGTTCATTTTCAATAAGCACCAACATCTAACATTATTCCATCCATTGCCCCCCCCCCCAAAAAAAAAAAACCCCACCCCCTACCCAAAAAAAAAACTGCAATTGTGACATCCTGGCCCGCCCAAGATGAATTTAAGCCCACTAGTGCCCCATGTATGAGTGGCATGACATGTGTGAGGAGTTGTTCCACCTTTCTAATTTAGGGTGAGGTAAGACCTTGGTTGCCTTCTCGAGTGTTCCCCAGTGAACAGTAGAGAGAGGCCTTTTCCCCAAATTTCTGCATCTTTCTCTCCGAGATTCGATCCAGGAAGTTGGAGGAATCTTGCAGGCATCCATCCGGTGGAGTGCGCTGCTTGCTGATTGAAGGATTTGTGTGGTGCTTCTGCATTCTCGCCTCGCTGGGCAAGTTTTCTCCACTGGGATAGAACTTCCGATTCGGGGCGACTAAGGGGTGATCCTAGCATCACTGCCCGTCCTTGGTCGGAGCTTTGTGCCCGGTGGCCAGAAAGTGTGGCGGATGGCGGCGATGCAGAAGATGGGCAAGAAGATTGCAGTCTTGGAGATGAGGGAGGGGGCTCCCCGTATTGCAGGAGTTGAGAAGAGGATAGGTACAACCCCGAAGGAGAAGAACCAAGGTTTCGAAGAACAGGTATCTGATTTATTTGGGAAGCTAAATTTGACTGCAAAAGAGAATGAAACATTGGTTTTAGAAGACCTTGAAGAATCTGATTTGGCTGTGGTGAATCATGCGGTGATTGGGAAAGTTCTTGCGCCTAGTTCTTTACATTTGCAAACAATTATGTCTGCTATGCGTCTGGCCTGGGGCAACCCAAGGGGATTGGAAGCAAGGTTTTAAAAAACGCTAGACGCTAGGTGAACGCTAGCCTATGGTTTAGAGTTTTTTGTGATTAAACGTAGATTAAACGTCTTTTGTGATTAAACGACACTGTGATTAAACGCAACGCTAGGCCAAAGTTTAGAGTTTAATCAAGATTAAACGTAGTTTTAAAACGTTTTTTAAAACAGGGATTGGAAGCAAGGATGGTGGGGGATAATCTCTTTATAGCTGAGTTTGAGTCTGAGCATGATAAGAACAGAGCCTTGGAGGGATCTCCATGGTTTATAGGCCGCCAATCAGTGGGAAGAAATGCAGTGATTTTACAGGAGTTTAACTATGATTTAAGGCCAAGTGATGTCAAGTTTGACGAGATGGCTATTTGGATCAACATTCTGAATCTACCTTTTGGGCTAAGGAATGAGAAGTGGGGTTTTGAGCTTGCTGGTAAGATTGGAAAACAAGTCTTGAAAGTGGATGTTGATGAACAAAAAAGGGCAGTGGGGAAAGAGCTGAGAGCAAGAGTAATTATTTCATTGAAAGAACCATTGTGCCGAGGGGTATCTGTTGTTTCTTCTAGGAGACAGAGAAGGGAATGGTACGATGTGGTGTATGAAAAAGTCCCATATTTTTGTTTTTCCTGTGGCATTATTGGCCATTCAGAGATTGAATGTCCTAAGCCGGCTCTCCGTGATGATAAAGGTTGTTTACCATACAATGAAAAATTACGGGCACCTGATGAGAGGAAAATGAAGAATCAGGGTGAATGGCATACTCAAGGAGATAGCTCATCTAGAAGGAGTAATTCTGCTGGAGTGAGGGGGAGTGCTGACTCAAAAAAATCTGAGACAAATAAGAGTGATGACAGTCAAAAAGATGGTATGGAAGGAAGAGTGGATGCTGCTACCATTGAAGCATTTTCGCCATTAAGAAATCAAGTGTCCAAAGTTGGTTTGCCTCCAGATGATTTTCAGTCAACAATACACTCTAAGAAACGTAAACCTGATGAGAGGGTGTTCCAAAACAACTTGGATGACAATGAGGACAATACCATAGAAGTCTATGAGGATTTACCTATGGCCCTAATGCCAATAATGCTAGGGGATAATAATTCTCAAGAAAGATTGGGAGAAAGTGAACTCTCGGATGCTTCTAAAAAAATGAAAAAGGAAAACGCGGGGCTGCTGGAACAGCCTCGCGTGCAAAATTGAGGCTAATAACATGGAATTGCCAGGGATTGGGGAATGGCCCGGCAATTCGAGGGCTTCTGGATATCCAGAAGCGGGAGGCCCCTGATGTCCTTTTCTTGTCGGAAACTAAACATGATGAAAAGTGGATGGATTGGTTGAGGTGGAAACTGGAAATGCCTAATATGGTGGTTGTTGATAGTGTGGGAAATAGTGGTGGTTTAGCTCTGTTTTGGAGGAGAGGAATTCAGCTTGCTGTGAAAAGCTTCGCGATAGTGTGATAGGAGGAGATGATGGATTTCAGTGGAGATTCACTGGTATTTATGGGGAGTCAAGGAATGAGAACAAGAATAATACGTGGAAGACTTTACATTATTTAAAGGAACAATTTGAGATGCCGTGGCTATGCAGCGGAGATTTCAATGAAATTTTGTTTGGCTGTGAGAAGGAGGGTGGGCCACCAAGGGCTGAATCGAGTATGCAAAAATTCAGATCGGTGTTGGAGGAATGTGGACTACATGATCTGGGCTTTGTGGGTGACCCTTTTACTTGGCGGAATAACCATCACATGGCTGCTGGTTTTATAAAGGAGAGACTTGATAGAGCAGTCGCTAATCAGTGGCGGAGGACGGATTGAAAGTTAGGTATGGCAGAACTGGATTGACGAAGCTTAAAACTGCAATATAGCACTAGTGTTGATGCTTAACAGGTTTAAATGCATCTCAAAACAACTCAGTCCAAAGTTGAGCATGCATTCCCACCAAAACCTGAGGTATGGCGACTGCCCTACCTTGCCCTACCGAGCCCTCCGCCACTGTCGCTAATAGTGCTTGGAGATGTAAGTTCCCAGTGGTGAGGGTTGTTAATGGGGACCCCAGACATTTAGATCATAGACCAATTATAATTGATGTGGGGAATAAAGAGAACAACGAGTGGAATGGCCCTATGCAGGTGTTTCCAAAATTTGAGGCTAGATGGCTGCAAGAGGAGTGTGAGGCTCGAGTGATTGATGCATGGGGGAGAGCTTTAGAGGAAGGGGTTAACAGCATGGTGGAAATGCAGAAGAAGGTGCTGGGCGATCTATGGGAATGGGATAGGAATGTTTTAGGAGAACTGGAGCGGAGAATTAAAAGAGCTAAAAGGGAGTTAGAGATCTGCAGACGACAGGGCATTTCTCAAGAATCAGTAAATTGAGAACATCTATTGCGTTATAAACTTGAACGGCTGCAAGACCAACATGATATATATTGGAGGCACGAGCTCATAACACATGGTTGACAAAGGGTGACAGAAATACTAGTTTCTTCCATGCATTTGCATCAAAACGGAGAAGGAAGAATTGGATCAGTAAGTTGAAGGATGACAACGGTGATACGGTGGAGGGAGAACAATTAAAGAATTTTATTGCTAACCAATATCGGTATTTGTTTTCTTCACGTGTAGGACAAATGGATGAAGTGCTGAGCTGTGTCGACCCTAGAGTTACACAGGACATGAATGAGACTTTGATGATGCCATTTACAGGAGAGGAGGTATGGAAGGCCCTTGAGAGCATAGGAGACTTGAAGGCCCCTGGCGCTGATGGTATGCCCTCTATATTCTATAAGAAGTTTGGGTCTCTAGTTGGTGATCGAGTGAAACAAGAGGTGCTAGGCTGCTAGCTGTCCTTAATTGAGGGCCTATGCCAAGAAGATGGAATGACACTATTATTGTTTTAATCCCGAAAACAAGCTCCCCACAAAAGCTGAAAGATTTGCAGCCAATTAGTTTATGTAATGTTTTGTATAAACTCATTTCAAAGGTGCTTGCTAATAGATTAAAGAATATCTTACCAGATATTATCTCCCCTTCTCAAAGTGCTTTTGTTCCAGGGAGATTAATCACAGATAATGTCCTTTTGGCCTATGAGTTAACACATTATTTGAATAGTAAAAGAAAGGGCATAACAGGGCTTGCTGCAATTAAACTAGACATGAGCAAAGCTTATGATAGGGTGGAATGGGGTTTCTTAGAGAAGATAATGTTACAAATGGGTTTTAATGAGAGGTGGGTGCAGCTTATCATGAAATGTGTTACCTCAGTTTCCTATAAAATAAAGGTTAATGGATCTTATACTCAGCGATTTATACCCGAAAGAGGCTTAAGACAGGGTGATCCCCTTTCACCTTATTTATTTATTTTATGCGCAGAAGGTTTATCAGCAATGTTGCAAAAAGCTGAGCGTGATGACAGAATTGAAGGCATCTAGATTTCGCGAGGTGCACCAAGAGTAAATCACCTATTCTTTGCTGATGACTCTTTGATATTGATGAGGGCTACAGCAAGCGATGCACAAGAGCTCAAGTGTATTTTGGAGGTATATGAAAGGGCTTCTGGACAGGTTATCAATAGGGACAAATCATCTATAATGTTCAGCCCAAACACAAGCCATCAAGTTAGGAATTCTATGGTTTCAGACCTGTCTATTGGGTTCGAAGCTAGGAGTGAACGATATTTGGGGCTACCTGTTTCAGTGGGAAAATCAAAGAAGAGATCATTTGAGTATATCAAAAAGAAGATTTGGAGCAGAATTCAGGGCTGGCAGGAGAAACTTCTATCGAAGGCTGGTAAGGAAATTCTTATCAAAGCTGTAGCACAATCTATCCCCACCTATGCTATGTCATGTTTTGATCTTACAAAAGGTCTATGTGAGGAGCTAAATATGATTATTGCTAGATACTGGTGGAGTCAGCAAGACAAAACAAATAAAATTCATTGGCTTAGTTGGAAAAAACTTACACGATCAAAGAAAAAAGGTGGTTTAGGATTTCGGGATTTGCACTTGTTTAATTTGGCAATGTTGAGCAGGCAAGCATGGAGGCTGCTGACTAGCCCTAACACATTGTGTGGGCAGGTACTGAAGTCGAGATATTTCCCAAATTCGGATATTCTTCATTGTCAGCCGCGTGCGGGCATTTCATATACCTGGAGAAGCATTCTGAGAGGAGCGGAACTGTTGAAGGAAGGTATTATATGGAGATTCGGTAACGGGGAGAATGTGAAGATATGGGAGGACCCATGGCTGCCCAGAGGATCTACAAGAAAACTGGCCACTCCTAGAAGATCATGCTTGCTAACAAGAGTTAATGAACTTATTGATCCAGTTACGGGTGAATGGGATGAGCAGCTAATCTGTGACAATTTTTGGCCAGAGGATGCGGCCGAGATCTTAAGGATTCCAATTAATGTACATATGGAGGACTGGCCTGCATGGCACTTTGACCCAAAGGGCTTATTTTCAGTTAAATCAGCTTATAAAGTGGCAGTGACAAGAAGAGATGCTCTTACAGGCAGAGATGGTTCCACTTCTGGGAATGTAAATGGGGGTGGGGATGAATTTAAATGGCACAAAATATGGCAGCTCAAAGTTCCCAATAAAGTGAAGATGTTTGTGTGGCGATTAGCACACAACAGCCTACCTGTGAGAAGAAATGTGGCTAACCGAGGTATCAATATTGATACTATGTGCCCGGTTTGTAGAAGGTTTGATGAAGACTGTGGACATCTATTTTTCAAATGTAAGTTTGCTAAGCTGTGCTGACGCCTCATGAATATGGAACACATTAGAGCTGAATTGGTGAATTGTCAATCAGGAGTGGAAACAATTAATAAGATTTGGGGATTTGATAGACACATACAACTGAAAGTTATTGTATTTCTTTGGAGATGGTGGTCAGCAAGAAACAAGGTCAATGAAGGTGAGAGGATGCAGAGTGCGAATGAGATTTGTAGCTCTGTATGTTATTTCTTGATGGAGGTTCAAAAATTGGAGAGAAACGCAATGAAACAAACGGCTGTGGCCCGGTATAGTTGGAAACCACCCCCTGCAGACATTTATAAGATTAATTCTGATGGGTCTTTCGATCCGAGTAGCAGATCAGGGGGTTGGGGATTTATTGTAAGGGACAGTAGCGGTGAGGTTCTAGCTGCAGGAGCGGGTAATATTACCTACGCAGCATCATCTTTGCAAGCTGAAGCTATTGCAGTGTATAAGAGTATGACACGAATAATCTTGGAGATGGACGCTACCGTCCTTGCTTCTGCTCTGAAATCATGCTGTGTTGATCGAAGTGCTATTGGTGGTTTGGTGTATCAGATACGAGACATTATGTGTGACGATTTCTCCTGCTGTACTGTCTCTGTGTGTAATCGAAGCTGTAATAAAGTGGCAGATTGCTTAGCTTTTTATGGAGTGTATGTGTTGTTCTCTGGTTCTGAAGTGTTTATGAACCAAGTACCAGACTATGTAAAGGACCTTGTTTTGGGCGATTTGCCCAATATTGTCTAACGTGTTAGTGATTTGAATAATAAAAAATTTAGGGTGAGGTTCATCAACATGTAAATCTAAGTGTCAGTGCATTTCAACTTCCAGGTTAACTCTTTTATGGGAAGTGAGAACAAAAGCGTCAGCGGGTGGAACAACATGATAATGTTTTGGATTTTGGGAATTCCAACTCAAACAATATCATCGACAACAGGATGATGCAACATGGCATGCCCACGTTTCAAGATATGTATTCTTAAATAAATGAATAGTTAGTCATCTTTGTGTTTGTCTTTGCCTATCTTATTGGTGCCAGATATACATAATCTGATGCTCAAGGGCAAAGACTTCAGTTTGTTTATTAGCAGATCAAATCACAGCTTGGCTATACGGCTCCAGCTGCTCAAAACGACATGGTTTGGGAAAAACTAATAAAAATGGTCAAGATGTTGATCTATTGTGCTTGACCTTCAATTAGTGTACATCATGAAGGCGTGATAACTCTTGATATGAATTCCTCGTGCAGAATTTTGCAGTGGGAATGAATTGCAGAATATCTGCACTGTTGAGTAGCTTTCAGCTTCACCTTTTATCATTGGAGACCAGTTTCCAGTCATCCAGAGAATGGGAGACAATCAGCAGGTGTGCTGCTCATGGGTTGTTCCTTGTGGATAGGCATCATGTTATTGTCCACTTACTCTGGATGCCTCTGGCCCAGTTCTGCCTTATTCTCTTGTCCCCATCATTTTGCCCAGTTTCTTGCAGTCTTGGCAAATGTGTACAATTCCACGAGTCAACTTCAACAGGATGAAGAATCCGGAGGCGCCGCCGCAGGGATGGTTCAGAGAAATACAAAACCCTTCTGGTGACTACAATATTTCACTGATTAAAAAATACCAAAAGGTCCTAATCACCCCTTAGTAAGCCTGTTCTTTGATAACTTTTTAGGACTTGATTCAGAGTAATCAAGGGCACAACCATCATTATGTCTTTGATATGTCCGACCTTTCTTCTATTTTTTCTCGGCACTCTAAATTATCTATAATATGTTCAATGTCCTGGTTGGTACATGATGATTCTAAAAAATGATGGTATACTGGAGGAATACACTAGTCAAGTAGGATTTACCATACAATGGTCAACATATAGAAACTAGAGAGTAACCGCCATAATGTGGAAACAAAAAAGTCTAAAACCTAATCAAAATGAAAAATTTTGAAAGCTTAGGTGAGGACGAACTCAGAATCTACATAAATCAAAGATAAGAATTTAGGTCATTTTCAAAGGTATTGGTATTACCACCCCCACATAACAATGAAAAAAATTTAAAGCCGAATGTAATTAACGATAATGGCACAATTTTATTACTATGGAGCTATCAATGATCAGGTCAATCTAAAGCTCCAAATCTATGTGCCTTTTTTATCAGATCCAAATCCGTGTGCTCACTGCCACTTCAAACCATTGGCAGGATCAGGATGGCAGCACCGTGCCCAACCGCACCATTCGTGGCAACAAAACCCCGCTCCCCCTCAAGCTTTCCCCATCCGTGAGCAGTGAGCACCTATGGTATGTGCTCACCAAACCTCAATTAACTAATCGCTTAGTCATCACCCTAATCGCTTGCGTAATCACACGATCCGCCGCTATACAAATTACAAACCTCCCGATCATTCCAGAGCACCAATCCGAGCCCCACCATTGATCCCCAAATCCACAAAACAATTCTCTCCTCGCACCAGCAACAACCCGGAGACCAGCCGAGCGAGCCCAGGAAGAGAACGCGCGCGCCACGACGCCGTGCTCCTGCTCTGCGCCTTGCTTAGAGTGGCATCCCAGCTGGTGACCAAGAGCGGCATGTCCACGGCGGATGCGACGACAGGGACGCCGCCGGCGCCGGCGGCGGGCCGCAGCCGGTGCTGCACCTCCGGCGCGACGCTGGAGCTGGTGGGCGCGTTCACGGCGGTGTGCCTGGTGCTGTACGGGGTGATCCTGTACATGAACTACCTGTACGTGCGCTGGAGCGGCCGCGACGGCGTGCACCGCACGGCCTCCGCCGCGGGGCTGCCCGCGCGGAAGAGGCCCGCCGCCGGGCTCGACAAGGCGGCGCTGGCGGCCATGCCGGTGCTCACGTTCAGGGCGGACAAGCACGGCGGCGGCGAGCCCGTGGAGTGCGCGGTGTGCCTGAGCGCCATGCAGGACGGGGACGCGGTGCGCACGCTCCCCGGGTGCCGGCACGCGTTCCACGCCGCCTGCGTCGACGCCTGGCTCTGCGCGCGCGCCACCTGCCCCGTCTGCCGCGCGCGCCCCGCGCTGCCGCCGCCGCAGCAGGCGCCCAAGGCCGGCCCCAAGGCGGCGGCGGCGGCGGGGTCCTCCGGCCGGCAGCCGGACCTGGAGAGCCAAATATAGCGCGGCCACGGCGCTGACTGTGTGCGAGGTGCAAAGGTAGATAGCTGTAGCGTTGTGTTCTCAATCTGCTGTCTTCTCCTCCTCCTCCTCCTCGAAGAGAGTCGACGGATGATTGGCTGTAGATAGGCTCCCTGAGTATATAATTTTGGTGTCAATTTCTTGTGTTGGGATGAACAATGTCTGAACCATGGCATGTAATTCCGCTCGTGCATTGTTTGTCAGCGAAAAGCTTCTCTGGATCAGCCAATTGACCCCAGAGATAGATGTGGTTTCATCTTACTCATTCCCTTGATTCCTCAATCAAAACCTGCACGGTTAAGCGGAGTTATTAACCAAGGCAACCAGTTAGTAGATAGCTCATAGCTGCATCATCAAAACCTGCACGGTTAAGCGGAGTTATTAACCAAGGCAACCAGAGCTGCATCATCCTGGATAATCATGTGGATGGCTGATCCAATGCCCGGCTGAAGGGGACATTGGAATACCACTGGCTGAAGAATTTATTTATTGTCTCGTTCACTTGTGGCCAGATCGATGAGATTGAGGCGTCAGCGGCACTGTAACAGCGACATCAAATGTTTGTTTAACCTCGTGTACGGCATAGGATACTCTTGAGCCATTATCGACAAAACAGCCTTTGTAGTTTGTACCCACCAAGGATCCAAGAGTGTCCTGTTTCTGGGTTATGCGACCACCGCCACAAACTTTTTGGCCCGATTGCGTTGGTCTGATATATAAGTAAAATCCTCGAGACGTTTAACTTCTATTGATCTGAGATTTTATAATTAGCGTGGCCGTTGGCCTATATATATAAAAATGAAATGGAGGAGGAACATGGAGACGTGGTGAAAAGAAAACCAGACGGGAGGCCGCTAGGTCGCTCCTCTCGGGGCGACTCGAGGGAAGCCCCGACTCGAGCGGAGCATGTCGCACACCCCACTTCCTCTCCTCCGCCTCGCCACCGCTCGAGCGGGCCACTAGAAGTCCGTGCGACTACAATGAAGGCAGCGGCATGATGCTCCTCTCCCTCCCTCTCTTTGCCTTGGTCTTTCTCTGCCAAGCTCGGTGGCAGCCATGGTTATGGCGGTACGCGGCGGCGGCGGCGGCTTTGCTCCCTCTCCGGTCCTGCTGGTCCTCATGACTTTGTGAGCAGCAGAGCGGGCGCCGACACCAATCCTGCCACTCCACAACTCCTATGTGTTGGAATTTGGGCTAGGCCCAAATAAATATTTCACAAATTTCATATTAAATCTCAAAGGCTCATGTGAGCATGAGGAAGTGAAGGAGTAGGGCAATTCTTTAGTCCCACCTTGCTTATGGAAGGTGAGAATGGCTAACTTAAATAGTGAAGTTATTCTTGCCTTTCTAAGCTATGTGTGTAGGAGAGAAAAGAAGCTCCACACGTGCGCTCGCTCGCCTCGCCGGGCTCAAGCGCGCTCCCGTGTGAATGGTGCACCAAAATCCAGTTTCTCACCTTACGGGGGCACGGTTTTCTTTTACTGTTTTATTTTTTGGTTACTTAGCCAATAAGTTTACGAGACATGGAATCAAGACGCGAGGTCGTGGACGCTCTCGCCTTTGGGATTCTGCTGCTAGTATAATGGAGTTGTTCGTGCTAGTTCTTGTCATGTTTATGATTTATTTATTTTAGAATTTAATCATGCAGTTGTCTAATTACTCAACAATCCAAAAACCTTATTATAGGCAATTTGTTGATAACTTTACGATGGCTAGTTTTGTTGAGGAACTGAGGTCAGAAAAGTTTTCTGGTGTGCACTTCAAGAGATGGCTTATCAAAATCGGTCTCTAGCTTAGAACTATGCATGTGTGGGATGCGAGACTTGGCAAGCCTGGAAGTGAACTTACTGCTGATGAGCAGAAGAAGTTCACAAAGGCCAATGATCTCTTCATCGGATGCATATTTAGTGTTCTTCAGAAGATGCACTATACCGATGCAAAGGAACTATGGGATGCGCTTACTGTAGAGTATGATGCATTAGATGTTGGCAGTGAACTCTACCTTATGGAGAGTTTCCGTGACTATAAGATGGTGAACAATCATAATGTCATGGGACAGGCTCATGAGGTGGTGAGCATCGTGAGGGAACTTGAAATCTTGAAATCCTAAAGTGTCCTTTACCCGACAAGTTTGTAGCTGGATGCTTGATTGCAAAGTTGCCTTCTACTTGGAGGAACTTCGCCACATCTCTGAAACACAAAAGACAGGAGATATCAGTTCAAAATCTGATAGCGTCTTTTGATGATGAAGAAAAGGCTCGGGCTAAGGATGCTACTGTGAAAGGAGAGGGCCATTCCAGCGCCCACATGGTGCAGATGTTCCTACATAAGAACAAAGGCAAGAATAAGCAAGTCAAGCCTAACAAGACTAGTACCTTTAAGAAGAAGAAGAGGAACCTAGCGGACATGAACTGTTTTGGGACATCTTGCAAAAGATTGTCCCAACCGTGCTGATCGCAAGGGAAAAGCTAGTCATGGACCAGCAGGATCCAAGAATGTCAACATGACGACCCTCGGTAGCACTGAGGATGGGTACAATAATCTATCCACTGTTCTTTCAGTATTTCAATCCATGAGTTGGTGGTTTGATACAGGTGCTAATATTCATGTGTGTGCTAACATCTCTTTATTTTCTTCTTATCAGGTTGTCCAAGGTTCAAACGTGTTGATGGGGAATGGGTCATATGCTTCTGTTCGTGGTGTTGGTATGATAGATCTGAAGTTTACTTTGGGGAAGATTGTGCAGCTGGAGAACGTGCAGCATGTCCCTACTATCAATAAGAATCTAGTGAGCGGCTCCCTTCTGTGTAAGGACGGGTTTAAGGTAGTGTTAGAGTCCATTAGATTAGTTGTGTTGAAACATGGACAATTTATTGGTAAAGGCTATGATTGCGGAGGCTTGTTCCGTCTTTCCCTTGCAGATTTTTGTAATAAGTCAGTGAACCATATATTGCGGTGCTGTTAATGATGATGTGAGTGTTTGGCATTCATGGTTATGTCACGTTAATTTTGGCTTAATGTCTCGGCTATCCAGCATGTGTTTAATTCTGAATGTCACCATTGCCAAAGTTTCAAAGTGCCATACTTGTGTGCAATCGAAGCAACCTCGAAAGCCTCACAAGGCTGTCGAGGAGAGAAATTTGGCACCTCTCAAACTCATACATTCTGATCTGGGCGAGATGAATGGTGTGTTGACAAAGGGTGAAAAGAGATATTTCATGATATTGATTGATGATGCGTCTAGATTTTGCTATGTTTATTTGTTGCAAACTAAGGATGAAGTGCTAGACTACTTTAAAATCTAAAGACTGAAGTTAAAAATCAACTAGAGAGAAAGATCAAATGTTTAAGGTCAGATCGCGGTGGTGAATATTTTTCCAAAATTTTTGATGAATTCTGTGAGGAACATGGCATTATTCAAGAGAAGCCGCCTCCCTACTCAGCCGAGTCCAACGGGGTTGCTGAGAGAAAAAACTATACATTGTCTGATTTGGTTAACGTCATGTTAGACACTGCTGGTTTATCTAAGGCATGGTGGTGGGAGGTTTATTGACTGCGAGTCATGTCCTAAATAGAGTTCCAAACAAGAATAAAGAACAGACTCCATATGAGATATGGATGGGAAGAAAACCATCGCTTTCTTACTTGCGCACATGGGGATGTTTGGCGAAAGTTAATATACCAATCAACAAGAAGCACAAGTTGGGACCTAAAACAGTAGATTGTGTCTTTCTAGGATATGCTCAGAGGAGTATAGCTTACAAATGTTTGGTAGTTAAATCTGAGGTACCTGATATGCATGTTGATCGTATTATGGAATCTAGTGATGCAATATTTTTAAAAAATATTTTTCCTATGAAAGATATGCACAACACTTCTAGATTTTCTTCTGACATAACTCTTGTACCTATTGCTCCTACTATTACTGAGTTTTCTGAACAACCAGTTGAGCGTGAGGAAATCCTTGAGAAGGTTGACAGTGAAGCTCCTCGAAGGAGCAAGAGACAAAGGGTTGCAAAATCCTTTGGTGATGACTTCACTGTGTACCTTGTGGATGACACACCCACTACTATTGCTGAGGCATATGCATCACCAGATGCAGATGATTGGAAAGAAGTTGTCCAAAGTGAAATGGACTCGATTATATCCAATGGTACGTGAGAACTCACTGAGCACCCTATGGTTGCAAACCTGTGGGTTGTAAATGGGTGTTCAAGAAGAAGCTTAGGCCTGATGGTACTATTGAAAAGTACAAAGCTCAGCTTGTGGCCAAAAGTTACACACAAAAAGAAGGCGAAGATTTCTTTGACACGTACTCACATGTTGCTAGACTGACTACTATTTGAGCGCTCCTTTTCCTGGCTACCTCATATGGTCTTATCAGTCATCAGATGGACATAAAAACAGCTTTCCTGAATGGAGAGTTGGATGAGAAGATCTATATGGATCAGCCTGATGGGTTTGTAGTGAAGGGTCAAGAGAGCAAGGTGTGCAAATTGTTGAAGTCATTGTATGGTCTGAAATAAGCGCCTAAGCAATGACATGAGAAGTTTGACAGAACATTAATTTCTGCGGGCTCTGTCATAAATGAAGTTGATAGATGTGTGTACTATCGCTATGGTGGGGGTGCAGGAGTCATATTGTGCTTGTATGTGGATGACATACTGATTTATGGCACAAATATTGCGATCAATGAGGTCAAGTCTTTTCTATCAAAGAGTTTTGATATGAAAGATCTGGGAGAAACTGATGTGATTATGAACATCAAGCTGATTAAGGGTGAGAATGGGATTACTCTTTCGCAGTCTCATTATGTGGAGAAGATCTTGAGCTACTTTGGCTATGTGGATAGAAAGCCTTCTCCAACTCCTTATGATCCCCGTGTGATACTCGAAAAGAACAAGAAGGTTGCGAAAGATTAGCTGAGATACTCTTAGATAATTGGTTCACTCATGTACTTAGCTAGCACAATGAGACCCGACATATCTTTTGTTGTGAGCAAATTGAGCAGGTTCATGTCCAACCCGAGTACTGATAATTGGAATGCACTTGAAGGGGTTATGCGCTATCTAGTTGGTACTGTGAGTTACGGGATTCACTATTCTGGGCACCCTGCTGTGCTTGAGGGATATAGTGATTCGAATTGGATTTCTGATGCTGATGAGTTTTATGCCACAAGTGGATATGTGTTTACCCTTGAAGGTGGTGTGATATCATGGAGGTCTTGCAAATAGACCATCTTGATGAGGTCAATCATGAAAGTAGAACTTACTGCTTTGGATACAGCCACTGTTGTGGCATCGTGGCTACGTGAGCTCTTGATGGACTTGCCTGTGGTTGAGAAATCAGTGCCGGCTATCCTTATAAATTGTGACAATCAAACAGTGATAGTCAAAGTAAACAGTGCTAAGGATAATGCAAAGTCATCAAGACATGTTAAAAGACGACTGGAGTCTGTCAGGAAGATGAGAAACTCCGGAGTAATAAGTGTGACTTATATTCAAATAGAAAAAAACCTGGCAGATCCCTTTACAAAAGTGCTATCACGGAATGTGATAGGAAGTGCATCGAGGGAGATGGGTTTGAGACCCATATAGTTGCCATAGTAGCAACCCAACCTATGTGATCGGAGACCCGTGAATTAGAACCTGGGAAGAACAAGCTATTGGTTAACTGAGGTGAGTAATTTCTTTATAAACCCTCTCTAGGTCAAGATGCAATACTCTCATATACTGTATGGTAGGTTGGTTGTGTGCCTTAATGTGTTTCTATTGGCTTGGTTAAACAAAGATACTATCCTACAGAGCATTCTTGAAAGAAATAAACCTATATGAGCCCGACTGTTGAACGTCGCAGTCGTCTACGAGACTTGGGTAATCTCTAGCTAGCCCATGAAGAGACCAGAGAGTATGACGTATATGCTCCACCCGCAGAGTAGGCTACTGGCAGCTGTGTACTAGTTATGACTTTGAGTGAATTTTGTTTGCACCAAACTTGTAATTTAAGGCGTAGTCCATTGTTCAAGTTGTGGATAAGTGTAGCTTGAAGCTCTAGGTGAGAGTTCAACTTAACAGTCCTCACTAAAATGCTAATATATCAAACAACAGTGAGAATCAGGCAAATCTCTAAATGGGCATTTGAGATCTTGTGGGGGATTGTTGGAATTTGGGCTAGGGCCAAATGTGTATTTCACAAATTCCATATTAAATCTCAAAGGCTCATGTGAGCATGAGGAAGTGAAGGAGTGGTGCAAGCCTTTAGTCCCACCTTGCTTGTGGAAGGCGAGAATGGCTAACTTAAATAGTGAAGCTATTTTTGTCTCTCCAAGCTGTGTGTGAGAGGGAAAGAAAGCACCACACACGCGCGCTCACTCGCCTCGCTGGGCCGGGCTCGGCCAGGGGCTAGGGCCGGGGTGAAGGGCGCGGGCGCGCGACGTCCGCGTAAATGGTACGCCGAAATTCGGCTCCTCGCCTAGCGGGGGCGTGGCTTCCTTTTGCTGTTTTAGGTCGTGGATGCTCCTATATATGCAACCTATTGGCCTTTACCAAAATCAATATAATCTGAGTTAGGGTTTTGCCTCTTCTCGCTGCTGCGCCGCCACCGTAGTCTTCTCCATCCTGAGCGCCAGCGTGCACTGATGAACATGAGAGCAGATTTCGGAATCTCTCACCTTTGGGATCCTGCACTGTGAGAAGGCGAAAAAGATTTTTGGGAAGCGCCTCGCGCGACTGCTCGAGATCTTCACCTGGCTCGTCCTCCATCAAAGTCCGGTGTTGCGGCGTATCGTCATCTTCGACGTCATCTGCTGCACTTTGTCCACAACACTGTCATCACTGTCATCACCCTGTCTGCGCCACTGGTGATCGCAACAGCATCTCCATCTACAAACGCTTAGTACGTGCGCTGTGATCTGGTTCTTCCTTTGATCATGTGTTCTGAGTTCTTTATTGGGTATTGCTGCCAGTATGATGGAGTTGTTCGTGCTACTTCTTGTCATGTTCATGATTTATTTATTTCAGAATTTAATCATGTAGTTGCCCAATTACTCAACATTATGATGAGCTCCTCGCCATGCTCGACCGCGTATTCCCAACCACCAGCATCCATGATGGCAAGGAAATCAACTACTCCACCAGCGATGTGTAGTTTCGTATACCAGTTTCTGGTCCAGGTTCTGGATGAAAGCTTTGTCTAGCTCAAGCTATGGTAGGTGATGATGGCGCCCTCAAACGTCACACCTTTCACTGCTGGAGACGTCGTCGAAGAACCACCAACCTTTACCATGCATTCTCTTGGTAGCCTCACTTCCTCCAGGTGAAAAACCAAGATCTAGCTCTGCCGGATTGAGCAATGTTGGTGTCTTGACGTAAAATCCTCGTTGTGGGAATTGTCTTGGAGATGGCGTTGAGGGTGATGCGGTAATATGATGCTGCTACAATTTTTTTTTGTGAAACACAGTATAGACGCAAACGCTCATAAATGCACGCACACTCACTTCTATGAATGCATGCATAAAACCTTACCCCTACGAGCACATTCGAGAGACTGAGCAAGCAGATCCTCGAGATTGACGAAGTCACCATTGGCTCCTCACTACAGACGGGCACGTCGCCTACCACTGAAAGAGTAGTGCCGGTTAAATCCTGGAATAAATCCAGAAAAATGCGAGCACCAGTGCTAAGTCGAGGACTCGAATCCTGGTGGGCAGGTTCCACCACAAGGAACCTTACCAGCTGAGCTACACTCAGTTCGCTGGTGCTGCTACAATTTGGAGCTTGTGATTAGTGTGGTTGTGTCATTCGCTGTTAAGCCACAATTTTGTCCTTGTGCTAAAACTTGGTGTTGTTATCCGTGGTTATAACACAATTTGCCCTTCTGTTAGGGTGTGTTTTGTGAGGCCTAGTTTAGCTAGGTAGGTTATTAGGGTTTTAGTACAATTTTCCTAAATTAACCAAGCTTTGTGGGTTTTGTCTCATTTTTCTAAAAAATGAGGCCTTTCATCTGTAGTCTCCCACACCATTTAAATACAATTCAGGTGGGGATTCTCTCCCCAGTGGCCATTTAAAAAAATGGAGGAACATCTAAACTCTATTGAGTAAATTCCCTCATAGAAATTTTTGAATTGTCCTCAGTGCCATCGAAGTTCGATTTATCCTCCTAGTGCCATCCCGTTACTATTTCCGTCAACATGCAGTTAACTTGGATGGGAAAAGACAATTGTACCCCCGAGGTGGGCAACTCTTAGTTCCTTTCTTTCTTCCCCACTGCAATGCTCCGTGCCGCCCGCGCTAAGGCCGGCGCTGCTCACCCGTGCCGACCCCCGCCCCGGCCCCGCTCACTCGCGCAGGCTGCGCTCCAGCCGCGTCACTCACCTGCGACGACAGCCGCAGCCCCACGCACCTGCACTGGCCTGCGCCGCTCCATGGCACTGTCGTGGCCCCGCTCGCCCATGCGGTCTGCGCTCTTGCCGCCGCCACTTGCTCACACCGCGGCAGGCCACCACCACTTACCATTGGGGAACCTGAACCTCTTTTGAAAAACTTGCAAAAATTTCGAGTTAGGAATTTGAACAGGCAGCAAAAAATATTCGGGTAAAGGTTGTTCAGTCCTTCAACCGATCAATATAGAGGGATGAAAAGAGAACAAGCCCCATCCTCCAGAATCTTAGGTGTGAGCCAACATATTCACAGTACATACGGGAAGAGTAATTTGTTGTGCACAAGATACCTGCAGGGTGTGAACATCGATGCAACTCCTGATCCTCCGAGCCTCAGTTTGAGCTTTGCTCGAGGACGAGCAAAAGTTTAAGCTTGGGGGTGTTGATGGCAATTATTTCACATTTTGACCGTCAACTTCTCGGGAATAAATTGAGCTTTACACTACGTTCCATTCATATTTTATTTAATTCTATGAGTTTTAAAATTTTTGGATGAGTTTTGATTTCAGGAACAAGTGTGCCAAAACTGAAGGAAAATGGGTGAAATCCCATACTGCCCGGCCTACCCCAGTGCGCCCGGTCTGGCACCCCCACACACATGATCATGTCTTTGATCCAGGGGCAATGTGACACGTCTATAATGCCTTTGAGTCATGGATTGGATGTCGGTTTGATCAAATGGACCGAAAGGCATTGGCGAGGATCAAAGGACCCACAAATTAGCACAAACCCAAGAACAAGGCAGTGATCCACCACCCTGGAGAAATCACAACCATCAAGATGCAACACCGGTGGAACAGAGGGTCAAAACGTGCCAAAGGCAGGCTGCCCGGCCTCCCCCAGGCCGGCCGGCCTATCATCCCCCTGCGTCAAGACCAAGCAATTGTCAACCGCCTCCAGGAGCATATCAGAGCCAATGTCCAAAGGTCGGTGGCCACGTGGCAGGATCCCCAGGCTGGCCGGCCTGGGGGGAGACCGTCCGGCCCCACTTTGTAGCGGTTCAACCTCGAGCTTGGCTTGAAAGTTAAGCACACCGACTACACTTGCTTACAACTGACGCACCTATCATTACCGACCCTGGAGCACTATAAATAGGCAGCTCATCCTCACTTACAAAGACACACTATAAGGAGCTCTTCTCTCTTCACTTTGTAGAGTAGGTTAGTAGTATGGGAGTTAGAGTCGAGTCGAGCTTGTCTCGGGATTCCGGAGTCATCGAAAGTCTAGTATAGCTCTTGTATCTTTCTTTTGACTTTATCAATATAAGTTATCTTTTTTACTTTTCTGAGTCAGCTTTACTTTCTGCATTTATCTTATCTATCCAAGTCTGAGTGTTCAACTTGCGTGTGGAAGTAAGTTTTTCCTTTAGCATTAGACTAAGTTATCTCTCTTGTTTTTGGGATCTTATCTTACGGGTTTTCTCGCCCGGACTAGAGGGCTCAAGTAGTTCTCTAGGTTGAGGTGGATTTCTCTTGAAGGCCTCAAGATAAATCCTAACATTGAGTAAGAATATGGTGTCTGAGCTCAGTGTTAGCTAGAAAGTGTGTTCCACCCCACGGTACTGCTGTGGTAGACGGCAGGTGGTGACAGCCTTGTCCGTCCATTGTAGTCCACCACGTTCGGGTGCTTTTATAGCAGTAGTAGTCGATTGACGTCGGACTCCCTTATCATCCCAATCTGAGTCCTTCTCTGAGACCGCCGAAGTAAGCTCTAGTTTTCTGAAGGTTAGTTAGGTGCTAAGTCTGATCTAGAGAGGCTAGCTCGATAGTTCAGAAGTGTATCAGGTGTCTTTTCTCGCTCGTTGTTCTCCCAGCTGCTACCTCTCTAAGGAGTTGAGCCTCCCGTGTGTCATATGGTCCTTTGCCTGGCCACTTATCTTTTCTATTTATCTGGCTTACCCCCATCGAGTTAGTCGGTTGATTTAACCAGTACGGTTGTAATTCGATTCACGATATTCTTTGCCTGGCTTCCTTGAGGAAAATTATGATATCCTAGAATACTCCAAGGTAAAGTGCTACAGCGGTGATTTTGTGCGCTTGCGGAATTAACATTCTATTGGGCATAAGAAACACGAAAAAGCATTTCTGGCGCTGTTGCCGGGGAAGCAATTGGCTAAAGATATCATTGAATAGTTTGATAAACCATACTATTTTATCACCGCTAACCTTAGCGGGCTTACGATTGCTCTCTCTATCATTTTGATTAATGCAGAGCAGTGCATGACCGGTTTTGATCTACCGAATAACTTCAATCCGAATCTAGAAAGAATTGGGAGAATTGTGAGACACCGAGTCATCCCACCTCAGAAAAGACTTGGCCCCAAGGTTCCCCATCCACGTCAACTTCATCACCCATGGCTCAGAAGACACTTTGTCAGTTCTCAGCCCCGTCCAGCAACCATATCTCTGTTGGACTGAACCAAAACCAAGTCGGCAATGACGGCTTTGAGCTGAAGACTGAACTGGTGAATATGGTCCAAGCAAGTCCGTTCTACGGTAAGGCATCTGAGGATGCCAACGCTCACCTCCAAAATTTTATGGAAGTGAGTAGTATTATCAATCCCAAGGGCACTACGGTGGATAACATCCATCTTCAACTGTCCCCATTTTTTCTGCTCGGGAAGGCGAAGACGTGGTTCTACACCAATAAGAAAGCATTCACAACATGGGAGGCCTACTCCAATGCATTCCTGGCCAAGTACTTTCTGGTGGGCAAGACTAATGCCCTTCAGAATAGGATTTCTAGAATTCAACAAATCCCGGATGAAACCATCCCGGAAGTCTAGGAATGTCTCCAGGACTACATTCAAGCATGCCCACACCACGGTATGGAGGAATGGCTGATCATTTAGAACTTCTTCCATGGCCTGACCCAGCAAGCTCAGGACCATGTTGATGCAGCAGCAGGTGGTTCTTTCCTCTCTCTCGACGTTGCGAGAGCGAAGACGCTAGTCGACAAGATTGCTTCCAACCAGAGTCGGAAAGGTGAAAGGCAGCCAGCCCGACCCACAGGAGTGCATCAGATCGATAGTGTCAATATGCTGGCCGTCAAGATGGATCTTCTCATGAAAAAGCTGAAATCTCCGCACTAGGAGGTCAACCAGATCATGGAGTCTCGGATGACATGCGAGACATGTGGCGAAACTGGGCACTCGGCCAGCTCTTGCCCGTTAACTCTGGAGGATACGAACTTTGTTGGGACTAACAATCCCAACAACTCAGGATTCCGTCCTCAGCAGGGTTGGAATTCAAAGCCCAACCTTCCTTTTGGCCAACAACAAGGTATGAACTTTAATAATAATTTTTAGCCTACTTTAAAAGACCTAGTGTACAGCTAGAAACAAATTGATGACAACATTGGCAAAAAGTTCCTTGGCAATGATAAAAATTTGGAGTCCATGCCCACACAGCTAGAGGTTTAACTCTGTTATTAAAAACCAGTTGAGCTTCAATAAAATGATAGAAACTCAGGTAGCTCAGCTAGCCTCATCCTGCCCTAATGTTAACACGGGGAAACTACTTGGGCAACCGGAAGTTCTCCCGAAAGAAAATGTTAGTGAGGTAACTACGTGGACTAGAAAGTCCACGCAGAAGCCATCTGTTCCCAGGATGTAGGAACTCGGCGGAAGACCGTAATCGCCAGCCATACCAAAGTTGAAGACAAAGAGTAGGAGGAGGCCGTCGAATCCAACACTTCTGCTACCCGAGAAGACACCATGGAACCCCCTAGATCTTCACGAGAGTATCACGATACAACTGCCTTACCGTTTCTGGAATGGATAAGGAAGCCGGTGGCCGACGAGCAATTCGGCAAGTTCGTCGAGGTAATAATGAAGCTTTATGTCAACATACCACTTCTTGACGCTATGCAGGTGCCCACGTACGCCAAGTATATCAAGCATATTCTTGGGAACAAGAGGACTTTGCCCACCACCGAGGTTGTGCAGCTTACGGAAGAGTATAGCGCTGCTATACTCAATCCTTTCCCGGAGAAGAAGAAGGACCCATGATGCCCCACCATCACGTGTTCAATCAGAGCCCAATACTTCAAGAACGCTCTATGCGACTTGGGAGAAAGCGCCAGCGTCATGCCAAAGTTAGTTTATGATAAACTTAACCATCACGCGCTTGCCCCTACTGCCATGTGCTTGCAGCTAGCAGATCAATCGGCTCGCCATGAGGATCGCGGAGAATATTCGAGTGAAAATACGAAATTTTTTTGTCCCCGTCGATTTCGTCGTCCTCGACATGGAAGTCGACTCCAAGACCCCTCTCATTCTGGGAAGGCCGTTCTTGAGTACGGTGAATGCACACATTGATGTGGGAGTCAGAGAAATTCAGCTCAATCTCAACGGGCAGAAGGAGAAATTCATCTTCAGACCGAAGGTTGAGCAATGCTCCTAGGTCAAATCATTCAACCGGAAGAAGAAATCCGAGAAGGAGTCGGAGAAACCATCTCCCCCTTCCATGGAAGCCCTCATCGAATTAGTGGAAAGCATCCGCATTCGAGAGGAGATCAAGCTTCACAATCACAGGAATGCGAAGTGAAGAATCCAACGTAAGAAGTTCTTGGAATCGGAAAAGAAAGAGATCGAAGCAAAGCCCACTACCAAGAAGGTGTGGCGAAAAGTGTCATCGTTAGGGTCTCCTCCCAGTGTTGAGAAACGAACCTAAGGTATGGAGAGTCCCGCTCCAGACTCAAAACCTGAGCTCTAGCCATGAGGTACATGGTACGTATCCATTCTTACATTTGCATATAGGATAGTTTATTTCCTTGCACAAATTTTATTTTTCGCATAGGATGTTTAAATTTGAAGCAATGCATGTATAAATTTCAAACTTTTGCATTCACTAAAACCTCACAAAAAGTTTAGAAAAATTTTGGCCAAATAGTAGGCCGGCCGGCCCCACTCTTTCACTAACATGTCCAGGGGCAGCAAGGAGTGGGAATAATTGAGCTACAGGATGAAAGCTTCAGATGGCCGACAACTCCACGCGAGGGCAGCAGGCCGATCGGCTTCATCATGGCCGGCCGGCCAATCTCCTCCATCATCATCTTGTCACCACCAAACGTAGCATGATCACCTGCAGAGCTAGAGGCCTAGACCGCCGCCGTGGCTCAATGGCCGCCGTTGGGAGGCCGACCGACCAGTCCCAGGCTAGCCGGCTTGGCCTCTGTGCACGCCTATAAAAGCCAAGGACGATGACGTTCCTCAGCACACCAACAACTCAAGGTCACTTGAATCACCCTGAGTACGAGTTTCTCTCCTCCCTCTCTAAGCCTCCTTGCCTTAATCAAGCTCTTTTGAGCTAATTAAGTGAGGGACTTAAGTGCTAGCTCACCCCCAAACACAAATAAAAATTAGTAGTAGTCCTAATCCTGTCAGAAAACCAAAACACAAAAAAAATATATCCCTTGAATAATTTTGTGGCACGCAGAACGACGAATGCTTGTGGTGGCTTAACACCCCATAAGGACGACTAACACTAACCCTCTCCTTGATCATATTTTCCTTTGAGTATTTTGTGTGCTAATCATTTTGTAGGAACCATGTTGAAGAACGCCAAGGACAAGATCAAGAGGGCGCTTTCTTCCCGCTCAAAGAGTTCGCAGAGTTCATCATCCTCCCGGGATAATATGTCGGTCGACTCAGGTTGCCGTACTAATGTATCCTAGGAGGAGGAGGAAGCTCCCGCTGTCCCGAGAAGCCGTCTTCGCATCAGGGTCCTGACAATGATTGAGCAGATTGTCATCAGGAACGACTACGAACGGGATGCGCTCGAGCTGTTGAAGGGGCAGAGCTTTGCTCATGCCAAGGTATTCAAAACCCGCTTCCTCATCAAGATGGGACTGAAGCAAGATATGAACCGAGCATACACCGCCACCAGTTTGGAAGATTTCGCCGATGTCACCGAACCAGGTTCACACCTCTTGACCATAGAGTTCCTTATCTCGTTAAACGTTGAAGAAACCAATTCTGAAACGAAAATTTATTTTCATTTCTTTAACGAACAATTTGAAATGAGCCTAAAAAAGTTTAGCATCGCGTTGGGTTTTCACAAAAGATGTATCCTTGACCCCAACACGCTTGCTACAAACTACCAGTATGATCGTAGCTCTTGGTGGAGTTTAATCTTCGATGAACCTGTGAGTAGCAAGAACAGCATAGTCTCCATTCATAATCCTATTCTGAGGTTTCTTGCCATGTGGCTTGCCATGGTTGTGCACACTCATTCAGACCTTCACCTCTACAGCTTGCCCGAGCTGCAGTGTCTGTACGCTATGGTAAATAAGATTCATTTTTCACCCGTCAGGAGCATGATTGCTCATTGGCAGATGATGATCTCGGGTAAAGGCCCCATCGACATGACCTCTTTGGTCACTCGCCTTGCGAAATATGTCAGTGTGTTGGAAAATTCCCAGGTCACCTACTTGCCCCAGACGGAAGCGTACCAATATGAGGTCAGTCTCGAGCATTTTGTGCAAGAGCACATGATGCGTGAGGGGCCCGGAAACTCTCTTTTTATATGCTATCCCGGATATGATAGGGAGATCGAGCTCCCATGCCCGAGACTCTCTCTCTACTCGGTTAGGAAACTAACCTTGCAGATGGAAAAGAGAGAACCTGCACAGCGGAGTGTTGTAGGACCACAGACAAGGACCAGAACCAGGCACGATCAGCAGCAAACCGAGGCAGGAACGTCGCAGCAAACACCCCCAGTCAATGTCGCAGCACAGCCAGGACCATCCACATAGAATATGAGTTTCGAGGAGGCATATGGGTACTATACTCATGTCGACCCGAGCTCGTATCAAGCTGGCAGCAGTGCGGGATACGGCGGCGAACAAGGACCCTACTACTCTCTAGGTATTCATAGTTCTTATGGTCCGCAGGTTCGGACGGTTTGGCTATGAGGATCCGGTCATACAGAGTATCTCAGAGCTTTCAAGCCGCATCAACACCCTCGGTGTGCAGCAGCAA
This sequence comes from Panicum virgatum, assembly GCF_016808335.1. NCBI lineage: Eukaryota > Viridiplantae > Streptophyta > Magnoliopsida > Poales > Poaceae > Panicum > Panicum virgatum. The sequence goes on from NC_053136.1 coordinate 14,181,785, forward strand.
CAGATAAACGAAACCATCGCACACAACACTCATCTCACACAGGAGAACTGGGGGATGACGTCAGCCATGCAGTACGACGTCTCCAACATTTTCATGCACATGGGAATAGACTAGCTGTAACACCCTAATTTAAATTTCGGTATTTTACAATAAATTTAATATGCTCTATTTAATTTTCTAGGAATTTAATTGCTTAACCATGGATTTTATGGTTTATTTTAATTCCATAAGTAATTAAAATTAATCCTAGAGCTAACATGATTGTGCATTCATGCTGGAGCATTATTTTAATTGCTTGAGTGATTTAAGGTTTGAATTCAAATTCATTTGAATTCATTAGATTTGATTTTGGTTTGAAAAAGAATAAAAAAAGGAAAAAAAGAGAAAGGAGCAGCCAGCCCAGCCGGCCTGTTTCTTTCTTCCTTCTCTTCCCGCGCAGCCCACGCCGGCCCATTCCGCTCACCCCTCTCGCTGCCACTGATAGGCGGGCCCCACCTGTCAGGGCCGTCTTCTTCCTCGAACCGGACACGGGTTCGAACCCGAGTCTCGGCTGCGCCGTTCCGCCGCGACCCACTCTGGGCCTGCACGTCGAGGCCCAACCTCTGCCCTACCTGTGCGTCGCCTCCACCCTTGATCCTCAATCAAGCCGCAGCTGCCTCGCCCTCAAACCCTAGCTAGACCCGCCGCCGCTCGAGCTCCCCACACGCCGTGAAGTTTGCGGAGTCTATTCCGCCGCCACAGTGTCACACACTGCTCTTCAAGGACGCCCAGAGCTTCGCAGACGTCACCACTGCACACCTGTGCCCACCACTCTAGCCCTAGCCGCCGGACGCTGTCGAATTTGGCGCCCGAGCACCGCCACGGTAAGTTTGTCCTCGCAGGAATTCCTCGCCGTCGGTGTGCCTCGGACCTTCCTGACCCTCTTTCTGTCTTCGCAGCGCCGCACGCACCTTTTTCGCTGGATCGGGGCAACCAGAGCCGCACTCCCGCAGCCGCTCCACGAGATCCGCCGCACCACCATCCGCTCGAGCTCGCCGCCGGCCACCTCCGTCACCTATAGGACCGATCTAGACACCAAGTAAGCTTCACCTCGACCTCCTCTTTCTCCTAGGGTAGATCTAGTCGCACCTGGCCATTCTCAGAGGCCGGAACGCTGGTCTCCGGTGAGGCGCCGCTGCACACCATGGATGGCCGCCGAGGATAGAGGTCGCCGCCGTGCTGTAGCCCCGCGCAGAGACCTCAGTTAGGTTCGCCGTGTCATGAGCATCCTTCCAAGCCAACTCGCGCTCGGAGCCGTGCCTGGACGGCCAATTTCGGCCAAGTCTGGCGAGCCGCCGTGCCACCTCGTCGCCGAGCCCATGCTCTGCCGTGTCTGCGCCCAAGCCGATCTCGGCTTCGCATTTCCCGTGCCGCGCGCGTCCTCTCTGTCCAAACCGTGTTCAAAAACATGTCCGGAATCACGTTTACGCAGTACGCCAGCGAGTCCGCCGCCGCCCGCTGCCGCGAAAGCTCGTCGCCGACGACCAGCACCGCTGCCGTCCCCCCCCCAATTGTCCGGGCCGTCCGATCCTAAATGGCGATCGAGATTATAACGCGGCCAGATCAGATCTAAGCCACCCGATCCAGATCTGACGCCACTGTGCGTCGCCGACGGGTCAGTATCGGTCAGCGCTGACTCTTTTGCTAAAGAGCCCCCGCACTTTCTGGTAATCAACCCGTAGTCCACCCTAGTTCAAAAATAATTGCGAAACGACCCTTTCTTTTATGTTTTAGCCCCTGAAATTTTACAAAATAGAAACCGCCATCCTGGAGCTGTGTTTTTTCATGCTAGCCCTCAGATCTAATGTTTAATTACATTTTAGTCCTTACTTTCTTTGTCCAGAGCCCTTTTATTTTCAAATCTTTCGCAGATAAGCCCCTGGAGACTATTTTAGCCATATCTTTCTCGTTTTAACTCCGATTTAGGTGGTTTTTGCGCTCACGTGATCGTGACAGCACGTAAATTTATTTTAAACCAGTTTTACGTCCTGTTTTTATGTAATGGTATACTGTTTCTTATCTTTGTCTTTTGTTTGCATGTATATGTGTGTATGTAGATGCTTGTATGACGCTGTGATCGTGAGTAGACATTGCGCCGCCGGTAGAGTTCGAGGGACCCTCTCCTGACGTGGTTGAGCAGCAGGGAAACTTTAAGGAAGGCAAGTACAACATGAACACCACCCAATAACTTTAATTGACTTTCAAATGCATGTTTAATCTTGTATACCTATAAGGATTGTACCTAGCTACTTTTTACCTCTATGATATACCTTTGGGATGCATATGGTTAGGTCATGCTAGGTGCTGCTCTTTCACACATGTCCTTTGTTAATTAATTCTGTTAATGGTTCTATGCAACTTAATTCTGGCGCATGGCCCTCTGTGCTGATGTGCTTGAGTGGTTCATATCTCATTAAAATATGTAACACCCTAAAATCAATTTAGGCACCCAAGTAAATTTGCTTAAATTTTGTGCAATACGTTAAGGTTTTACTCATTTTTTTTAATTGTTAGTGCATTGTTCGTGAATTTAAATAAATTACTTAGCCATAAAAATAAATATAAGGAAAAATAGGTTCTTGTGCATCCATACTACCTTTGCATTGTTTTGTTGTTTGTTGTTCAATTTGAATTCGAATTCCTTGAGTTTGAATTTGAATTGAATTTGTTTGAGTTGGTTTGGAAAAAAGAAAAAAGAAATCTCGTTTCGGCCCAAAACCGCCCAGCCAGCCTGTTTCCCTTTCTTCCCCGCGCCGCCCTGCTCCCTCTTCCGGCCCAACCCGCGCGCTCCGTTCCTCCCCTCCTTTCCCGGCACGGTCCGCCGCTCTTCACTCGTGTTCCGACGATGACGGGTGGTCCCCACCAGTCAGGGTCTCCCCCTACCTCTCGCTCGTGCCGCGCCTCTGCTCTTGGCCCGCGGCCGCACCATGCCGCTGCCTGTGGGCCTCCACCCGAGCTGACTGACCCCGGGGACCCCCTGCAGCTCTCCGCGCGCACGCTCCCGACACGGACCCGCTGTCCCGCAAGCCCGCAACCGCACTGGACTCTGCTTCGAGTCCGACCGATGCACGCCTCCCGACGCCCTAGGCTCGCATGCCGAGGTTGCCCAGGGACCCCTATAAATAGCACTGCCTCTGCCCCTAGATCCTCAACCCTCGCAGCCACCGCCTCCGCCCGCACAGTAAACCCTAGCTCTGCACCTATTCGCCATCGCCGAGCTCTGTTCCACCGCCGCGCAGCCATTCCGCCGTCGCCTGGTCCATCTCGACCCCCGCCGGAGCTTCGCATCACAGTGAGGGTCCTCTCCGAACCGTTCTTCCTCTCTTGTTCCCTCTGTGTCATGCACAATAGCTCACCGGAGTAAAACCCTGCCGCCGTTCGCCGCCGTGCTTGCGCCCCGCCGTGCAACTGCCCAGCGCAGATGCTCCATTGAGTTCCCCATGTCGCGCATAGTCTTCCAGTGCAAACCGCGTTCGAAGCCGAGCCCGAATACACGTTTTCCCGTTACTCCGGTGACGCGCCGCTGCTCGTTGCAGCCGGCGCCACCGCCCCGCGTCCCCTTTAAACCCTAGGCCTCGGATCCGTATCCAACGGATCGGATCTGATCTAATCTAGAGCCGCCCGATGTCGATCTAACGGCCCAGATCTGATCCACCTAGGTCAATACCGGTCAACCATGGTGTTTTTGCAAAAGAAACCCTGCAGTTTTCGAAAATCAACCCGCAGTCCACCTCAGTTCAAAAATATTTACAAGTCAGCCCTTTATTTTCTGTTTTAGCCCCTGAAGTTTTCTAAAATAAAACCCGCCATCCTTAACCTGAGTTTCTTTGCGTCAACCCCTGCGTTTAAGGTTTATTTACATTTTTGTCCTCGGTTTCTTTACCCATAGCCGTTTTTTCTTTTAAATCATTCACAGTTTAGCCCCTGGAACCTTGTGTTAGCCCTAACTTCTCCGTTTTAACTCCGTTTTCATCCGTTTTTGCGCTTACATGACCGTTGTGACATATACAATAGTTTTATAATGTTGTTTCTTTCTGTTTACATTGTACGGTGCACTGTTTCTTATCTTTTGCAATTGTTTGCTTGTATGTGCTCGTGTGTGCGTTAGACGGTGAGCCGTTCGAGGAACGTCAAGAGCAAGGTTTCGAGGAGCCCGAGCAGCATCAGCAGTGCTTTGACGAAGGCAAGTGGTCCTTGATCATATTCCAGTCCCAATAATTCACAAACACACATTTACTTTATATGCATGCATGTGTTTATAATATGATGGATCCCAAATTAAGGATATGCCTAGTTTTGTTTATCCTTCCTTGATCAAACTTGGGTTATTTATTTATTATTGGGTAGTATTGCTAGTTGCTTATACTTTTGGGTTATGTTTGGTTTAAGATAAAATAAACTTTATACTTGTTTTACTTCATGTTTGCGATGGTTTAATATTGTTAAACAAGATCATATGTTTAATCGGAACATGGAGAACCACCCAGGAAAACAGTGCAACCACAATACTATATGGCTCTGGTCTTGGATAATTAATTAGAGACTCTAGCTTATGACAATCTTACCGAAAGGGCAAGAGCGGATGCATCGACGGGGTATAACTCAGTCCTCTTGAGGTTTTGTTTTGTGGTACTTGGCTAAGGTACCTCCTCATTAGGAAGTGTTATGACCGCTTTGGATTGAAACCTTAGCGGATTGTCATAGGTTAGGAAATCTTTGTAAAGGCCTCGTAGTGTCCCTATGCAATCACACCTCGGAAGTGTGGTATTGTGCCTAGCTAGCACAGCGTGGTTGGGTTCAAGGTTCTTTGGAACTTTTACGCGAATTGTGGGTAAAGTGTACAACCTCTGCAGAGTGAAAACTGATATATCAACCGTGCTCACGGTTACGAGCGGCTTGGACCCTCACATGATAATAGAACTCGAAGATGATTCTAAATCGATGTTCTTACTTATGGTTTTTATTAATGGTTATTTCATATATCTTTGTGTGTTAATGGTATAAACTTATACTTAGTTAACGCTTGCTAATAAAACTTGATCAACTAAAATTGCTTACTGCAGTTGAACCATGTCAGCTTTCCTTGGTTATAGTCTTGCATGTATTTATGGTTTTTCCTACCACTTGTTGAGTACCAACCATAAGCGTACTCACCCTTGCATAATCGCTGCTTAGAACAAGAGATCTGTCCGGAGTTTTTTGAAGACTTTGAAGAGTTCTAGGCGTATGTCTCCCAGTCAACTGCCTGTGAAGATGAAGTCCGCTGCTATAGTTAACGTTTGCTTGTTTGCTTAAGTTTAAGACTGTCGGTAATGTAATAAAGTACTTTAATACTCTCTTTCGTTATGACAATGTTTCAGATATACTTATGACGTCTATCATATGTGTGGAACTTGATCCTGGCGCACATATGAGATGCATTCAGTTTATTTCTTAAACCGGGTGCGACAGAAGTGGTATCAGAGATGTGTTGACAGTAGGACGTTAGCCTAGTTAGCAATGGTCGAATTTAAGGTTTATTTTGCTTAGTAGCCTAGCTTTCTGCATGCTTTTTTTTGAAAAATTGCTTAATTCCTTGATTATATTACTATTATCTCATCCTTGGACATTTTCAAATTCCATTTTGCTTTAAGGTTATCTATAGCATATTTCTAAATACCCTCTCTTTTGCGCTATCCTCGCTTTTTGCTACAGATGGTCAGAACCAAGTTGACCGCCCGCAAGAGCACCCGTGGACCGCCTCATCCGATCCAGCATCCCCAGGAGACGACCGAGCCAGAAGAGTCCAATCACGTTCCAGAGTTCGTGATGGTCGACGACAACGACGCCAGTGTCAACTTCGACGGCCACCACGAAGGAGAATGGGTGGACACTGAAACAGAGGAGGAGCCCATGGAGCTGCCTGAAGACCATCCAGCCGCCGCTGAAGACAGTGGGGAGGAGGACACAGCGAAAGGGAGTAGTCCTGATCCAGATGCTGCGGAAGGAGAAGATGCACCAGGAGACAGTAGTGATGACCCAGCTGCACCCGAAGATGGTGGCAATGATCCAAACGATGATCCAGAGACAGCCACCGTAGCAGACACTCCGCCGCCAGAGCCATATTATGAGAAGGAAGTGCACCACCTGGACTTTGCTGAAGGTCCAATCCCCACACTTCTCTGGAGGGCCATGCAGAGGATTGGCTTTCCACTGAGGCCACGATATGAAGCTCACTTATACAAGAGTGCAAAGCAGGAGGAAGAGTGGATAGTAGCAGTGGTGATCAGCGTTCCGGATGAGAAGTACGGCAGCCGGAAGGTGTACTACAAGCACTTCGACGATGTGCCGAGGAGGATATTGGAGGCAGGGACTAGTGAAGCAGCCAGGAGAGCTCTCTACTCTCTCTGTCACATCTACAAAGAGGAACTCTAGGGCACTGAGTTTCGGCAGTTTTCACGCCGCAGGAAGGGAACCACCGGCGCTCAGATTCCTGCTTCAACCCCTGGAGAAGGAAGCTTACTCATGGACACTACACAAGAGTTGGTAGCCACCCTTACCACTGATTTGCATGCCACTGGAGCCGAGATCCAAGAAACCAAGAGGAAGTTGTGGCAGATGATCCGTGAGAAGGCGATTCTGGAGGCCCAGCTGAAGGGAGATCAGGAGCTACCTCCAGAATACGACAGTGACGAGCCCATTGAGAACCGTGCAGTGTCACCTCCCCACAAGGCCTTCACTACGGAGAGCCCGGCTACCGCACCTGCTACCGTTAGAAGTGATAGGTTTAAGAGTCTAAGTTAGGAGAGTCATAGTTTTTTAAGAGTCTTTTTGTAATCGCTAGTACGAATGATCTTGATAGTGTGTTTAAGTTTGGTTATTTGTTTATGTGCTTGGTTTTGTGAGAATGTTTGATTTGGGTCTTTGTAATGATTGTGATATAATTGCGGAGTGATGACCACAATTATATCAAGTTTAATAAAGATAGATAGTTAGCAAAGCTTCGGGTTACCTTTTTACTTATTTTTCCATCAATATCTTGTCCTTACTCCTATCTTTTTGCCATAATTAGTTTCATGAGTCTCACTTTTCTAACCGATCAGATGGTAAACACTAGGTCCGGATCAGGAGTCGATCAGCCCGCAGTGCCGCGTCGGAGAACGAGCAACAACAACACCGCCCCCAGTTCTCCACAGCACCAACAACATCCAGCACCGCCAACAGGGATGGAGCAGTTTCTCGCCGCCCAGACTCAGCTGCTGACCAACATGGCAAACACTATCGCCAATATGCAGGCTCAGATGAACCAAGCCCAGATGAACCAAGCTCCACCACCACCTCCACCCCCAGCTAGAGACAGACACAGGGAGTTCATGAGTCACAAGCCTCCCACATTCTCTCACTCAACAGATCCTCTACAAGCTGATGACTGGATCAAGACAGTGGAGAAGATGTTGAACATAGTCTAGTGCACTAACAGGGAAAAGGTCCTTTACGCTTCTGGCAGATTGGAAGGAACTGCCTCAGATTGGTGGGATGCTTACACCGCAGCTCATGCCGACCCCAATACCATCACCTGGCAAGAGTTCAGGAGCAAGTTCAGGGAGCAGCACATACCCAAGGGTCTTATGAAGCTCAAGAAACAAGAGTTCCTTGCACTGAAACAGGGAACAATGTCTGTGTGTGAGTATCGGGACAAGTTCATCCAGCTGTCTCGTTACGCCCTAGGGGAAGTAGTAGATGATGAGGAGAAGCAGGACCACTTCAGGAATGGTTTTAATAGTCCTATCAGGTATCAGCTACTGGTTCACACCTTTGAGAACTTTCAGAAGATGGTGGATAATGCTATCGTGGTAGAACATGCTCGCAAGGAGATGGGCGAGCAGAAGAGGAAATTTGAGTCGTCAAGGCAGTACAACAATAACTCACGCCCTCACTTCATGCCTCCGCAAGGAACACCTTTTCGCACTGGAGGACAGAGTGCCACCTACGGGCAGAACTAGTACCAGCGCCCCAATCAGCAGAACTAGCAGCAGCAGGCTCAGAGAGCCGGTCAGTCAGTGCAGTGCCCTAGCTTCCCTCAGAACCGTCAGAACACTCATGTTGGGACACTTGTGAGGAACAACACCCCTGTTCCCGCTGGAGGTAACACGTGCTTTAGATGTAGCGAGATTGGTCACTACACCAATCGCTGTCCCAAGGGGAATACCCAGAAGACTCCAAGCCAGTTCAACAACAGTGGACAGAGGCAGACTCCGCAGCAGCAATAGCCCGGGAATCACAGCTCGGCGCCGTAGAGCAACAATGGCCAGCAGAACTACGTCCACAGGCGTGTGAATCATATGGCTGCGGAGACCGCTCAGGAGGCTCAGGGCGTGGTGTTCGGTATGTTCCTAGTCAACTCAGCCCCCGCATCAGTTTTATTTGATTCTGGAGCATCGCATTCTTTTATTTCCGCCGAGTATGTTGCTAAGTACTCCATACCATTATGCACCATGCCTAGTTCCATGTTAGTTAATTCACCTGGAGGAAATATGAGGGCTGTGTATCAGTGTCTTGGGGTAAAAATACAGATTATGGGAAGGGAATTCTGTGCAAATCCGATAATATTACAGTCCAGTGGTATTGACATTATTCTCGGAATGTGATGGTTGACAAAGTATGATGTAGTTATTTATTGTTCCAAGAGGACAGTGCTTCTCACTAGTTCAGAAGGTGAACGGTTTGAGTTTGTGGCAACACTCCCGTCGGCAACAGACTGTGCAGTGAATCAGCTGAAGATAGATTCGATTGAGGACATCAGAGTGGTGTGCGAATACCCGGACGTCTTTCCCGATGACTTACCAGGTATGCCACCTGAACGCGATATTGAATTCCTCATCGATCTTTTACCTGGTACTGCACCAATTGCTAAGAGACCATATAGAATGTCGGTGAATGAATTAAAGGAACTTAAGAAATAGCTAAGGGAATTATTAGATAAACAGTTCATTCGTCCTAGTTCTTCACCTTGGGGAGCACCTGTGATATTCGTCGAGAAGAAGGATGGTACACAGAGAATGTGTGTGGATTATAGAGCTCTGAATGAGGTTACCATCAAGAACAAGTATCCATTGCCTCGTATAGAAGATTTGTTCGATCAGTTGAAGGGAGCCAGAGTATTCTCTAAGATTGACTTGAGGTCAGGGTATCATCAGTTGAGGATACGACCCGCAGATATTGCCAAGACCGCTTTTACTACCAGATATGGACTCTATGAGTACACAGTGATGCCATTCGGGTTATCCAATGCCCCAGCATATTTCATGTATCTAATGAATAAGGTGTTCATGGAGTATCTTGACAAGTTCATGGTGGTATTTATTGATGATATTCTGGTATATTCCAAGAGTGAGGAAGAGCACGGGGAACACTTGAGGCTTGTTCTGTAGAAACTCAGGGAAAATCAGTCGTATGCTAAACTCAGTAAGTGTGAGTTCTGGTTGAGTAAAGTCTCGTTTTTGGGACATGTTATCACAGAAGGAGGTATTGCAGTGGATCCAGGGAAGGTCAAGGATGTGTTGAAATGGGAACCGCCAAGGACAATTTCAGAAACCCGGAGCTTTCTAGAACTTGCCGGTTACTACAGAAGTTTTATTGAAGGCTTCTCTAAGATAGTGAAACCTCTTACGTCACTACTAGAGAAGGATAAGAATTTCATATGGTCAGAGGCATGTCAGAGTAGCTTCGATGAGTTGAAAAAGAGGTTGACTACCGCACCCGTATTGGTTATGCCAGATATTTACAAGAGTTTTGACATCTATTGTGATGCTTCTAAACAAGGCCTTGGTTGTGTATTGATGCAAGAAGGACATGTGCAGAACTATCTGACACATGATCTGGAATTAGCAGCAGTGGTACATGCTCTAAAGATATGGAGGCACTATTTGTTGGGACACAAGTGTCAGATATACACCAATCACAAGAGTCTGAAATATATTTTCACTCAGAATAACCTCAACCTCAGACAACGACGGTGGTTAGAGCTCATAAAGAATTATGACCTAGAAATACATTATCATCCAGGGAAGGCAAATGTGGTTGCCGATGCCTTGAGTCGCAAAAGCTATGTTAATGCGACGATGATCAGCCGGATGCCTCAGGAATTGTGTAAAGAGTTTGAACGACTCAACCTGGGGTTCATTGCTCATACGGAAGGAATTACTATAGAAGTGGAGCCGACTCTAGAACAGGATATACGGAAGGGTCAGCTTAAGGATCCTAAAATTCAGGGGACAAAGGAGATGATGGAAGCAGGCAAGGCACCTGACTTACTGAAGATGAACATAGAACGGTGTGGTTCTAGAAGAGAATAGGTGTGCCCGATGTGGATGACATTCGCGAGAAGATTTTGCAGGAAGCTCATGACTCGCCTTATTCTATCCACCCTGGCAGTACCAAGATGTATCAGGATTTAAAGGAGAGATATTGGTGGTATGGCATGAAGCGTGATATTGCAGCTCATGTGGCAATATGTGATGTGTGTCAGAGAGTCAAGGCAGAACAGCAGAGACCAGCCGGATTATTATAGCCATTGAAGGTGCCAGAATGCAAGTGGGAAGAAATTGGTATCGATTTCATCGTGGGATTGCCACGCACACGGGATGGTTATGATTCTATATGGGTCATAGTGGATTGTTTGACCAAAGTAGCTCACTTCATTTCGGTGAAGACCACCTACACAGGAGCACGACTAGCAGAGCTATATATCTCCCGAATTGTGTGTTTGCATGGGGTACCTAAGAATATAGTGTCAGACAGAGGTACTCAGTTCACATCATGATTTTGGCAGAAGTTGCATGAGTCAATGGACACGAAGTTGAATTTCAGCTCCGCTTATCATCCGCAGACTGATGGGCAAACTGAAAGGATGAACCAAGTGTTGGAGGATATGCTTAGGGCTTGTGCCCTAAAATATGGAGGTAGTTGGGATAAGAGTTTACCGTTTACAGAGTTTTCCTACAACAACAGCTATCAGGCCAGTTTGAAGATGGCACCGTTTGAGGCACTGTATGGCAGTAAGTGCAGAACCCCGTTGTATTGGAGTGAAACAGGTGAAAGTCAGTTGTTTGGACCCGAGATCATTAAAGAGGCTGAACGACAGGTACAGGTTGTCCATGAGAATCTGAAAGTGGCTCAGTCCAGATAGAAAAGATACGCGGATACACGAAGACGGGAGTTGACCTTTGAAGAAGGAGAATTTGTGTATCTGAAAGTGTCACCTATCAGAGGTTTGCGCAGATTCAAGGTCAAAGGGAAGTTGTCACCGCATTACATTGGCACATTCAGGATCTTGGAATGGAAGGGCGAGGTAGCCTACCAGCTAGAGCTACCTGCGCGACTATCAGATGTGCACAATGTGTTCCACATATCACAGTTGAAGAGATGTTTGAGGGTACCAGAGGAACAGTTGCCACTAGAGGAGTTGGATGTGCAGGATGATTTGACTTACACCGAGTACCCGGTCAAAATCCTGGACACATTGGAGAGGATCACTCGGAGTAAGAAGATTCGGATGTGCAAAGTTCAGTGGAGTCACCATGCAGAAGATGAGGCCACATGGGAACGAGAGGATGAGTTACAGGCAGAATTTCCCCATCTCTTTGCTAGCCTAGCCAAATCTCGAGGACGAGATTCCTTTTAAAGGGGTAGGTTTGTAACACCCTAAAATTCAATTTAGGCACCCAAGTAAATTTTCTTAAATTTTGTGCAATACGTTAAGGCTTTACTCTTTTTTTTTGAATTGTTAGTGCATTGTTCGTGAATTTAAATAAATTACTTAGCCATAAAAATAAATATAAGAAAAAATAGATTCTTGTGCATCCATGCTGCCTTTGCATTGTTTTGTTGTTTGTTGTTCAATTTGAATTCAAATACCTTGAGTTTGAATTTGAATTGAATTTGTTTGAGTTGGTTTGGAAAAAAGAAAAAAGAAATCTCGTTTCGGCCCAAAACCGCCCAGCCAGCCTGTTTCCCTTTCTTCCCCGCGCGGCCCAGCTCCCTCTTCCGGCCCAACCCGCGTGCTCCGTTCCTTCCCTCCTTTCCCGGCCCGGTCCTGTAACATATCAGCCCATTGGGCCAGTGGGCCGCGGCACAGTAGCCTTTAGTCCCAGACTGAATAACGGAAGGGAACCGAACCAGCTTAAATAGCCGGTCGCGGGAAGCGTATTAATTCCGGATCGATCTTTTTGCGCGAAGCGAGGACGAAAGCGCAAGAGAATTAATTAGCAGGTGTGATCTACTCAACGTGTAGAGTAGATCTTAGCCGTTATCCCGGGCCGGGTCGTTACATTAGTATCAGAGCCGACTCTCGCGGTTTCACGGGTTGGTGTGGGTCACGATACCAGCATGTATACGGACATGTGCAGGTCAGTGCGCGGGCATCGAGGATGCGCCGTTAGTACTGGACGCACAGACGAGTACATGTGTTGATTGGCACTAGGACATACAGTCGTGGCCAAGAGAGGAGATCCTGGTCCTGTGTCCCGTGTGGGTAAGCTGGTTCGATGATTCGACGGGGACGTCGAATTCTAAAGGGTGGGTGATTGTAACAGATCAGCCCATTGGGCCAGTGGGCCGCGCGGTACTGTAGCAGCATGTTACTGTAGCGCCGCATCACAGTAGCCTTTAGTCCTAGACTGAAAAACGAAAGGGAACCGAACCAGCTTAAATAGCCGGTCGCGGGAAGCGTATTAATTCCGGATCGATCTTTTTGCGCGAAGCGAGGACGAAAGCGCAAGAGAATTAATTAGCAGGTGTGATCTACTTAACGTGTAGAGTAGATCTTAGCCGTTATCCCGGGTCGGGTCGTTACAGGTCCGCCGCTCTTCTCTCGCGTTCCGCCGATGACGGGTGGTCCCCACCTGTCAGGGTCTCCCCCTACCTTCCGTTCGCGCCGTGCCTCTGCTCTTGGTCCGCGGCTGCACCATGCCGCTGCCCGTGGGCCTCCGCCCGAGCTGATTGACCCCGGGGACCCCCCTGCAGCTCTCCGCGCGCACGCTCCCGACGCGGACCCGCTGTCCTGCAAGCCCGCAACCGCACCAGACTCTGGTTTGAGTCCGACCGAAGCACGCCTCCCGGCGCCCTAGGCTCGCACGCCGAGGTTGCCCAGGGACCCCTATAAATAGCACCGCCTCCGCCCCTAGATCCTCAACCCTCGCAGCTGCTGCCTCCGCCCATGCAGTAAACCCTAGCTCCGCGCCTGTTCGCCATCGCCGAGCTCTGCTCCGCTGCCACGCAGCCGTTCCACTGTCGCCTGGTCCATATCGACCCCCGCCGAAGCTACGCATCATGGTGAGCATCCTCTCCAAACTGTTCTTCCTCTCTTGTTCCCTCTGTGTCATGCACAATAGCTCACCGGAGTAAAACCCTGCCGCCGCTCGCCGTCGTGCTCACGCCCCGCCGTGCAACCGCCCCGCGCAGATGCTCCATCGAGTTCCCCGTGTCGCGCGTAGTCTTCCCGTGCAAAAACTGCGTTCGAAGCCGAGCCAGGATACACGTTTTCCCGTTACTCCGGCGACGCGCCGCCGCTCGCTGCAGCCGGCGCCGCCGCCCCATGCCCCCTTTAAACCCTAGCCCTCGGATCCGGATCCAACGGATCGGATCCGATCTAATCTAGAGCCGCCCGATGTCGATCTAACGGCCCAGATCTGTTCCACCTAGGTCAATACCGGTCAACCATGGTGTTTTTGTAAAAGAGACCCTGCAGTTTTTGAAAATCAACCCGCAGTCCAACTCAGTTCAAAAATATTTACAAGTCAGCCCTTTATTTTCTGTTTTAGCCCCTAAAGTTTTCTAAAATAAAACCCGTCATCCTTAACCTGAGTTTCTTTGCATCAGCCCCTGCGTTTAAGGTTTATTTGCATTTTAGTCCTTGGTTTCTTTACCCAGAGCCTTTTTTCTTTTAAATCATTCACAGTTTAGCCCCTGGAACTTTGTTTTAGCCCTAACTTCTCCGTTTTAACTCTGTTTTAAACTATTTTTTGCGCTCACGCAATCGTTGCGACATATACAACAGTTTTTATAATGTTGTTTCTTTCTGTTTACATTGTATGGTGTACTGTTTCTTATCTTTTGTAATTGTTTGCTTGTATGTGCTCGTGTGTGCGTTAGACGATGAGCCGTTCGAGGAACGTCGGGAGCAAGGTTTCGAGGAGCCCGAGTACCACCAACAGTGCTTTGATGAAGGCAAGTGGTCCTTGATCATATTCCAGTCCAAATAATTCACAAACATACATTTACTTTATATGCATGCATGTGTTTATAATATGATGGATCCCAAATTAAGGATATGCCTAGTTTTGTTTATCCTTTGTTGATCAAACTTGGGTTATTTATTTTTTGTTGGGTAGTATTGCTAGTTGCTTATACTTTCGGGTTATGTTTGGTTTAAGATAAAACAAACTGTATACTTGTTTTACTTCATGTTCGTGATGGTTTAATATTGTTAAACAAGATCATATGTTTAATCGGAACATGGAGAACCACGTAGGAAAACAGTGCAACCACAATACTATATGGCTCTGGTCTTGTCTAATTAATTAGAGACTCTAGCTTATGACAATCTTACCGAAAGGGCAAGAGGGGATGCATCGACGGGGTATAGCTCGGTCCTCTTGAGGTTTTGTTTTGTGGTACTTGGCTAAGGTACCTCCTCATTAGGAAGTGTTATGACCGCTTTGGTTTGAAACTGTAGCGGATTGTCATAGGTTAGGGAATTTTTGTAAAGGCCTCGTAGCGTCCCTATGCAATCACACCTCAGAAGTGTGGTATTGTGCCTAGCTAACACAGTGTGGTTGGGTTCAAGGTTCTTCGGAACTTTTACTCGAATTGTGGGTAAAGTGTACAACCTCTGCAGAGTGAAAACTGATATATCAGTCGTGCCCACGGTCACGAGCGGCTTGGACTCTCACATGATAATAGAACTCGAAGATGATTCTAAATTGATGTTCTTACTTATGGTTTTTATTAATGGTTATTTCATATATCTTTGTGGGTTAATGGTATAAACTTATACTTAGTTAATGCTTGCTAATAAAACTTGATCAACTAAAATTGCTTACTGCAGTTGAACCATGTCAGCTTTCCTTGGTTATAGCCTTGCATGTATTTATGGTTTTTCCTACCACTTGTTGAGTACCAACCATAAGCGTACTCACCCTTGTATAATCGCTGCTCAGAACAAAAGAACTGTCCAGAGTTTCCTAAAGACTTTGAAGAGTTCTAGGCGTATGTCTCCCAGTCTACTGCCTGTGAAGATGAAGTCCGCTGCTATAGTTAACGTTTGCTTGTTTGCTTAAGTTTGAGACTGTCGGTCATGTAATAAAGAAGTCCGCTGCTATAGTTAATGTTTGCTTGTTTGCTTAAGTTTGAGACTGTCGGTCATGTAATAAAGTACTTTAATACTCTCTTTCATTATGACATTGTTTCGGATATACTTATGACGTCTATCATATGTGTGGAATTTGATCCTGGCGCACATATGAGATGCATTCGGTTTCTTTCTTAAACCAGGTGTGACAAAATATGTTTTTTAGCAACATGGTTTAGGGGGTTGGCACAGTGCTTAGTGCTTGGCTAGCCACTCTCTATAAGGACTGGTTCATAGAGCGACAACCTGGGACAACCACACGGTCTTGGCTTACTAATTAGGTCATTTTGGTTCGGGAGTAACTTGCCTGTGGGGCAAGAGGGGTGGTAAGATTCTGTGGCCCTCATGCTACTTGGGTTGAGTGTGTTGTGTGCTTCTCCCCTCGAGGCTTGCTCCACAGTTGCTGAACCTGAACCCTTAGCGGTTACACCTTACCAACGTGATCTTTGTAACGGCCTCGTAGTGCGCTTGCTAGTCATCTCATCTAAGGCATTGGGGTGAACCACTAGCGTAGCTCACGACTTGTGGGTAAAGATGTGCAATCTCTCGAGAGTGTAAAACTGATATATCAGCCGTGCTCACAGTTATGAGCGGCCCAGATCCTTCTTTTGATTAGTGGGGTGTTTATGGTGGTTTTGGTTTTGGTTCCAGTTTAGTTGTATCTTTAATATGGATTTATTATTTATGCAATCTTTTGGGTTAATGGTTTAATTACTCACTTGTAGTAAATAGCTATTAATAAAATTTGATCAACTCAAAAGCTAATGCAGTTGAGTCGTCCAACCTTAGAGCCTCATAGTTTGTGATATACTTGTTGAGTACAAGTTGTTGTACTCACACTTGCTTCCTTTAAATTTTTGTTGGGAAAATATTCGACCGCTGCTCAGTTGCTGGAGATGTGGAGGAGTATACGCAGGACTTCGACGAGTTCTAGGCGCTTTGTCTCCCAGTTGACGACCCTGTGACGCCCACGTTATCATTAGATTTATGCTTCCGCTGTGTTATGTTAAAGACTTATGTTGTTATGTAATAATGAATTAATAAACATTATGTAACTCTTTATTCGATGCCATGTGACTGTGATATCATTGTAATTTTATCCTATATATGCAAGACTTGATCCTGGTGCATATATAGCTTGCGCGGTTCGTTCTTTTTGGAACCGGGTGTGACACTATCACCCCAGCAGTACAATCAACCAGCGCAGGAAGACCCCGTCCAGGAAGACTCTGATGAGGAGGAAGAGGAAGACCCCGAGGAGTAAGGGCAGAATTCTGATGAGGAGGACTGAGCTTCATCGAAGCTTGAGGGGATCGCATCGTCAGGTAAGTCGTCATACCCATTCATTCTTTCCGAAGCCATACTTTGAATGAAACCCTTATGAGTGGAAATCCGTGTAAACTCTTATCTTGGAAATGATGAATAGTTGCTCTGTTCGTGCCTCGTATGTGCCTCGTTTATAGCTTTTTACTCTCCTAGTATCAGAACTAGTTGGCACATAAGTAGTTCCACAAAAATCTAGATGTGTGGGACCATGAGCTTAATTTCTAAAGTCTAAGTTGTTGTGGGATTTGAGATAGCCCAAACCGGAATACATTGCTTGCTCTAAGTAGGAAACCTCTCGAAATTCTTTTTAAAACTAAATCATGCTAAAGGTTCCCCCCTTTGGTTTAAATGACTTATCCAGAGCCATACAAGTTTATTTCATGAACCACTATGAGCTATTTTGAGTTACTTGGAGCTTTGTCGAATGGTGTGTCTGCTCAAGGAATGGTAATTGTCATCTACTAATCTTTCTCCTTCGCGTACCCATTATTTGCTAGCCTCAAAACGTCTGGTGTGTCAATTACATACTCCGGGTATTGATATCCACCCTCATTAGACAAATTCCTCCGCAACTACAAAACCCAAATTCTCCACAGTGTACCCGTTCATCCCAAAAAGGTCTTGCCGTCCAAAAACTCCAAGAAATTCAAAATCCTATCAGCAGGGAGTATGGAGTACCCTCTTTCAAAAAAAAGGGAAAAGAAGATCTCATACTCCATTCCAAAAGAGTTGCAAAATATGGAGTTTAAATAAAAAGACCAAATTCCATCCAAGTGTGAGTTCATTTCTCCCACCCCTGGACATTGTATCCTCCATAAGATCAGGATTTGACCAAGTACCAACCTTTTGCGGATCACTCTTCGGCTCGGCATTACAAATAACCAAGGTATGCAAAACTCTCCCTACCTACAAAACTCTACATATTAACCTTAGAATAGGAACAAGATGGTCAATACTCTCCGATCATAAGTGAAGAGCATACACCTTGAGTGACTCGAGAGTACCATTGGGGAACCTAAACCTATTTTGAAAAACTTACAAAAATTCCGAGTTAGGAACCTGAACAGGCAGCAGAAAATATTTGGGTAAAGGTTGTTCAGTCCTTTGACCGCTCCAAACAGAGGAATGAAAAGAGAACAAGCCCGATCCTCCAGAATCTTAGGTATGAGCCAACTTATTCACATTATATAGGGGAAGAGTAATATGTTGTGCACAAGGTACCTGCAGGGAGTGAACATCGATGCAACTCTTGATCCTCCAAGCCTCAGTTTGAGCTTTGCTCGAGGACGAGCAAAAGTTTAAGCTTGTGGGGGTGTTGACGGCAATTATTTCACATTTTGACCGTCAACTTCTCAGGAATAAATTGAGCTTTACACTACGTTCCATTCATATTTTATTTAATTCTAATGAGTTCCAAAAGTTTTGGATGAGTTTAGATTTCAGGAACAAGTGTGCCAAAACTGAAGGAAAATGGGTGAAATCCCAGACCGCCCAGCCTACCTCAGGCCGGTCGGCCTAGCACCCCCACACACATGACCATGTCTTCGATCTAGGGGCAATGTGACATGTCTACAATGCCTCTGAGTCGTGGATTGGATGTCGGTTGGATCAAATGGACCGAAAGGCATTGGCAAGGATCAAAGGACCCACAAATCAACACAAACCCAAGAACAAGGTAGTGATCCACCACCCTGGAGAAATCACAACCATCAAGACGCAATATCGATGGAACGGAGGGCTAAAACATGCCAAAGGTAGGCCGCCCGGCCTCCCCCAGGCCGGCCAGCCTATCACCCCCCTGAGTCAAGGCCAAGCAACTGTCAACCACCTCAAGGAGCAGATCAAAGCCACTGTCCAAAGGTCAGCGGCCACATGGCAGGATCCCTAGGCCGGCCGGCCAAGGGGAGGCCGGCCGGCCCCACTTTACAGCGGCTCAACCTCGGGCTTGGCGTGGAAGTTAAGCACACTGACTACACTTGCTTACAACTGACGCACCTATCATTACCGACCCAGGAGCACTATAAATAGGCAGCTCATCCTCATTTGTAAAGATACACCACAAGGAGATCTTCTCTCTTCACTTTCTAGAGTAGGTTATTAGCTTGGGAGTTAGAGTCGAGTCGAGCTTGTCTCGGGGTTGCGGAGTCGTCGAAAGTCTGGTATAACTCTTGTATCTTTTTTTTGACTTTATCAATATAAGTTATCTTCTTTACTTTTTTGAGTCAGCTTTACTTTCCACATTTATCTTATCTTTCCAAGTCTGAGTGTTCAGCTTGCGCGCGGAAGTAAGTTTTTCCTTTAGCATTAGGCTAAGTTATCTCTCTTGTTTTCGGGATCTTATCTTACAGGTTTTCTCACCAAGACTAGAGGGCTCAAGTAGTTCTCTAGGTTTAGGGGGATTTCTCTTGAAGGCCTCAAGAGAAATCCTAACACCGAGTACGAACGTGGTGTCTGAGCTCAGTGTTAGCTAGAAAGTGTATTCTACCCCACGGTACCACTGTGGTAGGCGGCAGGTGATGGCTGCCCTGTCCGTCCCTTGTAGTCCACCACATTCGGGTGCTTTTATAGCGATAGTAGTCGACTGACGTCGGACTCCCTTCTCATCCTAGTTTGAGTCCTTCTCTGAGGCCACCGAAGTAAGCTCTAGTTTCCCAAAGGCTAGTTAGGTGCTAAGTCGGATCTAAAGAGGCTAGCTCGATAGTTCAGAAGTGTATCAGGTGTCTTTTCTCGCTCGTTGTTTTCCCAGCTGCTACGTCTCTAAGGAGTTGAGCCTCCCGTGTGTCATACGGTCATTTGCCTGGCCACTTATCTTATCTATTTATCTGGCTTACCCCCGTCGAGTTAGTCAGTTGATTTAAACTTGTACGGTTGTCATTCGATTCACGATATTCTTTACCCAGCTTCCCTGAGGAAAATTACGATACCCTAGAATACTCCAAGGTGAAGTGCTACAGCGGTGATTCTATGCGCTTGCAGAATTAACATTCTATTGGGCATAAGAAACGCCAACAGTGCGCCCGCTGGAGATCTCCGACGTGTGTGGCTGGATGAGCCTAGTGGTGTGACTTGGAACTCAGGAACTGGAAGGGGAGAGAAGAGGAGAGAGAGCAGGTGGGCATGTAAGCGAAGCGGTGATTCTGTGCGCTTGCAGAACTAATATTCTATTGGACATAAGAAACGCCAACAGTGTGCCCGCTGGAGATCTCCGACGTGTGTGGTTGGATGAGCCCAGTGCTGTGACCTGGAACTCAGGAACTGGGAGGGGAGAGAAGAGGAGATAGAGAAGGTGGGCAAGTAGCGATGAGTAATGGAGAAGCGGATGAGTAATGGAGTAAGCTCTTTTGCGAGCATGATTTGAAAAGCTTTTTCGACGCTTTGGTAATTCGGTGCTTCCGCTTCGTGTTGTGATTTGCTTGAGCAAATTGTTTTTCGCTTGCTTTCGTTTTGCGTCGAGCTTCTCCTAACCGTTCCTAGAGTGAATTCGTCACATGTTGCCTTGTGTCATTTTGACGGTTAGAATAGAGCTGTGTCAGTTTGAATTCGGGGACATAGACTTTGTTCTCTTGGAGAATTTTTAAAGACTCTCATTCACCCCCTCTAGTCGCTTGTCCGGTCCTTCTGATACTTGTGTGTTGCTCTCTTTTATGGGGTCCTTAACTCCTTATGTTTTTACTATGGGTGACAAATTCAGATGTCAGGACTAATAAAAACACCCGATTCTCGTCTGGTTCCGTCTTTGGGTGGCAGATCGATGACAAACAAGTGCGCGGGTCTCACATCAATTAGAAACACCTGGGTGCAAGGTAGACATACCTTTTTGAAAAGTACTATTTAAAAGTTTACTTTAACGCCGTATTTTTCTTTTTGGCGCGAGTTTCTCCCACCAGCAATGTTGAGGCATCGGCAATCGACTTTTTCCTTAAGCGCGCTGTTGAGCAATTATAGCTCAGTGGTTACAAAAGACTCGGTAGCACCTTAAGTTTTAAGTTCGACTCCTCGTAAAAATGAATATTCTAGAATTTAATGGCATTGTGCATTCATTGGTAGGCAATGTTCCCGTTGACAGCGAGGCGTCTATGGCGACTTCGTCAATCTTGAGAATTTGCCGGCTCAGTCTTCGAACATGCTCGTAGGGGTAGGGTTTGCGTACATGTGTTTATAGGGGTGTGAGTGTGCATGTGTTGTGAGTGTCTGAGTTTTACCGTGTAGTCTAAAAAAAATTCTTCTAATTTGTTTGATGTTCTCTCCTACATCAGCTTATAGATGGCCATTTGGCCTGATACCCATGGGGCCCAAAGCCCGGCCCATATTAGCCCGACCCGAGCCCGGCACAGGCCCGAATATTATTGGGCTCGGGCCGGCACGGGCACGATAGCCTGGCCGTGCCTGGGCCTCAATCCCGGCCCATGGACACATCCAAGCACGGCCCGCCACGCAAGTTGGCCTCCACCCCGCCACATCAACAGGATATTGTGTCAGGCAAAAAAGTGCACAGAAAAAAAGACTGCGGAGATAGGATGATAGCCGAATAACAAACAAAAGAGGTGCGTGCGTATCTATACAAACCATATTTTTTAACGAAAACTGCTAGAAACTTAGGGTTCCCTAGCCACGAGAAATAGATCTAGAACACACTGTTGCTGGTATCTACACGAGATAAACTGCAGTTGCCATCTTGTGATCTATACACATTGAAGAATGATCTGCTTGATCGTGTGCAAAAAATCCTTGACCTCCACATTGCTGGTCTCCCCCCGTCTCCTCCCCTTTTGTCACGAACTGAAAAAAAAGTGTAGATCAGATGCAGCAAGTCAGTTTATTATTCAGGCAGTAATGCTGAGAAAATGCTTAGGCAAAGTGCTCAGTTATGCTTTCTTTTGAACACATTATTGCCATTGCCCCAAGTTAGTGGTATTCTGGTAGTAATGTTTACAAATTGCGTAGACAAAGTACTCTATTGTGCCTTTATGTGAACACATTATTGCCCAATAAAAAATGCCAAAGTTAGTTTTTATGCGGGCAGTAATGTTGAGAAAGTTGCTTAGACAAATGCTTAGTTATGCTTTCCTGTGAACACATTATTGCCATTGCCCAAGTTAAATTATATTCTGGTAGTAGTGTTTAGAAATTGCTTACACAAAGTACACTATTATACCTTTATGTGAACACATTATTGCCCGATAAAAATGCAATAATGTTTTATAAAAGTGCAAATAACAAAAAGTATAGTTTCGATTGACATAGTATTTTGCCTAATTAATAGCAGACTATTGTGTATGGACAACAAAAGTATTGCTTAGTATAATGATACGATTAGGAATTTCATGTGTTCAATCAATCACCAGGCTTTTGAAATGCTCATTTTAATATCATAAGAAACACACCATGCATTCAGAAGTTAATAAGTATTTTGATTAATGTTCAGTAGATATTTTGCTGATATTGGTTAAGCATTCAGAAGTTCAATGTTGTCTGTTCCAATGTGTTGCTAACCAAAGATGGATAGTGCTAACATGATGACATGAGTTCCAACCTAAACTATTGTTAAAATCAGGGAAAAGATAATGACAAAAGTTGGAAAGAGCTAACCATCCTATAATTTATACTAATTGGACTGCCAAGTTGTCCTATTATCTTTCTGCACATATGTTCAGAGCAAAATAAAATCAATTCGCAAAAGAAAATACAAGCTTCTAGGCGACTCCAAATAGATTTCCACGCATATGCTCAACAATAGCAACAATGAGAAAAAGAGAACCAAATCAATTAGCATATAGCATGCAAGAAAAGGCCGCGGTGCATGCATGAGCATTTGGAATTATATTTAGTATGCATTTTAATGGTACCAAATAAGCATTTTAGATGTCCATTCCAGGTAGTTTGTTGTCTAATGAAGTATATTGACTTGTATAATCCAGAACCATAATATTTCCTAATTCCTCCCATATTATTGTCTAGCTGGGAACCGTAATTTGCCGAACAAAGTACATTGTTTTTCCTAGTTACAACCATAAAATTGTTTTGTCTACCAAATATTATTAAATTGCTACCTCAGTACTACTTAAATGGTAGTTAAAATATTATGAAACTACTTTGTTACTGCACAAGAATGTGAACACGACCTCTAGAAAGAGGTGATGTCAATGTGTGCTGTTAGCTGCGGTTTTTACAGGGATGTGACATTGATAAAAATGGCTGATAAAATGGCCGAGTAGGCTAGCTGCATGATGTGTGTAGAAAAAAGAAAATAAAACTGCATAGTCTAACAACCACGTATTTGTTTTGTGTACAAATTAGGAAGCATAGATATAAAATGGTGGGAAAGTATGAATTGTGTACCCATGCTCTCATGGTATGTTTGCAAGAGAGCCTGTTATCCCTCCATATAGAAAAAAAGAGGAACATGTCTAATGAAAGGAGCAACAGATTGGATCTAGTAGGAATGCTCCTATTCTATCAAAGTTCAGATCATGCTACAAAAACTGAACAGTAGTTCCAAAGATCTTGCTTTTAGATCTAGTATATCTCTCCACGACATACTGAAAATTAGATGTTCAATAATATTGCCAAAAAAATTAAATTATTTTTCCATTTCAGTGCCATATTATTGCCTAATTGAGAGCCACGTAACTGCCTAATTAGCACATATTGTATATGTACTCTAAAGATGACTGGACACATAGAATTGACTCCCATATGGTATGATTAGGCTAAAAAACTAGGTTCCGTGTTAAATACCAGTGCTAATAGTTGATATTACCTAGTACTTTAGGCAACCAATAAAAATAAATTATAAAATTCTAAACTAAACATTGGCCAATGAAGTAAACTGTTTTGCCTAGCTCGGAACCATATTATTGCCTGAAGTATATTGTTTTGAATAATACAATATACAATATATTTGCCTGAAGAATAGTACAAACTATTCTTGAAGCAGAGCGAATAATGGTGCACGAGTTCGAATGCAGTACTCTAAAATATCAAAAAACCATTCATTAATCATCATTCAACCAGAAAATGAACAAAGAAAATAATTATTATACATGCAGCTAATATAATTCTTAATATGACATAGTGATAAATATGCATCAGTGATCCCCTATTCAAATGGTGAAAACTGCAACGTTCCTGATCAATTATGGTCTCTGCAACAAAACCAAAATGCCCAAACCAAATATGCAGCAGGGGATTTAACAAGAGCTGAAACTAGCCTCCAGATTCAAACCTAGATGAAGAATGAATCAGAGGAAAAATGAGAGTAAATGACAGATTGATATCTTCAGTAGGCAGCGTGTAATAATATCTGATTCGGTGAGGATCCCACATTGAATCCCTTAAATCTCACCCCCAAGGCATCCCATCGCATGGGATCTGTCCGATTTAGACTCACCCCAACCAGAACCAATATGAGGAACCGCCCAAATTATCTCGACTAAACCAGGTTATCATCCATTGATCAACCCAGCTTAAGCGAAATAATTCTGGTAGTCCCCGGTATGCGCCTCAAGCATCTCCCAGGAACAACTCGCATACCGTTTGTTCACATCATGGCAACCATCACAAGGATATATGAGAGCAGAAATTTACACTTTTGATTACAAGTCTTAATTATTTTAAAAAAATGCATAAATTTAACTATAACCTAAGCAACTATACATAAGTGCTTTCGGCAATTAAATTTTCTTTACAAACTAAGATATATTCTAGGTTTTGGTGGATATCCTATCATATTTTTCTTAGATTCAGAGCTAAAACGCAGCAGAAAATTAGAGAGTATTAAGTAGCAACAATGATGTCCTTGCCCAAGCCAGCACTTGCATAAGCTTTGAGTGACTCCCACCATACATCCGCATTGCCGGCCCCGGCGGGATGAACGTGGTCATCACTCCTTAAAAGAAAACCTGCAAAACAACTTAACGGCAACACCGTAAGTACATTTCGTACTTGCAGAGCTTATTCATAATACTATACAATTGGTGGATGCATGAGACTAGTCAATTTTTTAACATTTGTATATTAAAATGCGAGCATAATTTAACAAGTTAATAAGAAAAAGACATGGCATCTAATATTTCTAGATCAAACACCAATACAATTGCATAAGTAAAGTGATCTTGTAATCATGAGCTCAATCTTCCATGAACTCCATCATGAGACTCTACATTGGAGCGAACCTCAGAGAGCGTGCTCATGACCGAGAGTGCAGCTATTGCAATAGATTAATACCCTGCAGGGGTGTACAACTTTTTCCACACGAGAACAAGACCAACGACCATATCCATGGCCAAGGATAGGTGTTGATTCATGCCTCAACCTTTCACACAAACACAACCGGCTATGAGCAACCGGTTGGGAAGGACAAGTGCACCAGAACCACCGATCACAGTCCATCACAATTCGCATCGAATCTGATCAAGACAAGGTGTAACTCATGCTAGTTGGCTTACCGTCCCATTATTAAGCATGTGGTTTGTACGGAAAAATACTCAAGAGATCGGCGACCAAAAAGACGGTCCTTAACCAACTCAAGCAAGTCTAAGCTACTTGGATTCCACTCCCAACATGGCCCTACCATTCTTGCTCAAGTCCGAATCATCATTCTTAGTTGCTCCACTTTTATCCATCATCGACTAAACATGTAAAAATTAATCAAACATCCTATAGCTCGCGAGTGATGGTGACCTTGCCATCTCTCGACTTCTACTGCAAGCTAAGCATGGCTAAGCAAATTAATTCGAGAAGTATAATCAGACATACTTTACCTAGCATGAGTTATTCTAGAGCTAGAAGGGAAAACATGCCAAGTGGGTTCTACACATATCGCATGACCTAGATAGGGTTAAGCCCATGCACAAGCAATATTTTATAATAGCAAATTAAGATTCAAAAGTAGAGTTTGGGATACATAGGTGCCTGCATTGGTTCTCAACAAGAGTGTCGTCTCCCACGATCCCCGGCTCACCCTCCTCTTACTCCGACGTCACGGTCTCTACATGAGTGCAATGATGCTTGATAAATAAATATGCCATGAATGATTGCAATGATATGCAAATGATATGAGAAGGTATGATTTAATATTGCAAAACTATGATAAAAGATGCTAGACATATAGTACATATATGGATTAAGTATTAGTAATAGCAAGGGAATTAAACAAATAAGTGTGGACTGTATTCTATGGTTACCTGGATACTCTGGATATGTGTCCGGATACTCCGGGTATATGTCCGGATACTCCGGGCACAAGTTCGGACATCTGCTCGCTAGCCTGGATACTCCGGGTATAGGCCCGGATATTCCAGACTTGAGTGTATTTCTCTACGTAGAAAGGAAAATGAACTGTGGATTGGCAAGTTCGTCGCCAGCGATTCCGGCCACGGTTTGGGATAGAGTTTGTTCCTAGAGGTTCCTGGGAGTGTGGGGAGTCTATTTTGGTAGATAAAATACACATGCATTAGGGTTTCAAAGCTCTAGGTCATCAATGGTGAAGATGCTTTAAAGGGTTTCATGGCCTTCAAACTTAGGGCAATGAGAATAGATCGGGGAGGGGATGAGCTTACCGGCAACAAGTGGAATACCGGCAAGGGATTCAAGATGGTGTGGAGGGCTTGGTGAAGCTCGAGCTCATCCTCATTGCTTGAAGCTTGATGAAGAAGAAGAAGAAGAAGAAGAAGAAGAAGAAGAAGAAGATGGAGGGAGAAGCTTGGGGAAGCTCCTAGCTCCAAGGAAGAAGATGAAGTAGAGGTGATGCAGCTCATCGGTGTCGTACTCCGGTGATCCTCCGATGAAGCTCCGGTGAGGTGAAGGCTTCAATGGTGGGGAAGATGGTGGAGCTCCTCCATGGTTTGGGTGAGAGAGAGAGAGAGAGAGAGTTGTGGGGTTAATGGGAGTGAGAGAGAGCAGGGGGGTGCCCTGGTCCCGAGGGGGTACACGTGGCATCTAAGTTCTGCACGGTTGACACACACCCGTCTTGACAAACCCGGATACTCCGAGTATAGGCCCGGATACTCCGGGCCTGATAACCCGGGTACAAAGCATGAGTTCCAAATGCATCACCAAATCAAAATTAAATTCAAAAGCATTCAAATCAAGCACAAAAAAATTTTATGAATGCTAACAACTTAACAAGAATGCTCATGATGCAATGCTTAACATGATAATTACATTCGGATCGTTACAACCAACAACCATCAAACTGTAGCATGAAGAAGAGATTATTTGCTGCAATAAGAGACGTCCCTTACTGTCAGGTGGAGGAAACCGATGATGCCGGTCCCAACGTCCATCGATTCAAGCAGTGGCGTGAGGCATCTGACCATAGGACGCGCAACTCGCCTCTCCACCTCCGATCTGCAGTTCCCACCGTGCAAAATTGCTGCATCTAAGAGCAATGAAGATGGTGAGAGAACCTGAACCTCGAGGAGAGGAGAGGCGGCGGAACCCGGGTGACGTGCAGGTGCGCCCATCCCGGAGCCCGCCGCGGCCCACGTCATGGCGGTGTGGCACAGCTCGCCGAGGCGCTGGCCGGATGCCACCGTGCCGGGGTGGTCCACCGCGGCGTCAAGCCCGACAAGGAGGGCGCGCGGGGGAGGAGAGGGGGCGCGTGACGGGGTTGGGGGGCGCTGAAGGTGGCGAGTCGGCGGGGGAGGA
Source organism: Panicum virgatum (assembly GCF_016808335.1). NCBI lineage: Eukaryota > Viridiplantae > Streptophyta > Magnoliopsida > Poales > Poaceae > Panicum > Panicum virgatum. Next base: position 14,209,188 of record NC_053136.1, read on the forward strand.
TCGGCGGGGGGGGATCGGCGGGGGAGGTGAGGATGGATGGGGGAGGAGAGAGAGAGAGAGGTGAGGAGGGATGGGAGAGAGGGGGTGATGGGAAATGAATTGGTGGGTTGTTGTCAGATGGAGGCGGCCGTGCCGACGAGCAATGGTACGGCCGGCTGAAAACTAGTCTTTACCCTATAATAAGGGATGTAAGTTTTTGTTTTCTTGTCCATTAAGTCAGCCCCAAGTTATTTATAAAATGAGCTAATCTAGGTTTTACAAGAAAGAAAAAATAAGATGTGAATGACAAAATAGTAGTACTCTCTCTAGTCACAAATAAGTGACATTATTTCGGACACTTACACTAGGTCTTCAGAAGACAATCTTGATGAATAATTTATTACAAAATATTTACGAAAAAGCAAAAAAATATACTTTTTATGACACGTCAAAAGTAAATGAATGTATAAAATTATCTAGTAAAGACAACTCAAAACATTATTTATTTATGACTGGAGAGAGTTATACACAGTACTACCCCCACATGGCAGGGATGGTGCGTGATAGAAGAATAAACTTATCTTCTTATCATGTGCTGATTTAACTCCAGCGTTTACCACCTTGTAAAGAAGTTCAATACTTCAAAAACGAAGTCTGCATCTTGGACAGTCTGAAGTCCATGATTGTAATAAGAAGTGAGATAAAGGTTTCCCTCATCTGCTACACTCAATAGCGTACCCAATGGGTGGGCCATGTATGCCATGGCATACCTAAATATTTTGATCCACCTAGTAAATAATAGTGTCATTGATCAAATTAGTTAAGAGCTTGATTATCAATTTGCTGTGATAGATATGGAGTTGCTTTCTTGTATATCTGCCTTCAATCCTTCAAACTCATTTGCTTCTTTTGATGCATAAAAGGTACGTAGACTAGCTGAGCGAAAGCGATCGGGTGCTCTAGCCTAAGAGAGAGAGGGGGTGAATTAGGCACTCTAAAAATCTTAATATATGGCTCCAACTAATTTGCACAAAACTTAATCTAAAACAAGCTATCTAGATGTGCAACTACGGTTCACCTTAGTGTGAAACCCTCATCCCAAAAGAGTTTAGCAACCTATAGCCAATCCTATCAAGAAACTACTCTATGAAAGTAGAGGCACAAAGATTGCAATATGAAATGCGGAAGCTTAAAGTAGGGATGAGAGGAAGCGAACTCTCGACACGAAGATTTATCCCGTGGTTCGGATTGCCACAAAAGCGTCCCTACGTCCACGTTGTTGAAGCACTCACGAAGAGTATTGCTTCCTGGCAATCAAGTCTCTTCCGTAAACACAATCATGGTCACCTTGATCCCGATCTTCACTAAGAGAGATTGCCCACGAAGGAGGGGTCTCCGTCCCCGCACAGAGTTGTCGACGCCGCTCCACACCAAGCCGGAGGGTCGTAGACTTGCCGGCGAGTCACCAAAGCTCCAAGGATAGCCGGCGCACCAAGATACAATTTTGGTTCACTCTAGAACCACAGCACAGTGATCTAAACCTTGCTTGATCACTCACTCAAGAGCTAACCTAACACTAACACTCACAAAGCTTGTGCTAAGGACTAAGGATTTGATCTCTATGCTCTTGGATGGCTTGGAGATGTTCTTGGATGTGTGTGTGTGATGTCTTGGGACTCCAGCAATCTTCAAATGGCCGGGGGAGCACATATATATAGGCCTCCAAGTCGAACTAGCCGTTTGTAGCCGTTAGCAACTTTTCTGCGTAGGCATCGGAACTTCCGGTGCAGGGGCATCGGTTCTTCCGGTCACTCACAGCAACTGAAGTAGCCGTTGGCTTCCTGACACAGCTGCAGCGACTCCAGAGACCATTGGTTAAACCGATGCATAGGGCGTCGATTAAACCGGTCACTCACAACAACTGAAGGTGCTCAGTCTTACACCAAAGCAAGGGCGTCGGTTCTTCCGACAACCATCGGATGTACCGGTGCTTAGGCATCGGTTCTTCCGGTGCTATTGGTTTCTGCAGAACTCGTCCAATTTAGTGTTTTTTGAGTTCTTTCTTCGTATTTTGCTTTGTATGGCCTTTTTACTTGATCCCTGGGATCTAGAAATGTTCACTCAACAAAATCATTAGTCCCATTGATTGCGTTGTCATACGATCACCAAAATCACTCGAAATGGCATAAATGGTGACATGTTCGTTACACTGAGTTCTACCTTAACAACATGATTTGGTGAAACTTGATTTGCAACTTGACAATTATATTGATTATGTGAGACAAAATGATAGCTTCAAAGGCATGGTGAATCTTGCTTACCTCTCACTAAAGCTTGTGCACAAACAAATAGACACACGTTATATAATATGGTTTACACGCTTTTCAAATTGGCATGGCTTTTACCGATTGCGATGACAAGTGTTGAAAGGGTATTATACCGTATAGCAAGTGGAAAAAATATCGTGGCATACCTTCTATAAAATCCTAGGTTCGCCACTGGCTACACTATGTCCTCCCTCCGTTTAGGCACTGCTTTGACCAATGTCCCAGGTGCTTTTCCCTCCACTGATCAGTGCTCGTGGATGTCACACTTCTCTGAGTTTCTGGCCTCGTTTTACTCACCTAGTACTAGCACTTGTTTAGATGCATGGTGTAAATTTTTTAAAAGGGAATCTTTTCACATTTAAAATATTGAACATAGACTAATTAAAAAACTGATTACAGAACTCGTCCTTAAACTACGAGACAAATTTATAGACTAATTAATCCATCATTAGCACATATTTACTGTAGCAATTTAGTGACTAATCATGGTATAATTAGACTCATTAGATTCATCTCGTAATTTACAAGCAAACTATGCAATTATTTTTTTATTTTGTTTAGATTTAATACTCCATATATGTACCGCACACATTCGATAGGATAGTTTTGAAATTTTAAATTTTGCATCTAAACCAAGCCCTACCCCACCGGTTTGATTGTGCCCTCCACCAGCTGAAAAGGTGAGAAGAACCATTGACGGTGAACTAGTACATCCATACAATTGACATTCTTGTTCCACTCCTTAAAGCTTCCCCCGACGCGTCCCCTCGATAGCAATAACCACGCATATGTGTCACGTTTTATATATATCTAGAAATATTTCTTTTATCATACATCTATACATCTTGTCGATTGAAATTGAAACTCATATCTATATGCAAAAAGTAGGCATCATGCCTTAAACGCCAGTGTGCCAAATCATACTCATTCAACTGCCTACACCATCATTAGTAGGCGTCGGCGGTTCCGCACTGCATACCAATAATGATTCCAAAGCCCGCCGAGTAAACTCTACCGAGCACCTGAAATCAGGACCAAGTCATGCTGGGCTCGAGCTCAGGTCAAGTAGGTCACTATTTTTCATTGACAAATAAATAATTTAATTGTTTTCGGATAGATAGGCCCAGGCTAGCTCCAAGATTTTGGGCCACCAAATTAAGCGCCATGCCCGGCCCTAAATCATTGTCGGGCCAGGCTGTCAGGCCAGGGGCCTATATTGCGCAGGTCTAGCACAAAGATATTGATGGCATATTTTTTTAAAAATATATTGATGACATGAAAGGAGAAAATCTATGTATCTTTGTTTTTAAAATTAAATCATAGAATTACATTACATGCTCGGAAATGCACGTTTGTGCATTTATCAAACGCAATTTGTGGCTTCTATTGTCTAAAAAGATCATAAAGTGTATCGCATTTAGATGTGCTCAATATATAGGGGTAAGGCCTTGTCCAAAGGCACTGACGAAATCCATGTGGCTGTGAGAGACAATATAAAAGAAAAAATAAGTTCCTGTACTTCTCGATTTGCAAGTCAGCTCACTCAATACTTGGGGAAGCAGGTCACCAGCTAGCGATAGGATACTCGATAGCGCGAGGTTTTCTACTGTTTCTCTCTCCAGCAGGTCAGTATAAGCTGACGATATGGTCCGGCTCTGGAGGCTGGAGGAGGCCTAACAGCAAGTTGGTTGGGTTATGCATCAAGAAATCAAGATCTGCAACTTTTTAAGAGGATGAATCCAAAATAATACTCATCCAATTACACAATCACAACGTGGTGGTTTCCAATAAAAAGAAAGGAAGAATTCCCTGTTTCGCAAAAAAAAAGGAAAGATTTCCCTGTTGGAAGAAAGAAAGAACTCCCTGTGCTTGTTTCTAAACTAGACTTGAAAATTACATGTGATTTGACATACGCATAAAAATGGCACTTTTAGTCAGTGGCACCTGTTATCAGAAAAAAAAATTATGTATATCTATGCTATAAACGTTGAAAGAATTGAATTCCTTTCTCATCAAAATTGGGCTCACCGTACTCCTCACAAAACACATCTTATCGGCCCACAGGTAAGACTATTTGTTTAACAGCCTCACAAAACGGAGTGAAGGAGAATGATTCCGCCCAAAGCCAAATTTTTTTCTCACCACGCGCGATGCCACCCGCCCGCAGGTACCCGCGCACAAATCACAGCTGCCCCCGACGCCACCTCCTCCCACGCACGCCAAGGTTCATCCTTGGCCATTTTAAATGCCACACCACACCCTGAACCCAAACCAACCCGCAGCCGCCGCCCTAGCCACGCCAATCGCGCTAGCGCCGTCGATTTGACCCCGGAACGCCGCCACGGTGAGTTCGGTTGCTCGCCGCAATTCCTCACCGCCAGTGATCCTCCGGCCCTCCTGACCACCTGTACACCTTCGCAGCACGGACCCGCGTCGACCCGCCTCACTAGGACGACCGGAGCCGCATCCCTGCGACCGCTCCATGAGCTACGCCACGCCATCGCCGCCCGAGCTCACCGCCGACCCCTCTGCATTGTGCCTCTGCTCGATTCAAGCCTCGGTGAGCTTCGCCTCGACCTCCTCTTCCTCCTAGTGTAGATCTGGTAGTTGTTAGGCCTTTCCCGAGCGCGGAACGCCAGCTCCGGCATGTCGCCACCGTGCGCAGGGGACGCTCCGCCGTGGCAGAGGTCACCGCTGTGCTGTAGCCCCGATCTGAGCGCTTAGATAGCTTTGCGATGTCGCGCGCATCCTTCCTGTCCAGTTAGCGCCCGGAACCGAGCCTCGGAATCGCGCAAGCACGCGACTCCGGCGAGCTCTGCCGCCTCACCGCTCGCGCGCCCTGCTCCGCTTGTCACAGCCCCGAACCAAGGCCCTAGGTGGATTAGCCATGTCGCAGAGTACCTCCCAGGCCAAACCCGAGCCCGAGCCAGGGCCGGAAACGCGTGTACGCGTTTCTCCGGCGAAGTTCCGCCGCGGAACGGTCGTCGCCGGCGTCCAGCGCCGCCGGAGCCGCGCGCGTTAGCCCAGAGCCGCACGATCCGGAATCAATGACCCAAATTAGATCTAGATCTAATCAGGTCTGAGCCGGCAGATCTAGATCCAACGATCCGGACCTAAGGATACCGGTTCGCACTGCGTTTTGACCTGAGCCGTCCGATCCGTAATCAACAGATCAGATTAGATCTAGATCCGATCCATCCTGAGCCGCTAGATCTAGATCCAACGATCCAGACCTAAGGATACCGGTTCGCCTTGGTGTTTTTATTAAAGCGCCCCTCTGTTTATTAGAAATCAACCCGCAGTCCAGCGCAGTTCGAAAGTAATTGCGAAACAGCCCCTGTTTTTACGTCGAAGCCCCTGCAGTTTTGTAAAATGGGGTCCGCCGTCCCTGGACGTGCAGTTTTTCATGCTAGCCCTTAGAACTAAGGTTTAATTACATTTTAGTCCCTGATTTTTGCCGAGAACCCCTTTAGCTTTCAAATCTTTCGCAGAAAAGCCCTTGGAAACTGTTTTAACCATAACTTTATCATTTTAACTCCGTTTTAGGTGGTTTTTATGCTCACGTGATCGTGACAGCACGTAGAATCTTTTTAAACTAGTTTTACGTGCTATTTTTATGTATTGGTGTACTGTTTCTTATCTTTGTCCTTGTTTGCATGTATGTATATGTATGTGGACTTTTGTTTGTCACTGTGATCGTGAATAGACGTTGAGCCGCCGGAGGAGTTTGACGGACCTTCCCAGGACTTTACTGAGCAGCCGGAGCAGTTCGAGGAAGGCAAGCATAACATGAACACCACCTAATATTTTTAATTTATTTTTCATATGCATTTTAATTTTGTATAAGTTGAATTTTAGGACGAGTTGAAGGCAAGTGGACAGGTCCCGAACCCCCGTGGGTTGGTCCCGGACCCCCACGTGTGGAAGCCGGATCTCCAGGAGGCCTGAGCCTTCAAGCCAGCCAGGGGGCCCGGACCCCGCTCCCCACTCAGATAGGGGGTCCGGAGCCGTCATGTGCCCCTGTGGGCGCGGCCGCTGACCCCAGGGTCCGGCGCCGCCACGTGTCCCACAGGCGCGAGCCTCCGGACCCCGCTCCCCACTCGGGTAGGGGTCTGGAGCCGCCACGTGCCCCTATGAGCGCGGCTGCTGACCCCAGGGTCCGGTGCCGCCACGTGTCCCACAAGTGCGAGTCTTCTGCCGGAAGCCAGCCCGCCTGCCGCATTAAATACAGGTGGTTGAGGCGTGCGCTGCCAGCCCACCTGCCGCATTAAGAGCGGGTGGTTGAGGCGTGCGCTGCTAGAGCAGAGCATGTTTGCTTTATTCTTTCAGTCTGAATTCTTGCAGATTTAATCAAAACATTATCTTTTTCTACTTTGGTCTAAAGTATATTTCCTGAATGAATATGCTTAATTGATTTTGTATAAGTAGTTTTCTCCGAAGTATTCAAGTGTTAAGTGACATAATTATTTTCTGTTTCTTCAAGGGAGGGCCTTCTGTAACCGGCGCTGTTCCCTTGCTTGCTGTAATTTTATGAAACAGATTCGTTATTGTCCCATAGCGGTGGCATTTCGTTATTGTCCCATAGCGGTGGCATTTTCTTGCATGTGTTGCAATCAGTCGCTGGAGTCCCCATCATTACAAACTGCATTCTATGAACCTGAACCTTAATATTGAACGATCCAAATGTTGGAGGATTTAGTCCCGTTTTAGGCAAACTGAAACTCCATCTAGGTGGACATAATGAAAATTAGAACAAGTTCTAATGTTTTAGCCTATACTCAATAGTTCTGTAGCGCTACCAGAAAAAAGATATTGAACCTTACAACGTATCTGTTTGCACTAGGTATTTCTCCCTGTAAACAATGAATAAAGTCACTGGTACTTAGCAGTCATAAAATGCCAAGAAACGTGAGATACAATTTATTGATTCATTGGAATTAGTGCATCGTGATGAACTAATATATGCTGTAAATATTATAGTTATATATCCCTATACTATCAGACATTAAGGATCTTATTCTTATCAATAATGGATTAAGACAAGTTCTTATGGTGGATCTGATATGATATTCACGCTTACTGTTAGTTTTATTTTGTTTATTTCTATTGATCTTTTAATTATGGGCTCACCAACACGTGATATATATATATATATATGATCTGTCCACGAACTCTTACACTATGGTGTACATTACGTTCTTGTAGAGTTGATATAGAAATTAGTTTCAAACACGTGCCCAGTACATAACCACTATTCCAATAAATATTGAAAAATATCATTGGTACCTTGCTGTCATCAATGCCAACAAACGTCAAATACAAGTCCTCGACTCGATGGGATTAATGTGTCGTGATGATCTAACTCTTACTGTGAGTATTAATTTATGGTGAAGCTAAGATAGGACATTGCATTCATCTGTACGTCTCTGATTTTTTTCAACAATTACAGTTGGAAGGCCTACAGAAACAGATTGATGTTGCGTTAAAAAATGGCGTGAAGTTCACGGCTTGCAAGTGGCCTGACCTTGACGTGTCTTCATGGCCAATTGCTGAGCAGTTTCATCATAGGATGCAGACTGATAGGTACTTTGTTATATATTTTATTCTTTACCTATATAATAATAATATATATAATATACTCTAAGCTTTATAATTTTGTGCTTGTAGTGTGTCTTGTGGTCTGTTTCTATTAAACTTCATGGAATACTAGACAGGGGAAAGGTTATCTGACTCCTTTTCCCAGGTATAATATCTACATGAATAATTTGTTTGGATTGCATGAGTTAGGCATAACTATACTATATGAGTACGATTGTGTAGGTCGATCTGCAACATTTCAGATTGAAGCTAGCGGCCATCCTTTTCGATTCACCCTTTAACACGCGCGAGGGACTACATAGAAGAGCACAACGGCAGAGATGAAATATTTGATTCAGAAAATGACTGTGTCATGATAGAATCAACACAGACGAGCCAGCTGACGTGCCGCAACTACAAAGATACAGCTTCAGCAATTTGCAATTTTATCTTGTCCATAACTGATGAAGAATCTCTGGGGTGAGTGTTAACTTTGTTCTTTATACTACTTTAGATTTAGATAGATTTAGATTTAGATTTCAACTGGATTTGTAGGTACACAAAATGGTGTTTTTGCTAGGTTCAATTAAAAAAATGTTGTTTGCAGGAAAGAATGGGTGCGAAGTTCCAATCGGCACACCATAAGCTTAAATCTCAAGGAACTTCAAGAAATACTTGATCCGAACAAAACCATGGATCTCGATGTTTTCAATCTAGGAGTGTGTTTGATTGCTTGTGATGAGTCCGCGGTGCTATGGGAGCCAAAATGTCACCTGCTAAATCTTAAGTTCTCCGTAAGTTCATAACTATAACTATAGTACATAATATACTTTATATATATAAAATAATAAATATATTGTAAATATCCTAACAGTTTATCTCGTTACAGTTCGCCTGCAATTACAGACACCATCCTAAGTATCGGGTCAATCATAAACCCAAGGAACTAGCTACACTTCGGCAGTGCAATTACGTTCGCGGAATGTCAGTTTGTAAGTTCTATTCAAATTTCTTGTGCGCTTCGTATAACACCTCAAGCTTGCGGATATATTAACGTCTACCATTGTAGGTTATCGTCCCTTTCTATTCCTGCGGCACATATGCATGTTTTGTACCGGATAGAAAGGCCAGAGTCATAATGATAGTTGATCCTTCACCTGTGCGTGAATGTGCTGCATATAACCACCCCTTCTTTCACTACCATCCTCGGATACAAAAGGTTGGAAAAGCATTTGATCGTGCCATGGAGGAAGTAGATCCCGTATGGAACGACCACATTTATGATTGGCATCCCATATTCCCTTTTTTATTCCTAAAACACTTGACGGGTAATACTTATACTTTTACTTAATATAAAATTGAAATATTTTGACTTGATAACTTTAAAGGTTCCTGAAAAATCTTATGATGTGTAGGAACTTGACGGGGTATATAGTCTATGAACTTATAAGAATGTGGGATGGTCAGCCATTCCAACAAAACCTCTGTATGGTTAGTAAAATGGTCCATTAGATGTTCTCTGTTATCATTCAACTTCTCCTTTACTGATAATGTTTTCCATTGCTATACGGGATTCAAGTGTTCTTAGAAAATGGTTCCTAATTGAAGTTTTAAAATATTATTTTAATGAGAGCGCAAACAACATCCCAGAAGATATAAGAGCCGCTGTCTACTCCATAAGGAACATGGATGTGGAGGTATTTTTAATTTCCTGTATTGTCATGCCCACGTGTAATAATGAAAGACACATTATATTTTTTTTCTAAATTAGCACTGTTTTTTTAATCGTACGCTTCTTCCAGTGGAGTATTTTATTTAGTTTTACTTTCCTTCAAGCAAATAAATATTGCCTTACTCAAACTCCCATTGGTTATTCCATCTCGCAATAAATAAAACTTTTTAGCAGTAGTTCGATTCGATGCAATTTAACTTCAAACACGTGCCTAGGTACGCGGATAACCACTAGTTTAAGAAAGGAGCAGTACATTTTTGCTTCTCCAACGCACTCTCGTAGTCCCTTCCAATTCCAACTGGATTTTCCTCGGGAGCCACGGCGGCAGAGAACTTTGCAGCGGCCTCGGTCTTCCCTCCCCCCCCCCCCCCCCCCCCCCCCCCCCGCTCTTGGGCCCGCGAATTGCCAGTCTCCAGTCGCAGTCAGTCACTCCCCTACCTCCGCGCTCTCGAATCCAAATCTGAAAAAGAAAAACACACGCCCGCCGCTAGGCGAGGCGGCCAAGACTTCCCCGCCAATTAGAGGCGGCGATCCAGGGATTGGAATGCAATTGGCTCCGCCATTTCCCACTCCCTCCCGAACCCCAAAATTTCGGAGCCATGGCGGCATGGTCCTCCCCCACCTCCGTCCCCCTGATCCAATTACAAATACCAGCAAGCGCCGGCACCTGCTCATTCATCCCATCCCATTCCCATTTCCCACCCTCTCCCAAGTCCCACTCCGCCCGCTGCAGGATCACCGCTGCTGCAGCCTCCACACGAGCTCCCTCCCGGAGCCCCAAGGAACCCAATCGACCAATCCAGCCCATCCCGGATGGCCGTTCTCAACCTCGGCTGCGGCGGCGGCAAGGAGAACGCGCCGCCGGTGGGCGCGGCCGTGCGCGGCATCGCCGTCAAGAACCAGATCGTTATGAAGAGGACCGGCGCGGGCGGCAAGGCTGCGCGGAGGCGGCCGCCGCTCCGCGACATCACGGGCCTCTTCCTCGCCTCGCCGTGTCGGCCTCCGCCGGCCGCTCTGCCGGCGCTCGCGGACGCGGAGATGCCGGAAGCCGCCGTGCGCGCGCGAGCTGCTGGAGCCTCGGACGGGGCCGCGGCGAGGCAGGGGAGGTACTCGCTCAAGAAGGGGTTCAGATAGCGCGCCGCCGGGTGCCGACTCCGGGGAGACGGCAATTGCGCCCCGTCATTCTTCAGAGTTTTTTTTTCCTCCATTTCTCGTGGATACGCAGCCGATTCAATTGTGTATTGGTTGATTCGGGGCGTGGATTCTTGTCACACATAGGATTAGGACAATTGAGAAGAATTCGCTAAACATAAACGAGTTGAATTGAGCTTGGCGCCTTCCTGCCCTGAGTGCGTCTTCGCTTTTCGCCATCCTGCCCTGAGTGCGAGCTGTTCCGATTCATTGACGGATGCAACACTGAAGCTTCAAGCCCGTTGATGTCGAGCTATTCTTGGATGCGGCTATGAACTGAAGTGCATCCCAGCCAGGTGTTCAGAGAGCGCCGCCGGATCTTGGATCTCAGCACAACAGCATGCGTCTGCCTACCGGCCATAGAATCCAGCGTCGTACGCTCGCTGCTAGTTTGACCTCCCTGGCTCCCTGCATTACAGGTAACAATGCTGCAGCAAAATTCTCTTAGAGGCTGGTGTGACCTTCCACTCTGTTCGACTGGCTATGGCTGGTGCTGTTTTGTTATAAGAGAAAAATACTGTTAATTGGCTGGTGATTAGTGGCTAGTGCTAATTTGATGTGAGAGAAAAATACTACTAGCTAGTTGGTTGACAAGCCAACCGAACAGAGTAAAGGGGACGTGGCATCTTCTGGTTTTGATAAGAAAAAGAAACAGTCTATCATCAGTTGAAGGTGAAAACGGTAAGGCAAACTATCAGTTAAAGTACTGTGCAAGGTCTTTTTTTTTTTGTTGATAGTAAGTACTGTGCAATGGTTGAGGCTCAGCAAAGCGACACACTCTCACAATGCCTCCTCAAACCTGTCGAAATGGGCCATGACGGAGAAGGGCCCTATGGGCTTCTCAGCAAATGACAGGTCGTCGACCCATGTGAGTGAGGTCGTCGGCCCAGTGCCAAGTCCCGGCTATCCCCTCAACCCAACCACTAGGATTTTTTTTCATTTTTATATATATAAAAAAGAAAATTTTAAAAATATATGCTGTTTTCTGGAAATTTTCAGAAATGGGTGCCTGCCGCCCTCCATTGGGCGACAGGGGACAAGCCCCCTTGTCGCCCCTTACATGGGCAACCGGGTCCCGTCGCCCATCTAGTGGGTGACAGGGACTTGTTTATAATAAAAATATTTACGACCAGACTTTTGGGGGACCTATTTGTAATAAAAATATTTATGTCCAGACCCGGGGGCCGGTCGCCACCCCGGACTGTCGCCCCCCCCCCCCCCCCGGCGACAGGTCCCCCTCCCCTATATAAGCCGAGAAGCCCTCTAAAATCCTCATTTGGAGCACAAAAATCCAGGAAAAAAAAGAGAGGGGTGAGGAGAAGGGAAGCGGCGAAGCCCTGCCGAATTGCGCACTTGTGATCTGCAGGTAACCATATTTAACTAATGTATCATTTCATTGCTATTGTATAGTAATTTAATTTAATTAGTGCTATAGTAGAATCATTTTAGTAGGAGTTTGAGCATACCTTAGTTACGTAGTATGAAATTAGATTTGGAATTTAAGAACACGCGTTTAGTTTTACAATTTCATTACTATTAGAGACGTGTTGCTAAATTAATTATGAATTAGAATAGAATAAAATTTTAGATCGCATATGCAGTATATATTGTTATACGAAGAGGTGGATAAATTGGACTTTAGTTTCGACGAATTTGAGTGTCATCACGTAGTTATGAATAGTTTTATGTTGTAGTTATAATCCATACGTAGTTTGTACATATTATTAAATAATTTAGTGAATTAAAGAGTATGACTCGATAAGTATTCGGTGATGTACACATATGTCGAACAAGATACAGTTTTAAGTATTTTTTGGTGACTACGATATTTTGTACGGACCAAATGGAGTAGACCTTACTGCTTTTAAGTGCACATCTAGCGGCATAGATAAACCCTTAGAGAGGAGTTTTAGTTCTATACATAAGTGGCTGCAGCGTGGGTTCCGTGTTGACCCAGAGACACATGTGATGACCGTCCACGCTCTTGTGAATTGGGAGGTAGAAGGTGAACAATGGGAATTGATGATGATACACAGCACTGATGACTGGCAGAAGTACATGCAAGCCGCTCTTGAGTGTGGGTGGCCTCTGGCCATTCTTGTTCAGACTCGAGAGAAGGCACAACGTCAAACCCAGCATGGTGAAGATCAAGCAACTCCGAGTAGACAGAGAGACGCCAATTATATTGGGCAAGATGAGTCAGAAGAGATAGAGAACCATAACATCGAACCACAGGGTCTTGCTGACGAGGAAGAGATGATACATAACATTGTGGACGAAATGGAGGCAGAAGACCAAGCCGCTATGGAGATGGAAGAATATGAGGGCTCATCTGATGGCGAGCAGTACTCATTGCCAAAAGAGTGGAAGGAGCATGGTTTTGGCAATCCTGTTGTAGAAGACGTACGCCATCAGGAGTGGGAGTACAGAGGGAACGAGTTAGTGCAAGGGGCTACATATCCTAACATTGAAGCCGTAAAAGACACTGTGAAACTATGGGCAGTATCTTTGAATAGAGAATTTAGAGTCGTGAAATCTGGCCGTAAAGAATATGATGTCAAGTGTGTGAACGATAGATGCCCGTGGCGAGTACATGCTTTCAAGGGTAGATGCAAGTCGAACTGGAAATGTTCTATTGTGACAGATCATACATGTTTGATGTCAGAAGTTCAGCAATCGCATCACAACATATCATCCAACTTTGTTGCAAAGCAAATTTATGGGTTGATTATGGACAACCTCAATTATGAGCCAAAAATGATTGTTCGTCATATTGAGCAAACTTATAAGTATACCATTAGTTATTTGAAGGCATGGCGGGCTAAACAAAAGGTGTTCGAGATGAGGTTTGGCACATACGAGGCATCATATAATAACCTGCCTCGTATGTTATCCCAAGTTGCTGCTTGAAATCCTGGAAGCTTTTATGACACATGCCTCGTACCAACCATGACTAGGGGACAAAGCATTCTGCAACGAGCCTTCTTTTGTCTTGGTGCATGTGTCAGAGCATTTCAGTACTATCTTCCAGTGATATGCATTAATGGCACATTTTTTACTGGAAGGTATATGTTGTGGGGATTCTGGGGGTACCCACAGCCGGGTGGCGGAACGCACCCGCCTATTCCCAGTGAGGGAGTACTCGGGGAAGTACTAGGCAATGGGGCTAGATCTACGCTGAGAAAGGGGACTCAAGAACACACGATTTAGAGTGGTTCGGGCCGCCGGAGCGTAATACCCTACGTCCACTGTGAGATGTATTGTTCTTGGTTGTGTATGAACCTATCCTCTGCTGGCCTTGGCTCTTGCTCAGCCTGAGGTTTTCTAGCGGCGTCCCCCCCCCCTTTATAGATCAAGGGGGAGCGGATACATAGGGCGTTGATGCCCCGACAGGTGGGCCCAACGTGACTGTGGCTACAGCGGTAGCGAATCTTTACTGCTGCTCTCCTGACTCAGGGGGGTCTTTTCTTGTCCCGTCAACTAGGCGCTCGTTGGAGTAGCGTAGCTTGCGGCGTGGCCTGCTGAGGCTATTATGTAGCGTCATAATGGGCGAAGCCGAGCCGTCGTATCCATCTGTCACGGTAGGCTGGCAGATGCGGTATGGGCGGCGCCAGCGGCTTTACTGCCTTGGTAATACGCGATCAACAGTGTCCCCTGGTCAATGAAACGCCTCAGCTTCTGTCATATCAATGCAAACGTCCACCAACCGCAATGAATGCAATGGTGGGTGAACGTTAGTAAGGAAACCCAAACGGCCATATCTTGCAGACACGTGGCGGCCCCGGACCACCCCGACGCGGGGCGTCGATCTCTTCCCTTAGCGAGGGGTCCGGTTATTATACAGGGGGTCCGGGACCCCATGTGGGGTCCGGGACCCTGCGGGGGTCCGGTCTCCTCGGGGAGGTCCGGAGTCCCGACTGCTTGCGCACGAGTTCCTGCCTTTTCCGGGACACGTGGTGTCTCCGGACCTTTCCCAACTGAGGAACGGCCCAGGCCGCTGCTGGGAGAACAGGATTCCGGACCGCAGGGGTCCGGTTGTTTGGATGTAGTTAAGGATAACTATAAGATCCTTGCCTAGACACAGCAAGAGGGGGTACCCCAGTCCTGGGGTACCGACAGTGGCCCCCGGGCCCACCTCGGGTGAGGTACGAACCCGCAGGTGGGGCCACCATCGTGATGAGTTCCTACGCAAGTTGATTGCGTTGGTGTGCCCACGGAGAGAGCGTGCATCCCGGACCCCTGAGGCCGGTATGCCTGTTGCTAGGTTTAGGTACTAGAGTGCTCTCCATGGGGCGACGAAGGTGTAGGCTTAGGGTACGGAACCAAGCTAAGCGGCTACACAGACTTCGGATCGCCTCAGGGAGCAAGCACCTCTTCCCGGACCTGGCTTTTGTCGACCGTGGCGAGCGGTCTCCGCCGGAGCGGGCCACCGGAGTGGACTTGGAGCGACCGTGGCGAGCGGTCTCCGCCGGAGCGGGCCACCGGAGTGGACTTGGAGCGACCGTGGCGAGCGGTCTCCGCCGGAGCGGGCCACCGGAGTGGACTTGGAGCGACCGTGGCGAGCGGTCTCCGCCGGAGCGGGCCACCGGAGTGGACTTGGAGCGACCGTGGCGAGCGGTCTCCGCCGGAGCGGGCCACCGGAGTGGACTTGGAGCGACCGTTGCTGATAATCCGATGAAGCTTGTTATCGGACCTCATAGTAAGGTGCAAAGAAACCAAGACTTATACTAGAAGAGAGCCCGGGACCTCTAAAGACAGCAGTCTTGGATACTAGAGTACTTGTAACAGGGTAGTGAAGTACGTAAACTTTAGGGTACATTACCAGGCTAAGCCACGCGGAGCTTCTCTACCCCAGGATACAAATACCACTTCCCCAGAGCAGGTCCCTAGGGGTTCGGACCGCCTTCCAGCTAGAAGGGGTGTCTTCACCTGACCACAAGCCAGCAACTTAACTTGGATTGTTAGCAATAAGGGAAACTCCGGTCAAAAGGAAAGAATAGTTAAACCAAGGCGGATAGATGTAATCAGGGTGGAGCCTAGGTAAAACTGAAAAAGAAAGTCTCCTTTATTATTGTGGTTGTCACGGTATACATCGGAGATCGGGATTACGAGGTCGGACCTCCACCGCTCCGGACCGCTTTTGCCTGTTTGTGTGATAGGGCCAGAGGTCGGGTTTACAAGGTCGGACCTTGACCGCTCTGGACACACACGTAGACGCCACGCTATTACAAAGGAGGAATTCTCTTAGTTTTTTCTTAGGAGTAACCTACGGCTGCATGCTATACAGCGTGTTCTTCGGAGGTGAAGGCGCCCTGGACGTGCCTGAACTGCATCATCCAGCATCACTTCGGGAGCTCGGGGGACCCCTTCTTGCCTAAGAGCTGTCACATGCTTACATGGCATGAGACAAATTCTTTGGCTTTGAATGGAAGAGGCCCCCTCCCCCTGCCGCCGCCGTTGCCGATGGAAACCAGAGCGCTTGCGCAGCAGATGGACCGGCGCGACGCGTGGAGAAGTGCGGTCGTTCGCCGGTCTGTCCTTGGTGCTAGCGCCAGGGGCCCCCGCACGAGGAGGCGGGGTCCTGTCTGCAGCAGCGCCGAGCAACGCTGAGGTGGATCTCCGGCGCTGGAGACGGCAGGACGACACGGTCAACTTCCTCCGGGATGGCCGTCGGCTCCAGGCTCCATGTTGAGAGAAAGCCTTGAGCCGACGCCATGCCACCGCAGAGGAGGCGTGGCCGTTGCTTGAGAGAAAACCTTGAGTCGACGTAGGGGCGGCAGCGTGCAGCGGCGCCTCCGCTGTGCGCTGCCACGCCGGCTCTGAGGTGTCGCAGTGGCGACGCACAGCAGGCGTCGCTGCCGTGCGCCGCCGCACCGAGGGAGTTGGAGCGCCGGTGCCATAGCATGTGAAGTGAGTGTGGCGCTGCCTTCCTTCATCTTCTCGCTCGTCGTTGCAGAGGATGAACACGGCCCAGAAGCCCGAAAATCCAGCCAACGCCTGTCTTCCCCACGGACGGCGCCAAAATATTGTGGGGATTCTGGGGGTACCCACAGCCGGGTGGCGGAACGCACCCGCCTATTCCCAGTGAGGGAGTACTCGGGGAAGTACTAGGCAATGGGGCTAGATCTACGCTGAGAAAGGGGACTCAAGAACACACGATTTAGAGTGGTTCGGGCCGCCGGAGCGTAATACCCTACGTCCACTGTGAGATGTATTGTTCTTGGTTGTGTATGAACCTATCCTCTGCTGGCCTTGGCTCTTGCTCAGCCTGAGGTTTTCTAGCGGCGTCCCCCCCCCCTTTAATAGATCAAGGGGGAGCGGATACATAGGGCGTTGATGCCCCGACAGGTGGGCCCAACGTGACTGTGGCTACAGCGGTAGCGAATCTTTACTGCTGCTCTCCTGACTCAGGGGGGTCTTTTCTTGTCCCGTCAACTAGGCGCTCGTTGGAGTAGCGTAGCTTGCGGCGTGGCCTGCTGAGGCTATTATGTAGCGTCATAATGGGCGAAGCCGAGCCGTCGTATCCATCTGTCACGGTAGGCTGGCAGATGCGGTATGGGCGGCGCCAGCGGCTTTACTGCCTTGGTAATACGCGATCAACAGTGTCCCCTGGTCAATGAAACGCCTCAGCTTCTGTCATATCAATGCAAACGTCCACCAACCGCAATGAATGCAATGGTGGGTGAACGTTAGTAAGGAAACCCAAACGGCCATATCTTGCAGACACGTGGCGGCCCCGGACCACCCCGACGCGGGGCGTCGATCTCTTCCCTTAGCGAGGGGTCCGGTTATTATACAGGGGGTCCGGGACCCCATGTGGGGTCCGGGACCCTGCGGGGGTCCGGTCTCCTCGGGGAGGTCCGGAGTCCCGACTGCTTGCGCACGAGTTCCTGCCTTTTCCGGGACACGTGGTGTCTCCGGACCTTTCCCAACTGAGGAACGGCCCAGGCCGCTGCTGGGAGAACAGGATTCCGGACCGCAGGGGTCCGGTTGTTTGGATGTAGTTAAGGATAACTATAAGATCCTTGCCTAGACACAGCAAGAGGGGGTACCCCAGTCCTGGGGTACCGACAGTATAAATGTCAGATACTCACCGCAATCGGAGTAGATTGCAACAAGCAAACAATTCCGGTTGAATTTGCATTTGTTGAGAATGAGAACTCAGACAGTTGGTATTGGTTCCTTGAATGAGTGAAGGTTCATGTTGTTGCCGCACGTCCAGATGTCTGCCTTATTAGTGATAGGCACGCAGGTCTCCTACAATCAATACTGAAATTATAAGGCGGAACTGGGACAACGCCTCCATTATGGCCTGATGTTCAAAACAGGTGGTGCATTAGGCATATGGGTGCAAATTTCTATGACCACTTCAAGAACAAGGACCTTATGAACATGTTCAAGAAGTTGTGCACCCAGAATCAACAGATAAAATTTAATGCTCTATGACAGATGCTTGATCAGTTGACTACGGAGCACGTGAAGGCAAGGGTAGCAAGGACCAGTAGTAGTCAGTCTGCAGAGGCTAGGGCTTCAATTGAGAAGCTATTTTCACACTGGATTCGAGATGCACCTAAACAGAAATGGTCATTCCTTTATGATACCAACGGAATGTGGTATGGTATTGAGACTACAAACCATGCAGAGTGTTTCAATATGGTTATGCGTTGTTGTCGTGCCTTCCCTCTTGTGGGAATTGTTGAGTTCATCATGTATGGGTGCATGAAGTATTTCAGAGAGCGGTACATGGCTGCTAACATAAATATGAACAACCCCCAAATTCAGTTTTGCAGAAGAGTGACACAATATATGCAAGAAAAGATAGCAAAGGCCAAACAGCACCGCGTCATATCGACAGGTACAATGGAGCATAGATTTGAGGTTCAATGCAAGGATAGAACTGGTCATGGCATCCGTAGAGACAGGGTGGTTCAAGAGGCTTTCATTAGAGCAGATGGCAGTGCCTTCTGCTCCTGCATGAAGCCAAAGTTATTGCATTTGCCATGCTCGCACGTCATTGCGGCATGTGCAGAGTCGGGGTTGCAGCCAGGAATATTTGTTTTACCTTAATTTAGCAAGGAGGCAGCTGTAACCACCTTGGGACATGAGATATACGGGATTGGAATAGTGGGACCTTTCATTGACGACAATGAGGCTAAGACTTATGTTTCTGATCCAGCCGCTAAGAAAGGTAAAGGCCGCCGTCAGACACGTCATATTCGGAATGGTATGGACGAGTCGGAGGCAAGAAAGGCTCAAAAGCGTTGCAGCCAATGTGGAGCTTTGGGTCACAACTACAAGAAGTGTCCTCAGAATGCACTTCACGATGCTGCTGAAGCGGGTCCTTCCGGAAATCCCACAGATAGAGCACCTCCTACGTTCAGACCACCATCGGCGAGAATTGCTCGTGGAAGGCACTCAGTGTCATGATCCAACCGTGTTTATCGATCCTTTGTGATCGTTTGTATCGAACATATGTCTACTTATGTATCATTCGTGAATGCAGTTTTTCTATTGAACCTATGTGTACATATGTACTAATCGTGTGTGCAGTTTTTATCGAACCTATGTGCACCTATGTATCAATCGTGCGTCCAGTTTGTATCAAACCTTTGTCTTGTCTTGTATCGAACCCTTTTTGCATTTATGAATGTAGGTATGGACTCCTTGCTAGACCTAGTTATGGACTCGAGGCACCGGTCTTTCTTTGCAGCAGTAGAGCACCGAGCCCTCCAGGTGCTACGTCCTCGTCCACCGGGGGAGCATATCTCTCTACACCACGACTGGATTGACAGGTACATATGAAATGTTATAGTTTATTTTTCGTTACTAATGTTATTTGTGTCACCTCTGTGCTCACTTTTCTTCCTTTGTTTCGAAATTGTTCATGTATTTCAGGTTACATGAGGCCGGTCTACTGACTCTAGTCCGTCTTGTTGAGGGTGGGCTTGTTAAGCTCGACCGATCCCTCTGACGGCGCTCGTTGACAGATGGAGGCCGGAGAGACACACGTTCCACCTCCCATGTGGGGAGATGGCTCCGACGCTCCAGGACATGGTGTACCTGCTCGGTCCTCCCTATCGTCGGGGAGGTTGTAGGGCCGCGTGTGGTGGCGGCTTCGTGGAAGGATGACCTAAAGGCCCGTTTTGCCCTGGTACAGTGCGTGGATGCTGCTGGTCCGATCAACCCGCACCCGCGAGCAGCAGGCCCCTCCAAGACATGGTTGCTACAGTTCACGATAAGTAGCCGATTCGTATTTACATTTTATTTTTACATTTCATACGTTGCATTGTGAGTTGTAACCCTTCATCTTATTTGTTCATGCAGCCTACCCAGTTGGCTGCGAATGCCGACGAGTATAGTGTGACCAGATCGCTGGAGTCGTACCTACTCTGGCTATTCAGTTACATCATGTTCAACAACACCCATGGCAACTCGGTCGACAAGATTCTCCTTCCGTACGCACAGGAGATTGCGGATGCGGACGAGGATGTACCGCCCTACAGCTGGGGTTCGGCGATACTTGCATCAACTTACCGTGGACTCTGCGATGGCTACATGAAGACAGATGGGGAGGCTATCCTTATGGGGTGCCCACTACTTCTGCAGCTTTGGTCGTACGAGGGGATAGCGGTCGGTCGCCCCATCATCAGCCACGAGCCATACGATGAGGCCATGTACGGCGCCCACGAGGACGACAGACCCACGATGGGGACTGTTTGGTGCTGCCGTCAGGTACGTTGGCAAAAAAAACTAATTTTGTTATGCATTTTTGCGTTATACATTAAGCGCACTATTAATTTTACACTTCAGATGTGTAGAGGTCCTGGGCGCATGCCCAGGTTAGACGCGAATATCCTGAGTTTGTTTCGGAGCTCGACATGTTGACCCCAGAGGACGTTGTCTGGGAGCCGTACAGCCCAGAGGCTGTGGCCAGCCGTGCACCACTAGGCCTATCTTCGCACTGCTCCGCGAATGCAGGCCTGTGGTTTACTGACGCCGTCCTGGTTTACGATATCGCGGTTGAGGCACATTGCCCCCAGAGAGTCATGAGACAGTTTGGGCTACGCTAGGAGTTTCCGGTGCCTTCCGCGTTGGAGCGTGTTGGTTGCCACAAGCACAGGTAATTATGAATGTAGTGGGATCGTAAACTCGTTTTGAAACTAACAATTCTTTGTCGACCACATTTGTAGGTTGTCAAGGAGTGTCCTGCCTTGCTCAGCCGTTTGGCTTACCAGGATGGAGCCGTGGGTGGACCAATGGGCCCAAGCAGATAAGCACTTGGTCCAACCAACAGGACCCACACAGACCGCTCGTTTAGCGCTTACCTCACCTAGTACTTACCTCGGACTCGGGCTCGTATGGTCTATGTTGATACCCACCCGCAGGCACACCAGGCGAGTCCTCGAGATGGCTATGCCCGGCACCACGCAGAGGCACTAGCAGGCACGGTGAGTCTCTTTATTATGTTTGCATGTAAATTAATATTCATTATATAATTTATATGGCACTAAATGTTCCGTTAACAAATGGATGCAGTTTCGCCTATGCAACATATTAGAGACGGACTGCTCGACGTACCTGACGAGGGTACGTCACGGATCGGCAATGTCCCAGATTGAGCAGGCAGAGGCATGGTCAAGGACTCGAGACCATGTGCGTACAATCATGCACAACTTCGGTAGCCGTGTGCAGTACGAAGAGAGCCAAGGATCGTCCCAGGCCTCAGCGTCGTTCTCATGTGGGGCGACAACACCCCATCCTACCTCCCTGCACTACTACACAACTGCATTCTCATGTGGGGCGACAACACCCCATCCTACCTCCCCGCACTACTACACAACTGCAGGTAACGTACATACCTCTTTTAAATTATATCAATTGGTGCTATACGTTTACTAATATCACAAACAGATACGGTCCCCCTTCTTCGTTCGGCCATACTGGCCATTAGGGCCAACAAGGACCGCACTTGGACCCATAGCTGGCGATGGGACTATTTGGGGGTGCACCACCAGATCAGGGACCGTACCCAGGGATGAGACCACCGCCACAGGCACCAGCCTACACATGTTAGTTTATATTTCCTATTTCGATTTCTACATGTTATGACGAATGACAACAGTGTACACTAACGCTCTCATTTTATGCGTAGAAATCTACCCCAATGCGGGCGTCAGACCTTCTTCCTCTATAGGACCTGGTACAAAACACTCTCGTCATACACTCACTAATTTACCACGCAATATATGTTGGTTTACGTTTACATGTTACGCAGGGTTCGTCTCGAACACGTTTGTTCCAGATAACGCTGGCATCAGCTTGGACGAACTCGACAACTTGACTTCAGACTCACCTGGCGAGCACGGTGACCCCGACGTCTTGGGGTCTTCACAGCTAGGAGGAGCACCACTTGGGTACTCCCAGCACCAGACACCACATCCCTCTTTGCGTCCTGAGCGACACGTGAGGTCTCCGGATCATCACACCTACTCGCATGGCCATGTCCATACCCAGCAAGAGGCTAAGAGGGTCCGATAGCGTAGAGGTGGTTAGATATATCCGACGTTTGTAACTCTGATGTTTCTTTCTAATGAGATAGTTGTCGACCGTTTATTTGTGAACTTATTAACTTTGGTTTGTTCAGTTTTTTCTTCTTGTATCAATGGAAAACAAAATAACAAAATCTTAAAAGAAACGACGTAATTAAAAGTCCAGCTAGATTCGAACTTGCAACAAATGACGACATAATTCACAGTACATTACATAAGAACACACATAATTAAAAGTCCAAACAAACTACCAAATTCTAACAATAGCTCACATGATTAAACCATACAACAAGCAAATCCTGCTTACTACTGCGTGCAACGAGGCCACTTTCCCTTCCTCAATGCATCTGGATTGTCCTCCAAAGCTGCTTTAGCACGGCGAGCATGCTCAACCTTCCACTTCCCTGTCCTCCCTACACTCCACAGCATGCCTTCTTTCCATTTCTTCTTTTCTCTTCTTTTCTGCTGTCTTCTCCTGGCGTCTCTTCTCCAACCTCTCCAGCCGCTCCGCTTCCCACTTCTTACACAACTCCATGTACCGCTTGTCCTCCTACTTGATCTCAGTGTCGATCCACTGCTTAAAATCACAGAGCGGTTGAGGGGTCTGCAAAATATTCAATGGTTGCACGTGAATCATACATTTAAAATTATAACATCAAAAGTATTGCAAGAAAAATATACATTCTTACCATCAACCCAATGCGGATCATACGAGGTGGTGAGTCGAAGGTATAATTTGCGCACATCCAGTACCTCTGCTTGTACGTGTCCTGTTCATCAGACTCGGCTACCTTACAAGGATTGCCGCAGAAGCACATTGGCACAGGAACTCCACTAGGCAGCGGTAAAGGGATGTAAGCAGTACCCACCCGCACCTTAGGTTCACTGGATTTACCCCGCCTAGGCATCCTACAGTTCCATAATGCACGTATGAAAAGCTAAATTTGCTACGTAAACTTCATATCAAAAGGAATTTCATTACCAAATTTGCTAACTATTTAAATCTATTTGCGAACTATATATAAAACTACATTAACTAAAGTAAATAAAGAAATTATTAACAAAATATCAATGGAATGAAACATATGGTTCTACTATAGCACTAATTAAATAAAATTATTGTACAATAGCAATGAAATCATACAAAACTTAAATGTGGTTACCTGCAGATCACAAATGCGCAATCCGGCAGGGTTTCGCCGCTTCCCTTCTCCTCACCCCTTTTTTCCTGGATTTTTTTTGCTCCAAATGATGATTTTTGGATGGCTGCTAGGCTTATATAGGGGAGGGGGACCATGTCGCACGTTGGGGGGTGGCGACTGGCCCCCTGTCGCCCGTTGCTCAGGCGACCAGCCCCCCGGGTCTGGACGTAAATATTTTTATTACAAATAGGTTCTCAAGGGTCTGGACATAAATATTTTTATTACAAACAGATCCTTATCGCCCCCTGGATGGGCGACATGACCTGGTCGCCCCATGCAAGGGGCGACAGGGGGTGAGGGGGACCGCAGGCACCCATTTCTGAAAATTTCCAAAAACAGCATATATTTTTAAAATATATATATATAAATGAAAAAAAAATCCCAACCACTGTGCTTCGCCTGCTGTCCAGTGTTTGGGTCAGGGGATCCCTGAAGCGAATTCCCGCCAGTTAAATATTCTGAGAACGAAAACGAAATGCTCCCCTAAGCAGGGTCCGGGGATGTAGGCGGTGGCGACGTCGGTGAGCAAGATGAGCACAGCAGGTAGCTAGTGTATTTAACTGACAGGATCCATATATAGATGATAACAACAATATATTGCTTCTATAAAGATAATTAAATCTAGGAAAAAAACGATAAAACTAAAATTATATACCTTTTGAGACGCAGAGAGTATCCTCAGGACCCGCGTGCTTAAAAATAAAATTGAGCATGCTCTTTTTTCACTCAATTGAGCATGGTCTTTCGAAAAGAAAAAAAAAAGAATCGAGCACGGCCGGGCCGGGCCTTCTGCCCTGGACTCACTGGCTAAATTGGAGGCAACCAGTCGAAGCCGTGTGCGAGCCACGTTCACTGATCCAAGGAGACCCAAGATACTTCTTGTTGCCAAAAACGCCCAAGCTGAGCCACACCCAGGAGAGATAACCGTGCGCGCGCGTGCCACAGCCGCGCGCCCCTCGCAACATGTGTGGCCGTCGCGGCCCCGTCGCTGAGCATCAACCAATCACCGCCCGCCTTGCATTGCTGGAGCGAGCGACACAGATATGATGATATAGCCCCGGGGCTCATCCGCAACCCTGTGGTCGCCAGCGACACTGCTAGTAACCTCGACCTCCCTTCCTCCCCAGCAACCGATCCTCATCTCCGCCTGCAGCAGCAGCAGCAGCCATGGCGGCCTCCACGGCACTCTCCACCGCCGCCAACCCCACCCAGGTACGCGACCTGCTGCTTATTCCTTCATTATTTCCTTTCTTGGCTGTTAGCACTAGAATATAGATTTGCAGATCGATTCATGTTTCCTCCAAGTTAAGTATAGTCTGAATACATGTCTGCACGCCTGCAATGGCCGCCGGCAGCTCTGCCGCCCCCGCGCCTCTCCCAACAAGCCGGCCGTCAAGGGCCTGGGCCTCGGGACGGGCCGGGACCGCTTCTCCCAGCGGCGGAGCAGCAGCAGCGTCACGTGCCAGGCGGCGAGCAGCATCCCCGCCGACCGCGTCCCCGACATGGAGAAGCGCAAGCTGATGAACCTCCTCCTCCTGGGCGCCATCTCGCTGCCCACCGCCGGCATGCTCGTCCCCTACGGCTCCTTCTTCATCCCCGCCGGGTGAGTTGAGTAGCCAGCTAGCTAGCAACGCCGCCGCCGTCCCTGCCACCGCCGGCGGGCGCCCCGGCTAACATTAATTCCGCCTGTGCTGATTTGCAGGTCCGGCGGCGCCGGCGACGGCACGTACGCCAAGGACAAGCTGGGCAACGACATCAAGTTGGAGGAGTGGCTGCAGACGCACGGGCCCAACGACCGCACCCTGGCGCAGGGGCTCAAGGGCGACCCGACGTACCTGGTGGTGGAGCAGGACAAGACGCTGGCCTCCTACGGCATCAACGCCGTGTGCACCCACCTCGGTTGCGTCGTGCCGTGGAACGGCGCCGAGAACAAGTTCATCTGCCCCTGCCACGGATCCCAGTACAACAACCAGGGCAAGGTCGTCCGTGGCCCAGCGCCCCTGGTGAGTGCCGACCCAGTATATATATTGCTGCTGTCTGATTATTAATTACTGAAAGCCCATTGCTGTCTGTCTATCTATCTGTCTCTGATCGAATTAATTGGCTCTTGTTTATTTGTGCAACGACGACGACCGACGGCAGTCGCTGGCCCTGGTGCACGTCGACGTCGACGACGGCAAGGTGCTCTTCGTCCCGTGGGTGGAGACCGACTTCAGGACCGGCGAGGACCCCTGGTGGAAGGCATAAGCGGCGGCGTTGTACTGTCTGCCATCTCAGAGGACGTTACGTTACTGCTGGCTTCCAGATTATATATGTACACAACAGGCTGTATGAAACAAGAACACATGCTTCTCATCAGATCTGCATATATATAACCTGAACAGGTCATAGCCTGAACTCCTGGTGTGTTCTCATTCGTTTTGCTACATACGATCTCACCGGCTATTAAAACATCAGTGATTCATAGCCTCAAATCATACGTAGTACATTACGTGCTTCACGGGCATATGAGGAGTGCAGGTATAAAAGCAGAAGTATTTAGAAATGTTAAGAACTAGTCAGTTACTACTAACCAAGTGAAGGCAGCAAAATCATTTAGAAAATCTGAAAATGCATGATCTAGGCAGACTCTAACAACCCTAAATCAATTTATATACATGCAGTAAAAGCCTCAGGAAGAGATGTGCAGCTGAAATGCTGAATGGAAGGGAAGCAAGTAAAAGACAAAATCCAGGAGGGGGTGAAACATCAGTGGATACAAGAGAAAGGTGGCGCTGGAAGGACAATATGGAAGAAAATTAGAGCTGCTCAGCATGGGACGAGGGAGCAGGCCTAAAAACCAAACCAAGAAAGCAGTATGGGAAATGGTAAACAACTGAGCAGAAGGTTGTAGAAATAATTATGTTCTATCTTTGCAATTTGGAGCCTTAAAAGGTAGAAAGGGTAAATGAAATATTTTCATAAAAGAAAATAATCAACCAAAACTCAGAAGGTAATCTTACATTATATATTCAACAGCACATCATCTTATGCATTGAACAACAGCTCAGCTCCTTCATGTTCATCACCAAGTCCCATGCCTATGAAAATAAGAAGCGGAAAAATCATAAGATCCTAACAACAAGCAGAATGGATATGAGACAGCAAAAATTAGGTGCGCACATATTAATAGAGTAAGTCTCAGAGAACCACAATTGATGTGGACTGAATTAACGCAAAACTATGGTTCTTGGGGGCTATTTCACAAACTACACATGCATTGCCCATAGCATCACAAACTTAAACTTTTAGCCAACACCATTAATTTTTGGATGACAATTGAGATCCTAGGCTCACATGTAAGACATTGTTAGTTTTGATGTAATCTGAGCTCCAGTTGTCTTACGTGTGGGTCGGAGATGCTAGTGGATTTCCAAACTAATAGTGTTACCTAACAAGTGTTGTTTTCAGATTTGAAATGGGTTCAAACAAGTGTACTTTTGTGATGATTTAGACCAAGTACTGTAGTTTTTGGGAATCTACTCGATGTAATTTAAGAAAATTGCTCGATCTTGCTAGAAGCCTAGAACACTAGGAATAGATAAACAAAATCAAATGTACTGTCTAGTCTAATGCAAAGAATATTCCTCAAAACAGTAATATTCAGATATCTCATAACGAAGCATATGTACACTCGACTACTTAACCAATAAGGAAAAAATGTTATCTAAAATTGTTCTTCAAATTGTACCATGCAGTAGATAGCATAAAACACACTAACAGTAGATAGCATAAAACACACTAAAATTACTGAACTCCAGTGGCAAAAGTGATCAACTGACAGGGAAATGACCAGACTGAAATTGCAGTACCTTAATAACTGATAAGAATGAAATGTGATTTCATGAAAGCATTGAATGGAAGAATACTACCTTTAAGCCTCCGAAATGTGCTAACTGGGCTACTCATTTGTATTCATTTGACATTTCAGTCATTTGAGCCTAGTGTTAATATCAATGTAGATAAATTGAATCCAATGGAAGCGTGTAACTATCTTTACGCGTCCGAAATGTGCTAACTGGGCTACTCATATTTACTTATCCGACATTTCAGTAAACTGAAGCTTAGCTTTTAATGCACTGCAGTTATGTATTTATCGGTGGGACCTGAATTTAAATTACAGTTTAGCACCCAAAGATAAAAAAGCATTCCAACAAGAAGTATGAAAATAACTTATGTTGCTACATCTGCAATGTAGAATGCCATTACAATGCCGTTACCTGCAGTATATACACTTGAGAATGGATGGAAGATGCTGAAGTTAAGTGTTGCAAAACAGATCTTGAACTGCACAAACTTCATTGACTCCAGCTGGATGGTGAAGATGCGATCATCTGTCCCTATAAGCAACACTTTGTCATCCTCAGCGAACCCAGATATCTTAGGGTACCATGCTTCAGTTGAACTGAGGGGAAGAAGATTGTCGAGCTGGATAGTTTTCCCAAGCACCCACCCTGCAACACCATCACCATCTGTCTCCCTCTTCCATAAGTAGACATTGTACTTTGACAGATAGAGAAATCCAAGCACACCACCATCCGCGGGTATCACCCAGACATCAGTTGACACCTTAAATGGCATATCTATCACTGCTAGGCGCTGCCTGTCCAGATCGAACTCAAGGATAGCAGTTGAATCCCCAACAAGATACCAGTAAGGGAGCTTCCAAGAAAAGTACCGGGGATGTAAGTAACACACGTTCCTGGACAAGCTATAGAGATGGGATCGCGCCATTCGCCATTCTCCGATGAGCAAACACAGGCGAAAGCTCGTGTAAATTCTTGGTTGCTGCCTAACAAGACCACCTGGAAGGTGCTCGATTGGTTACCTCCGTGGACATCGCCGGCAGCACGAAACACGACCCCGTTGTTGATTATCGTCCACTCACTGGTGCGGAAGCCCGGGGGAACGGCAATACGGCGCTGGTAACCGGTGACGGGGTCCCAAACCAGGACCTGGAGCTGCTCCCAGTGGTGGAGGAGGACGAGCCCATGGCGGCAGCTGAGGATTCGCCATTCGTAGACGTCGTCGAGCTGCAAGGAGAAGCAGCCCCTCGGGACGCGGTTCGGAGGCTCCAGAGTAGACGTGAACAGGTGCCCCCGCAGCCCTTCGGCGAAGAAACCGAGGAGGGGAGCGCCGCGGCGGTGGCGGGCGCGGAAGCGGCGGAGGAAGGCGGGGTTCGTGACGAGGCGGCGCCAGTGCTTGCAGACGAGGGAGGCGCGGGGTAGGGAGGACGGCGCCGGGGGGAGGCGGAGGAGGATCTCGGAGAGGAGGTCGTCGTTGCCCGGCGGGGGCGCCGGCGAGCTGGGGCGGCCGCGGCCATCGGATGGGGAATTGTGACTAGCGATGTGAGCCCATATACGGACCCACAATCGCAGCCCAGAGGCCCAGATCAGAAACACGTGTAACCCATGGATACCAAACAGTAGGCTGTTTTCGTAGAAGCCGAGATAAAGCCCTGTTGGACTGAACAAATTATATATACCGCTCTGAACAAATTACGAAACAAATTATGAAGATGAGCGATTCGGAGTTTGGAGGTTTGGAATCGAGCTTCCACACACAATAAGATGAGTACCAGAGAAAACAAATATCTGCCAGCACACTTGCATTCGGCTCAAACGCTTGCTCAAAAACACCAGCAAATAAACGATTTTTTTTTAACCAGCAAATAAACGATTGAAGGCACTAATCTGTAAACAGGCTAACAAGGGCAAGTCAGAGTACCATCCTGCCAATTCACTGACGTCTCAAAAACTTAGAAAATAGATTGAAGACTGCAAACTAAACGACTGATCCCAACTTGTACGCTCCAGTGCTTCTGCTTTGCTGTTGAGCTAACAATATATGCTACATAAAAGGTCAATTTCCACATGGACCACCATACCACATCGCAGGCCAGCATACCAAATGGAGAAGACAAACCCACCACAAGAAGCCATCTATGCATTATCAGCAGCCGGAACAAAACCCTAGATGCCTGCAGGATCATAAATCTCATCAGCATAACCGATTGTACAGTTGTACTACTTAGGGTTCAAACGATAAGCATTAACCGCAACCTGGTGGGACACTCGTACATAAATTTCCAAATTTTAATAATCTCTGCATTATTACACAAAAAAACAACATGTGCAAAAGAGAATAGCAGGAGTCCTGGAACATAAGGAGCTGCAAGATCATAAATGCTAAAAATTAGTAAGGCCATTGTCCATGCAAGTGTTAGGGTTTCATTCTCCTTAAATGACATATAAGATTGGCAAAAGTGATGACATGGCATGCAATTTATGATGAAAGAGAAGAATATAGTTTTATGGGGATGAAACTTGCTGTACACAGTTACCAAGAACCTTAAAACTAGAATGAAACTCAATTGAAAAGATTTGAGTTTCATCTACACATATTCATCAACTCCTATTGGTCACTAGATTAAACATATAAATGATATACTAACATATGAAACCGTGAAGTGAAACTTTGCATTGAGAGATCTAGTTTCATTTATTAACTCAATGATCAATAGATGACATGGCACTCTTGGAAATCACACAATGAAACCTTGTACTGAGAATGGCCTAAGTACTAGACAATTGCACTGAGTATTGGACAATTGAGGAAAACTGGAAGCAAGGCAGAGTAAAGGAAGTGAGGGAGACCAAAAAAGCAAATCCAGGATAAGGGGATTGGAAGATGAACATCTAGATAAAAGAGAGGGTAGGTGGTTGAAGGTAGACAATTAGACATGACGAAGTGAATAGAGAGTTGCTAAGCAAGAGATGACCGGATGAGGAAGCCATCCCTAAAGAAAAACGCTAGGAGGCAACCTGCTAAGCATGATGAGAGAAATTTCAGAATTTGACACTCAATTCGCAAGCTTCATTGTATTTGACACTCAATTCGCAAGCCTCATTGTATTTGACACTCAATTCGCATGCCTTTCAAAATTTGACACAGTACATGCGAATTGTTTCAATTTGGGTGTTTCTCTTCCTTTTTCTCTATTTTCCCTTTTCTTTTTATTCTCCTAACCACATGAGAGGACCCTTCTACCCCTGACCTTATCCCCTCGTCTGAATCAAGTCTGAATCAATCGACGGCCTTCATCTTGACAAGGACTGGGATGCCGCCATCCTCGACAGCGGCAGCGCGGCCCTCGCGGAGCCCACGAGGGAGTGGAGCACGTAGGCGACCTTGTCCAGCATCTCGGACTCCGGGTCGGCCATGAGGTCAAGCAGCGGCCGCACGGCACCGTGCAGGTTCTCGCGCGCTCTGCGGTGGCGGCATACTTCTTCCCACGCGCGCCGCTGGCAGTGGCGGAGGCAGCTGGATACCTGTGTATTCCCAGGAATACCCAACTTTTTTTTTGCAAGAGAACAATATACATCAAGTAATACATATATAGTATGAGTCACAATTTTCATTCCTAAGCTTAAACTTAGCCTAAATAGACGATCCAACCCACAAACAACCCACCGGCCTGCACTGTTCTCTCTTTCTCTCTCAATTCCTCTCTATCACGAGTCCCTGTCCCTCATGTAGTCCTATTCGGCATTCCTTCCGTTGACGGTTTCCCAAAATCCAAAGCACCGAAAAGGCGAAAATCTGGATCGGCGGGTGGGCAGAGTCCAGAAACAGGAGCCACGTCCGGCGACCGCAAGCGCCGGTAGGGGGCCGCGGGTGGCCTATGCCTCCTGCTGCTTGGCAGTTGCGGGGCGCTAGGCGGCGGCACCACAGCAGGCTGCTGGAGCCTGGGGCACAGGACGCTGGGCGGTCGCAGGCGCTGCCGGCTGCCGCGCTCCACCACCTGCGCACGGGGTCAGGCCCAGGGAGGCATGGATTCATAGTTCAGGTGTAGGCGCAACCTTTTACTGTTCAAGTATACTTTTACTTGATGGAAAATGGGAATACCCTACTCTAAAATCCTGGCTCCGCCGCTGGCCGCTAGCCTCAAGGAGGGAGAGTAGTAGCAAAGACGGCGCCCGCGTGGCCGATGACAGCCGCAGTGGCGTCGTCGAGCTGGGACAGCCAGGGCGGCGCGCACACGGCGTTCTCCCGCTCGGCGGGCGAGTTGGCGGACTTGGGGGACTAAAAGAATTTGGTTCTTTTAGACATGGTAGAAGAAGTGAAGGTATTTTTTTGAAACAAGAGAATGAGATCATATAACACAACCTAAATTAAGAACCTATAACATTGCATACCTTTTCAAACTTCAAACATATTAGGCTACAGGCTAGCACATGTAACCAGACAGTCATCTATGTATTGTGTAACAGTTCAGCTCCAGCATGTCCACCATCAATGCCAATACCTACGAGCATAGATAAAAAGTTGAATGAAACTAAATTAGAAAACTAGACAGATATGAGGCAAAAAAAAAAGATGCAAATGAACCCACATATATAAATTGAGAAAGACAATGCATTTGCACTAGAACATTAAAAATAAATAACAAAATGGTATGTGCCAACACGTAAAGAATATTTCAGAAAACAGTAATGCTTATCTATCTCATGATGAAGAACAGGTTTCAGATTACTTGACTGATAAGGGAAACAAATAATAATTAGATTTGTTCTAATGCTTGTTCCATGTAATCTTAATCAGATGTCATAAATAAATTCAAACAAATTGGATAAACAGTATCTACAAAGATGGTTATGATTATAATAACTGAATACATTCAGAAAAAAATAAAAACCATTAGCATTAGGGCTCTTGGATAGATGATCAAACTGAACTGTTAGTTCACAAAGATCAAGCCATGTTATTAACACATTATTATGGTCTTAATTATTATGGTCTTAATAATAATTTATAAGCAATGTGGCAGTGATAGGAAAAAAGAAGCATTGAATAAACTTTACTACTGTGCTATTTAGTTATGTTACTAGTTTGGTGTTTAAGTTGTTTCAAAGCTTAATTTTGTCATGTGCTACTGCTACAGTTATGCATACCACATCATAAAATAAAGTCAGCTACAGCTTTGCACATGGAAATATTACTGTAAGCAATTTGAGCATGAGGCCATAGGCAAGCAACAATAAACTTTAGTTCCACAATTCATGGAAGAATTGCCAACCATTGTGTTAAAAGAAAATATAGTACCTATTATGTGACATCATCAAAGGACAAAGACAACTGATGCAACTAAAATTACAATTTTTAGTTTAACACTTGGAGTGTGTTTAGTTGGTGAAAAAGTTTGGGTTTTGATACTGTAGCACATTTCGTTGTTACTTGACAAATAATGTCCAATCATAGACTAATTAGGATTAAAAGAGTCATCTCGTGCTAATCAGTTAGACTGTATAATAAGTTATTTTTTTCAACTGCATTTAATGCTCCATGTATGTGTCCAAAGATTCGATGTGACGGATACTGTAGGAAATTTTTTGGGAACTAAACGAGGCCTTAGTGATATGAAATTATTCCATCAACAAGTACGAACAAGAACTTATGTAAAGTACACTTTTACCTGATGTATAGACGCTAGCGAATGAATGATGGATGCCAAGGCATTTAACTCCGAAAGATTTCTTAAACTGAGTTGAATTTAGCTTGACCATGATGCCACTAATAACGCCACCAAAAGAGGTCATAAGGAAAGACATATTGTCCTCCTCAGCGAACCCAACTATCAATGGGGATAATTCCTCCGTTGAATTCAGCCAAAGCTTATCAAGCTCAATTGTTCTTCCCAGCACCCATCCAGAAATACCATCACAATCCATCTTCATCATCCATAATTGGGCGTCGTAGCCTGAAAGACAGAGGAAGCTGAGGCCACCACCCTCAG
The DNA here is from genome assembly GCF_016808335.1 of Panicum virgatum. Taxonomy (NCBI): domain Eukaryota; kingdom Viridiplantae; phylum Streptophyta; class Magnoliopsida; order Poales; family Poaceae; genus Panicum; species Panicum virgatum. Next base: position 14,242,580 of record NC_053136.1, read on the forward strand.
CAGGCATAACCCAGTACCGGAACATGGAGTAGAGGCAGTTATGCAATGGCGCATCTATCACCACTAGGAACTGTCTATCCAGATCAAACTTGAGGATAGCCATTGTCGGACCAAGCAACCAGTAAAGGGAACTTCCAATCAGAGTACTGGGATTGTACATAGGCACCTTGGATGGGCACGCAGTTGAGACGAGATCGCCCCATACGCCAGTCTCCGATGAGTACACACATGCGCAGGCCCGTGTAACTGTTGTGTCGCTGCCTACCAAGACCACCAGGAAAGGGATCGAAAGGTCCTCACCGGCGTGGACGTCGCCGGGTGCGCGAAGCACCGCCGCGTGTTGGAACACCGCGCTCCCACCGTCACGGAACTCCGGGGGAAAGGCTACGCGGCTCAGGTCGCCGGCGACGGGTTCCCACACCAGGAAGTAGAGATCAATCCAGTTGACGATAAGGACGAGGCCATGGCGGCAGCCGAGGATTCGGCATCTGCCCTCGAGCTCCAAGGAGAAGGGGCCGCGCGGGAGACGGTCAGGCGGTTCCAGTGTGGAGGTGAAGGAGAGGCGGCTTTCTTCATGGGTGAAGAAGCCGAGGAGGGGAGCGTTGCGGCGGTGGCGGGCGCGGAAGCTGCGGACGAAGGCGGGGGCGGACACGAGGCGGCGCCAGCGCTTGCAGACGAGGGAGGCGCGGGGCAGGGAGGACGGCGACGGGGGGAGGCGGAGGAGGATATCTGAGAGTAGGTCGTCGTTGTCTAGCGGGAGCGGGGGCGCCGGCGCCGGGGACCTGCGGCGGCCGCCGCCGCCGCCGGTTTGCAAATCCTCGTCGCCACTCGCCACTCATGTTTTTTTTTTTTTTGAGTCACTCGTCGTCGTCGCCACTAATGGTCGCCAGAGGAAGGTAAATAGATTCACGCGAGAGCCCATTTTCAGGCCTAAGGTTGAAACCCATGACCATGAGCCCATGTAGAAGATGGTAGGCCCAACGCATGAACAGAAATTGGTTCCTACTTTTTTTCTTTGCAACACCCAGACTACACCCATTGTTGCACAAAAAATAGATTCTCAGAGTAGAAATAACGCATGAAACAATACAAAATACTCTATCTGCTGCCAAATGTAGGTAGTTTAGAATTTTAGTTAACCAAACTTTTTTGCCCAACCTTTCAATATATGAAAACTTTGCATAGTTTAGCGACACACGGTTGACGATAGAAATCACTTTTGTATATAGTATATAAAATTTCATATGAAGTGTTAAGTTACAATTTTAGTTTCAGTTTTATAAGTTCAATATATCAATTTACCTCCTAAAAAAAGAATGCCTCAAGTTTGCAATGTGTATACGTTTCAGTTTAATTGGTGAATCGAACCGGAATCCTGTTGCTCAAGCAACCTGCAGAAATAGTTCATTACTAAGGGCCTGTCTGCATGGCTCTGGAGCTGAACTCCAGCAGCTCCAAACAATTTTGTAGCCAAACAATCTAACTCTAAAATTTCATGGAGCTCCAAAACTTTAGAGCTGTAGTTCAAATTGGGTTGGAGTTTTTGGAGCACCTCTTTTGCAACTCCAGGAAGCTCCAATATAGACCTAGACGTGGAGCTGTGGTGTAATTACCCAACATTGCCATTTATTATATAAAAAATGATTCTTTCTTTTCTTTACCAAGTCCCCTCCACCTTCCTCGAGACGGGGCCGCCCCCGTGCCTCCCTCTCCCCCATCGCCGCGCCTCCCTCCCCGCCGCCCCAGCTCTCCTCCGCTACCGCAGCTTCCTCCGGCACCGCAGATCTCTTCCTGCACGGCCCCACATACAACCTCCTTGGCCCGTGCTACCCATCCTCCCGGCGACGTGGCCCGCGCTCACGGACGCCCCCGCCACCGACGTGGGGTCATTGCCAGCCACGCTCGTCGGCAAGCTCGCCATGCGCCCCGTCTTCGACCTCCTCATCTCATGCCCCCTCCTCCCAATCACCCCTTCCTCCGTCTGTCGTCGCTGCTTCTCATCCCCGCAACGCGGACTGGAGGGTCTCGAATCTGCCCCTCCACGCCTCCTCGCCCCCATGCGCTGCCGCGCCATGGTGGGCACCACCGTGCCTGCCGAGGGCATCGGCCATGGCTATGAACGCGAAGGGGAGGATGAAAGCATCTAGGCCCCTAATTTGAGTTTTGGTAATTAATGACAACGGTTTGTGGATTAATGATTTCATTTGAGATAATAAGTATAGGTTGATCCACGGATGAAAGAGATTTGGTTGTGAACGTGTGGAGTTTTGGAGATGATGAGCAAAGCTCGGGCTCAAGGCAAAGGTATAAAATAGGGATTTTGTATTTTACCGGTCACAAGGTGTTTAGTGGATGAAAAGTGACCGGATTTGTTGGATAGATAGCCGTACTATCAAGAGGAGTCGAGTACTTGTGCTTGACGGGTCGTTAGTGCCATTTTGCTCAAAATATCTAGGTGCATGCATGAGGGCTAACGACGTTTTGAAAAGATTTGAAAAAGAATAAGTTTGAGAGCTGATTGCACAAGCGCGGACAGTCCGCTCCCTGGAGCGCAGACGGTCCGCACACATACCAGAGAGCATGTTTGGCTCTGGTGGAAATTAGATGTGACTGGCGGACAATCCGGCCCCGGTGGGCGGACGGTCCGCAACTCTAACTCAATTTATACCAGAGAGGGTGTTTTCTCTAGTAGAGGTTATGATCTGTGCGGCGGACGGTCCGTTCCTGGGGAGCGGACGGTCCGCCGTCTATTTGACAGTTTGTACCAGAGACATTGTTGTCTCTGGTGGATTTCAAGGATGAACGGCGGACGGTCCGCCCCTAGGGAGCCGACGGTCCGCCGGCCTTTTTCAAAGTTGTACCAGAGACGATGTTCGTCTCTGGTGGTGTGGAACACATAACTGCGGACGGTCTGCCTGGGTTGTAACGGCTAGTTCTGACACGCATTAAATGCACTCTGACTCACTGGTTTATAACGGCGGACGGTCCGGTTTTTGAACCGCGGACGGTCCGCGACTTCGCAGAAAAGAGTGTAACGGCTAGTTTTTGAAGGGATGTCTATATATACCCAATACCCGGCCATTGGGTCACTCTCTTGGCCATTTGGACTGCATACTTGATACCATAGAGCTAAGGCATCCCTCTCTCACACACACTTGCTTAGAAATTGCATTCTTGAGGGTGTGAGGGCTTCCTAGTGCATTGCATCAAGAGTTTGAGCTTTGTGGCACTAGGAAAACTTCAAGCAAGCGTCATCGACTTGTTACTCTTGGGAGTTGCCGCTCCCTAGACGGCTTAGAGAAGAGGATTTCGTGGAGCTCCTCCAAGGAGATTGTTGAGGAGCCCCGATCTCGATTGTGAGAGGTCTTGTGCTCACCTCACCGGAGTGGTGAAGAGCAACTCTAGTGGAATCGAGGTGTGGAGCGGTTCCTTGATTCAAGCCGGCTCAAGATCAAGAGGTTCTTGATAGAGGAGCGGTTGATTCTTAGAATCCACCTCAACGTGGATTAGGGGTGACCGGCAAGTCATCGACACCACGTGATAAATTCTTGTGTCAAGCTTGGTTACTTCTCTTGCTCACTTTAATTCTTGTTTTTACTTTGAGCATTTTACTTTACTAGAGCTTGATTTGTATCTTGTCACCCTAGGTTGCAAACCCATCTAGAGATAGTAGTAGCATGACATAAGGCTTTCCTTTGTTACTAATTAAATTTCTCTAGTGTTGTTGGTTTTACTTTTTAAACCGCCTATTCACCCCCCCTCTAGTCGGTGTTCTTGATCCTACAGAGGAGAAACAGAGCGTGCCTGGCCCACCTGTAAGAGAAAGAAGAGAGAGGGGAGGGGGTAGAGTTGAAAAGAAGTTAGAAGTTCTACGGTGCTTTCTGCAAATAAACTTAGAGCTAGAAAGAGTAATGGCATGTGGGTTCCGTAAACCAAGGGTAAAAAGGACAATCAATCCTCAAAACCTTCTTTTCTAGAACTAGGGACATCCTCCATGCCAAACATCACTCCATCCAACCAGCTCTAACTCCACCCAGAGCTAGCTCCAGCTGGAGTTTTGGAGTGGAGTTGCTTCAGGTGGAGTTGGAGCCCTGCCAAACAGATCCTAAACCAAACAATGGAGATGCCTGTCACGAATGATATGAAGTTATTTTCCATGTGACATAGGGAAATGCTCAGCCTTAGCACAATCATGCATCTAAACCATTTGATGCATTTATGAGCTTCTCGTCTAGGTCATTTCAAATGTTGGCTCCTGGGTTGTGATACTCAAATGAATGTCCCTATAGCAGCAGTACTCAAATGGGCTTTGGCACGGCTGCTATCCAAACTTTACCACTCCAGCCAAATTTTGGCTATGCCCTGGTTTGGCCATGGAAAAAAAATTCTTTGGAAAAAGTCTAAATTACTTCCCTCAACTATACTCAAAGTTCAGATAATCCCCTAAACTATCGTTTGGTTCATTTTACCCCCCAACCTATGCCCTTCGGTTCAAATTACCCCCTAATATAATTTGTCATTTTCATTTCTCCATGCATAGGTGGAGTTTTTAATTGAAATCTTACAAAATGATAGTACACATCATAAGACATGTTCTGGAAAATACATCATAATTTTCTATCACTACTTTAATAGTTAGGATGATTAATAATAAATTAATCATTGGAGTTCAAAATTATATAAAAATAATGATGAAAAAATTATAAAAAAAACTTTTTAAAATATTCATTATGATATCTACTACTATCCTACAAAATTTGAAATTAAAATTCAACTTGTGTGTTGAGAAACAAAAAAGACAAATTGTATCACGGGGTAAAATGAACTTAATGGCATGGTTTAAGGGGTAAATTGAACTAAGTTATAGTTTAGGGAGTTATTCAGACTTCGGCTATAGTTGAAGCGAGTAATTTAGATTTTTTTTTCTTTTTTTTGGCTTGGCATACTAGGGGTATAAACCAAACATGGCCGATATGTACCTGCTGTTCTCAGCTCCGTTGATGCTCGTTTAGTTTAGCTCACAAAACTGAATGTCAAACAGGGCCAAGCCAAAAGCCTCAAAATTCTGGCTTTGATTCCTACAATCAAATTTAGAAATTCAATTCATTTTTTCAATCATTTGCTCCTACTCATATACACACACAAAACTCGCACCTATAATCCATAAAAATACAAGCACCTTTACTAAGTTGAGGACTCGAACACGGCTGTTCAAGTTTTATGACAAAGAACCTAATTAACCACTATAGGTTCCTTTTGCTGAATCTGACTTAATAATCAATATTTTGCTTAGTCTTGACATTTCTTTATCTCCCAAATATGGTATGTATGATCTAAAAGTCTGCAGAATTACAGAGAGTATCAACTTTTATTTCCACTAATTTTGGCATGACAATCGCCCCTTCTGGGGAAGGCTAAACACATTTCTCCCAACTCTAAGGTCCTACCGTTGCGTTTCTTGGTTAAATCCATGCGAATATGATTTTTCCAATGCTTTTTCTTTTTCTTCAGACAAGTGTATGCTTCTCTAGAGCATTTTCTTACAAATAATGCAGAGCAAGCTGGAATTGCACTAGCATTGAGCTCCACTGGTGAACAGAAATTTCCAACGGTGTGCTAGCTAATGGATTTTATTCCACAGGTGAACATCTCTGGTCTCTTTTTGTTTCGATAATGGAATAAAATCCCGGCCTTTATCTCCTGCTTGGACGCTTCAAGCCTTTAATTCCGGCCTCTGGTGTAGCTAAAGGCCAGAAGCATGCACCCAAATGCACAAGTGCTCCTCTTGCAAATCGTCATGCTCACTTGCACTACAGTGGTAAATCAGGAACTTGACGGAAAATCCGTAAGAAGCAATGTATGTTCGTAGGGTTCTTATTGAAACAGTACTTTTGTTTGGAATGGCCGAATGCATGGGACCCTATCGATGTGTGATCTGGTGAACGTTTACAAAATAACGACCTAATTTGAGCATGATCCGCACATGAATAAACAAACAGCAAATCAAGAAATAGCAAATCCTAACACTCAGGTTAGGTAAAATGTGCCTGTGTACTTGCAGGTAATATTGTTACCGGACCAGACCGGCCGGCCTATAGGCAGTTCGATCGGCACTATTCATGTTGCTCCAATGAAACACAGGACAATGGCAAGCATACTGTCATTTTTATTCATGAGATAAGAGTCTTGACTAATGCAGGATGACATGGCAACTGCACATACCGAATCGGGTAGTGCTTTGACTCGTGTTCCATTACGTTTGACAGTGATTGGCCTCACTACTACAGATTCGGCCTTTTGTCCCGGTTTTAAATTGGCTTTTGTCCCGGTTTTGGAACCGGGACATGGCTTCCGGGACAAAAGTCTCGATGATTTTGTCCCGGGTGGCAGAATCGGGACAAAATGTCCCTGACGCTAAAATTTTTTTTGCACCCCGCGGGATTCGATCCCAAGACCTCTTGCCTAGCGTATGGTTTTCTTGCCAAATCACCTAAGTAGTATATGTGACTCAATATAGAATAACTTCCTTTTGAACTATCACGTGGGGGGGCTTTTTGTCCGGGTTGGTGTTACTAACCGGGACTAAAGGGTGACCCTTTTGTCCCGGTTGGTGGCTCCACCCGGGACAAAAGACCCCTATCCCCCCGCTGGCCCGGCTAGCCGTTGGACCTTTTGTCCCGGGCCCAAAGGCAGCCGGGACAAATGGCCTGGAACAAAGGCCTGTTCTGTAGTAGTGCCTTCAAAATGCTTGATTTAGATATGTGATCATCGTTCACCATACCTGCCACAGATATCATTTCGAAAGAAAATAAGTCATTCGCCACAGATGATTAGCCCTTCGGTTCGGTTTTGCATCGATTTTGGCAGGTATGTCTCACTGCCAAGTGCCAAAACATCTCCCGTCAGATGCTGCAAGTAACTGAAAAGCACTACTCTTTTGACGATGACACATGAACCATGCAAGAAAAAGGCAAATAAAATTCCAAGAGAAATAAGCATATGTATCTCAATCTAAATACCGTTGTTTTTACATCCACATTCTCCCTTGGCATACGAGAGATGACAGGCAAATGAGAGCAAATAGATAGAAGATGATGAGAGGGCAGTTGTGTTTAAGAACAAAATAACAAGAGGACCGAATATTGTTGGGCATCGTCTTTCGAAAAAATATTGTTGAGCGTCATGAGAGATCAAGCTTAAACCATGGTGCACGCCTCCATCTTAGTGAATGCAAGGCTTTCCTCAAAATATTCCTGTTTCTATTTTTTAAAAGAAATGGGATTAGTACGCTACACACACTCTCTCTCTATTTGTGTATCAAATGCAAGAGTATTATAAAATATTGCTCATGATTACAATTGTGTATCAAATGAATGGCATATTAATGGAGCAATCTTTGGTCAAGTTTTCTTAATGAAATATAGTATGTACTGTAGTTTGAAATGGAGTGAGTACTTTTACGTAAATCCAACAATCGTGCTGCAAGGTGTGTGCGTGCAACCAATGAGAATGAGAAGTACTGAATAAAAGGAACGAAAAGTTTCATACTTTTTTGCTTTGAACTACAATTGTCATGCAGTGCACAATGTCAAAAGTACCAACTACATTTTGTTTCCACAAGGGAAGGTGGTTTCTTACATAATACGACAGAGAAGGATCGTATGAGAATTAATAAAGCTCCATTGCATTAGTGCAGATTGTCGTCAGAAGATGAAACTGTTCGCTTAAGCTTTGAACATAAAAGCGTTTGTTTAGATAAGTGCAGGATTTGTAAAGGATATTTGTAGGAATTGGCGCATCAAGTGTACTTTTTATGCCCCAAAGATTTCTTCCAAATCACTATGATATGGGTCGGTCCAAACTATGTGCAAAGTCGTTCTAGCAATGAATATATATTGCTTTCATGTACACATTTTTGCTACGCTTCACTTGTCCCTTTTCCTGAAATACAAATAGTCTTTTTTTTCTAGCATAATATTGCTAATGTGTAGCTAATTTGTAAATTTAGTGCGAACACTTTACAAACTGTATGTCGAAATTATTTTTCTCACTAAGACGAGAGGGCGGTTAGAGCTGTGTATGTGCACATGTCGCTCCCTTCTCTGTACAGAGAGCCAATAATATATTATCTTGGTTATAAGGTGAATTGAGGTACTACTAGTTAGCTTGTGCTGAGCATTGTATATTTAAAAGTCTAAATTACTCCTTAAACTATAGCCAAAGTTCGGATAACCCCCTAAACTATCTTTGGTTCATTTTACCCTTAAACTATGCCATTTAATTCAAACTAGTCCTAATAAAATTTGGCTTTTTCATTTCTCCATACGTAGGTGGAGTTTTAAATTGAATTTTCACAAGATAGTACACATCATAGCACGTCAGGAAAAAAATATCATAGTTTTTATTATTATTTTGATAAGCTATGATATTTAATAAAAAACTAATCATTGGAGTTCAAAATTATATGAACAATAATGGAAAAATTATAATAAGTTTTTAATATGCATTGTGATCCACTACTACCCTGCAAAATTTAAAACTAAAATTCAACTTGTGTATGGAGAAATAGAAAAGGTAAATTGTATTGTGGGGGTAAAATGAACTAAATGACGTAGTTTTGGGGCAAATTAAACCAAATTATAGTTTAAGGGTTATTCAGTATTTAGCTATAATAAAGGGAGTAAATTGAAAATTTTCCTATTTAAAAATGGAGGATGTATCATGAATTAACCTAGAAAAACTCTGTTGGTTTCAGTTTGAAGCCATCCACTCAGGATGGAAGTCCCACAAGCTCTCGGTTTGATTGTTTGGAATTTAGATGTTTCAGCGGTTAGCAGTTCACCAACTGAAACGGATTGCCTATAAATAGGTGTCTCCATCCAGCTACATGTAGGCGTCGTATACCAGCAGGGCTAGCAGTCGCTAACTAATCAACAAATATGAAGCTCAGTGAAGCGGTCACGAAGCTAATCGCGTGCCTCTGCATCTTCTTCCTCCTCGTCGCCTCCTCCTCCCTCGTCCCCATCTCCGACCGCTGCCCCATCCAGATCCAGTGCCGACCGCCTGAGGACGCCGCCGCAGCCATGCCAGGTGGCGCAGTCTTCGGCGGCGGGCATGACCACGACTGCCGCCGCCGCCGACCAGCCCGAGGTGTTCGAGAGCTCCAAGAGGCTTAGCCCCGGAGGACCCAACCCTCAGCATCACTAGCTAGCTGATCGGGCATCTGCCTGCTGCCTGTCTGCTGCGTGTCCGCGTCAAGAGTGTTCTCGCTGTCGCTGAACTTCGTCCTCCTCTTCGTCAAGAATGTTTCTCGCCTTTGACCTTAGCTAATAAATAAATGTAATCTCCTGCCACCGTTAATTTTCGTCTTCTAAATGTGTGACGTGGTGCTACATCATGCAACTTACTGGTTGCCTCTGTTGATGTCAAATTGTCAATGGAGTATTGGAGTTTACCTGTGTCCATGCAGCGTCTTTGCTAGAGATCGGCGTCGATGCAGTTTGAGAATACGTGTTTGGCCTCAGTCCTGAAAGCTACCTACTGCTTTGGTTGTAGGCCTATGGCTAGACTTGCTTCATCCGGCCAGTTCAGAGTTTTGAGCTGGGCAAGTGACTGAACTTGCTTCAGAGTGGCATAAACTCGTCAGTACAACATAGACTGAATTAATTCGCAAGTACTGTATTGGCTCTAGAATGTTGTGCCGATGTGCTAGAATTGTACTTTCGATTTATGGATGTGCGGTGCCATATATAAGCACATGTTATTGAAATCTCGATCATTCTTTTGGTCCATTATGGCCAGGCCTGTTATAGGAATAAATTCCTTCTGTTATATACGTTCCGGTGTATTCTTTTATACATTTCCATGTGTTCTAGCAACAACTCTGTATCTCACATTCCATTATCCTTGTAGCTTTAAAAATGCATGTACTCAGTAGGTAGCATCTGCTTGTACATTTGCTGACTATACGGTTGTGGTTTTGAATGGCCTTTTTCCTCTGCGGTCATGAACTTGGGATACAATTGTATTTTAATTATGTGTGTTTAATACTTCTTGACAAGTTGGAATGCTTTCTTAGCTTTTTTGGTGATTTGGTAATTAGTTCTTTGAATTCCAGATTGGAGCGAGGACATTTGCACTGATTACTTTTGATTCTCACATGGCAGCTCATTTTTGTTGAAATATATACTAAGCCCCAATTTTTCCTCCATGCTTGAAAAACTCCAATCGTTTTCTTCCCATCATAGAGGTGCCCAGAGTAGTCATGGACATTTTCAGGCTGTGCATGCATGTTTTTCCTTTTTGATTGATGCCTGCATATATATTTGTACTAGGAGGGTGCCCGTGCGTTGCTACGGGAAAAAAATTCATGAACAAACATATCAGCAACCGATATAACTATAAGTGCTCACAATTGTACCCCGTGCCATGACTAACTGGTTCAGAAATGGCATCGCAAAGTGTATTGGGATATGTAAATACGCTAGTCAAAAAATAGAACTGGGATATGTGTATATACTACAAATGATGCAGTGGCAACAATACCAGGGGGATAATTTCCAAATCAATGAGTTGGATTGGTATTTTGTTGCTTTTTCCTTTCATATGCGCTCCGAGCATCCCATTGTTCTGCTGTCATGGCTTTCGAGCGTTCCCTATCCCTCTATCTTTAACTCTCAACGTACATGTTGATGCCTGAGTACCGGCAAAATGTTGTTGAACCTTGTCACCACACCTCCCGGATATGCAACAGAAATTGTACACAAGTTCACTAAAAACTTACCCAAAGTATATGTAACGTCCCCAAATGGCACCCTGCCACAACTTATATCATTTGACTCCATGTATCACAACCTGCAAGCAAATTAGTTGCACATCAAGGTACCCGAGATATGATTCCCAATGCAACAAAAATGCTAAATTTGCCAAAGGAACAAACTCAAACAAGTCCACATGAATCAGATGTGAGACAGCAAGCAAGATAATTCCCAGAGCAAGGTAGAGCCAAGATTATGTGAACAATAACCATGTTGGTCATGAAATCAAAGATTAACTGAACAAACTGAAGATTTTAGCTACAACTACTTCTCATCTTGAATTTGGTATATGAGAGCCCAATATATAATTCCAAGCAGCAGTAGCAGCAAACTAATCATGGCCACCATGGGTTCGAATTAGGAATTGTTCCCAACAGCACAATGGCAACCTTGGTCAACCCACCCACAAATCCAATTGAATAACAAGACAGATGGAGCAATGCCAGAAGCAGTACACTCATCATCAACTACTAATCCAAAGGAATTCTCCCAAATTATATTTGCATTGTAGCAACAGTGACTATGAGAAAGCAGGCATTCAGTCATGATACACAAATGCAGCCTCTAGTCTAGGTTAAAGAAAGCAGCCTTATGACACGACTGACTTCTCAAATAGAAGTGATTAATTAATACTAAAAAAATGAGAATTGGGTGGGACGGGGCAAGGGTCGACCGTCGAACAGCATATATCATAACCTGCAATCATATTAGTTGCACACCAAGATAACAGAGATATGATTCATGGAGTCAATACCAGTTCGCAATTAAAATGCTACATTTGCCAAAGCAACAAACCTGGGATGAGCCCCCCCAATGCGCTGTGGAAGGAAGATGGACAGAGCCCTCCCCGTCAGTCCTGCTTTATGGTCTAGCGCATCGATCAGTGTTATGCGAGTATTATCGGCGGCGACCAGATTCGTACCTGGGAATTGCAAGAAAAGACTGATGCCCGTTAGCGAGCTGCGACGACGACAACCGCGTGCGGCGCCCGGCAGGAACTCCCCTAGCTCCGTCACGAATCGGCAACCACGTTCGTCGACGACACGAGCGGGGGCGCGGCAGCCGGTGCCCCCGCAACTGGTCGACGACCGACGACGCACAGCCAACTGAGGTGTGTGGGAGACGAATACCGCAACTGCTCGTCGAGGTTGCCGATCACAGCACCGAGGACGTACGACACCAGTCTGCCTGCGAAGGGATGCAGCGCTCGAACCAAAACCCTCGATCTGCCCGCCGATCCCAGCGGAGTTGTTTCGGAAAGCTTAGGGCGGGGACGCAGAGGCGATGATCGGACGAAGGAGCGTAACATCAAGATTCAGGAAGGAAGTCACGCACGAGATTTTTGCGAGCGGCGAGCGCTTGATCGGGAGGCCGAGATTTCTGAGCGGCGGCGTTGATCTCGCGTGGAAACAAAGTCTCGCAAGGAAAGAAAGCAAACAATCCGAGCGGCAACCAAGCATCGGACGGCTCAAAATTCCCCGAGGGACTACGACGGACTACCGTCGCCCTCATGCACTACAAGATAGATTGGGGATCGGACCTAAAATGTGAAGGCAGTACAATCAGGGGGGTTAACCATAAACCGTATTCCGGATCGATCTGCTTTGTGGCATTCTCTTAGGGGCCTTAGCAGAAAACGTCCTTGTGTACTTTGGTCCGCGCAGATCGTGTCCGTCCAGTGCCGATCCACCGGCTATGATTCTCTCGTGGCCCGGGATAGGCTCTCGTCTCCGGCTGAGCTCGAGTCCCCTCCCCCACAAAAGCAGCGACGCATCCGGCGCCGCCACCAACCCCACAGCCTCTGCTGCCCTGCTCCGCTCCACTCCACCGCCATAGCCGCAAGGAAAATATCAAATCGGCGCCGCGAGGAGCCACAGGAAAAAAAATTTCCCCAGGGTTTCCGCGCAAAACCCTCCGAATTCCTCGATTCGGCGCCCCCCCCGGCCCCGGATTTGGGAGGGTTTATGCATGGCGTCGGACGCTCCCGGCGACGGCGCCGGCGGGGAGGAGCCGGCGCCGGGCCCCGCCCCGGCCGCCGGGGAGGAGGAGGCGCCGGCCGCTCCGGCCGTGCGGCGCTGGCCCGAGGAGATCAAGGTCTACTCCCGCAAGTACCCCAGCAAAAACCCTAAACCTCCCGAACCAGCTCCCTCCCCCGCCCCATCCCCATCCCCAGCTCCCTCCCCCACCCCCGCCCCAGCTCCATCCCCCTCCCCCTCCCCCTCCCCCGCCCCCGCACCCGCACCCGCCCCAGCTCCCTCCCCCGCCCCCGACCCTAACCCTAACCCCCTTTCCGAAACCCTATCCTCGATTCGCCGCTCCATCCGCCGCGGGGAGGCCGGGGGCTCTGCGGCGCGGCCCGATCCGGTCGCGGCTGCCTCGACCCTCGCCCCGGAGCCGCCCGGGAAGCGCGCCGCCGCTTCCGGGGAGCCCTCGTCGGGGCACGGCCAGGACGGCGGCGGCGTCGTTCCCAACGGCCACGGCGACGACCGGGCTGCTGAGAAGGCCCAGAAGGCGCGGAAGCGCAGGGCGAGGAGCGAGCTGCGGCGGCGGCTGGCGGGGGAGCTCGACCAGGTGCGCGTGCTCTCCAGGCGCCTCAAGGAGGCTGCCGAGACCCTGGCGCAGCAGGAGGCTGCTGCTCCCCCGCCCGCGCCTTTGCCCCTGGTGGTGGTGCCACAGCAGCAGGTGGTGGATGTGGGGTACGTGCCGCAGCAGTTCTTAGCTGGTGATATGGGGACGCCCATGTCCGCGCAGCTCGCTGGTGGTGTTGCACCTATCCGCTCGCTGCTCCCGCGCAGGCCGCTAACTGTTTCGGTTGGTCATAATGAAGCCTTTGAAAAGGAGAAACGGACGCCAAAGGCCAATCAATTGTACCAAAACTCTGAGTTTTTGCTTGCTAAGGATAGGATCCCGCCCTCAGATTTGCACGGGCGCAAGAAGTCCAAGCACCACAAGAAGAAGCACAGGTCACAGGAATCTCGTGGCGCAGACTTTGATGCTGAGCGGCGGTTATACTCTCATGCATTCAAGAAGTCCTCATCTCTTCTGAGCCGGCTAATGAAGCACAAGTTTGCGTGGGTGTTCAACAAGCCTGTCGATCCCGCTGCACTTGGTTTGCATGACTATTTTGCAATTATTAAGCACCCAATGGATCTTGGCACAATAAGGGAGCGGCTCAGCCAGGGGCAGTACAGGAACCCAAAGGAGTTTGCTGATGATGTGCGGCTCACTTTCCATAATGCAATGACGTATAACCCCAAGGGACAGGATGTGCATTTCATGGCAGAACAGTTGTTAGGAATCTTTGAGGCACAGTGGCCTGAGATCGAGGCTGAGGTTAACTATCTTGCGTCATGTCCTCCATTGCCAAAGAAGTTTCCGCCTCCACCAATTGACTTGCGCTTCCTTGAGAGGTCGGATTCCATGAGACGCCACATGGCATTGGACTCTTCAAGGCCAATCAGCCATACTCCCACTTATAGCCGGACTCCATCGATGAAGAAACCAAGGGCAAAGGATCCAAATAAGAGGGACATGACAATAGATGAAAAGCGTAAGCTTAGCGAGAACCTCCAGAATTTGCCTCCAGAGAAGCTTGACGCTGTTGTACAAGTCATTAAGAACAAGAATCTGTCAGTTAGGCAGCATGATGATGAGATTGAGGTTGAAATTGATAGTATGGATGCTGAGACACTTTGGGAGCTTGACAGGTTTGTGGCTAACTACAAGAAGAACCTGAGCAAGCAAAAGAGAAAGGCCGAGCGTGCAATGATTGCCAAACAAGATGCAGAGTTGCGCGCACAGCAATCTGTACAACTACCGCAACAACCGCAACCAGTATGAGCACTCTATCATTCATTTTTAGCAATAGTATTATTATTTCAAGTAAATTATAAGCAATACTGAGAAACTATTGTTTCATGCTTTGCAGACCCAAGTCACCCAAGAACCCAATGTTGGTGAAAAATCTCCAAAGCAAATTGAGAAAGGTTAGTTTTATTTTCGACTTCACCTTAAAAGCACATTACAACAGAATAATTTTAAATTATTCGTCGCAAACAGATACGATGGCAGGCAAGCAACTGGCAACGTCAGCGCCAGAGCAAAATGATGAGAATAGACAAAATGCGAGCAGTTCAAGCAGTTCAAGCGGCTCCAGCAGTGATTCAGGATCGTCTTCCAGTGGTAATACTTCCCTCAACTTCCCTTGCTGACGTTTTGCTCATAACTGCTACTAGGAGGTGTTTGCGTTAGAAGTAACTATATGGACAGACAGCCTGATCATCTAGCATTCTTTTGGCAGATTCAGACAGTGATAGCTCCTCTTCAGATGGATCTGATGCTGGCAATTCTTCTTGAGATATAGGTAAGTTTCAATATGAAGGTTTTATGCTGTTACTGTTGTACATATTTAATTTCCTCGAATTACTCTTGTTGCAAATAATATTGAAAGAGGCAAGTATTATTTGTACCATGTTGTGTTGGAACTCCTAGATGTTATGCTTTTGAATTTTTTTACACTTAGGAACCTCATGCCAAATAAATAATCTCTCTAGTCACTAGCATCTATGTTGCAATATTTATGGTTAATTGCCATGTTCTTGTTCACTTTTACCAGTGCTTGTATAGTTTCCTACCCGATTATTAGGTTAGGATCAGAGGGCTGATTTGTTGTGTACTACTAAGTATGATGTCAAACCGGATGCTGCTGCCATGATTGCATTAGGAAATTAGATCCATAATAGAAAGAACCATGAGATGTGGAGAAGATTAGGACAAAAATCTTGACATAGACCTTGGTGTCCAAATATTTCATGACTTTCTCTTCTCTTACCCCTGCCTTTGTGGTGCGGCTGGTCTCTAGTTGTCCTCTCCAGAGACGATAGCTGCACCACAAGGGCGGGCGATAAGAGAAGTGGGTTGGGATAATACATTGATGTACTTCTTGCTTGCTTTCACTGATATACATCACTTTCTCTATTTATATATAGAGGCTTAATTTGCGCCTAAGCAATATATCTAATCCCATCTCGACCCTTAACCCTAAGGCTGACCACAGCGGAGGGAGCAAGAGCAAATTTGCTCCCTCCTCGTTTCCCACGCCTCTCTGTCTACAGTGCCAAACAGTGCATCTACAGTGTCAAACAGTGTATTTGCTCCTTCATTTGCTCCCTCCACTGTGGACGGTCTAAGGGGCCTGCTATAGCGCCAAAAGGGCCAGCTGACTCCCATGATACTCTGTTCATTCAGGCCATAATTGATATTCTTGGCTGTAAAGCCTTGCCCATAAATGGGTTCCACTAGTTTCAAGAGAATGTTCGACGAGATATGCAAACTTCATGTCTAAAGCTGATAAGCCTGCCACAGAAGCTGGAGACTATTTTAGGTCATAGCCCTGAAGCAAACACCATTGTTGCCCTCTTGGGTTTAGGTTGTGCTGTGGCCATCATGGTAGATGCATGCCCCCCCCCCCCCCCCCCCCCCAGAGTTGTGGCAGATGCATGCCTGATTTGGTAATGTGGATTATTTATGGCAACACTGTTGCACCACGTGGTCTCAAGTGTTACTGTTTTGTGTTGTCTACCTATTTTATCTGTTGCCAGCAAAACTTTGTGTGGATTCCATCATGTATCAGTGTATTGCAGACTTGGCTTAGATTCTTGTAGTGACAGCAAGATCAAGAGCCTCCTCACAGCCTGTTTGGCTGGGTATAAGTGGCTGGAGCAGCAGCTCCAGCCCAGCCAGAACTGCCCTGCCGCCCTGCCTGTCCCTCGCCGCCCGCCCATCAGTCGGCTCCAGCAGCAGCTTAAGCCCAGCCATTTATGGCGAGCCGAACAGGCTGTCAGTCCTCACCCACAGATCATTGAGTTAGATAACCCCTTATCCATAACCCTGGCAGCAAACAGTTGACTGTTATTATATTCGATGAATATAGGATAAATGCATGTAATCAGCTGCACCATTGGACATCCCCTCATTCCAGATCATGATCTAGTGGCTCTATTCATCTGAGCTAGCTGATATCGTGCTAAGCCATCCTCCATATGCTATTCTGGTAATTAATCTATTTTTTAGGATGGGGTCATGATATACCTTCCTGGATGCGCAAATGCATTTCATTTAAGGAAAAAAATTGTTACAAGACATTTCCAATTATACTGTGTAACAAAATATTTGGTTTGTGTATTTTTTATTAAACAAAATCCTTCAGAATTCAAAACTAGAGCTTTAGTTTTTTGTTGTAAGGAAATTTCTTGGACTGTTCTTTGGGATTTGAGACATCTGTAGGTGATTCTTCCTATTTGCAATAATTGAGCAACATAATTTGCTTTAAGCAAACTTTAACAAAAATGGACCTTTCAGATCCATTTTTTTGTGAGACATAGACACATTGTGATGCCAGAGCTGTTTATGAGGATGTCCCTCTAAGGTTCTGTTTGATATTATGGTGACATTTCCAAAACTATCTCTTTCTAGGACAGATATTTGAAAAGATGTATGTTTTCATGGATAGTTTATCATTATGGAGATGGAATAAGCAGAATTGCTCAGCAAAGCATATTTAGATGTTTATGTAGTTGATGTTGTCATTTTACTTAGTGAAATAGAAAACATAAGGCTATTATCGTCATAAGCAATTTGATGACCAAAATCTTTTTCTGGGATAGGTGAGTGAACCCCAGACAGATATATCAATTGTTGTCTATCACAAACCTAAGTGCTTGCATGTCTTAAAGTTTTGTGCTCAGTGTCAACATCTTGACAGTTAGTCTCAAACCATATTTTGTGTCTCCAGATGTGGACTAGGAATATACATGTTTTCAGAATCAATGCTGTATTCTAACAAAGTTCATCCTGTTATTTTGTGTACATCTTAGAGTGGATCATTGCTACTCTCTACGTTCCAAAATGTATCGTTTTAGCTTTTCTAGATTCATAGTGTTTGCTATGCACCTAGATATAATGTATGTCTAGGTACATAGCAAAATATATGAATCTAGAAAAGTCAACGACCTACATGTTGGAACGGAGGGAGTAATGTCTGGAATATTTATTTTTCCCGCTAAGCTCTATTGTGCCATGTTTCTACTTTTTTTTTTCCTGAGGCCATTTGTATTGTGTAATGTGGGTTACCTTGTTTTCGTTTGCAGGTTGAGAAGTTGGTCGAGTAGACAGTAACTGTCTAATTGTATTTGACATGACAATGGCTCCGTAAGATTGTACATGTTTACCTTGTCTGGCTTAGGAAACCGCCCCTGTATTCTAAGTAGCTTTTGTATGTGGATTCACCCGCTGAAGGCAGTAACTTGTAGGTTCCGGGGTGTACCGCCTAATAAGACTGGGCTTGTTGCTGACACTCCTTGTCTCTGTACACAGCGCTGTTGCTAGGAGCCTCTTGGTTGGCTCAGTAGACTGTACATTAATCCTGTTAGCTGTGTTGATTGCAGTATGTAGGAAAGTGATTGCTGTATGCATTGACAAGCCATTTGTTTCCACTTTGGTGAACTGAAAAGATTGGCAATCCGGATAGCCCTGTTCGTCTTTTGCCCTGCTGCCATCTTCCGTGGAGTACCAGGTAATGTTCAGCGCCAGGTCTTTTTCTGACTGCCGATGCTGTGAATTTCGTTTTGTTGTACCGTTTGAGTTTGTTGATGCACCTGATGCTTGTGTCACGGTCCAGTTTTATGTTCTGGTGTGATGAGTGTTTTGCTTGGAATGAATGAATATCATTGTTTTTTTCAAAAAAAAGAGAGTATCATAGGTGGTGATGGTTGAGCTTTCTGGGTGGGTAGAACTGTAGCAGGGAGCCTCCCCAGTCCCGGGTCATGATGGCTCGCTCGTTGGTACCCTTGAATCGGATTCGTCTGGGATGGCTACCTGTTTTTTCAGATAATATATTGTGCCGTTTGCTTTTGGTTCGTCGAGGTGGTGGCTGGGTTGGCGACTTGTGTATGCTGGAACTGTTTGGTGTTATGAATATGCGTAAAGGCTGGTCTGCAACTGCCAACATGAGCTTGGGCTGCAACGGGAGTAGGAGCAGCGGTGTGGCAATGCTCTGCTTGGGTCGAAGGCTCGAAGGCAACCAACACGATTCGTCTCCCTACCATGCTGCTGTTGCTGATAGCCTAGGGCTAGCTACTTTGCTAGCGTACAAGCAGAAGACGCGAACCAGCGTGCCCTTCCCTGCTACATCATTTTCCTCTCGAGGAACGTGGCGTGAGCATTATTGGGATGCTGCTCGCTTGTCACATGCCTTTGGATTGTGCAGGGAAGCAGGAAGCTTCTTGTCACCTGTTACGGGCCGGGTATTGTGGGCTTGTGGCTCGGAAGGAAAATGTGCTGGAAAATGATGCAGAACCGTCCAAAGGTGCACATGTGCTCTGGATCTCTGGTGTGGATTCTGCCCCGTTGCAAGGAGCTTGGGCTACTCTGCACCAGAAATAGGCTACTCTTTTTATTTCTAAATAAATAGACTACTCTAAAATACATGATTATCAAAATACACAAATATATATATTAGGAAAAGATGAAAAATATAGGATTAGAGCCACTATATAATTGAAATTAGTATAGAGCACCAAAAGGTTACAAAACATGCGCTTGGATGCCAGAGAGAGAATGATGGAATTCTAAGATATAAAGGGAAGAAAATAATGCAGAATTCAATTTTTGTTTCAAAATGCCGAATCTTCAGAAATCGTCTACTTTTCCTGCATCCGAAAGGGGGACCTAAAGCTTCTGGCCGCCTTCCTCCAAATACGTCTCAACAGACAGGCACGACATGTCCTTGGAGGTCCAGCCCTCAAGCTCCACTTCACAACAAATCAGAACATACAGAAGCAAAAATCCGAGAAAATTTTTCCATGCTAGCTAGCAAAGGGCTCCAGAGGTTCCCCTTCTATCCATGTGCCGCATAACCAGATGCCATGGCCATACATCAACCTGCAGATTTTCCCGAAAGGTTGCCGCCGGTATCTCTCTCACACAGTCTGCCACATCTCTTCCACGCCTTTCCTTAGCCGCCTGCTTCATGCCTCAATCATTTTGGCCACGCTGCTGCTATCTGCTACTCCTACCAGATTAGGTTTTTGTACCGGCTTTTTTTTTTTGGTGTATTTTACAACAACCCAGGAGAGCAAAAGCTCAGCATATGCCGTCGCCATTAGGAAATAGGAGCCAAAAGAAAAGGAAAAACTCGACGTGCATTTGGCAACGACCTGATGACAACCATGTTTTGGGATGAAGGAAACCACTCCACTGATGACTCGCCGGTTTTTTTTCTTTCCTTTCCTTTTTTATGGTTGGACCAACTCGGTTTGGACGGGTTCGGTGCTGGCCGATGAGTGCTGACCTCTCACCAAACCACAAGCGTATGCAGGGATTTCAGGATTTGGGTGCTCGCCGATTAAATGAGATGATCTCTCACATGGGGGCTAATTGTTTTGGTTTTGTAGTAGTGTGGCTGCTGGCTCGGCGGCCTGGCCCATGTTGTGGGAGTGGATGGGTAGCTGGGAAAGAATCGCCTCACCAAAAAAATTTCAACCGACAAAACTTGCTCTTGACTCATCGGGTGTGGTCTGTTTTAAAATCGTTTTCATGAACTGTCACTGTTTCGGAGTAGCTTTATATTTGATCCTTTGCGATTGAAAAAGAAACGGTTTGTTTTTGTGTTTGGTAGCACGTTGTATTTCTATCTTTTTTCCCCGGTTGGTACTGAATATGATTAGATTTGACGACTACAAAGAGAGTATTGTGATTAGTGTTGCTTGCAGTGGGAAACAGAAAGCACAAGTTATTTGTGAGACTAACTTAGGCAGAGCAATCAGAGATTCAGAGTGTAACGTTATTCTAACATGTTGGTCAAATACAATTAATGCAACCGAACTCGACTGATAAGGGATTGGTCCATCGACTAGAACTATAAATTACAACTATCCCACCGGTGATTGTGCTGGGAATGAATGTAAGAACCGTGCTATGTATCATTGTAATGTGTTGCACTCTATGATCATGTTACTACATATTTTTTTTAGATAATAGGAAAGAGTACCCGGTCATGACCTCAAAAGAGGCTACAACCACTTATTACAAAGCTTGCAGCTCATCCGTCTGCGAATACAATGACAAAAGTAAGCAAAAGGCGACAAAGCCAACCCAGAAGTTCGATGAAGACGCTTATTGAGGACCAATTCTATTACTAAATCTCCATCCATGATTGGCAAATAACTGCATGACCAAGACATATATGGTTTGACATGCCTTCTGTACTGCCTCCTTGTCTTCGTCACGCCTTTGTAGCTGTGCCTAGAATCTGAGCCAATGGATTCCTCGATACAGTACCTGTAATAAGTTTTAGTTGGAGATTTGTCAAAAACCACATCATTCCTACTAAGCCAAATGGCCCAACACAAAGCAGATGTTCCTACTAACAGTTGTCTTTTTAATTTGGTTCCAACCCCTCTAAGCCAATTACCAAACAGATGAGTAATGCTACGAGGCGGATTTAAATCAAAGGCAAACTGTACGGCTCTCCATAGGAACTTGGCTACATGACAATCAATAAAGAGGTGTTGAATAGTTTCATCATTAGAACAAAAGCAACATAGTTTGTTACCATTCCAATTCCGTCTTGCTAGATTGTCTTTAGTAAGAATAACATCTATCTTTAAGTACCACATAAATATTTTAATCTTTAGTGGCATTTTTAGTTTCCACAAATATTTGTCAAAATGTACATTACCATTGCTAATAAGTGCACTATACATTGAGCTAACGGCAAACATACCAGATTGATTCAAATTCCGTCGGAAGACATCAACATTATCGTTTAAATGGACATGACTAATGCGAGCAACCAAATCATGCCATAAAGTAAGTGTATGACCTGTCAAAGTTCTTCTAAAGGACACATTGAGAGGTACTCTATCAAATACTGATGCTACAGTCACATACTTTTTCCGTACAATATTGAACAGGGTTGGATATTGCTCTCTAAGTGTATGATTACCCAACCACTTGTCCTCCCAAAATCTTATCTAATTACCATCATTTAAATAAAAAGAGCCATAGTTCAGGAATGTATCTTTAACTTTTATGAGACCGCCCAAAAATGAGAATCCCCTGCTTTCTTTTCCACTTGAGCAATAGTTTGGTTTTTTAAGTACTTGTTCCTTAATAAACTTTGCCAAACACTCTCTTCATGGATCAGTTTAAAAAGCCATTTACTTAACAAGCACCTATTTTGTATGTCAAGATTCTTAATGTCTAACCCTCCAATTCCTTGCGGTTGTGAAGCATCCCCTCATAAGAGAAGACTTAAAAGTGATACAATATCAGTCCCAGGAGGTTGATAACACTTTTATTACATCAGATGGTACATCACCGTACAACTCTACGCGGTAGTGGGCAGTGAAGCGCCACTATCGCGAGGATAGCAACTAACACCCACACAATGATATTAACTACGAAGAGGGGGTCATCAGAGTCTTGTGCCATGTGGAACTTCCTGCGGGTGACCCTATCCACATGCAAGGTTGGGTGCAGGACGGAACCTCTACTCAACGTCTTCAGGAACGAAGTCTGGATCTTCCTCTGTAAAAATTAAGAATGGTGTGAGTACAAACGTACTCAGCAAGTCCAACCACACCCACGGAGGGGGTACAAACAGAATATAATGCATAGGGTAAATCAAGAATAAGGCTAGGGTTTTATTTGCGGAAAGATAATTTTTATGAGGGGTTCATTTGAAAGAAAGGATTTTCAAAGAAAGTTTTCTTGTACCAAGTAACACGTAGTGCTGATCCACACAGGATCACAGTTTTAAGTTGCTACCGGACTCCTCATCCGCTGTAGCACACGGCACGACTGTCGGACACCTTTCCCAAAACAACTCACGCCAACCCATCCATTCCCAGAAGAAATACTAGTTATGTGACCACACCGTAACTCGCCCAGTACTGTGGGCACGGCTATTCGAATAAATTCTTAACTCTGCAGAGGTGTGCAACTTTACCCACAAGCGGGGTACCACAACTCGATCACCTTAGTGTCGGCGCAAATCCCAACAAAGCCATTACCTACCTTAGCTAGACCTGACTAGCCATCACGGCATCCACCAAGGGGTCATTGACCTATCACAGAGGTTTTAACCGGGGCATAAGTCACACAGAGCTAATCCCTTCTCCTTGATCACACGTTGCTCTCAGCTCTCCTGATGGCTATCAGACCAACTAGTGGAGTTTATGCTAAGCCGTTGCCCATTCAATGGTCGAGTGGTTTGCACAATAGTGGAGTTAGGTGAGATGACACACTAACTCGGTCCTTAGTTGTGACAAGATGGATATCTCCCTTCCTTGCTCTGCCACACAGGCATGAGCACACCGTTCGGTAGTTTACACAGAAGTGCCATCCATCTCGTCTAAAATCATCTTTCAAAAATTTCCACATTTTCCCTTCCCACACGTACACACATTTTTCTTTTATAAAACAAGTTGTACCGGGTTTAAGGTCCTAAGCGTTCTAGCAGTGATTAACATCCAAACAGAATAAATCATATTCAGACATTAATGTAGGTGGTCAAGGAATGGTTATAACAAATCAAGGGGTGGCTATCCAACCATATTTTCAGCAAGCAAGACATATGCAGTTTTGTAAAACAGGCCAATAGGTTGTGTTTATAAAAACTGAGACAAAACATGCATCAAAGGATGAGATTGAACTTGCCGTCTTCAAAGCCTTCCGGGAAGTCCTGATCGAGGTACTGTCCTTCGGGTTCGTGGTCGCGGAACTGGTCCTCGTTCGCTTGCTCACAGTACTGCTCATTGATGGGTTCTCCCTCGTTCACACCGTGATCTATGACGCATACAAACAAACACGCAATCAAGAAAAAGAAATAAAAGTTTTATCGTTGAGCTCGAATCGGGAACAATTAAGATATGGATATAGGACCAATATTTTTGGGCGGTTTCCTAATGGCATGGCCAAAATTATATTAGAAATGTCGTGGTAAAGTTTCAGGACGATCGGAGGATTTTTGGCGCATAAAATGACGAGTTAAAGAGGTGTTTAGGGTCTAAACCGGAATCAGGGGTCTATTTGCAAATATTTTTGGTGGGGCAAGGGCTTGATTGGTATTTCAGAAAATATCCGGGCTATTTCGAAAAACGTCAGGGGTTTATTTAGAATTAAGTTTATATGGTGGAAAGGGTTTGTTTTGGAATATAATAAAAGGGAGGGTTTATTTTGTAAAAAAGGCTAAAGAGTGGGAGGGTTCTTTAAAGGATAGAGGGAAGGGGAGGGGCCTTTGGGCAATTTTGCCCCTCCTTCTTCTACCTCCCGACAGGAACAGAGGAGGGGGGAGGTTGGGGCGCTGGCGGCCCAGTGGCCGGCGTCCTGGGCCACGGCGGCGGCTGAGGGAAGGGGGAAAAGGGGCAGGGTGGCGTCCTGGGCCACGACGGCGATGCTGCAGGGCTCGGCGGCGGCCGGGGCTAGGGGAAAATGGAGAGGAGAGCGATGGGAATCCCTCCCCTACCTTGGTTCGGGCTGGGGGCAGCGAGGAGGTGGGGCGACGAGGGTGGGCGGCGGCGGCCACGACGGCTCTGGGTGGCGGCGTAGCAAGGCCGGAGAGGAGGGGCACGGGGGCGGCGTGGCTTGTGGTGGTGGTTGCCGACACGAGGGGCCTCTTTATAGGCGGAATAAGGCGGTGGAGGAGGGGGTCCGCGATGGTGGTCGGCCGGCGAGCTCGGCGGGCGCCATTAATGGCGTTGGGGCCGGCTTGGCCGCTTGCGGGCGTCGCGGGGTGGCGTGGGCGTCGAGGACGTCGTTGTACAGGGGAGGATGAGCACGTGGAGGAGGGGGGCCGGTTGCTGTGCCTGTCATCGCGCTGTTCGCGAACAGCGCGGCTCGGGCGGCGAGGCGGCGATGTCGTGCTCGACGGCGGGCGGCACGGCGAGCACAGGTGACAGGACGAGTCAGGCAGCGACGAGCGGCGCGGCGGGCATCCTGGGCACGCGGAGCGCGTGGGCACGGGCGCGCGGGCAGGAAACAGGGGAGAAGGAAGGAGAAAGAAGAAAGGAGGAGGGAGAAAAAAAGAAAAGAAGAAAAGAAAAGGAAAAGGAGGAGGAAAGAAAAAGTGAGAGGAAAAGAAAGAGAGGGGCGCGGCGTGATTTGCGGCAGGCGGTCGCACGTGGGCGACCGGCAGCCGAGCGGCGCGGGATGGGACGGCGGCGAGGAAAAAGAGGGAGTGGTACGGTTTGCGGAAAAAAAGAGAGAAGGAAAGATGGAACGACGATTGAAATCGGATATCGGGACGGCGAAAATTTCCGGGAAGGAAATAGGGTTTAGGGTTAATTGATTTCAATGATGAAAAACTTTTAAAAAAAATTTTAGCGCGTGATTTAATTTGGTGAATTTTTGGGATGTTACAGGTTGGCATAGAATGCTCCATTTGGCTAAACGATATTTTTTCTTATGTTCATCTGATTGCCAAAAAAACCTTGACCGATAGTAGTCCAATTTTTCAAGTACCCCTTTCGGGACTTCAAAAAAAAGATAACATAAACATAGCTAAGCTAGTTAAGACTGAGTTTATTAGAACCAACCGTCCTCCTACCGACATGTGCTTCCCTTTCCAACTACTTAGTTTTTTCTCAAACTTCTCCTCTACGATCCTCCAGTCTGCATTGCTAAGCTTTCTGAAGTGCATTGGAATGCCAAGATATCTAAAAGGATACTTCCCAGATTGACAACCAAATAATTGTGAGTATTGTTGTTCCATCTCTTTAGCTTGTCCAAAACAAAATATATTCACTCTTATGAAAGTTGATCTTAAGACCTGACAATTGCTCAAAAGCGCATAATAACATTTTTATGTTAGTAACTTTTTCAATATCATGGTCCATGAAAAGAATGGTGTCGTCAGCATACTGCAAGATAGACAAGCCGCCATCTACAAGATGAGGAACAATCCCTATTACCTGACTCTCATCCTTAGCTCTATTTATTAGGATAGCTAACATATCAACAACAATATTAAACAAAATGGGTGATAGCAGGTCCCCTTGTATTAGGCCTTTTAAAGTTTGAAAGTTTTGTCCTATCTGATCATTGATTTTGATACCCACATGACCCCCTTGAATGAAAGCTTCTATCCATTCACACCATTTTTGTGAGAAACCTTTCATTCTTAGTGTTTGTTGGACGAAACTCCATTTTACTTTGTCATAAGCTTTCCCAAAATCAATTTTTAGAATGAATTCACTCTGTTTTTTCCTGTGTAGTTTATGAATGGTTTCGTGTAAAACGACGACCCCCTCCATGATATTCCTACCAGGAAGAAATGCAGTCTGTGTAGGACTAATAACCTTCTGTGCCACCACTGAGATCCTATTAGTAGCCACTTTTGTAAAGATTTTAAAGCTAACATTAAGCAAACAGATGGGTTTGTATTGTTGTATTTTGATAGCTTCTTTACACTTTGGTAGTAAGATAATTGTTCCAAAGTTTAGGCTGTAGAGAGGTAATTCTCCTTTATGGAATTCTGAGAACATCGCCATAAGGTCACCCTTAATCGTATCCCAAAATGCCTGATAAAATTCAGCTGGGAAACCATCAGGCCCGGGGACTTTATTATGTTCCATTTGAAAAATAGGCTCTCTCACCTCTGCTTCTGTGAACTCTAAAATTAGAATCTCATTTTCAATATATGTTACTTGGGGAATATCATCTATGCGAATCTCATCCAGGTTAAAATCATTATTATCTGGTGGACCGAAGAGACCTTTATAATATGTGGTGATGTATTTCTTTAATTCCTCATCGCCACTTATCATATGTTCCCCATCTTGTAACCGATAAATCCTTGTTTAACTATGTTTTCCATTGGCAATCAGCTGGAAGTACTTGGTGTTTGAGTCACCTTCTAGTAACTCCTTAACCTTTGCCCTCTGGTAGCACTTAATTTCTTCCTCTCTAAGCACTCTGCTAGTCTGTTTTTTAGGTACTGTTTTTGATCAATCTCTTGTGGGGATTATCATGTTACTACATATGAATATACGTACATAGTATAATTCACATGGTCAACAAAGACCATCCCTCTCCCCTCCTCTCTTACTCTCTCTGTTACTATAAAGTTATTCTCTCTCTAACCGTCTCACGTCCAGGGTGTCTAGTTGGAGAACAAAGGTTGAAATGGGATTTACCACATCAATGAAATGTACCACAATGCCCCTTCCCCTTCATTTCCACCACTACCACATGCACATATAGCCCATTCTTCATGCTGATTCACCAAAGCATCACTTCTAGCCATTTTTCTTCCATTTCCCACCACATTAGCGCTCTTACGACTTCCGAACCTAAGTCATAATCACTACTGCCTAGGGATGCAAGTTCCACTTTTTTTGGGGTCATTGGATCGACGCAAAATTTGATAAAAATAAACTAGAATGACATGCTACGTAATTAGTTTGGGAGAAAAAATGAACTAAAATGACAAATCCAAAAAAAACACTAATGGATACCCACTTGCATCCCTACTAGTGCCATATTAGTAGAGGTTTATGAAATAAAATTGCATATCATTACTTGTATGTAGCCTAAGAAACATGAAAAAAAGAGAAAAGTGTAAAGTTTTTGAGGAAAGGATTTGAGATGTAAATGAGCTGGTTCTTGAATCCGTATAAATGTGCCGTTTTAAAGGGGTTTCTACAATCAATGAATGGGACGTAAACAATGGATTGGGAGATTTTTCTAATAAACCTATAAACTCCATAGGAATACAAGATCTAATCAATTTGCCAATTATATCACCAGGGGACCTCAGATTAGCAAGATCACCAGATGCCTTCCGGACAGAATTTCTTATGTTTCCTTGCATCTTGATAATCACTGCGTTCGGCAGGCTGGAGCTGGAGTGCTGTGAGAGAAAAATACTGTTACCTGGCTGGTGGCTGGAGGCTGAAACTGGAGGGATGTGAGAGGGAATCACTGTAGCGCTGGAGTGCTATATCACCAGCCGAACACAGTGAATGTGGGTTTTGCCACTAGTGTTATGTACGCTTTTTCCCACCATATTTTCTTTCTCTCATTCCAAATTCTCTGCTATACACTCCAACATTTCCAGATATGCCCCCCGCCCATGCTAAACGGTGGTTTTTTGTTTCCTTGTCCATGGTTAATTGGTTAGGTTGGAGAGCTCCCAGTCCAACGCATTTAGGCCGGAAAACAGACCTGCCGGAACGGGAACGCCCCCTTCAAAGTCAAACCGTGTACTCCACTTTCCTCGCGAAGCCACCCCAATCTGGTCACGTTCCGCTAGCTGTTCACTAGACCGACGGCGACGACCACCCTTCTTCCCCATCCAGCCAGCCTCCCGTCACCTTCCTCCTCGCTGCTTCTACCCCCCGCATTTCCGTTCCCATTTCCCACACGGCCACACCACGCCTCCGCAATAACTCCCCACGCCTAACTAAATTAATCCGCCAAACACCGAGTGAGCCACGCCACCACACGCGCAGCCGCAGCGAGCGAGGTAGAGGGGAGGAAGCCAAGCGCCCAAGAAAACGCCCCGGCAGCCACCACCGCCCCCAACCCCCCTTTCCCTCTCCTCCTCCTCCTCCTCTTCCTCCTCCTCCTCCTCCTCGCCCGCCTCCCCTACAAGAAGCCCCCGCCCGACCGCCGGTAGCTACCTAGCTACCACCCCCCGACTCCCATCCTTCCCCGTTCCGTTCCGTTCCGGCCGCCGGAGATCCAGGAACCTAGCCCCGGGGGGACGGGCGGCGATGGGAGCAAGGGGCGCGATGCTCGCGGTCCTGGCGGTGGTTCTTGCTGCGGCGTCGCCCGCCGGGGTCGCGGCGGCGGCCAAGGGGAAGTACCACGCGCTCTTCAACTTCGGGGACTCGCTGGCCGACGCCGGCAACCTCATCCAGAACGGCACGCCGGAGTTCCTCGCCACCGCGCGCCTGCCCTACGGCCAGACCTACTTCGGCAGGGCCACCGGCCGCTGCTCCGACGGCCGCCTCGTCATCGACCACCTCGGTACGGCCTGCTCCGCATCCGGCGGTTGCCTTGGCTCCCAGATTTGGTGGTGTGGCTGACGGGTTTCCTTGGGGCTTTGCTTTACTTGCAGCGGAAGAGTTCGGCCTGCCGCTGCTGCCGCCGTCCAAGGCCAAGAACGCCAGCTTCGCGCACGGCGCTAACTTCGCCATCACCGGCGCCACCGCGCTCGACACGCCCTACTTCGTGGCCAAGGGGCTTGGCGACGTCATCTGGAACTCCGGCGCGCTCATGACCCAAATCCAGTGGTTCCGCGATCTCAAGCCCTTCTTCTGCAACACCACCCAGGGTAAAGGAATCTAAAAATCTCACCTTTTGCAGCTTTTAGCTGTATGTATGGGCAGTTATGCTTGATGTGAGGAATAAGGAAATTCCCTCTGAATCTTGGTACCATTGATGCTTTCCTTTGTGTAGAATGCAAGAAGTTCTTTGCCAAGGCGCTGTTTGTGGTCGGTGAGTTCGGTGGCAACGACTACAATGCACCCCTCTTTGCAGGGAAGGGCATTCCGGAGGCCTACAAGTTCATGCCGGATGTCATCCAGGGCATCTCCGACGGTGTTGAGGTAGTGCCTGCTTCCAATTGCTGTGTATTGTTTGTTCACTGTTGATTGTTAGGGAAAGTGGTTCCAACTGCAATTGTTTGCGTGCGGTGCAGGCATTGATTGCTGAGGGGGCCGTGGATCTGATTGTGCCTGGTGTCATGCCCACCGGCTGCTTCCCTGTGTACTTAAACATGCTCGAGGAGCCAAAAGATGGATATGGTGAACGCAGCGGGTGTATCCGGCGGTTCAACACATTCTCCTGGGTGCACAATGCACGTCTCAAGGCCATGCTTGAGAAGCTTCGGGCTAAGCACCCCAATGTGAGGATCATATATGGTGATTACTACACGCCGGTTATCCAGTTCATGCTTCAGCCTGAGAAGTTTGGTGAGTTCTTAAATTCTTGATCTTGATTTATGCTTACCTTTTGCTTTAGATGCTTAGGCGTTGAGTCAACTATATCCTCTGTTCACCTTGGAACACACAACATATTATATATAGGATGGTTTAGATCTCGGTAGAGATGCCATTAACCTTCTCTAATAGCGGATTGCATAATATATAAATGATATTTTGGATGGTCAGTATGCAATTCCTGAGTTCAAAAGCAGTCAGGCCAGCTTAATAGTAAGAGTATCTTGAAAGCAAATGTACTCACACCTTGCTCATTTGGAACCTGTATGGCTGTATCTAGTCTGTAAAGGGGCTATAAGCTACCATTGCTATTAGTACACTTTGTTTGAACCTTTGTGTGCTTCCTGTTAATAGTTGTCAGTGGAGTCCTTCCCAATGAAAATGAGATTCCATCAGAATGGATTACTTGCGGCTTGCAGGAGGATAGTTTGGCTATAGGTTACACAATATGCACTGGGACCCAGCTTTTTCCTTGAGGCAGTCTAATTATGGGTGGGAACTTGCACTGTAGTGACTCTCTTACCTGGTTCAAAATTAATGGTCACAACAACCCTATTCCTTCTCACATGATAGTTTTACTACTGATACTTTTACTACGTTGATAGCTACTATGAAAAGCATGCATACTCTATGAATGGTACCCACAGTATTTTGGTATTAAAATGATAAAATCTCATTAGAAACATTTACTTGACGTGTTGTTGAGATATATATTTTATAACTCCCAAATTGTCTATGCACTGTTGCAATATGATGAGCACCGTATTCTTACTTTTGCTGCTCCACTTTCTAAGCATAGCTGAATTACAAATTTATCCAGTCCTTGTTGCAGCAAGTACAAACATCTAGAAATTGCTTAGTTAGCTGAGCTATCGTTTTGGGTGGATCACGTTTGTTTCTAGCTGTTGCTTTCTTTCCTTGCTGACAATGAGACCTTTGTTTTGCTTTACCCTTGTAGTTTTTTAATAAAAAATAAAATAACAGAAAAAGGAGGATAGCGACCATCAGGATCTAGAACGATGCACTGTCCGTGTCATCTCTAGATCACCTGTACCTGATTTCTAGAACTTCCATTTCATTGTTGTCCTATGGCAAATCTTGTACCTTTTTGGCATGAATTTGCGGACAGAGACAGTTTTCCTGTCTCAACTGCTAGAGGAAAAGGAGGCAGATGTTATTGTTGCTTAAAACGGAGGGCATCTTTGCTTCAAGCATTACTCCTTTGATTTTAATGCAAGTCTATGCATGGACCTAACAATTATTTTTTCATACAGGTTTTTACAAGCAAGTGCCTAGAGCGTGTTGTGGGGCCCCATCGACTCCTGAGAAAGCCGCTTACAACTTCAATGTCACAGCCAAATGCGGTGAGCCTGGTGCGACCGCATGTGCTGATCCGACAACCCACTGGAGCTGGGATGGCATTCACTTGACGGAGGCTGCCTACCGCCATATCGCTAAAGGCTGGCTATATGGCCCTTTTGCGGACCAACCAATTGTCCAGTCATCATGAGCACGCAACTCCTGTTGTAGAGTGTATCAAAGTAGAGCACTGAAAAAATGGAGCGGGGAAAGTATTTCTTCCATACAGTTCCAATGTTTGCATACATGTACATCTCCATTTGATTGAATTCATTACGGTGGGGGTACAAAGGTGAGATAGGGAGGGCTGTCTGTCAAAGGCCTCATTTCTTGATTTGTCAGAGGGTATAAATATGAAAATGTAACGCACACATGATCATGTATATTGTGTCCCGGAAATGTGATACAGACTGTCTGCTTGAGCAGCTTCTGATTCTCTGATTAAAGATGTGCCAGTTTTGGAATTCTTATACTGCACCTTTTGTCTGAACATGGTGCACATCGTTGTTCGGAGATGGATGAGCTGTGTGTGAAATCATACGAGCAGAGACAAGTAAGTTACATTTCTAGCTGTAAACAATTAGAATAGTGCCAACAACTATTCTGTAAACATTTCTATCTTTGTAGTGAACATGGCACGGAAAAGAATCTGCAATAGAAAACAGGCAACGATCTGAATGGAAGGATTTGAGAATAGTGCATACAGGTGGGAGTTGAGAGCTGAAAACAGGAGCTGATCTGTTGCAAGAGTTGTTTATCACATTGCCATGTGGGTTAGCAACCCACGAGCCCTATTTTTTGCTTTCCAATTGATCCTAGACCCTAGCTACTCGTCCTGATGTGTGAGTTGTAAAGAACTCTCTTGGGTATTAAGTAAGCAAGCACGGCCAATTTGCAGTGCCTTTGTATTCTTCAACCAACGAAATTCGTTCAAACTGGGGCGGAAATGAAAGCAAGCGTTGTCAGCAAAACAGAGAGGGAGACGAAACTGTTCCCATTCATAAAAACTTAGTACTGTATGCATTTCACAATATTTGTTCAGTTCACAAATTTAAACGGTTTAACATTAGAGTAATATTTACCAAACTCATTAGGTAGAATCAACATTACATTTATGTAACTATAACAGGAATGATTTATATTCATACATTGCAGTGTAACTTCTATGCAGACCAGATTAATATTGTGAAATAGAGGTAGCAATGAGAATGCAGGTAGGACCAGTAGCACTGTATTTCTACCTGCTCAGACAATAAAAAATTAGTCCTTCCAGAATCTGTGATAAAACCGAAACTTTTACAACAGAGGAGAGACAAGAAAAGGAACTAGTAGCTCAGATTCCAGAAGCAATGCTCCACAGCTTGGTGCTTCACAACTTTCAATCAACATGCCTTCATTCAAATTTTATAGAGGAAGCATGTTTTAACATGGTTGGGCTTTGTGAAGCTGTTCAACTTACAGTTTATCAACATCTGTCGAACAGAGCAAAACCTGTAATTTCTGTCCAGTGGCAACGTCTAATGTCACGAGGAACATGGTTGGGATCTGCATCCTGGACTGACAATGTGAAGTATATTAGCACTGTCTAGAGATCTGTGTGCAAGTTGATGCAACGAGATGATCCAAAAAAAAAGATCTGCTGCAGCCAGATGTAAAACTTTGACCTTTTTTCAAGGCACCCCTCGTGCTACGTACAGGACATACATGTCATGAGTCAACTTGCAAAGTTCAGTTTTTGTTTTTGAAAAAAAAAATCAAGATCAGCATAAGAATGAGGTCAGTGTACGGCAGCGTCACGATGCTGACCGCCCAGGTGGTAGAGAACTAGAGATCCAGAGGATGGCCAGTGGAGAGGGTCGGATCAAGGAAGAAGACTAGAGAGGTAGAAGAAAGGAGAGTCTCTAATAAAATGTTGATAAAGATTTAAAGACAAAAATTCAGGTATTGTTAGTAGGAAAATGCTTATTCTTATGAATGTGTTTATGGATAAGCTGTGCGTGCTTGATTTTAGTGCAAGTATATGTGCATGTACGCGAATGTATTGTACAACTTGATCTCTTGCATTGTTTAAAGAAATGTATGGATATGTATTTATAAAGGTAGTATGTATGCATGTGTAACTAGAAAACTCGTGACATGACAAAAAACATTGCCTGCAAGTGCAGACGACGGAGCAGTGGTCCACACATTCCAGCAACAGCACTCCACGACTTCCAAAAAAAAACGGGGGAAAACAAACAACAATACACACTCCACAACTTGGCAATATTTGTTAACAACTTTCCATCATCCGTTGCAACCTCTGTAAGACTGTAACACGCAATTTTTTTTCAGGAGGGTTTGAAGCATGTGCAACTTGAGAACGGCAGTGTCACGACTCACGACACGAGCGACGTTGGGGAAGCTGGACCTGTTGTGTACATACCTCTTACCATCACGGGCGACGTTGGTGAAGCTCCTACCACTCGATCGGCTGCTAGTCAAGTTCAAACGCCTGCTTCGGGCCGGCGCACGCACGCGGAGGACATCGCCAAGCACGAGCGGCAATGCTTTTGTTTTTGGCTTGGATCGAGGCGCCTCACGTGCTGCCACAGATCATTAGTAGTAGCCAACTTGGCTTGCTCAACCTGATTTGCCTCTTCTTATCCTGTATCGATCCTAAAGGAAACATAGTGAAGGACCGAACAGTGGCGGAGCTCGCCAAAATTTTTAGGTGGAGCAGATTAGTACGACAGACATAACTGCTTTCAAAAATTTATAGAATTTGAATCCCATATTTATATTGGTTCAAGAATTTAAATTATCAAAATCGAGCGGGCAGCTGCCCCATCCCGCTGTATGGAGAGCTCCGTCTCTGGGACTGAACAGGCGACTAAAGAGGCTGAATGGGAGCCTTTAAAAACAAGAGAAAGCAAAGCTTAAGCAATAAGCTGATTAAGAGTCTCTTAAAAAAGATTAGAGTTAAGTACAACAAAAGTGCCCTTTTAATTAAGCATGTAAAGACTATCAAAAAATCAAACACAAGAGTTCATTTATTCAGCAAGCTAATTATATATGATTGACCAAAGCATGCAAGCAAAGATTAAACACTAATTAAATTAACCCAAAGGATCAGAGATTAGTAGCAACAATTAGAATCAAACAAACTAAGCTCATGTTTAGTTGGTAAAAAAATTTCTACAGTGTCCGTCACATCGAATCTTCAGACACATGCATAGAGCATTAAATGAAGTTGAAAAAAATAACTAATTACACAGTATAACTGATTCATACGAGTTGAATCTTTTAAATTTAATTAGTCCATAATTGAATATTAATTTTCAAATAACAACGAAATGTGCTATAATATCAAAACTCAAATTTTTTCATGAACTAAACACAGCCAAGCAAGACAGCAGGAGAAGAATAATCATCAAGAGAAGACAAGAATCAGCAACCTGCCTCTCGCCGGCCTTGATTCCTGGCATGCGTGCCCTTAGCCTAGCTCCAAGGGGACACCGTATTAGGCGTTCTCCAACGGGGCACCGTATAAGGCCCCCCACCCTACGTAGGGGGGGCTTTGGGGGGGAGGAAGCCCTCCAACGGCTCCCCCCACAGCTCCCCCTGTATACGGGGGGAGTTGAAACTCCCCCCACGTATGGGGGGAGTTGAAACTCCCCCTATATCTCTAATCACACCGTTTCTTCGCGATATTAATCCCGTTTGAGCCCCGTAACACGATAATAATGTGTATTATGACAGTACAAATACTGTATGATTTTTTAAAATTCAAAAACGTTAAATAAATAGTTAGTTAATGAGTGATAGTATATAGGGGGAATAGATATGGGGGGAATGGTTGGAGAGAAGGAGTTATAGGGGGAGGAATCTTTTGGAGGGAGGTAGTAAAATATAGTAAATAATACGTTTGGGGGGAGTTGGATGGGGGGAATGGTTGGAGAAAGCCTAACGCCCCCCACCCTACATAGGGGGGCTTTGGGGGGAGCGAGCGCTCCAACGGCTCCCCCCACAGCTCCCCTTATATATGGGGGGAGTTGAAACTCCCTCCACATATAGAGTGAGTTCCAACTCCCCCTATATCTCTAATCACACCGTTTCTTCGCGATATTAATCTCGTTTGAGCCCCGTAACACGATGATAATGTGTATTATGACAGTACAAATACTGTATGATTTTTTTAAATTCAAAAACATTAAATAAATAGTTAGTTAATGAGTGATAGTATATAGGGGGAATAAATATGGGGGGAATGGTTGGAGAGAAGGAGTTATAGGGGGAGGAATCTTTTGGAGGGAGGTAGTAAAATATAGTAAATAGTACGTTTGGGGGGAGTTGGATGGGGGGAATGGTTGGAGATAGCCTTACCTTGCTGATGCAACGGTGGGCTGCAAGCTGCCTTTCGGGCCGCGTGCTGCTGCTGCTGGCCGGCAGGAGTCATGTCCCTGCTGCCTTCTCTGCCGATGCAGCGCTGGGCTGGCGGTTTTTTTATTTTCGTTTTTTACAAAAATATATTTTCGATTTGCAAATTTACAAGAATATACCCCGGCCGCCCGGCAGCTGGGCGGCAGGGGCTTATCCGCAAAAAAAAAAGACGACAAAAAATTGCAGACAGGTCCCTGGGGGCTGGTCGCCCGGCAGCGGGGCGCCCCCCCCCCTAGCCGCCCGGCAGCTGGGCGGCCGGCCTGGCCGCCCGGCTGCTGGGCAACCGGCTCTCCCACCCTTGTATAAGGGTTGGCTGTTCCCCCCACCCCTCATTTGCATCACTAAAATTCCAGAAACTAAGAAAAAAGAGAGAGGGAGGGAGAGAGGCGAAGCCCTGCCGGATTTTCGAGCCGGCGACTGCAGGTAACCAAAATTCTTCTACGCTTTACAAATAGCATGATTGTGTGTCCAGATATGTCGAGCAATTATTTTTGTTGTAATTATTTTTGTTGAAACAGTAGATTAACAATCAATTTAATATCATGATTGTGTGTCCAGATATGTCGAGCAAGCTTCGTTTTCAAGTTCAGTATGGTGACGGATATATTTCTCATGATGCGTATGGAGTAGATCTATCAGCTTTTGAACGAAGAGAGTGCGGAATAGATAAACCCTTAGAGAGGAGTTTTGGTTCCATATGCAAATGGCTTCACGAGATATTCAATGTGAATTCAAAGACTCATTTCCTAATCGTTCAGACTGTGACAAATTAGGGAACTGAAGGGGATTTCTGAGAGTTGATGCTTATAGCAAACACCGAAGAATGACGGACTTACATGCAAGCAGCTCTTAACCGCGGGTGGCCTCTTGCAATGCTAATTCAGATTCACCAGAAGGCAGCCCATTTCGGTGAAGAATCAAAAAGTACATCATCTCATATGAACCAAGCAGTGCAACAAGAAAATGAAGATCAGAACATGCATGTCACAGAACTTGAGCAAGGTATAGCTGATCAGGTAGGAGAAAAAGAAGATCAGAACGTGCATGTCATTCAACCTGAGCCGCAAGGTTTAGCTGATGAGGGGGAGCAGATACCTGGAATAGTGGAAGCTGTACAGAATGAAGACCAAGAGGCTCGAATAATGGAAGAATGTGGGGACTCATCAGACGATGAGGACTACCCGTTGCTAGGTGAATGGCGAGGCAAGGGTTTTGGAAATCCAGTGATACAAGATATTAGGAGTAATAAGTACGAATATAGAGAGAATGAGGTTGTGCAGGGGGGAAAGTATCCTAGCATTGAAGCTGTGAAAGATGCTGTGAAGCTTTGGGCTATATCCTTAAGGAAGGAATTCAGAGTTGTGAAGTCTAGCAGCAAAGAATATGAGGTGAAGTGTGTCAATGGCGATTGTACATGGCGAGTACATGCCTACAAGGGCACGTACAAGACACACTGGGAGTGTTCAATTGTTACACCACATACATGTAGATTAACTGTTGTTGCTCAAACTCACCGTAACATCACATCCACTTTCGTTGCCAAGAAGATGTATGGGGTGATTCTGGACAAAATTGATTATGAGCCAAAATTGATAATTAGGGACATCGACGACCGTTTTCAATACAAAATCAGCTATGCAAAGGCTTGGCGGGCAAAACAAAAGGTGTTTGAGATGAGATTTGGCACATATGAGGCAT
Source organism: Panicum virgatum (assembly GCF_016808335.1). NCBI lineage: Eukaryota > Viridiplantae > Streptophyta > Magnoliopsida > Poales > Poaceae > Panicum > Panicum virgatum. Next base: position 14,279,883 of record NC_053136.1, read on the forward strand.
CATATGATAACCTGCCTCACATGCTGTCAGCAATTGTGCAGAGAAATCCTGGAAGCGCGGCTGATACCTACATTGTACCGAGTTTAGATGGGGGACCTGGGTTTCTGCTTCGTGCTTTCTTCTGCCTTGGTGCATGTGTGAGGGCATTTATGTATTGTCTTCCTGTTCTATGTATTGACGGCACATTCTCGACAGGAAGATATAAGGGGACAATATTGACAGCGATTGGAGTTGATTGTAACAAGCAGGTAGTTCCCATCGCCTTTGCTTTTGTTGAGAATGAGAACACATAGAGCTGGTACTGGTTCCTTGAACGTGTGAAGATTCACGTTGTTACTGGAAGGCCTGATGTTTGCCTCATTAGTGACAGACATGCTGGTCTTCTAGCAGCAATAAGGCAACTACATGAAGGAAGTCGAGAACAGCCTCCTCTATGGCCAGATGTTGTGAGTAGGTGGTGCATAAGACATATGGGTGCAAACTTTTATGAGCGCTTCAAGAATAAGGAACTTATGAATTTGTTCAAGAGATTGTGCACTCAGAATCAGCAGCGGAAGTTTGATGCATTGTGGCAGGTGCTAGATAACATGTGCGCCGAGCTGCTAAATGAACAGGCCTCAACCTCCAGCCGGAGACGTTCCGGCGGCGGACCTTTCACACAGTGCATTAAGGATGCACCTAAGGAGAAGTGGTCAATTCTATACGACACTGGTGGTCGTCGATATGGGATCGAGACAACCAACCATGCAGAGTGTTACAATATGGTAATGCGTTCGTGGATTTCCTCTTGTTGGCATAGTTGAATTCATCATGTACGGATGCACAAGGTACTTCAGAGAGCGGTACCAGGCAGCTGCTGTCTTACTTAATGATTCAGGTGTGATTTTTTGTAATAAGGTCACTAACTACATGAAAGAAAAGATTGAAAAGTCTCAATATCACAGAGTGGTCTCCATGGGCACAAAGGATCAAATGTTTGAGGTTTCATGCAAGGACAGGACAGGGCAGGGCAGGGTATCCGCAGACAAAGGGTCGTTCAGGATTGCTTGATAACACCGGAAGGCAAGGTTTTTTGCAGATGCAAGAAGCCATAGCTTCTTCACTTACCATGCTCCCATGTCATTGCGGCATGTTCAGAATCTGGGTTAGATCCTGGGGTTTTTGTTTCACAATATTACAGAAAAGAAACCGCTGTGCACACTTGGGGCCATGAGATATATGACATAAGTAGTCTGGGATCATTCACTACACCAAATATCTCTCCAATGTACATTCCCAATCCAGATGCTAGGAGAGGGGTAGGTCGACGGCAGACACTTCGTATCCGTAACAGAATGGATGAGTCTGAGGCAGGAAAGAAGAAAAAAAGATGCAACCTGTGTGGAGCAGATGGTCACACTTATAATAAGTGCCCTAAAATGCAAGAAGATAATGCTGGTGCTGAGGTTGGACCTTCTGGAAATCCCACCGATGGATTGCCTCTGGATTTTGGAGCCTGTCGCGTCTAGATTTTGTTATGTGTGCATATGTATTTGAACTAGATGTATGGATATATATTCCGACTTGTATGTCATAAATACATTTCGTTATGTATGGATATGTATTTGCACCAGATTGTACCATGTAATATTACGAAGGTATTTGTGTAGTAAGATTTCTTGGTTGTAGTTCTAAATGTGTAGGTTGGTTCAATTATATTGCTCACCGAATGTAGTGTACTGAAAATAGAAGGGTAGTTACGAATCATAAATTTTCGGTTTGCAATGCAGTTTTGTAAACAATGCTACGATTACAAAGCAGAGGCTTAAAGCGTTCGTACTACAGATACTTGAACAATGAAAAACATGGCATGTGCAACACGATAACCTCGTGTTGTGAGTAGACCTAACATGCCTTAGGAAATGTAAAATGTCGGGATTACATGGTGGTGCTTTACTGAGTGCACCGGGGATATTTTCCCTTCCTAATAGCTTCAGACCCTGCTTCCTTTACACGGCGGGCCCTCTCTCACTTCCTCTCCCTATCAGTTTCACATTCCTCTGCCTTCTGACGTTCCACTTCTGCAATCCTCTTCTGAATCTCTTTCTTGTTTTTTTTGCGCTTCTCCTCCATCTGTTCTTCATGCAGCATTTGTTGCCACCTTTGTGCAGCCCACCTTGCTTGACGCTCCACGTGGTCCTTATCCTGCTAAGATTACTCGGTTTCTAACCACTGCACGAAATCACATAGAGGCGGTGGAGTCTTTCCCCAAATCATGTTAGAAGTCATTACTAGATCTGAAAGTGACAAACTCTTATAGTGTTTTGTAGTACCTTTGATCGGTCCTTGCCGTAATGCTTTGGCGGGTCGTACTCGTAATTCTCGCACATGAAGAATCTCTTGCCAAAGTCGTCCCCCAAAACCCTTGATTTCATTAGTTTGCACAAGGATCCGCAAAAACACATAGACACCTACACTCCTTGGGAGACTGTTTCCGTCACCTTATTCCATGGAATGTAGGTGGATCCTGAGGATGCCATGGTGTTGAGCCCTGTCAATCATAAGTGAGCAATCAGATTGCTAATATACTATATCAACGCTAATTATTATCAGTAACTACACCTAAATGTACCACTAATCACTCCTAATAATAATTAAACTGATTGCTGAACTATTTTCTAATATTTTCTAAAAAAATTTCTAACATTTTCTATTTTTTTTTTAATATTATCTTCCAATTTTTAAGACTTTCTAATACTTCTCTAACAATTTTCTAGTATTTTCTAATACTAAATCTAACACTAAATGTACTATATCAATGCTAATCACTACAAGTAACTGCATCTAAATGTACCACTAATCACTCCTAATAATAATTGAACTGATTGCTAATCTACTATTTCAAAAAAAAATAATTACAACATAATCTATTTATAAAATGTAGAAAATTTTAGTTACCTAAAGTCGCCTGCTTGAAAATACGACAGGGCTTCGCCTCTCCCTCCCTCCCTCTCTTTTCTTTTTTTCTAGATTTTTAGTAAGGCAAATGAGGGGTGCGGGGGCAGCCAACACCTTATATAGGGGTGGGGGCGGCCGCCCAGCTGCCGGGCGGCCAGGGGGGCCGGTCGCCCGCCCCGCTGCCGGGCGCCCGGCCCCAGGGACCTGTTTGCAATTTTTTATTATTTTTTTTACGGATAAGCCCCTGCCGCCCCGCTGCCGGGCGGCCAGGTCACGGCCGCCCCACCGCCGGGCGGCCGGGTATATTCCTGTAAATTTGCAAATCGAAAATATATTTTTGTAAAAAATAAAAATAAAAAATATAAAAATACTGCTTGCTGCTCCCGGGCTGTGTCTTCGAGCTGGGCCGCTGCTACTCCTGGGCCGACCGCCTGCTCGTGGGCCGCTCGCCCCGTCGGGTGCCGTGCTCGTCGCCGCTGGCAACTGCACCGGCCGGACCGCCGGAGCCGCCTGCTCCCTGCTGCGCCTAAATAACTCCTTCAAATCACAACGAATCAAGATGAAATTTGAGGCACATATTCATCTCCCATGCATTGACAGATCTAGAAGTGAATTCGAAAAAGCTCGAACACACACTATGAATTCGGAGAAAACGCGAGTGAGCTCCACCAAGGAACGAATTTGGGGAAACTTCAAAATCCAAGTCGATTCGTGAGGGAATTGAAAGGGGGATTGAATCAAGACGTTCACAAGTGTCCTAGCAACAAATCCCCTCTAGAAATCCGGCTCAAATCACGGTTAAATGCGAAGAGCTAAAATTCATCTGAAAATAGTTCCGAAAATGCACAAAAAGAAAAACACATGGGAATCACATATCAAGCACTCAAATCTTAAATCTCGGAGGACAAGGAGATTTGGGTCTCCTTTTCCAATAAAATCTTAGCACCAACTCTAATTCGAAAATCACAAAAATTAGAGGAGCAAATGAATCAAGAGCTGACTCCTCCTCTAGCCATGCCTAAGATCCTTGGCGAATGACTAAAATACCCATACGCTAATAACTACGATACATACCCACGCAGAGGCAAAACGGTCCAAGTTTTCATAGAAACATCGGACGGACACGCTGCCTTCACATCTTTGCTCGCCTCGACGCAAGCTTCGTAATGGCACCATGTGCCCTTCACCTCGGCAATCCGGCCACGCCGGACGTGCCCTGGTTTTGAGGCCAAACCCTGTAAACCTGCCACATCCTGTGTCGACGCGTGTCCAACCTCTCGCCGAGCCTTGCCGCCTTCGGGGCGTTCGGCTCGCGCCCGCAGCACGAGCCACCTATTTGACCGTCCTCGCCGACTTGGCCAATGTCGTCTTCATCACCATGTTCTCTTGCTCACCATATGGGCCGCCCACAACTCCGCCGGCCTCATCAGGTCCAGGCCTACTCGTATTCACCCTTTATCGTCTTAGTCCATCGGTATGAACCTTTCGCTTCACCAAGCCTACTCGTGTTCAACCTTCACCACGGTCCTTCGGCATGAATCTTTCGCCTAACCTTCACCTCGCGCCATTGACCGCCATGCCGCATCCTACACCTGCACATCAAGAGCCAAGAAATACATCAAATACGCACAACATTATCAATCACTCATCATCCAAGAGTGACCACCATTGGTCCCCTATCTGGCATTGTCATTGGATGATTTTGTCTCAAGTTTTCACACACTACCAATGATGTACTGATGCATCGTATTTAAGAGAAATGAAAAATGTTACAGCCTGTTCGGTTGGTTTAAGCCACGGCAGGTTCACTGTAGCAGCTGATTTTTGTGAGAGGCTATACATTGTAGCTTACTGTACCGACTGGTTACTGTAACAGATCATTTATGTAGAAGCCTGAGTAGCCCGATTACTCATACGAACGTATAATATACCGGTACTGGCTTATCAGCGAGCCGAACGGGGCAATTGCGGCCAGCATTTTTAACCAAATGTCCAACAGCCATACAACTGATTCAATAATAAGGCGCTAAAAAAAGAACCAAGCGAACCACCGTAAATGAATGTTCTGAACGTATCGAGCAATCAAGAAAAGGAAACTCATAACTCAACAATGAATATTGGAAACAAAACTAAGTCTGTACTGTAAACTCAACCATCACCTAGCCAACAAAGCCGGTAAAATCGAGAACGTCCCTGTGATCCCCCCCCCCCCTCCCAAAAAATATAAAAATGTGTACGAGAAAATCAGCCAAAAATATGAATGCATAGTTGATGTAAAGATGCATGCTAATGCAAAAATTGAGGACCAAGAGAATTTTTTGGAAGAAGAAACAAAAAAAAAAGTCAAAGCAACCTGTCAATAGGTGCAGATTGTAGATTTACACAAACAGTGCACCCAACCCAATAAACATGCTGATTTTCTTTCTTTTTTCTACTTACACAATCTTTGAATTTCATATGCACATTTTGATGTGCCTTTTGAAAGTACAGGAGTATGGGAGCGTGGGACGAGGCGGGAGTTGGAATATATCCTCTGGTAAAGTTCTCACAAATGAATTTTGATTTGCGCAAAACCGATGAAGCTGAAGCCCGTAAAAGCCCTCCCAAACAGATCCTTAACCTCCAGGGCACGGGCTCCCGCAGGACACCAGGATTCCAATACAGACTGAGAGCGGACTGAAATGGCAGCAACGAATCTTGACCTAGGAAAAATTTCTTGGCGAAGAGAAAACAAGAAAACCGATAGTCATGTTTATCGGTGGTGACAAATTCTCGGTAATTTTAATTCTATACCTCCTAGTCCATATGTCTTCTCATTTCTATACATTGTGATGTCTTATCTTTCATATTATTAGATTGTTTTGGAGATAATCTAGATTATTTTATGTACAGTTTGAGGAAATCCCCCCTCCCCCCCTCCACTGATAATTTTCAAGAAATCCAATAAACATGTTTATCGGCAACCTCCATTTCCCCCCTTACCGTTAAAGTTAACCCTCTGATTTTGACACAATCCTAGCCACTGAAAAGTGAACGGAAACGCACACAAAAAAAACCATCCACATGATATCGCATACTTCCTCTGTCTCAAGAAAAAAAGTTATTCTAAATAATGTAAACGACTTATATTTAGAATAAATTTTGAATTATTGAATGTCTTGTATGTACCCGCAAAAAAATGTCCTGTATCTCAGTAATTCAGAGTACGCAGAATGGAGTATGTACACAGTACAACATACATAGCCGCTTCCACAGGTTCAGTTAATTTTGTTGAAACATGGCCTATTCACGGATCGCCTGATCCGTTTTCCCTGTTCCCAATCCCAGAAAGAGGCGTTGAGAAATTGTAGATTGGATCCCGTCTCCTATCCTAAACCACGACAGCAAGCACACGAGAGACATGTATGTAGATAGAAGATGTTCTCATTAATCGTCAATAGAGTACAATAGGGTACTATTTATAGACTTGGGCCCTCTAGGGGCACTTTCGGTATTAAGCCCATTAACTTTAATCAGGATTTCTTAACACTCCCCCTTGGGCGTATACCGCGACCAACACATGCCTCATCAAAAACTCCTTCCAAAAATTCAGTGAGAAAAAAGGAATGGAGAAAAGAGTATATTGTTGCCGTAAGTTGTATTGCACTTCTTGCCTCGTTAAAAACCTTACGTTAGAAACTTCAGGAAAACTCACCAAGAAAAAAAAGAGTACAACACTGTCTTCAAGATATTTGCAAACTTCCGGATTGTCTTATATGTGATTCTTCAAGAATTTGAGCAAGGACTCACTATTAAAAACATGCTCCCCCTGAACATTGCAAAACTATCCCATTAATGCAACACTTTCTACTAGAAGTGCATAGAAATGCATAGAGACTTAGCGAATGAACTTCACATTATTATTGCAAAGAGCATATCAAAGTTCTTTTACCTCAATCTACTTCTAGGATTGGTGAGGTAAGGATATAGGGGTACCAAAATGAGTAAGTCCAATCTTTAGTGGTGTCGATCTGCAGGATCTATATGTTTAGTGATAGAACATGTAGTATATACTCCCCCTAATGACGACATCTGTAGTTCTGTTTGCAGACAAACATCCTACGGAGATGTATACAGGTAAGGATAGTACAATTGTACTAAGTCCTCAACAATCAGCCTTCGAGACATTTATCTCATCCTTCTTTTGGAATAATGAGAGTAAATAATATGGGAGCTATATATTTTACCACTATCACACCACAATATATATAATTATGCAATACAAGCTATTTATCCTTATAGGATTTAGAGGAATAATGTAGTTGCAATATCATGCATCTTCTGGGTGTGATTTATCAAGCATCAAGCTCTTATATCATTGCAACAGTTTGATGTTCTAGTAGCAACCAAGTGTCCTTCAAGGACCATCCAAGAATTCTTCAAGAATCTTTAATTAGTTGCGCGCTACATAGTAGCATAATTTAGTCCGACATTCTGGCAAGTGGGGATATAACTGCCAGTAACAACAAATATACCTTCAAGGTATTGGAGGATACCGCCATTCTAAATCTTCTGATGGAAGATGCACTACAGGAATAACACGAGTGTCTATATATACTTCCAGTATAACTCGTGAAATATGTAAGTGCTCATATGGCGCACTTCTGGTCTTTAAGTTCCTCTTCAATCTATCGGGTTCTAGATGGGTCATATATCCCTTCACAGGGATTATTGAACAATTGGTATATTCGGACTATAATAAGTAGTCAATTCCTTCAGAAAAATCCTTCTAGGAAATTTTCTCTTCGGGGAGATAGTCTTTCTTCTAGAAAAAACAACTTTCTTCAAGTCAAGAAAGTAATATTGGTATGAGATTTACATGTTGCATTTTCCTTATTTATAATTTCAGATCTTTCTGTGATCTCTTCACGATTTTCTGAATCCTACAGCTGCATATTTCAATACATGACATTTGCCAGATACAATATACAATGGAACATCATATATTCAACACACATGTGGGATTGGTCTCATTCCAGACCTTTTTGAACCATCACATTTCACCACCTTGTTAGTAATGACCCATAAGTATCCGAACTCCAGGTTCATGACTTTCATTTAGCGATTTTGGTTCAACCTCAATTGCATATTCCAATTTTGACCCGATATGAGAGCTTCAAGCACTCTGCCATGGACTTTGTTCCGGATCCGGGTTCTCTCTTAGAGAATCACTAGCAATTATAGAGGCATAGTGTGTCGACACATTTCTTTCCGACTTTAATATTTAGATATTCATCATTTCCCAAAATGATAGATCCGCCATTGTTCACTAGTCTTGGCACCATAATTTGTGTGCACTTAGTGCCAGGACGAACCTCTTCATGAGGTAAGTCTCTTCAGGAGTACAAGAGGAGGATTCTTATAAACATGTGCTTAGACCATGGTTGATGGATCTTTTATTCGCAGGCGTCCCCGCAGAATTAGATCAAACCAAGTTAAATGTGGATATGATATTAAATCCCGGGTATATCCACATCTACTTCAGGTAGAAGCATTTACTTATGCAAATAAACCAATATAATTTCTCCACAAGAACAATAAATTTCTGGCAAGACTCCACTTATACCAAGTAGGAGTATTAATAAAACTATAGGTTTAGTTTGGCTTTGTCATTTTAATACAGGTTCGTTAAGAAATATCAAGGCATTATACAAAGACTGGGCATTTATCTCCCCCTAATGCCAGATAATTTCTTTATAGCATACTAAAAGTAATCCCCTTATTATGAGCACAAGATTGAATGAACTTCAGGTCCATCACATATCACCAGCTTCGAGTGGTGGCCCATAAATGTATGCTATGGTGGTGATATATTTTTGGGAAATTTATGCACTTTTATACAAGGGAGGTTTCAATTATATGCAGTGAGCTTAGAATTTAACAATGTAGTGGCATGAATATTGCATGTCTTCCTTCTACCGGAGCATATCCTCAACATATGTGTCGGTACCCTGTAACAGGGATACCCACTTCTACTGCAGCAAGGCAGGACCCACGTAGTCATTCGTAACTATGCGGTAAAGGGCGGAACAACCGAGGCCCACAGGACAGGATCTTACCTCACCAGGCCAACGGCCCCGGATCCGCTCCCCGTTCTGGGACGGGTCCGGAGACGCCACGTGTCCCCGAGGAAGGGAAGCTCCGAGCCAGCCACCGAGATCCCGGACCTCTCATAGGGGTCCGAAACCTCCTCACGCCCGTCCGGACCTCCCACGTGCGTAGACCTAACATACTACCGGGGGGTCCGGAGCCACCACGTGTTCGGTGGGCACAGGCACGAGTCTTACGCTGGAAGACTCGCCCACCCACCGCATTCAATGCGGGGGGTTGAGGTGTGCTCTGCCGCCGCGGCTCGTAGGGCAGACCTTGTCAGACCTCACTGTAGACCGTGATTTACCGAGGTACACAGTGCAGCCGCCTGCGCCGCACCCACGCAGAGCCGTCTGCCACATTAATTGGATACGACGGCACGGCTCTATTTCATCATGCCTCCTACGCCGCAAGCTACGCAGCCCGTTCAGCTATGTGGCAGGCGACGCTGCTTGCTATGCCTAGCGCCGTCCCGACAAGACAGCACCTGGACACGCCGAACAGGGGATTCCAGGAGCAGGCAAGGAAATCCAGGAGAGAGATCTCCTTCGCCTGTGATGCCATAATGTATGAGCAGTACAACATTTTGTACTACATCGATGGACCCATCTGTCGGGGACCCAACGGCCATGTATGCGCCTTCTTTGAGATATAAAAGGGAGGCGCTCGCTGTGCACACAGGCACGTTAGAACACTCACATGGGGACACATGCTCTCGCAGACTCTCTCGAGGCAAGACAATACAACACACAGTGGACGTAGGGTATTACGCTCCGGCGGCCCGAACCACTCCAATCCTGCTGTGTTCATCGTGTTCTTGAGCAAGATCGAACTAGTCGCTAGCTAACTCCCGAGTACTCACCCTCTGGGCTTAGGCGGGTGCATTCCGCCACCCGGCTGTGGTTTGCCACACCACGACATTTGGCGCGCCAGGTAGGGGGTACATTTAGCTAGTTTTCAGTTCATCTCTTGCTCGTTTCCATGGTTCGAGTGGACGACATGGAGGTGACGGAGGGTGTGGCGTCCTCCACACCACACGCCTCGCGAGTTCCTGCTCCAGGGGCAACCATGCCCGTGGAGCAGCCACCGCCGGCGGTAGCGCGCGCTGCTCGCCGGCAAGAGTCAGGGCGCCCGTCAAGGGCCCCCTCACAAGCTGCGAGCGGCGGAGCATTGGCGGCGGCTAGAGAGTTGCTTCGCAACCCTCCGGCCGCTGCAGCCTCGCCGGACGCCCTGAGGCAGTGGCGGGACGACGTTGACTGTCTCCTCCATCTGGCTCAGGCCTCCCCCAGTTCTGCAAGGACTGGGCAACGACCTCCGCCTGGCAATGCGGTGGTGCCTTACCACCAGCGCCAGGGCCGAGCGTCGGCATCTGTGCGCTCCCCCACAGTGAGGGGTGCACGAACAGAAGACCTGCGGGCGGAGCTCAACCGCAACCGCCGTCTCAACATTGAGGGCCGCAACCTCAACGCCGACTTGGATGTGGTGGCACCCAAGCCTTCGGTGAACGCTCGGATACAGACGGGCGCCCCGGTGGCTGGGGTGGGCTGTGCTGCAATGGCGGAGCACCTCCGCGCGGTGGCATGTCCATCCAAGTTCCGCCCGCACCTGCCAGAGAAGTACGACGGTACCACTAACCCGTCGGAATTCCTGCAGGTGTACGTTACCGTCATCACAGCAGCTGGTGGTAACGATGCCATCATGGCGAGCAACTTTCATGTAGCCTTGTCTAGGCCAGCCCGGACCTGGCTCATGAACCTTACTCCTGGGACGATCCAGTCCTGGGAGGAGCTCTGTGCGAGGTTCACTGCGAACTTCGCCAGTGCGTACCAGCAGCATGGTGTGGAGGCCCACCTCCACACCGTGAGGCAGAAACCCGGAGAGACGCTCCGGGCATTTATCTCGCGCTTCACCAAGGTACAGGGTACCGTTCCTCGTATCTCCGATGCATCTATTATCACTGCTTTCCGACAGGGGGTACGTGACGAGAAGATGCTCGAGAAGCTGGCGACGCACGAGGTGGAAAGCGTTACCACGCTTTTCTCCCTGGCAGACAAGTGTGCCAGGGCCGCTGAGGGCCGCGCATGGCACTCAGCTCCCCAAGACGGAGATGCCAAAGCTGGTGGCTCCGGTGCTACCGCCCAAGGCGGTGGCAAGAAGAAGAAGAACAAGAACCGGAGTCGCGGGGAGCCGCAACCTGGCGGTCCAGCCGTTGCGGCAGCAGCACCAACTGCTGCGGTAGCGGCTGGGGGCCAGAACGCGCAAGGCAAGCATCCGCGCCCGCAGGGTGGCAGTGGAGGTTCATGCCCGGTGCATCCCACCGCACGCCACAGCGCCGCTGACTGCCGCGAGATCTAGAAGCTCACCAAGCGGGTCAACGGGCGGCGTGAGCAGTCCTCCAAGGACTGCTCACCCCCTCCTCGACAACGGCCTGGCAAGGAGAAGGCCTCCGACAGCGGGGCCGCGGCCGGGGAGAAGGAGCTGGGGTACCAATCCCCCACTCGGGAGCTGAAGGGCGTGTACCACGACGATAACTCCGACTCCGACAACAACGACCGCCGTAAGAAGCTGTACATAATGTACGGCGGAAGCTGGGAGCTTGTCTCCCGGCGGGATGTGAAGACCCTTCGCCGAGAGGTCCTTTCAGTGAAGCCGGGGGTCCCGAAGGCGGCGCCGCACCAAAGGTGGATGGACACCACCATCTCTTTCGGGCCATCCGACTGCCCGGAGAATATGGCTGGGGCCGGTGTACTACCTCTAGTTACCGCCCCTGTCATATCCAATGTGAGGCACTATCACGTGCTGATCGACGGTGGGGCTGGCCTCAACGTCATCAGCTATGCAATGTTCAAGCAGCTGCAGATCCCGGAGTCCAAGATGACTCCCTCTCGCCCATTCTCTGGAGTGGGCCCACATCCGGTGTTCCCTCTGGGGAGCATCACACTGCCGGTCACGTTTGGGACTGAGGAGAACTTTCGCACAGAGAGCGTTCAGTTCGATGTTGCGGAGGTGAACCTCCTGTTCAACACCATCATTGGCCGGCAGGCTCTCTACCGCTTCATGGCCATTGCCCATTATGGGTATTTGGTCCTGAAGATGCCTTCCCCTGCCGGTGTCCTCATCGTGCGGGGTGACCGCACCACTGACATCGCTGCAGTTGAGAGACTGCATGCTCTGGCGGCAGAGGCTGCACGATCCGAGGAGGACCCATCCACCTCGCAACCCAGGGCGCCTGCAAAGGCACCTAAGGTTCAGCTGTCTAATCCGGACGATGTTCCCGTGAAGACGGTCCAGATCGGAGCGGACTCCACCAGGACCACCCGCATCGCGGGAAACCTGGAGGACAAATAGGAAGACACGCTCATCACTTTCCTCCGGGCAAATGTGGACGTGTTCGCCTAGGAACCGTCACAGATGCCCGAGATCCCCAGGGAAGTGATCGAGCACAATATGAGGATCTACCCCGACGCCACGCCGGTGCGCCAGAAGCCTCGGAAGCAGTCTGTAGAGCGGCAGAACTTCATCCGTGAAGAAGTCCGCAAGCTCCTGCATGCTGGCTTCATCGAGGAGGTCCACCACCCCGAGTGGTTGGCCAACCCAGTCGTCGTCCCAAAGGCTAACGGGAAGCTTCGGATGTGCATCGACTACACCAGCCTCAACAAGGCATGTCCTAGAGACCCCTATCCTCTTCCACATATCGATCAGATCGTGGACTTCACCTCCGGGTGCGACCTTTTGTCTTTCCTAGATGCGTACTCTGGTTTCCACCAGATTCAGATGTCTAGAGAGGATATGAAGCATACTGCTTTTGTAACAGTAGATGGGCTTTATTGCTATATTGTTATGCCATATGGTCTACGGAATGCCTTACCCACGTTTGTACGAGCTATGAACAAAACCTTCTGTAATCTAATTAGAGATATTGTCGAGGTGTATGTTGATGACATTGTGGTCAAGACTAAGGTAGGGTCAACACTAGTTGAGGACCTGTCTCTCGTCTTCGACCGGCTGCGCGTCACGCGCACGAAGCTGAATCCCAAGAAGTGCATCTTCGGCGTCTCGGTGGGGAAGCTGCTGGGTTTCCTGGTCTCACATCGAGGCATTGAGGCAAACCCAGCCAAGATCAAGGCGATCGAAGCGATGAGGCCTCCTGGCCGCATCAAGGACGTCTAGAAGCTTACTGGATCTCTCGCCGCTCTCAGTCGCTTCATATCGAGGCTGGCTGAGAGGGCCCTCCCCTTCTTCAAGCTATTGAGGAGGACCGGTCCATTCTCTTGGACCGAAGAGGCTGAAAAGCCTTCCAGGAACTGAAGCAACATCTCACCTCACTGCCAGTATTGGTGGCTCCAGAGTCGGGTGAGACGTTGTTTCTGTTTCTTGCTGCGTCTGCAGAGGCGGTCAGCATGGTGCTGGTCGCCGAGAGAATGGAGCAAGCTCGCCAGGGGGACGCCAGGGTCTCCCTGGTCAAGGATGGTGAGCCGGACCCCAGACATGGGGACCCGTCAGCCTCACCTCTGCCTGAAGGTCCGGACCCCGGACAAGGGGGTCCAGAGGAGCCTCGTCCCAGTGGGAACCCAGAACCGCTGGGGACCCAAGGACCTGACATGGTGGATAAGGGCGAGCCGAACCCGGTCACCAGGGCCCGGACCATCCAAAAGCCAGTCTACTACGTCAGCGAAGTCCTCCACGAGGCGAAGGCCAGGTATCTTGAGACGCATAAGCTTATCTATGCGATACTTATTGCGTCCAGGAAATTGCGCCACTACTTTCAGGCACACCGAGTTGTCGTAGTGACCTCTTACCCGTTAAGAGTGATCCTACACAACTCCAACGCCACAGGTAACATCGCCAAGTGGGCAGCAGAATTGGCTGAGTTCCAATTGGACTTCCAGCCTCGCCATGCAGTCAAGAGCCAGGTCCTGGCTGATTTCATAGCAGAATGGACTCCTTCCCCAAGCAATTCTGGGGGTCCGGCTTCAACGCCGGACCCCCGGAGCCGGAAATCAGGACACCAGTCTTCACCGAGCCCCACTGGACACTCTTCTTCGATGGGTCCGCCCGCGAGAAGTGGGCCGGGGCTAGTGTGGTCCTCATCGACCCAAGCGGGGATCAGCTGAAGTACATGGTGCACCTTGAATTCAATGCCACCAACAACATGGCGGAGTACGAAGCCCTGATCTTTGGCCTGACACAAGCCCTGTCTCTCGGGGTCCGGCAGCTTTTGGTGAAGGGAGACTCTTAGCTAATCATCAAGCAGGTCCGAGGGGATTGCAACTGCAACAATCTCCAGCTCGCGGCATACCTCATCCACGTGAGGAAGCTCGAGAAGGACTTTGACGCCATGGAACTGCAACATGTTCCCCGCGAACTCAACTCAGCAGTAGATGATCTCTCCGCGAGAGCATCTACCTGGGCATCCGTGCCCGAGGGCGTCTTCGAAAGACGGTTGCTGAGACCTACCACCCAACCTGCCGAGCTGGGTGAAGGGGATCAAGCTATCACCTCGAAGCTAGCGGTCTCGGCGGCATACCACCTGTGGTGCCCGCTCTGGGTTGTGAGCTCTGTCGAGGATCCTGGAGACCTCGTGGAGTCACCCCCACCTGCTCAGGGAAGCCCCGATGCATGGATCTCCGAGATCCGGGGCTACCTGAAAGACAACATCCTCCCTGATGACGATGTGTCCGCTGAGCGCATAGTCCGATTGGCTAAACGCTACGCGGTGGTAGAAGGGGATCTCTACCGCCGTGGCGCCAATGGTATTCTCATGCGGTGCGTTTCCTAGGGAGAGGGCCGCGAGTTGCTCGCGGAGATCCATGGAGGCGAGTGCGGAAGTCATTCCTCATCTTGCACGCTTGTTGGCAAGGCCTTTCGGCATGGCTTCTACTGGCCGACAGCACTCCAGGATGCGGCTGAGCTAGTAAAGTCCTGCAAAGCATGCCAGTTCCATGCAAAGCAAATACACACACCGGCTCAAGCTCTACAAATGATCCCGCCCTCATGGCCATTTGCCATATGGGGCGTGGATATCCTAGGGCCATTCCCCCGGGCCGTCGGCGAGTACCGGTTCCTCTACGTCGCCATCGACAAGTTCACAAAGTGGCCGGAGGTTACCCCTGTGGTGAATATCACTAAAAAGTCAGCATTCGCATTCCTCAAGTCCATTGTGTGCATATTTGGCATCCCAAGCCGCATCATCGTGGACAACGGGACCTAATTCAAAAGCAGACTCTTTCAAGAGTACTGCGAGGGCATCGGCATCCAGCTATGCTTTGCGTCCGTGGCACATTCCCGCAGCAATGGACAGGTTGAGAGAGCGAATGCAGAGATCCTCAGGGAACTCAAGACCCGCACCTACAACTGCTTGAAGAAGCATGGTGCCAAATGGGTTGATGAGCTTCCGTGCGTACTATGGGGCAACCGGACTACACCCAACCGAGCCACCGGGGAGACTCCATTCTTACTGGTCTACGGGGCTGAAGCATGCCTTCCCCCAGAAATTCACCTGGGCTCACCACGGGTCCAGGCTTTTAACGAGTCCAAGCAGGAACAACTGCGGCACGACGATGTGGACTTCGTGGACGAACGAAGGTGGCGAGCAGCAATCCGAAATGCACGCTACAACCAGGCGCTCAGGCACTATCATCAATGGTTCGTGCAAAGTAGGGAGCTCCGGGCTGGCGACCTCGTCCTGAGGCGGATCCTGAACCGAGCAGGGCTCCACAAGCTCTCCCCCAGCTGGGAGGGGCCCTTCAAGGTTACAGAAGTTTGCCGGCCCGGATGCGTTCGCCTTGCCACAGAAGATGGAGTGCCGCTGCCCAACCCATGGAATATAAAGCATCTGCATAAGTTTTACACTTAGGCAGAGCGGGGAAATGAATTTTTTCTTTTGTAATAAGATAGAGTCAGTGTGCGGCTCAGAGCGGTTGGGGTCCGCCCTCGTAAACCCGACCTCTGGCATCCATCGCACCATCGGCAAGCTTTAACGCGCGGCCCAGAGAGGTAGAGGTCCGCCCTCGTAAACCCGGCCTCTGGCACCCATCGCGCAAGCCATGTATATAAAGTTGCAAAGGAAAAATTTACCCCAATTCTGTCTTCATGTCAAAATTTAATTTCGCATTTCAATTCTCAAGATTTTACTTTTCTAACCCCCGCGCGGACTGCCACTATTGTCGCTACAACTAAGATCTGTATTGAGTTGCTGGACTGCCGTACCGATCCGGACCCTCTTGCTGCTGGAAAGGGGTCCGGACCCCTAGGGACCTGCTCTGGAGAGGGGGTGCTTGTTTCCTGGGGTGGTCCGTACCCAAAGCCTACACACTCCACCGCCCTGTAACAAGTGTCCTAGTACCTAGAGCTGGGTAATTAGGGGCCCAGACCTCGTTCTAAGCTCAAGGGTTGGCTTCCTAGGTCATACACGGCAGGTCCAGCTCCATATCTCAAAGGATCGAGTGTGACAGAGTAACCTCACCCACTGCTAGGAAGGGTCTGGAGCGTTGGAGCCAGGTCCGGAAAAATCATGTTGTTTCCTGGAGTGGCCCGGAGCCCTGTGTAGCGCCTTAGCCTGGTTCCGCACCCTAAGTCTACACACTCCACCACTCTGTAACAAGCACTGAATTGCCTGGACCTGTGCATCTAGAGCTCCGGACCACGTACTAGCCTGGGGCCGGTCCAGAATAGGTCCCGCAGGCCTGCTACTAAGCTGTAACTTTGAAGTGGTACATAGGTTGAGCCTTGACTGGTGGTAGCCAGCTTCAAACCATTGAGCCTACCTACCAGGGGGTCCCGGCATCCGCTTTAAAAGATTTCATGCAGATCGAGGTCCAGTCTTGGTGGTAGACAGACTCAAAACAACTGAGTCTATCTCCCAGGGGGCCGGGGCGTTTGCTTTAAGCCAGACACCAAGGATCGATCCTGCATGCGTCGAGCAGCTAAGTCGCAGTATCATTACTATCAAATAAGCGAGATTGATTCTCCTCTCTGTAGTTCTTTCTGCTACACAGGGAAAGGAATAAGATGCTTGCTTGGCTTGCAATCTGTGCTACACCTATGCCCAAGGACGCCCAACCTCATACGGGGGACCGGAGTGTCTTCTACGGCTCGGGTGGCAGATAGGTCCGAACAACTGCACCTATCCGCCAGGGGGTCAAGGCGCCGGGGTACTGCATACCGCAACCAGCAACTAACAAACAGCTAAGTTGAATTTTCCTTCTATTTAAATTTCAACTAGTACAATGTTTGTTACATAACGCAAAACAAAGCAAATGTATAATGCCCAGCTCAAGGGTCTGCAGGCTCCCGCTTGAAGTAGGCGGCGACGAAATCGACGACCTCCCGCACGCTGTCCCGAGCGGCGGCCTCCGTCTCCGCCACAGGACCATCAAGCACGGGGACTAGCGAGATGGCCGGGTCGTGGCTCGGTCTCCTGCAGTTGCTCGCGCCATCCCTGCAGAGTTGCAGAGAGATTGTCGAGCTCCTGCCTCCGGACCTTGAGACCCTGGTTGCGAGTCTCAAGCTCGGACCGTTGGGCCGCGAGGCCAGTCTCAAGTTCGGACCGCTGAGCCGCGAAGCTGACAACCTCCAGGGCAAAGGCCTCCTCCCGCTGCGTAAGGGATTTTTCCCGGCTCGATACTGCGAACTCCCGGTCAAACACCTTCCGAAGGTTGACTCGGTAGGCCTCTTGGTCGGCCTTGAGTTTGGACCGAGCTTCCACAGCACGGGAGGCTTCAGCCTTCGTGTGCGCTTCCAGGCGGGTGTGCCAGTCGGAGAGGCGCTGGCGTTCACTCTCCAGGGCAGCCCACTCCCGCCGGAAGGCCGCCTCGGCAGAAGAGGTTGCCTCCTCTATCGACCGCCGGACCTGGACCAGCACCTGGGGGAGGGGAGTCGCTTTCTCCTCCAAAGGAACCTGCAGAAGCTGCCTGCAAAAGACCACCTCCAACTCCTACTCTGCTACATGATTGGAGCTGGAGGTGGGAGCTTCCGGCGCAAGCATCGGGGCCTCGGTCGCTGCAGCACTTGTCGCCGTCGCGCTCGCCGCCGCCGCTGCGTCGGGTACGGCTGCGCCCAGCGCTGGCGCCTCCGTCGCCACCGCGTCGGGTGCGGCTGCGCCCACCACTGGCGCCTCCCCCGCCGCTGCGTCGGGTGCGGCGGCGCCCAGTACTGGCGCATCCGCCGCCGCTGCGTCGGGTGTGGCCGCGCCCAGCACTGGCGCCTCCACCGCCGCTGCGTCGGGTGTGGCTACGCCCAGTACTGGCGCACCCGAGGTTCCCGCACCCGCTGTCGCTCCCACTGTCGCTGCCGAGGCCCCGGTCGCCTGGGCACCGGCCGACGAGCCGGCGATGGTGGAAGAACCGCTTGGGCGAGAGGCCCTGGCAACAAAGAGAAGAAGCCTTCAGCAAAAAATAGGGCACCTAGAACAAGATGAGTGAGCAGAATAACACTAACCCAGAGGCGCCGGGTATCCAGCGACCACGGAGGCTCGACGACTGCTTCTGTTGCTGCCGCTGCTCCCGTGGCGGCGACGGAGGCGCAACTCAGGACTTTCCTGCTGTTGCTGCCGCTGCTACTCCTACTGCTGCTCCTGTTGTTGCTGTTGCTGCTCTTGTGGCTACCGCTGCTGCTGCTGCTGCTGGAGGGAACTATCCCTCGGCGGTGATGGTGGCGGCGCGGTCGTCCCGGAGGACCCGCGAGGGCCGGAGGCCCGGGAGCTACCCTGGCCCGCGCCCCTAGCGGTCCTCTGACGCTTCGCGGCGGGCTCCGTGATTGGGGTTCCGTCGCCCCTGAGTAACCTGCGCCGGCCTGCATCTCCCGACGACGCGCCGGGACTGCTCCGGACCTGGCTGGGGCCGCTTGTGGCGGCGCTGCCGGGCACGGCCTGCTTCCCCTTCATAGTGGGGCCGGACCCCGCGGCGCTCGGAATAGCTTGATCCCCGGATGCACCAGGGATCCGGAGCCCACGGTTCGGGTCGCCTCCGGTCTAGCGTGCGGCTAGCCCACCGTCGTCAAGAGTTGGCAGGGTAGCCAGCACCGCCGTCCTCAGGCGCGAGTCCTCGCAGAGGGGGACGACGCCCTGGGGAAGGATCAGGTTCTCCGGGACAAAGACTTCTCCCGTCACCGCCCGCACCAGGACCTCCAAGGCTTCCTGGGTCAGGTCGCTCCCCTCTCCGCGGTGGGTCCTGCTGCAATCATTGAGGCCGGTGAAGCTCCACTTATACCAAGTAGGAGAATTAATAAAACTATAGGTTCAGTTTGGCTTTGTCATTTTAATACAGGTTCGTTAAGAAATATCAAGGCATTATACAAAGACTGGGCATTTATCTCCCCCTAATGCCAGATAATTTCTTTATAGCATACTAAAAGTAATCCCCTTATTATGAGCACAAGATTGAATGAACTTCAGGTCCATCACATATCCCCAGCTTCGAGTGGTGGCCCATAAATATATGCTATGGTGGTGATATATTTTTGGGAAATTTATGCACTTTGATACAAGGGAGGTTTCAATTATATGCAGTGAGCTTAGAATTTAACAATGCAGTGGCATGAATACTGCATGTCTTCCTTCTACTGGAGCATATCCTCAACATCTGTGTCGGTACCCTGTAGCAGGGATACCCACTTCTACTGCAGCAAGGCAGGACCCGCGTAGTCATTCGTAACTATGCGGTAAAAGGCGGAACAACCGGGGCCCACAGGACAGGCTCTTACCTCACCAGGCCAACGGCCCCGGATCCGCTCCCCGTTCTGGGACGGGTCCGGAGACGCCACATGTCCCCGAGGAAGGGAAGCTCCGAGCCAGCCACCGAGATCCCGGACCTCTCATAGGGGTCCGGAACCTCCTCACGCCCGTCCGGACCTCCCACGTGCGTAGACCTAACATACTACCGGGGGGTCCGGAGCCACCACGTGTTCGGTGGGCACAGGCGCGAGTCTTCCGCTGGAAGACTCGCCCACCCACCGCATTCAATGCGGGGGGTTGAGGCGTGCTCTGCCGCCGCGGCTCGCAGGGCAGACCTTGTCAGACCTCACTGTAGACCGTGATTTACCGAGGTACACAGTGCAGCCGCCTGCGCCGCACCCACGCAGAGCCGTCTGCCACATTAATTGGATACGACGGCACGGCTCTATTTCATCATGCCTCCTACGCCGCAAGCTACGCAGCCCGTTCAGCTATGTGGCAGGCGACGCTGCTTGCTACGCCTGGCGCCGTCCCGACAAGACAGCACCTGGACACGCCGAACAGGGGATTCCAGGAGCAGGCAAGGAAATCCAGGAGAGAGATCTCCTTCGCCTGCAATGCCATAATGTATGAGCAGTACGACATTTTGTACTACATCGATGGACCCATCTGTCGGGGACCCAACGGCCATGTATGCGCCTCCCTTGAGATATAAAAGGGAGGCGCTCGCTGTGCACACAGGCACGTTAGAACACTCACACGGGGACACATGCTCTCGCAGACTCTCTCGAGGCAAGACAATACAACACACAGTGGACGTAGGGTATTACGCTCCGGCGGCCCGAACCACTCTAATCCTGCTGTATTCATCGTGTTCTTGAGCAAGATCGAACTAGTCGCTAGCTAACCCCCGAGTACTCACCCTCTGGGCTTAGGCGGATGCATTCCGCCACCCGGCTGTGGTTTGCCACACCACGACAATCTGGTTGGGATCCACAACTGCTGGTGGGTTACTCATTGCAAGTCTGCAATTTAATATATGCCACCAAATATGCATATTTCTAGAAAACTGCATATATGTATAAATGTACTACAACACACGCTTTTAGTCAAAATATTCTTCAGGGGCTAATATCACAAATTGCCATTGAAGCCAGTAGCCGATTTCAGATCGACATGCATGTAGACCTTCAAGTCATGTGCTTATGGAGGCAATTAATAGTGACATAACGCATTCTGATGCGTTGAGCAGTGTGTGCACCAGTATGGTAGCAAGATACACAGCATCAAGCTGTGGCTGCCAAGCAGAAATATCGAATGCATAGTTAGTTTATAGTCTAGCTCATTTCTATTTTTTGCCCAATATGGACCCAATTACTCATACCATATTGAAAATTGGGTCATGAATCTTTATGATTATCGCAACATGTTCGTGTATAATCTTTATGACAAGGGAGTATTAAAACCACACATACTACTAATGTCCATTAGACATAGCCAAAGAGAGATACATAGCACCTCAGTAGGTAATCTTCAGGAGTAAACCATAATGTATGGACATAGGTGGGAGTACATATGTGTGCGGCAACAGTACAGCTAGACTTCAAGCCAACTGTCAACACGGCAATAACAGACAAGTATCTCCAAGTGCAAGCCTCAATGTATCAGTTGCATGGGACCAACATATATAAACTCCTTGATAACATTTGTGGCGGTACACCTACCAACAGGGTAGGGTTCCCCTTAGATCATACACTAATTGTTCTATACAAGGCACTATGTTAATCAATTCATTGTTCTGCATGAAGAGAAGCTTTGGAATAGAGCAGGAAAGACCAATTTTTATTATTATCTGGGAAATATAGTCTAATGCAAAGTTTCAGACTAAGCAAAAGAAGACAATTGCTTGGCAAGAGCGTAAATGACCAATATCCTTCTGGGATAAACTCTAAAGAGGTAGTGCAGCTCTCATATGGTGTTTGACATCTCAGACTAGGAGTAATCGAGGAGATTTCAACGGTCCTCCAGAGGATCCTTAGGTCCCTTTCTTAATTACAAACCCAATCATTAATTGGTTTCATCACTAGCAATATTTTGGTCGAGATCCATAAATGGCCATTCAGAGCCTAGATCAATTACTATGACCAAGAATTGCGTCAACCACTGAAAAAGCTTCTAGCGCTGCTATGATGTGGGATTCATATTCATCTTCCTGCTTTTAACTTCTGGTAGTAGGCAGATAGTTCTCAGTTAGGAGATAAGAGTGTGAAAAATGTAGGTCTAATGGCCAGAATATCCACACCTTAAACCCTACACACGTCCTTCATGAACATAACCTTTACCACATGGCTTATTCATATATTCGACAACACATTCAGTAAATTTTCCTCTATTATGCCTTGTCTTTTCAGCGACCACATGGGCACAATTTGTTCTGAATTGTGATGTATGCTTTAGGAGCAACAATGGTCAAAAAGGACAAGCTGTGTGATGCTTCATCAGGAAGGTGCACTGCTCCTTGCTTGTTCAGCAGCAAAATGAGAGAATATGCTGACTTTGGGTCGTGCAAATAAGCCTATATTTGATTGTTTGGCAGTAATACCTTGGGTAAGGTGGTATAATATTTGCCATTCAGGGCGGTAAAAAAATCCCGATATGTGATGTCTGATGGGCCAAGGAAATTTCATGCATTAGTCTTACTTCTAGTTTTTACTTCGGGTAAATAAACCTAAATCATGAAGGAGAGCGCAAAGAGCAAAAAAAAAAGAGATGGTCTTATTTATATCCATAGATATTTATTATTTTCCCAGAGTTTTCCGAGCATATGTATAATTTTCTAATGTTTCTATGGTCTTTGGGCAATATTTCGGGATTATTAAACCCTTAGAAAATCATACCACACACAAACATGCAAGAAAAATAAATAACCCCATAAAGAGAAGCTTCTAAGGGAACCTAAGACTAGGTTATAACATTTTATGGAAGCACATAATTTAGAAAATTGGTTCCTAAATTATATCATGAAAGTTGCATTAATTATGCTAAAAGCATAAATACCATAAAAAAAGGAGGTGTTATGTGGTGCTACGGGACCAATTTACAAAAGCCTTCGGGATAACATGTGAAAGACATAACAAATAACAAAACAATAAAAAGATGCATAAAATTCTAGTTATTGGAGTGCTTGCGGTAGCCCACAAGGTGGCCGACGGGGCCGTGGCGGTACGCACGAACTGTCAGCGCTGCCAGCGCGAGTAGCGCACGCAAGCGGCTGGTCCGAGGCGGACACTCGGGGCCGAACGGCAGAGGCAGGCCTGCAGGGCGATTGCACGAGCAGCTATTGCACGAGCACTAGCGCGAGGCTACTGACAGGACAGCGGCAGCACGTGTGAGTGCAAGCAGCCAGCAGGACTGGTTGCGCGTGCGTGCATGAGTCAGGCAGGCAGCGCTAGCGTAAACAGCGGGCGCGCATGTGACACCTCGCCCTGGAAAAAAACCGAAAACCGAGAACCGCACCGAGGAAATCGAGAATCGGAGCCGAACCGAAACGAAACCGAGAAGTTCGGTTCCTAATCGGTTCCAGGTTCTCAGAAACCGAAATACTCGGTTCTCAGGAACCGAAATACTCGGTTCGGTTCGATTTTCAAACCGATTAACCGAAGAACCGACCCGTTATATATTCAACCCATCAACCCTAGCTGGCTCGGCCCAAACAAAACCCTACCTCCACTACCCACCAGGCCCACTACCGCCCCCATAACCCCCAACCCCAATTCCCCCCCACCCCCACGGCCGCCGCCTGCCAGGCGCCGCCGCCCGCCGCGCCGGGCCCTACCCGCGAGGCCGCGACCCCGCCCTCCCCGACCGCTGCCTGCCAGTGCCAGGCGCCGCCGCGCCGGGCCCTCCCCGCCCTCCCCGACCGCCGCCGAGGCTCCTTCTCGGCCTCCGCCACGGCCCCTATCCGTCCCGAGCCTCCACCTCGCCGGCTCGCCCTCCCCGGCCACCGCCGCTGCCCCTCCTCGTCCCTGGTCTGCCGCCTCGGCCTCGCCCCTCCCCGCCCACCGCCGCGGCACCTCCCGGCCCCGGCCTCCGCCTCGTCTGCCTCCTCAGCGGCGGCGGCGACGACCGGAGCCCGCCTCGTCCTCCCCGCCCGCCGCTGCGGCACCTCCCTGACCACCTCCGCGGCCCCGCCCTCCCCAGCGGCCTCCAGCGGAGCACGCGGGTCGCGAGGACGTTGCACCTCCCGGCAGGCCAGGCGCACGGCGGCCGTGGTCCTCGCCCCTCGGCAGTTCGGTTCTATCAGTTTTAACCGAAACCGAACCGAAAGAACTGAACCTGAAATTTCTCGGTTCCTAGTCTTGAAAAGAACCGAACGGTTCCTGTTTTTCAGGAACCGAAGAACCGAA
Organism: Panicum virgatum; assembly: GCF_016808335.1. NCBI lineage: Eukaryota > Viridiplantae > Streptophyta > Magnoliopsida > Poales > Poaceae > Panicum > Panicum virgatum. Next base: position 14,304,027 of record NC_053136.1, read on the forward strand.
CCGATCGATTCGGTTAGAACCGAATGCCCAGGCCTAGTGACACCCATGGTGGCTGGTGGCAGGAGCCCGGAGGTGCTGACGGCTAAGGGTGGGAATGTGGAAATGGTTATCTGAATTTTTTGCATCTGTATTCGTATCCGCATCTAATATGGATATCCGTATCCGATTGTAATGTGGTACTAAAGTGGATATATCCGTATTTATTTTTCCTCATTTTTCTCTATCCGATTCCACATCCGTATTCGATAATATCCGCAACATCCGTATTCGAATAAGAATGAGCACATAGGAAACTATTAAAAATTATATATATAACTAATGATTAGTGATATATTAGTCTTAGTATTAATAATAATGTATTTAGGGGAACTATTTAAGAGTGATCATGAATAAATGACATGTGCTACTAGGTTTTATATTACTAATGATATATAAAGATTAAGTTTAATTAATTTCAATTTAATTAACTATATTTTGATATGGATAATCGTATTGATTTTAATTTACTTTGGTTTATCCACTTATTGATAAAATTATAAATATACTTTATTCCATTTATTCTTTATAACTATTGATATTTCCATTGAAATATTTATTCATTTGATTTTATATCTTTATATTATTAACTATTTAAATATTTATGAATAAATATATTTTGATGAGATGTCTTTTTCTTAACTACAACGGTTACATACTTTAATTCTTATTGTATAATGACTTCGAAATATGTTTATAATGAATAAAACAAACGAATATAACTATATTCCAAATCAAGTAAATATTCGAATCCGTATCCGAATTCGAGACATCCGTTTTGCATTGCATCCGACAACATCCGAATTCGTTTCCGTATCCGAGTTAAAATATAGTAAAAATGCTATTCGATTCCATACGTATCCGATACGATTCCATCCTTACTCTCTGCGTGCTAACGCGCGCGATCTCGAGTGGCACTTCGGGTGCGCGAGGCCGTCGAGCATCGAGAGTGGCGGCGGATATGCATTGCGTGTGGGCGACCGTCACATCTGCAGGACATGTAGCCGCTACAGGCGGTAAGTGCGAGACGGATCGATAAACGTCCCGTTCGGCTGGGGAGGGAGGACGGCAACGGAACCAGCGCTGGCTGGCTCCAGCCCAGCCAAAACACGCGCAGCCGAACAGGCCGAAAGCTGCGGCGGCACGCACGAGCGCATGGCCGGCCGCGGGCAGTCACGGCGAACGACCGGAGCCCACGACTGCTCGATCGCGTGACTGGCGAGAGCCAAGGCGGCGCAACGAGCGCGGGCCGTGGCGAGTGAGCGCTAGCGACTGCGGGCGCGATTTGCACAGACACGGCATCAGGCCGTACAATTGCATGCAATGGCCTGAACACGGCGTCCATTCTCTGAATTCGAGAGGGCTGCACCCATGAGTAGATGTTTGCCTCCCTCCATTAACCAGCGGGAACAAGATAGGAAGACAAAACACAACTAAAGCCGTGTTTAGTTCGTGAGCCCTGTAAAGGCAAAAAAAAAATTTCATCGAAATCTTTCTAATTTGAAGTAGTAAATGAAGTCTATTTATAAAATTTTTGCATGAATGAGTTGTAAATCGCGAGACGAATCTAATGATGCTAATTAATCCATGATTAATCAATAATTAGCGAATTGTTACTGTAGCATCACTGTTGCAAATAATGGATTAAGTAGTCTCATTAGATTCGTCTCGCGATTTACAGCCCAACCATGCAAAAAGTTTTGTAAATAGACTTCATTTAGTACTTCAAATTAGCAAGATTTCTTTATACTTTTTTGCGTTTACGGTTTTTTTGCGTTTACGGAGTGGGAATAAACATGGCCTAAATTTGTTCACGTGCCATCGGTCTACTAATATTCTAGCAAAGATAAACAATAGATCAATTAGTTTGCGCACGACATATACTATGTGAAAACCTCAATTATATAACACGATATTAGTAAAGGGCTTACGTGGCTTGCATCCAAAAATATTAAAAGTAACAGACGTTATTATTTGTGGTAACGGGCCTCTAAACCACAGCCCAATCTTAATTAGTAATGCGTGTTAATTAACACCCGTTATATTTTAATATTTGTGGTAACGGACCACGAAATGTCTGTTACCCAGCTGATTCCGGACCCGAATTTTTATTTCAATCGCGTTAACTTATTACCTCTCGCGTCCGCCCACATCCCCCACTCGCGTCCGCCCCATCCCCTCCCTCTTCCTCTCGCAGACTCACCCTATCCTCTCCCTCTCAGGCCCTGTTTGGTTTGTCCTACCACAAGTAGCACAAAAATTTTGACCAATAATTAGGGGTACTAAATAAAGGCAATTTACAAAACTAATTCCACAGCCGTGTTCTACTTCGCGAGACGAACCTAATGAGATCTTTGACCGCACGATTCGAGGATGGTTACTGTAGCATCACTGTAGCCAATCATCAATTAATTACTATCATTAGATTCGTCGTGAAAAGTTACACCCATCCGTGAAAAGGTTTTACAAATAAATTTTATATTTTATTTAGTACTCCATGCATTGAAGATTTTTTTCTCGGGAAATGTGTGCTAGTAGTACGTAGTACTACAGCTTAACCAAACAGGGCCTCAGCTCCGCCGCCGCGACCCTCGCCCCCCTCGCCTCTGCCTCCGCCGGCCTCCCCCTCCCCCGCCTTCGACCGCCCCCTCCGGCAGCGACGCGCATCACCTGGCTGCTCGTCCTCGCCGGTCCTTTGTTCTCCTTCGATGGATCGGACTGACTCTAACCTAGGGGTCAGGCGGTTCGATCCACTGCGTCGCATCTCCCTTCCGAGCAGCGGCGGCGGCAGCGGGCGCTCACGGAGACGATGCTAGGTTCTCCGCCGGTGACCAGCCACGAAGGTAGCCCGTCGCTAGCTTACAGTTGCTCCATGGCTCTCTCTTTGTCGGCGTCTTCCTTGCCCCCATTATCACACTCTGCTCGCAGATCCCTGCCGCGCTCCACCGTCTCGTCGAGCCCATCCACTCCGGCAGCTGCCCCATTCCCCGCCGACTGCCCTGTGCCACCAGTGCCTTTTGCGTCATCCTCGTCGGTGCCTTCGAGAGCTTCTACAGGTCGGTCTCCTCCCTGAACCAGCAGCTTACAGTTCATGGTTGCGATTGACCAATTGTGAAGCTCCATTATTGGTACTGAACTCCTTATGCTCTATTTATCTGTTACTGGTGATTTAATTTGACGGCCATGAACCTTGATTTCTATTCTATTCTGTACATTCTAGAGTATGTCTCTTGATTCTTAACCTTGACTTCTCAAATTACTACAACAACAACAACAGCATAGCCTTTTTTTTCCCAAGCAAGTTGGGGTAGGCTAGAGATGAAACCCGAAAGAAATAAGTTCAAGGTTCAGGCACATTGATAGCTAGTCTCCAAGCGCTCCTATCCAAAGCTATCTCTCTAGAGATATTCCAATCCTTAAGGTCTCTCTTAACCGACTCATCCCACGTCAGTTTAGGTCTACCTCTACCCCTCTTTACATTATTGACCCGCTCAAGAACCCCACTACGCACCGGTGCCTCAGGAGGCCTTCGTTGGACATGTCCAAACCATCTCAGCCGATGCTGGATAAGTTTCTCCTCAATTGGTGCTGACTTCTCAAATTACATGTGGATTAATTTGGTACTTTGGCCATTTGCTACTTTAAGGCAGCAATTTTGTTCTATGTAACTGTCAGATTTCATTCAATTCTTATGGAAATTATGGAAAATTAGTACTACTTTCAATCTTGGATTTCCTGGTTCATGGAACTTGTGATTCCTGAAACTTGCATACGTGCAGGGTGGAGTCCTATGCTAATCCAGGTGCCTGTTTATTTCTGATGTGTAAAGCTGAGGCCTGAGGAAGGAAGCAAAATGAAAATTGACTTTGTGAATTCATTTGCTAGATTACACTTTCTCCAAAATTATACATTTTTTCACAACATTTTTCATTTTTCATAGCTGTTTTACTTTGCTGAAATATAATATGCTCTGCTACTAGCCTGCAACTCGTTTGCCCTGATCTCATCTTTTGTGATCCATTTATTTGTGTAGGGTGCTCACAAATTCGACGTGCTGAATAGTCTCATTGGCTACTCAATCATGGTAAGCCCATTGCACACATCTCCCATGCCTAGCAGCTCCTTTTTTCACATACATTTTTTTTGCCCCTCCGTTAGTAATTTGGCAACGTATGCTATGCAAACCACCTTCATATGCAAACTATGTAAACTCCAATCTGGACCACCGGATCAAGATCCAAGGGGCATGAGGAGGGGGGTAAAATTAACCGCCTGCCCTTGGATTAGTTAATCACACTTTTGCAAATCCCCTCTCCCACTCCCCCTGCGCCCCCCCTTGGATCTTGATTCGGTGGTCCAGATTGGAGTTTCCATAGTTTGCATACGAAGGTGGTTTGCATAGCATACGTTGCTTAGTAATTTTCCTCAGCTCCACTTTAACAAATCTGTTTGTTACAACTACTATATGACGACTCCCAATTACTTTTCTCTATTATAGCAATTTATGTGTACAATACAATAAGCTAAGTGAAAGCTAAGCTTCATTTTGTAGGATCTGACCATAATTCATTTTGATTTGTTCACAGGGAGCTAATATTCATCATATTTTCTATTTCTGGTAAGCATTTCTACCCATCTCATGATTTGCTTCTTTGCCATCCCATCAGTTTACTAGAAATCTCTTCTTTTGACTTAAAATTTTAATGCTGGAATTAGTTCAAATGCCATGTATTGATGGCTTCAGAAGCCAACTGCAGAAGTAAAAGAAGAATCAAATGAAAGCAATCATATCATTGTCGTGTTCAAAGTTCAATTTCCTTGTTTGTGAATATCTACCATGCTGATGTCTTTTTTTATCTTTTAACACAGTCCAATACTAGTAGTACCCAAGCTGCAGCTTCAGAGGGAGGATCGCCTTGCTACAACCTTGCCTCCAGGTATGATTTCCCTCATCTAATTCTCTTAGAGTAGAGTTGAGGTTTAGGATAAAATTTTCTGCTAGATTAACACCTAAAGTTCCATTCACAATATTGTACTTAGTTAATTCTAGTTGTGAAATGGCGATTCTGCTTCTTTAATCAGGCTTGCATTTTGTGCATGGAGAAGGATGCTATATCATTTTTTTTTCTTAAGCACGCTTGTGGTTGCCTTAGCTTGGTTGGGCTGGATCAGATTACCTTTGTTATTATTAGGAAAATGAATGTTGGATTCCATGTGCAAATTGTATTTCAGTATATAACAGTGACAATTGTTTGCCTGTTACTTCAGTCTTTTTCTTTGTCTGGGTGAGGTATCTGACTATCTGTGTGTTAAGCCTTTTCCTAGCATTCTTGTAATTTCTTTATACCACTTCAATGTTTAGGTGGACCTACATATAAAGGATGAGTCCTGGATCTTAATGTGCAGTACTGAACAATCTGAGGATGGGCATTTGTTGATGTTAACTACGGGGGAATCTCGGGTCTTCTACTCATTACATATGTGCATTGCAATGAACTATATATTTGCAGTGATGCTTATTTTTTTTCATACAATACTTGAGCTGAGGCCAGTGTTTTAAAAAACGTTTTTAAACGTCGTTTAATCTTGATTAAATGCTGAACGGTGGCCAAGCGTTGCATTTAATCACAGTGTCATTTAATCACAACACATGTTTAATCATGTTCAATCTACGTTTAATCACAAAAAACTTTAAACCATAGGCAAGCCTTCGCCTAGCGTCTAGCGTTTTTTAAAACCTTGGCTGAGGCATTTGCATTTAGTATTTTTTGTGATGTAGATCAATTTTAGTATGCCTTTACTTCAATTTTAGTCAAATTGGGCCTCCGGTCATGTACAACTACTTGTGAATGCAGCTATCTTTTTTCTTTTTTCCATTAGAGGTTGCGGTAGTGCGTGAATGTAACTATATACTCATTAGAGGTGACTGTGATCTGAGTGTATGGATGTAACTATATGTATGCATGTATAAAATAAAAGTATAGAATGTATTTTGATTTTTTTTGTTTTTTAATTCCACATTGGTAACGGGCATTAGGAAAATGCACGTTACTGTTTACTGTCATCGGTAATGGGCGCAACTGATGCCCGTTACCAATATTCTGTTATCAGTAACGGGTGTAATTGATGTCTGTTATTGATATTATGTTATTGGTAACGGGTATTTATTTATTGCTCGTTACCAGTGATTGTTATTGATAACGGCAAAATGCCTGTTACTGATGATTGGTCATTTGTAACGCCAAAAGGGTAACGGGCGCTATGCCCGTTACCAATAGCAATCTATGCCCGTTACCAATTTAGCTTTTTCACGTAGTGATACCACGATCCCAGGTTGCGTATGAATTCAGCTGCTTGGAGACGACCCCACGATGACGCCAAGGTCGGCAGCAGCATTGTCGATGGGATTTGTTGCGCCGATCTACACGCGGGAGGCCGGCGGCGACACGCGCTACCATGTCCTCGCGTTGAGGTGTGCGTTCTCGTACCGATGGCGGCGCTGGCGCATCCACCAAGAAAAAAAATCTGCATTAGTATAGAAAAACTGAAACCAGATTGATCCAAGAGGAAGTCGAAACTATTCACTCGGCGGCAGAGCTGTTGATAACATGTTGAAACATGGCCTATTCACGGATCGCCTGATCTGTTTTCCCTGTTTCCAATTCCAGAAAGAGGCATTGAGAGATTGTAGATTGGATCCTGTATCTCGTCCCAAACCACAACAGCAAGCACATGAGAGATATGTATGTAGATAGAAGATATTCTCATTAGTCATCAATAGAGCATAATAGGATACTATTTATAAACTTGGGCCCTCCAGGGGCACCTTCGGTATTAAGCCAAATAACCCTAATCAGAGTTTCTTAACAAATTTAACTATGAGTTCAGTTAACAAAAATGCCATACGGGTCTGCAAACGGGCTGGGCCGGCATAAAAAGTGGGCTAACCTCCCGGCATAACCACACGGGCCGGCCACACGGGACAACTACGCGGAACCAATGGAAGAAGCACCATCGCTTTGCACTTGCAGGTTCCCACAGCCCCACCACTCACTTCGATACAGAGCGAGATGCAGCTGAGAATCAGCATGGCACATCGTGATAGCGACTGCAATTTGCAAGTGCCATTCCAACAATCTACTGTGTTTTACTCCCTCCGTTTCAAATTATAAGACATTCCAACAATCTTAGAGAGTCAAAAAATTTTATATTTGATCAAATTTATATAATAGAATAATAATATTTATTATATAAACTAAGTACCATTAATTTTTTTGTTAGTTATATTTTCATAGTACATCAATTTGATATCATAAATCTTTATATTTCTCTCTATAATCTTAGTCAAACTTGAGATTATTTTGACTCTGCAAAATTCTTGGGATGTCTTATAATTTGGAACGGATGGAGTACCTTACAAGGCCACGCTACACCATGCCCTCCAAAGAATCGACGCCGCACATGTCTTTGGCACAGTGGTTGCCGTCGTCGTTGACGGCGGCCTGGCTCCGCTGGGCACACCGGAGGAGCCGGCGGAGGACCTCACTCTCGACGAGGGGCAGGGCTGACCCTGGCTTTTTTGGTGGTCTAGTGTGGAACAAAAAATAGAGGTCTCATTTACTATAAAAATATAAAAAAAATAGTCAAATTAGCAATCAGACATGACAAGTAGATGACGAATCGGATGATCTGCAGATTGGGGTGGCGTCTCACGAAGAAGTAAGGACGTACCTAGGTGAGCAGCCAGGTAGATGGTTAAGAAGTTGCCGACTGGTGGTTTTTCTCTCTATCAAACCTACTCTCTATGTAAATTAGCAACTGAAACTTTAACACTTGTGACTTGACAGACCTATTAGTATTGCAATTTTTCAACGCCTCCAACTTTTAGAGACCCCATGCGGTCGCTCCATTGGCACAGGCCCAGGCCGGCCGTGACAACGGGTTGCAGGCCACCTCGAACTCCATCTCCAAGCAACATGGCCACCTTGTCATCCAGGCAGGCCGAGTACGGTCCAGGATCTCACCGTCGATCAGGTCCCCGGGGCCCGGCTCACCGCTCCTGTACAGCTTGGACGCCCACATTGCGAGCAGTGGCGGATCCATAGGGGGGGCTGGGGGGGGCTCCAGCCCCCCTACGGGCTGCAACCTCCATTGAAACAAGGGGAGCTAGAGGAGGAGAAAGTGAAGGGAGAAGAAGAAGAAGAGGAGGAGGAAGAAAAAGACTTCAGCCCCCCTATGGCTGTGACCTGGATCCGCCACTGATTGCGAGGTAGCTGCCGGACTCTGTGCCTACGCACCCGTGCTGGTTGCGAGCTCTAGCAGCACGATGCCGAAGCTGTACATGTCCCCTTCTCCCTCACCTTGGCCCTGTTCACGTAGTCTGCGAGCCAAAACACGAGAACACGTGCGGCTCAAAGTCCGGTGAGTTGTAAGGAACTCACGGCTCACACATAGAAAACTTTTCATCAAAAAAAACTTTTTTTGTTTCAAAAAAAAACTTTCACCAACGTTCTGCAGAAAAAGTCCATATAACCAACCCCTTACGTATCTATGGTCAGCTACATAACTCCATCAACTACAAAATCAGATATTAGCTTGGGTGCAGGTTGTCTGTCTGAGTGTCCTGGTGGTTCTGGGGGGAATCACCGGTCAAAGCCGTTGTATTTTGGCTTTGAACTTGTGCCGGGCAGTCAAAGAGAGAAAGAGACCGGATTTACAAGTGGGTCCCATACGTTAACCGATCCACATCAGCAAAACCACTTGTATAGTTATTTAATCCGTTTTGGCAAAGGTGAGGGGTTAAATATTTGTTTTGTAGTTGAGAGGGTTACGTGACTAACCATAGATACGTCATGGGGTTATATAATCATTTTTCACATTCTGCAAGATTCTACTACCTGGAGCAATATATCCGAATGTCCCCCGGTTACCCGATGCCGGCTTGGATTTGTCGGTCCTGGTGAGGATCCAGGCAAGCCAGAAGTTGGCGATCATGGCTCTGAACCTGCGGTCGAGCAATATGTGTCACTATGTTTTCACGTATGATTGAAGAAATAATATCATTTCACAAATAAATGATTCAATTAAATATAATCAAGCACACGTGGAGGTGTTGTAATGTAAAATGAAATTTATTGTAAATAGATCGTGATAAATATATGTTTTAGAATATATGTTAGAATATTTAATTGACGAAAAAAGACACGATATAAATAAGATAAAGACTATTACAACCAGCGGTATTTTTGTTCGGTCGCGCGGCCGAACTCCATCCATCGTCCCAGCTGTATCAAACGGCGCGCCGCGCGTGCCCCATGTGCAACTATTGACCGGGCCCACACCTGGTCGAGTGCCTCTTCAAGTCTTCATTTCCTCTTCTCTCTCTGTAGGGTTTTCCTCTCTCCTCTCATCCCCACTGGCGATTTCTCGCATTCGCCGCGCAAATTCTGGAGCTGCAGCGAAGGAAGATTCGAGGGAGTGAGCGGGGAGCCTAAATCGGCACCCAGATGAGCTAATCCCTACTGCTTGGAGCGCGCTCAAAGCCATTCATGCGTCCAATTTTTATCATTTTTCATTTTGTTTTTGGTGGAGGTTATAGGTGTGGGCTTCTGGAATCTGGCGAGGCATCCATGGATTGTTGGGGAGGGGTACTGGAAACTGCAATCAAACCTGGTGAGTTTATGCATCTCCACGTTCTCATCTGATTTCTGCATTCCGTAGTTTGTTTTCTGCATTTGGATTCATGCGAGGGTGGGAGATGTGGGCTCGAAGCACAGGTTAGGGGGTGTCGTGGTGGGGGATCTGGGCTGGAAGCATAGATTAGGGGGTGTCGTGCGCGAGATTTGTCCCCCTTCCCCCTCTGCTCCCCTCTGTTTTCCTCCATTTTTTCGCGCGATTTTTAAGCAGATTAGTTGCTCTCATCAACCCATGATTTCGATTTTGCATCCATGATCTAGGATTTAGTGGGGTGGAAGCGCAGGTTCATAGCCATGAATTATCAAATCCATTGGTGTATTTCGATTTTACTGTATTTCCCCTGATTTCAATCCCCCTTCCCCCTCCCCCTATGTTGTTTTGCTACTAGATTATGGATTTTTGATCCACATTTTGTGTATCTCAGTTTTGCTCTCCTCTCCAGGATTTGAATCTGATCCACAAAGGAAAGGGATACACACGATGCCCCCAACAAAGGTTAGTCAAGCAGCCCCAAGCGCCTTTGATCACTTCTTTTAATCCTAGCTATTTTTGCAGCTTGTCAGCATGCTTAGCTTGTTAGCATATTTTTTTACGTTTGATTTTTGTCAGCTAATTAGAATTTGATGACGCACATAGGTGTCTGTTTTGATCTTTTCAGTTAGTCCATTGAGAACTGACAAATAAAATGTTTTCAGACCAAATTGACAATCTGCATTAGTTACTATTACGATTTTTTAAACAACAAAAGGACATGTGGCATGTCTAGATTGGTAAAATGTTTACATAGAAATCAATCTAAATTATTCATATAAGGGTGAGCAGCAGAATAGGCAAACCAGATATCATATTCGCCAGTTTCCTGCTAACGAGTTAATAAATTAGGATGGAAATGAAAACAGGTTATAAGAAACAAATTTACATTCAGTGATATGGTTTCTTTTCATAAATGCATTTCTTATTAGCCGATACTTGCATTATCAATGTTCAAAATAAGTTCTACCTTTTTTAACATTTCTTAGCTGATGCTTTCAGGGTATCAGAGGTGCATTTTTGATCAGTTCTTATATGAGCAATTTTGCATCTAATTTAGAAACAATTCTTATATGAGCTACTAGGCAGTTTTGGTAATGTAACTAGGATAGTCTACTTTAGTGTATGTAATTTAAACTAAGCAATTCTATTTGTGTCATCACCATGTAATTTGTTTATTCAACTATGGTGGTCTACTTTTCTATTCATTTCTTTTCACGTGCAGCAAAGCAAAAATCAAGTTTTAAGTAGGAGGGAGCTAATGTTATTTCAGTAATCCTAGGAGTTCATAATTCCCTAGTTATTTAGCTTGATCTTATTTTTTTAGTACAATATATTTACATTGCAGAAATGAAAATTGTAGAGAAAAAAATACTAGTAGGTTGTGAAATTCTAAAATGATTGATTTTAAGGTTCTTTGGTGCAGATGTTGCCTGACAATGCAACTGAGGGATGATTTGGTGATCGATTCACCAAATCAGAGAGGAACTTGAGGCTCGGGCACAGGCAAGGTCAAGAAGTATCTCGCCAAAACGGACAGGGCCGTGGATTACGACTTCTATGACGATAACGACCTCTGCTTCAAGTCGTCGTTCAACCGCCGCCCATCGTCCGCCCCTTGGGCTCGAGCATGCTGTGTTGCTTCACGCTCATGCTAGTTGGTTTGTACGCAAGCTCACGGAGATAAATTTTGGGGAGTTATTTGGTAATTTTGATGGGTTTGCTCCATGGTGTTTGGGTGTTTGCGTGCAGGAAGAACGTGGGGAATCCCAGGAATAAAATGAGCTCATCACCTCTTCTTTAATTGGATTGGCACAACAGCAGCAGTGATTGTTTTGCTGCCGCTCCAGCAGCAATAGCGCCTGTCATCAGCTTGGATAGGTAAGTAGTTCAACAATCCAGCAATGTTTCAGATGTCATTTTCATGCTATAGTGATGCAACTGCTGGTTACATTTTTTTTATCATGGCTTGCTTGCTTTTGGCCGTGAATTGAATAGTTATTTAGTTTATTCATCATAATGAATTTAAGCTTATGTGCTTTTTGTTCAGCTCATTTGACCTATCCAGTAGCTTTTACTAGTATTTTCTGTAGATGCAGGCGCCTGCAGCTTGACTTTTTATTAGAAAAATAGAACAGCAATGAAGATCTTTCCGTTGCATTTTTAATTAGGCAATAACTTGGTTCTAAATTAGGCAATAGTGTAGGAGGAATTAGGTAATAATATTATCCTATGCAGACAATAATAGGTAATTGAAGAAATTTAGGCAATAATGTTGATTCCCCAAAAAATTGTCCTATAAAGGCAATAATATTGGTTCTCAATAAGCAATAATATAGTTCTATCTAGGCATAAGAATATTTTTCATTGAGTAATTTTATTTGAGTATCTTACAATTATGGCTGCCTTCAGTAAATAGTTGATATAACTACTAGCAATGCTAAGACAAGCGATAATTCTTCAGCCTACTAATTAGGGAATGTTTTTTTAACCTCCATTACTTGCATAGTTAAATTTTCTCTGATTTGTTTGTGTTTTTTTTCCATTACACTGCAGGCGACCAGAGTATTGAACATGAATCCAGACTGGAAGGTATTTTGAGTAGTTAGAAGCAAATTTATTTAGCAATTGGAGAACACATATTTGAGTACTTTTTTGCAGTTCTAATCCAATGTGATAAGAATAAGGCAAATGCAGATCCCGATGGAGCAGGTTCCTACGGGGCGTGGGCACTGCAGATTCAGACAGAGCAGGTGGCGCTCGCGCTCGGCACGCTCGCGGCCATGCTCCCTCCTGAGGACCCCGCGCTCGGGGATGGCGCCAAGGAGGCTGTGGCTGCGAACCGTCCACCACTGCGTTTGACGGGATCCAGGTCAGGATCAATCGGTCCCCAATCATTCGATCGATTTTTTCACGAAAAGACCATGCTGCTCGTGGATTGCTATGTGAATGCAAGTAATTGATGCAGAACAAAATGTTCTGATTTTTCTAGGGAATTCTTTTGATTTCATACACGCAACTCAATGTATTTATCTAGGCAATAATATGATAAAAACAAGGCTTTTTGGGCAATTCTTCTGATTTCTCATATGTGCTACTCAATGCATGTATTTAGGCACTAATGTGTTAAGAACAAGGCAAACTCACAACATGTTCTCTAAGTTTTCCTTGTTTATTTACCATCCAAGCAATAATGTGTTCGTAACAAGGTAGAATAATGCAAGTCCTTAGGCAATTATCTCTTATGCATCACTGTTTTTTTCGGCTATACTACATGTAATCAAATCATTTTTATTCTAACTATATTCCAGCTATCCAGTAGGAGAGGAGGAAGAGAGGGGGATTAAAGCTGTGCGGATCATGTATTGAGTTTCTGCCCCTATCGTCCATGGGAAAATACAGTGAATTTTTATGCGTACAAACCTCGGTTAGTGCATGGATCTTGTTTCCACTCTCGTATATGTTTTCTAATTTGCCTGCTCATATGTTTTAAATTGCTTGAGTTCATTACAATATGCCTACAACTTCTAGCAAAAATGTTTAATGTGTTGTACAAGCGAAGTATCACCAAAATATAAGGTTCAGCAAAATGTTGTTCATTCATTGTGGAGTTGCTTTTCAGTTTTCTATACAAATACACCACTTGAGCTGTTCTCTGGCCTGATACAACTTCTTTCCTCCAATTATGCTCTACAAGCTCTCTGATTATTCTTCTCCCCCGCTGTATTTTTGCAGGCCATGAATGGAAATACTACACTATGTAATTGGAAGAAAAATATGATGTGTTCATTCATCTCTAGGAGTATTTTGTTTTGCATGTGCAGTTTTCGAAGATGCATGGGATAAAATGTTGTAAATAAGTAGGGTTGCATGTTTGAGGAAGTCATTGCTAGGATCTTTATCATAGCATCCTTTCAGCATGTAGTCATCTTGAGATTGTACATTCCAAATAGTTAGGGCAGCACAACTGAAAAGTTGCTAGCCTCCGATCATGTAGTCCTTGTGCTGAAACTAGGAAACAAAACTCATAGGTCCCTAATCTTGCAGTTCTGGGTCATTTATTGTATGATGAATCCTAAGCAATTTCTGAACAAATTTGGCCCATACTATTTTTCTGGTTTTTTGATAGTCATGCTTTCTAGCAGTGAAAACTGTGGGCAAATCAATAGGTTTTGTAGGTCTGAAAATTTTGGGGATTAAAATTTAGATGGGTGAAAATGCATTTGTATATGTTCTAATTTGCTTATTGTTTTTCAAAGATCTACTTATTGGAGAGTAAAATTGAGGTCTGCATATTTATTTAGGATTTTTTTGTTGGGCACGTCATCCAAAAATAGAAAGCAGACAAAAACCAAATTTCAAGATGAATACATGCTGAAAGGATGCTATGATAATTTACGTTAGCTGGGTTCTATAAATAATTATAATTATTAGCTTATAAGTTTTATTTTTATATTAATTTTAATTAGCCCGGCGAGAAGCGCGTGTTGAGAGGCTAGTTATCTGAACCATGGGAAGCGCCTACAGACTACGTTCTGCATGTTCTGCATCCTATGAATTTCCAAATATCATCAGGATAATTTTGTCATGTGTTTGTTTCAAGCAATGTTTCACTGTGATTTGCTATTACTCACCGTGATCACCATGGGAAGCGCCTGACTGCTACTGTACCCTCTTTTTTTTTTTTAGGCAAGACTGCTACTGTACCTAGCCCCACGTCATACCATATTCTCCAAAGAATCAACGCCGCACACGTCTTTGGCAGAGTAGTCGTCGTCAACGTCAACGGCCATCTGGCTCCGGCCACACTGGAGGAGCCGACGGAGGACCTCGCTCATCGGCGGCCTCGACGACGGGTCCTCGCCGGTGCAGGCCACCCCGAGCTCCAACACGGCCACCATGTCGTCGAGGCAGGCCGGGTCCTGGATCTCACCGTCGACCAGGTCCCCCGCGCCCGGCTCGCCGCTCTTGTACCGCTTCGACGCCCACTTCGCCAGGCAGCTGCCGGACTCCGTGCCGCCGTCCTGCGCCCCCCGCCCGGTGGCGAGCTCCAGCAGCACGACGCCGAAGCTGTACACGTCCACCTTCTCGCTCACCTTGGCCCTGCTCACGTACTCTGCGAGCCAAAACACACGAACACGTACGGCTCAAGGTCAGACGAGTCGTTAGGAGCTCACGGTTCACACATGGAAAACTTTTCAAGGTCGTCTTGCCGGCCGGCAAGATGCTACACCCTTCTATTTTAAATTATTAGTCGTTTTCACTTTTCTTGATAGGAAAAGCTATCTGTCACTCAGGTGATTTGAAGACTTTTCTCACTTGATTTGCTGTGCAGTCCGATCTCATTTTAATCCAATCTGCGCCCTTTGTTTGTTTTGGTGCCATTTATCTCAGTGATCTGCGGGCCCATGTTGTCAGCCTTATTTTTTTTTGATCCTTTCGTCTGCCACCTGATATTTCTAGCTGCTCTATCCCCATTCTTCTTTTCAGTTCCATTTCGTTTTCTTCTCCCTTGTGAGCTCCGCTCCCTTCCTAGCTCAGCAAGGTGAGGCGATTTTCAGGTTGTTGTCGTCTCCTCCCTGATTTCTTTTCGATTTGCTCCCTTGTTTGTGGTTTTTGTTGTTGATTTGATCTGCTGAGGCGTTGCTGCGGGATAGGAGAGATCCCAGCAGGCGGCCGGCGCATGCATCTGATCCGGCCCCTCCCCTTGGATTGGACCCTTCTCTCTCTCTCTCTCTGCAGGCATGGCGTGGGCGTGGGTTCCTCCCCAACTGTTGCTGCGTTTGGGGATTGGGATTCCATTGTGCTCGGCCACGACCAGCTCTAGCTGTTGTCCTCTGAATAGCTAGCCTGCATCTCGCCCTCTCTCAATCGATTTCATTGGCGTCTAAGCTGCATGCGTGTGTTATGTGTTCTCTGCTCTCTCTCTCTCTCTCCGCTGGAGCGCGCATGGCGGCCCACGTCGGAGGCCGCGCATCCAGCCACCGAGGCCGAGGACGAGGTGGCGCTTGGGAGGGAGCGGTGCCGGGGGGCGTGGTGGTGGTGCTGCTGCTCGCGTCGGCGCCCGCGCCTCTCGTTACTATTTCGTCAGGCTCTATCGCCGCCATTCTATTTGGTTGTATCTATGACATGTGGGCCAGCTCTCCATTTGGTGAATTCCCAGACCGCTTTTAATGTACCTATCGGGTATTCCTGTTTGTTGCTAATATAATCTATATTAATATGTGACCATAGCACTAATATCAGTGCGTTGCTTTGCTGAATCTTCTTTAGCTACTATATGTACCTGATTCAAAGCATCCATGTTTTTCTGTTTATTTCATTTTAATGTGCATTCTGTCACTAACTAATTCAATTTCCTTCGGTACTAAAATATTTTTTAAGTTACTGACAGTGGTCCTAAGTCTTATTTACAGTGTTCATTACACTGTCATTTCAATGTTAGGTCATTGTAATTGTAGTGGTTGACTTGATTTTAGATGCAGTAACCTCTGCTTCCTGATTTGACTGATTCTATTGCATATATTTACTTTTGTACCTTTGAGAACCATATAAATTTGATTGGTTCTGGTGCATTGATTTACTTTTGTACTTTTGAGAACTATGGAATTATCTGAAATACCTTTTTCATGTTCAAGCAATTTGTTAGTCATATTGTATTAATCTAATTCATTTATTTCATCAGTTGATTCAAGCAAAAGGAGTTCGCTGTGACCAAACCAGGGCAAAATTTGAAGTATGGGAGGCCTCGAAAAGGTATTGTGATTTTGCCTTTCCATGCATGTTCTCTTATATTCCTAATAGTTAGCTTGATGTTTAGGTATATGTATTCATGTTGTATTATTAAATTAAATTCCTCTTGGGATGATTCCTGTATTGATGTTTATGTGTGCCCTCTCTGAACTGTAAGTTGCAATTTGTATTGACAGCTTTCTGTGAATGTTTACGTGTGTCTTGTATGAACTGTAAGTTACCATCACTTTTAATTATATTGACAGTGCTTTTCTTATAAAATTACAGTGGATATTATACTGTAAGTTACACATGTAGCGGGTGTAATTTTGTAGAATCTGACATTTGTATAATCTGAAAGTTTGCATTTGCATTTGTGGGATTATACAATGTGCCCCATAATTTCTGAAATTATGTATTCCATAGAAATATTTTGAGAACTTTGTATAATCTGACAGTTTGCATTTGCATTTGTGGGATTACACAGTGTGCACCTAATTTCTGAAATTTTGTAATACATAAAAAATATTTGAGAATTTTGTAATTTGGCATCTTTGCATTTGCATATGTGGGATTACACTAGGTGCCCATAATTTTTGGAATTTTGTAATCCATAGAATTTTTTTGAGAATTTTGTAATCTGACATCTTTGCATTTACATATGTGGGATTACACTGGGTGCCCCCTAATTTTTGAAATTTTGTAATCATATAGAAAATTTTGTACATTTTGTCTTCTTGTTATTTCTTTTTTTTTGTTTAAGTCAAGGTGCCCCATAATATTTTTGTTTCAGCTCTGTTTGAATTTTGTAATTTGGCATCTTTGCATTTGCATATGTGGGATTACACTAGGTGTCCCATAATATTTGAAATTTTGTAATCCGTAGAATTTTTTTTGAGAATTTTGTAATCTGACATCTTTGCATTTACATCTGTGGGATTACACTGGGTGCCCCCTGATTTTTGAAATTTTGTAATCATATAGAAAATTTTGTACATTTTGTCTTCTTGTTATTTCTTTTTTTGTTTAACTCAGGGTGCCCCATAATATTTTTGTTTCATCTCTGTTCATTCTAGTTCAATGTGATTAGCTGATTGATTATGTTTTGTTTTTTTCCAGTTATTTGCACTTAAGCAGAATGCTTTTAGGAGGGATCTTGTTTCCTGTGTCGGCTACATGCATTTTCATGAAGATGTGAACCAGCATCCAAGAGTTATGAAGATGATATGAAGTTTTTGCTATATCTTGAAGAAAGAAGCTAGGCCTTTTGCTGTGCAGTCTTTTGGGAGCAAGTTCTAGGTTATCAGATCAAGTTCTTTTGTCTTTTGTTTTACTCCTTGTTTAATATTGGTTTGTTATTCTTTTTAATACAACTTGTAAGGGATATTAACCTGTTAAAACTCTAAATTATCTTATCTCAATGTTCTATTTATTTGTTCCTATAAAGTTTGATATTTCAACTTCTAAAGTATATTAAGTTGAAGTATATTAAGTTGTTAAAACTCTAAATTTGTTCTTTTATGATTATTCAAACTTATTAATTTTTCATGGTTCCCGTTCTGTAAAATATAAATATTTTAGCTCTTTTTGTGCCTTCTATTGGATCAGACCCACATTTTCAAAATGTGGATTCTGGTGCAATTTTGTTGTAGGCTATATTTCTTATTTTGTTGTATTATTTATTTTTTTAATCAAAATCTTGTTTTTGAGTGTCATCTATACCAAGAATCACTCAGTTGTTGTTTGTCTGCTATATTCGAGTGATCTGATGGGCTTCCTCACTCGGGTGACAGAGTCTTCTGTTTCACTCAGTTTTCTTTTTGGTTTTGATTCGTGTGATTTGCTTTGTCTTTTCACTCGAGTGTAGATGCCCCCCAAATCACCCAAGCAGGCTATAGATAGACCCTTCTTGATTCATAGAATTTATCATGCATCTAGACATAATATACATGTAGATGCATAGCAAAAATTATAAATTAAAAAAACCAAAACGACTATTAATTTGAGACGGAGGAAATACTACGTACCTGGAGCAATGTATCCGAATGTCCCGCAGATGCCCGATGCCGGCTCGGACTCGCCGGCCCTGGCGAGGATCCGGGCGAGCCCGAAGTCGGCGATCTTGGCTCCAAACCCGTGGTCGAGCAAGATGTTGCTGCACTTGACGTCGCGGTGGATGATCGGCCTCGTGAAGCCGTGGTGCATGTAGCTGAGGCCCCTGGCGACGTCGACGGCGATGCGCAGCCTGGTCGGCCAGCCCAGCTGTGGCCCGCGCTTGCGGCGCCGGTGGAGCCACCGGTCCAGGCTGCCGTTCTCCATGTACTCGTAGACGAGCAGCTTCGCGTCGTCGCCGGAGATGCAGCACAGCAGGTCGACGATGTTGCCGTGCCGGAGGCCGCCCAGCGACGCCACCTCGGCCTCGAACTCCTTGTCGAGGTTGGCGTCCGCCTTCCCGGCGTTCCCGATCTTCTTCACGGCCACCGTCGACGAGTTGCCACCGCCACCGGCCTCGTCGCTGCCGCCTTTCGCTGCTGATTTCTGGCTGCCCAGATGGATGCGGTAGACCTTTCCTGACCCACCTCTCCCGATCAAATTCTCCTCCCGGATGTTGCTGAGTATGTCTTGCTCGGTAAAACTCAGAGCTCTGAATGGTGTCATCTTCCACGATGTAACATCCTGCCGGTCTTTCTTGCGCCAGTATATGATCCACCCAAAACCAGCGGCAACGAAGCCAAAGAGAGCAAAGCTCGAGATGGCAACTGAGATCACAATCTTTCTCCTAGAATTATGGCCTCCGCCTTCAGAGCACGAGCGTAAGGGTAAGCCGGAGTTTGAGTCGACGCACAAGCCAGGGTTGTTAAGGAAGCTGCCGTTGTACGCCGGGACCTGCAGCGAGGTTGGTACCTCTCCGGCGAGCTGATTAGACGAGAGATTCAGGAAGGAGAAATGGTTGTTATTGTTGTTGAAGTCCTCCGGGATGCCACCGGTGAGCTGGTTGTTGGAGAGATCGAGGACGATGAGCGCCGGGAGCAACCCGATTCCTGCCGGGATCGCTCCTGTTATCTGGTTGCTGCTGAGATTGAGGTAATTGAGCCTCTCAAGTGCTCCGATGGACGTTGGTATGGATCCACTAATATGGTTCCCAGCAAGGTTGAGATCAGTGAGGTTGGTGAGCTTTGTCATGTTCGCAGGTACAATGGAGAACCGGTTGTTCTCCGCCATGAAGCTCTTGAGCCCCGGTGCCGAGGACGGCAGGACGCCGGAGAATCGGTTGTTCCCCATCTGGATCCGTGTGATGTTGGAGGATATCACGCTGGGCAGTGTGCCGGTGAAGCTGTTGTTCTGTATCATGACGGTGGTCAGCTCGGGGAACGCCGACCACACCTCCTCCGGGAACTCGCCGGCGAGGTGGTTGTTCTGCAGCATGATGTTGTCCAGCGTGTCGCACGCCGCCAGGGCCGCCGGGAGCTCGCCGGAGAACTCATTGTTGAACAGCACGATGTCGTAGAGCTTCTTGTTGAGGCAGAGGGTGTCCGGGACCGTGCCGTTGAGGAAGTTGACGCTGACTTCAAGGTTGCCGAGCGGCGAGTGCTTCCCGAGCTCCGGCGGGAGGGGGCCGGAGAGCCTGTTGTTGAACAGCCGGATGTCCACGAGGTTCGGGAGCAGCCCGATGCTCGCAGGGATCGGCCCGGTGAGGTTGTTGTAGTACAAGTAGAGCACTGTCAAGTTCTTCATCTCGCCGACGGCCTCTGGTATCGGTCCGGTGAGCCAGTTCGCCGACAGGTCGAGCTGCTGCAAGCTGAAGGCGGTGACCTCGGGCCCGATCCCACCGGTGAAGCTGTTCGCGTAAAGGTACAGTATCTCAAGCTTCTGAAGCTTCCAAACCCATGACGGGATTTCACCGTCAAGCTTGTTGTAGTACAGAGCCAACGTCGTCAGCTCAGTGAGCGACGAGAGCTCGTCGGGGATGACGCCGGTCAGGTTCATTTCTGACATCCAGAGCATCTTCAGCTTCTTCAAGCTGGCGAACTCGTGAGGGATAGGACCTGGCGCGAAGGGGTTAGTTGCCAGAGTCAGCGTCTCGAGCTCGCTGAGCTTTGCAATGGCCGAGCTCGGGTAAGTCCCGTTGAAACTGTTTGTGTCAAGGAGGAGGGACTTGAGCTTGGGGAATGCGGCGATCGCCGACGGCACGCTGCCGGTGAAGCCATTGGTCGACAGGTTGAGGTGCTCCATCTCCGGCGACAATTTGTCGATGTCAGCCGGGAGGGCGCCGGAGAAGTGATTGTTGGACAGGTCGAGGTAGTGCAAACCCGAGCAGCTATAGAGCGCCGCCGGGAACTGGCCGGTGAGATTGTTGTAGGAAAGGTCTAGGTACGACAGGCTCTTGAGGGTGCAAATGGAAGCTGGGATCGGATTGGTTATGTTGAGATTCAGGAAGGACAGCTTGGTCACTTGGCCATTGTTGCTGCAGCTGACGCCTACCCAGCTGCAGTAGGAAGAAGCGTTCTGGGAATTCCATGAGCTGAGTGCCGATGGGCTGCCCCAGTCTTTCTTGATTGTTAGGAGTGTCTCTTGATCGGTGGCCTGCGCCATGGATCGCGAGCTGGAGGTGGAGGCGAGGAACACTAGCAGGAAGAGGAGGAGCAGGAGATAGGAGTGAGCCATTTCTGTCGCTGTTAGGGGTGTGTCAGTGTGTGTGTTCGTTTGTGACTCGGATATGATGAAGTAGCTCAGCATCTAGATTCTTATAAAGACGTGGTCAGTGGGGCACAAGGAATGAGACAAGGATTAACGACCCAGCAGTCAAGCCTTTGCGATGAACAGTCACCACTAAATTATTGGTGCCCCAATCCCTAGGGCTGCCCCCAATCCCTCTTGATGGTCAAGAGAGTTGGGAACTCGGCATCGTTGGGCTGTGCCGAATCAGAATTGGTTGTGAGGAAGAAGAGCATGAGGAGTAGCGCCAGGAGGAGAATGTTTAACTTGGCCATTGTGAACTGGAGAAGCTTGGAGCAGTGTTTCGTCTGGACTTAGAGACTTCGATGCTCATGAACAAATGAGGTACTCATGAACAAATGAGGTAGCTTTTAGCTGGTCTTACCGTGTTATCTCCGGCTGGACAAATGAGGCACCCATCGACTGGGTCATTGGTCAAGTCAACTGTTTTCCCTAGCTGAGTAGTTGACAAGGACAAGAGGAGAAGTCTACATGTTACATCAAAAACAAATTTCTAGGAAACTACTGTGGAGACTCACCCTCAGTATTATTATCTTTGTTCGTGATCGAGTCGCCTCAACCTCTTAGCGCAAACCTTTTCGCCCCATGCACCCTAGCATCAAGGGTAAAGCCAGGCTAGAAGACCACCGAGATCTTGCGTAAAATATGATGAGGTCATTAAGAACAAATGACAACTATCTACAGTAATTGTCCATTGGAGTTTTCTGAATTTGTAGGGATCGTCGTAGGGATCGGCTAACCCTAGTACTACTACAGAAAGGGTCTTTGGTCCAACACATTAGTCCCGGCTATTATTGGACCTGGGACCAATTAAGCTTTTAGTCCCGGTTCTAAAATCCAGAGCTACTGGAGAGAATTTTTTTTATACCGGTTAGAGGTTCCAACCGGGACTAAAGAGTTAGTCCCGGCTATTATTGGACCCGGGACCAATGAAGCTTAACCGGAACTAAAAGCTTCATTGGTCCCGGGTCCAATAATAGCCGGGACTAATGTGTTGGACCAAAGACCCTTTCCGTAGTAGTAGTAGCCTTTAGTCTGGGGTGGAACCACCAACCGGAGGTACTCTTTAGTCCCGGTTGAAAATCTTGACCGGGACAAAAAGGTGCGGGCTCGGACATCTCTCTCGTTCTCATTTTTATTTAACTACTGACCTCTCTCTCTCTCTCACCCTTATCTTCTTCTTCCTGTCTCCCTCGACATCTCCCAGCCACCTCTTCCTCCTCCCTCCCTCCTCCTACTTCCTCCCTTCCTCTCAGGTGAGGGTGGAGGCCGGTGAGCCACCTCAGGCGCAGGCTCGGGCCGGCGACCCGACGCAGCCGCACCGCCTGGCGCAGGCGCGGGCGCGGACCGGTGACCCCCGCCGGGGTGAGCCGCGAGCAGGGGGCGGCGACGCCTGCCGGGGTGAGCCACGAGCAGGGTCGGCGACGCCCGCCGGGGGAGCCGCGAGCAGCCGCCGGCGCCGCGCGCGCGGCCAGGCGGCTTAGAGGCCGGGGCGCCCGCCGCCGTGGGCTGGCGAGCCGCCACCGCCATGCATCTCGGCATGAGCGGGGGCCAGCGAGCCGAGGCCAAGAGCAGGGGCAACGGGGATGCTCGCGCCGGCGAGGGCAAGGATGGATGAAGACGGACGCGTGGTTTGTTTGCATCTGTTTTCCATTTGTGTTTGTGATTGTGCTGGTGAATTTTTGTGTGATGATAATCAAATCAATCTTATGTGTTGTGAATGAAATCAATCTCATGTATAGTGAATTAGATTTGTGCTTTTCTTACTTGTGTGATGGATGAGCATATTGAGCATGTTTGTAGCTGCAGTCTAAAGTTTATTCTAGGAGTGATTGGTGAGGGAGTCGAAGCATCTTTGTGATAGTTGGAGCTGGAAGAGGGGTCGAGGCGGAGACCCGGAGCTGCGGTGGGAAGAGCAGGAATGTTTTTTTTGTTTTCTCTCTCCATCTTTGGTCCCGGTTGAGAATCCCAACCGGGATGTAAAGTTGCTTTTATTCCCGGTTGAACCACCCGAGATAAAAGATTGGAGTCTTTTGTCTCGGCAGCGTAGTCCCGGTTGGAAAACCGGGACTAAAGCTAGTTTTTAACCGGGACAACAGACCCTTTCTGTAGTAGTGGTATTACCTACTGCATTCCTTCGCTGTATGCGGGCTAGTGACATCTCTTCCACCTCGCCGCCTCACCTCTACTTTCATCTTCTTGGTTCATTCTACACCTTAGTGTCTTCCTCCTAAGCGGGTTGCTGCCAAAACCCTCTGATTCGTTACCTTATTGGCATCGCTTGAAATGGAATCAACAACATTGGTGTTCATCTTTCATACGTCTAGGGTAAAATAGTACTACTTCCGTCCCAAAATCAAAATTGTTAACACCTGTTGCCTACTGCTCGCACCACCGCGCTTCATGGGTACAGCAGGGACGCGTGTCGCCACACCGCGCATCGCGCCTGGCGCGGCGCGGGAGGGAGCGCGCACTCCGCACGGTGGCAGCGGGCGCCTATAGCAGGGATGCGTGTCGCCACGCTGCGCATCGCGCCTGCCGCGGCGCGGGAGGGAGCGCGTGCTCCACGCGGTGGCTGCGGGCGCTTACGCGAGCGGCCGTCGAACGCCTGCGCTCACTGCCCGGTGGACCTTGCGTCCGGTGGAGCCCGGCTGGCGGCGGCAGCAGCTTGATGCGGCTGGTGTGGAGCAGGTGTGGGAGCGACGCAGTGGGAGCGAGCGGCGCGCCCGGCGTGGCCTCATCTAGACTCTGGTCGGTGGGGATGCCCGGCTGTCTGTGGCGGGGAAGGGAGTGGCGGTCGGGTACGCAGCTGCGGCGCCATGGGGGTCCACGCACTGAACGCGTGCTCGTCGCGTCCCCTACGCACGCGGCCGAGAGCGGCCTGTGCTCGCTGTTTGGTGGGCCGCCCTCCCATGGAGCCCAGCTGGCGGCTGCCGCGGCTATGTGTGGCTGTTGTGCGGCCCCGCAGTGCGCTGCGCGGTGCACAAGTGGGCGGGCTTGATGTGCACGTCACAGCGCGGCCTCGGGACGCAGCGCGCGTCCGCGCTCCTGCGGCCTGGCCGCGTGCACGCAGGCGGGAGCGGCCACCGCCGCTGTCTGGTGGAGCGAGCTCGCGTAGAGCCCAGGTGCCGGTGACCGCGGCTGCGTGGGCTTGCCGGGTGTTGAGGATGGCAGCTGGGGAGGCGGGACCTTTCCGGCTGCTCGCGCTTGGATCCCCTCGCCTCCCCACGCCGGAACAGTGCCCCCCCCGCTAGAACAGTGCGCAGGCGGCGCCTGTCCGCCCTGTCCTCCGCTGCGCCCGCGACGTCCCGTCATAGCCGGTGGCCGAGACTGCCCCGTCACGTCGGGCTACTCCCGGAGCTCGAGGCCTGGCCACTGTCCCGCCGAGATAAGAGTCGCTCCCCTTCCCTCTCCTCTTCCCTGTTTCTTCTCCCTCCTGCTTCTCTCTTCGTGTTCTTCCTCCCTCCGGGCGCTCTTTTCCCTCTGCTCCGCAATCGGAGGATCTGTGAGCCCATGCACCTCTTGCCATCGCCGATCTTTCCCTTGCTTGCGCATTGCTAGATCCTAGCCTGATATCTGTGTTAATCCTGATGCTCTGCAGGAACTGTAGCGGCGATGGCCCATGTCACCTAGGGTTTCGAGCACGAGTTGCTGGGAGAGGTTGGTTCTCCTCCACTGCCTCCTCTTGCTTTCTACTGCCGTGCCTTGCCTTGGTTTTTGCACGATTTCACTAATGCCGCCACTTTTTTTTTGGGTTGCTGCGCCATCCCTTCGATTCTCTGCTGTTAGGAAGCTGCGTTCGCATTCGGTTGGCCTGCGCTGCAGATCTTCAAGGTACACTCGCTGTCCATTTAAACTTCTGTCTTTGTTTAGATGATTTCATTTGTGTTGTTGTTCCCTGCCGACGTGAAGTGTGACACCCTAGGTGTCTGCACAGTAGTTGTGTATCTATTTTATGCATCATGTGCTTGAATTGCTTGAAAAAGGATCTTTTTGTAAATATAAAGGTTATATGTGTAATTATGATTTTATGCAAGGTCCTTTCTATAGTTATATTGAATAGGTTGTGAAATTATAGCTTTTGTGGAGGGTGTTTTTGCAAAAGGTAGTGTAATCATTGCATGGCAGGAAAATTTTCAATTCAGCCTCAGTTTAAAGTGAATTTACCTTGAAAAAGACAAAATTTCTTGGAATTCAAAATCCCTCCTATGTTTTCAAAAATAGCTCCTGAATCTTTGATCAAATAAATTTTTGCACAACATCAAAGTTGTAGATCTTGAAAAGTTGAACAACTTTCATGTTGGGCACTTTTTCATTTGAGCCCTATTTTAAAAGTTATCTCCATTTTACAATTAGGTCCCTGAAATTTTAAAAATTGCGTTTAGGTCCTTTTCCCCTTCCTCCAGCCTGCTCCTCTGCTCTGTTTCTTGCCGCAGCTGTGCAGTGCCGTCGCCGGCACCGTGGAGGGCCAGCCGGCCACCTCCTGCTTCGCGCTGGCACCCACGCGTCGCTCCCAACCCTCTCCACCGCCCGTTGCTGCGCGCTGGTGCCCCCTCCCTTCGCCACGCCGCCCAGAACCGCCCGCGCAGACGCCACCTCGCCGCCGCCGTGGCTAGCCCAAGGCAGAGCCCCAGACCCCCCTCTGTCGCGCGCACGAGCACCACAAATACCCGAGCTTTCCATTCCGCCTGCCCTTTCGCTTGCTCTCCACTCCGACGCCCCAGAACACCGCCGCCGCTCCACCCGCAACCCCGGCAAGCTTGACGCCGCCGCGGAGCCGCCTCACCGCAACTCCTCCGCCCGCTCCGACCCCCTAGCGAGCTCCGCCGTGAGCCCGCGCAGCTCCCCGACCACCTCTCCTCGCCAAATCCTCACCGGAGCATTCTAACCACCTCCGCCGCCGCCGCCCTGCTCCGTCGAGCCGCTGCCGCCCTGCTCCGTCGAGCCGCCGCCTCCGAGCCCCTCCCCGCACCCCAAGACCACCCAGAGGTGCGCTTTGACCCGGTGAAGCTCCCACTCCTCTTTCCCCTCGCCGCCGGTGACCCCCTCGCCGGGATTTGGCCGGTGATCCACCGCCCCCCCTCTGACCCGGCCAAGGACCTCGGGTTGAGAAGAAACGAAAACCCGGGGGGTTATTTGAATAGCCTGTGACTCAGATGAATAGTAGCAGCAAGGGCTCCTTTGTAATTTTTGCTGTAAACTTTGAAATTCAATAGAAATTTGTAGAAAATTCGTAAAATAGCAAATCCAGTTGTTCTAGAATCCTTGAGAGTAGCTCTTTGCAGTAGAATCATAATATGCTGGGTGTTAGTTGAAACTTTTTGCTGGAAAATTAGATTTATGTTACTAGGTGCATAAATACTAGTTGTATTATCTTTTTCTTAACTATTGGTTGAAGCCATGTATTGCAGTGAAATTTTTATGGTGGTTTATTCATGTGACACTAGTGTTGCTATAAAAATGTCGTGGTCAGTTCTCATATGTAGCTATTTCTTTGATTTAATGCTTGTTTAGTAGACTTTAATTATGATAAATAGTTTATGTTGATGATAAATCATAAAATATTTATTAGTGTTATTTTGGAATAGTTTAGCTTGTACTTGAAGTTTGAGCTCCAGTTCATGATTATAACAGGAGCTAAAAATGAATCTTATTAAGCTGATATCTTTTTTGTTTATTTTTTGATAATTAATTCTCTGTAGATAAAATCATTAAAAATTCACAGTAGCTAATTCATCCCTGTGTAGACCTACTGTTAAATTTTGAGCTTCTGTTTTGCTTTGGTTTAACCTGTATAATTCAATCTTGTTCTAGGTGTTGTCTGAATGAATGAATTGTTATGAATAAATGGCTACATGTTTTGGTATGGAATTTACAGGATAGCTTACTCTGTTCATATTCTATTTAGTGTAAGTTTTGCTAAATTTATTACTATCTGTTCTCTGATTTGTTGATTTATTAACAAACCATGATTTAATTGCTATAGGAAACTACTCACACTTGTTTAGGAAGTTAGTATAGCTTTCTTGTGCTGTTGATCATGATGCCTTGTATAGTTAGAAATGTTGAGTTACTACTCTATAAACGATTGCCCATGTGTGTACTAATTTTGTTTGCTTAGCTTCACCATATCGTGAGTGTGTTTATAATACTGTTCTTGCATTACATATAGATACGACTGCTTTGTCGGACGGGACGTACGAGCTGATCCCGGATTCTGAAGGAGGTGATCTCGAAGCTCAAGTGAACACTGCCGTACTAACTGAAGCCCCGGACCAAAGTTCGGAAGAGCCCAGGGCTGAAATAGTTAGTGACTACCGAGAAGGCAAGCCCCGGACATAACCTATATTTCAAATTAATACAATTTACTGTTATTATTTACTTGTGCATTTACAGTTCTTAGGATTTGAATTGAAACCATAGATGCATGATCCTAGGAACCTATGTACTAAACACTAGACCTGAGTTCGAATAATTGCTAAGCTTATAGGACTGGTAAAAGTCGAGTGATTGCCTGTCACTCGCGAGCTCTCTAGGAATTGCTTGTTTACTTTCTGTTATCAATATAAGGACGACGGATGGGGTTGTGTTCGATATCATGACCTTGTACGAGACCCCGTCTGTGTTGATGAACTTGCTAAGGTCGCGGTGTGTGGTAGTGCTGGTTAAGTTTTTGAACGTACTAGCCACATGCCGTAAATATGGTATGCGGTAAGCCTAGTAACCGATTGGACCGGGGAGTGGATATACTGACACTCTCTCCTAGAGATAGGTTTTTAAATGTTATTGTTGATCAACACTGCGACTTCGAGGGACAAGGTTGGACCTTGGAGCCCTGTAGTCGGGGAGAGTGTTCCTATCCACAAGCCGGAAAGAAAGGCAAACGGTTGTTTGGGAACGACCCGACGGTGTTCCAAACGTGTGTGTTTGGTCTGCCTGGCCAGGTTAACAAATTCGATTCGAATCGTCTGCTTCCCACAGTTTGGGACTGCTTGATCTCTTTGCCACACAGAGTAATAAGAGCAACATTATGATATTCAATTTTGATGTTTGCTTAAAGATCTACCATGATTGGATAGTCGTGCTTACATAGAATGGCTAATCAACTAGAATCTTGGAAGCTAAAACTTGAAAGTAAGGACCTACTCTTTATTGCTTTTCAGCAAAAGGAAAACCAGTGCCTCACAGAACCTTGCATAGTCTAGCTAAAGTGGGCTACGCATA
Organism: Panicum virgatum; assembly: GCF_016808335.1. Lineage (NCBI taxonomy): Eukaryota > Viridiplantae > Streptophyta > Magnoliopsida > Poales > Poaceae > Panicum > Panicum virgatum. The sequence continues at coordinate 14,332,482 of NC_053136.1, forward strand.
CCCATTGACGGTTAAGTCTTGCTGAGTATTAGAATACTCAGCCTTGCTGTTGAAACCCTTTTTCAGGTATGAGTTTTGAGGATCAGATCGCTAGCTTGACCTATCCCTGCTCTTTGCTTCCTGGCTGGTCCGTAGAGTGGGATACGTCTTCGGCCGGCAATGACCCTGACGAGTGATACCTTGCTTGGGCTAGCTTGGTATACCTTTGCGACGTGTTGTAGCCGTCGTTTTCTCTTCCGCTGTTTAAACTCTGAACTTATACTTATGGCTTGTATAACTGTTTTACTAAAGTTGGTTTTGTAATAATGGTTTGATCTGGTTTGTAATCATTACTGTGCCGGTGTTGTAAAATTGTGGTTGTAATATCTCTGGACTCGCCTTCGTGCGGGGTATGCTTGTTCGATCCGAGAACCGGTGGTTGTATCGGGACGTTACCCGACAGACCAAGAATTGTTCCGTTTGAAGTGCGTTTGAGCTGGTGTTGCCTTTATGGTGATGGCCTGCATACTTGAGCCGGGATAATTCAGGTGGTTCTGCCACATGAAGCCTGCATACCGCATAGTCTTTGAGGTCCTAGAGGGTTGAGCTAGGTGTTTTTGTGGAGCTGATGTGTGTGTACTGCTAGGTAGAGAGCTATGATGTCTTGCTGCTTTGTGTTGTGCTTTTATTTATATGTGGTTCTTGGTGGATCTTTCGTTTGGAAAAGCTTGTCTGAGGATCACCTCTGCAGAGGTTGTGCAAGTGGTCTTATGTGCAGCTTCTATTGTGACAATCTTTGAACAATTGATTTGGTGTGGTTTCTTTCATGTGTTCCCCACTATGGCTTGATTGTTTATTGTATTGTCTCTGGTGTGTATTTAACCCTGTATAATGCTCTTGTGGTGGTGTCTTTTAAAGACTTGTTATATGCTTGCTATAGAACAGATTTGTAGCTTTGCATTGAGATATTCAGGGTTCATGGCTATAGGCTTTGACATGTTCAGAGGTTGTGCATTTGTAAGTATGAGGCTTCTTTCTTCCTGTATGAGGGTTCTAGCAGCATGCTTGCTTGTGGAAAATACTTTGCTTGAACAGTGAGTAGGCCGATCATTCATGAACCAAATGAAAACTGTCAGCACATTGCCGAACCTCTCGCTTTTATAGTTCTTAGTTGTCAAACCAATTAGGATTCCTTAACGTGGTAGTGAACCCAACATTGATCTCATCATAGAGTTGCGTTTATTGGTTACCCATTTCTGTGTTTAAGCTATTCTGACTTTTCCAAAATAAGACTATTTCCACACACAATGGACTGGCATTTATCTATACAACCGGCTGGTCTGCCACCTCTGTGTATATTGGATCGAAATAGTTGGCTATTCAGTGTGTCTAATAGCTTGTGATTTTTCTTGTGCCTGCAGCAATCTTCCTGTGTTTGACAAGCAATATTCTTGGGTTCGAGAGATTGCAATGGCCATATGCAAAGTATATGGCCATCCTGATCTTTTTGTGACATTTACATGCAACACTAAGTGGAGAGAGATTGCCGATGCTTTGCTATATGAGCTAGGCCAGCAGCCTTGTGATCAGTCTGATTTGATTGTGCGAGTGTTCCATATGAAAGTCGATGAACTCATAGATGACATCAAGGAGGGTAGGGTGTTTGGTGCAGCGGCTACAGGTGAGATATAGTATATAAGCTAAGATCCCATGTTGCTCCTCGCCCTTTGTTGATGGTGTGTTTAAGTTATGTTCTTCTATACGCAGTTCTATACACTGTAGAGTTCCAAAAGTGTGGCCTGCCCCATATCCACTGCCTTGTCTGGCTGGCTGATGCGCGCTCAGAGTTTAGTTCTTCTACCATTGATGTCTTTATCTGTGCAGAAATCCCCGACATAAACATTGACCCACTAGGTTATTCTTTGGTTGATGAGTTCATACTACAAGAAATGTGGTGATCTATGACGAAAATTTTATGACATTTTAATGGAGCGTCACAATTGCACACAATCTATGACGAATTTGAAGGTATGGACCCTAGACCCAGAACTTTATGACGTTTTATTGAATTCGTCATAATTGAGCCCACAAAATATGACGTTTTATTGAATTCGTCATAACTGAGCCCACAAAACATGACGTTTTAACATTAATGTCATAAAAAGGTTTTGAGTATTATTATTATTATTTTATAATAGGTTTTGAGTAGAAATTTGAACTATCCCTAACAAACATTTCAAATTTTCATCTATTTTTATGATATGAGCTATAATTGAACAACCATACTTAAAATTTATTTTTAGGAATTTTCTAAATAGTATTTGAAATAGAAGTAGTTCAAATTGTAATTATTTTCTATAAACATGCAGAAAATCATTTTGTTTGCGTGGCGTCAACATGGACCCACCTGTCATGTAGGACACAAATGTTTTTAAAAAAATAGAAAGAAAAAAGGTAAAAAATTAGGCCTCCAAGGGCATTCGAACCTTGGTGACAGGGCTGAACTTTGGCCTGCTCTACCACCGCGCCATCACTTTGTTTGCATCAAGTTAAGCATTTTATATTAGATAAAAACTGCCACAACATGTGTACACGAAATTTGTAACAAAAAAAGAAGTTGCGGGGGGATTCGAAGTTTCGAACTAGGACCGCAGCGCTGCTAGGGAGTCTGCTTTCACCAACATACCATCAGTTGGTTTGTATCAAAGTGTAGCATTTTATTTTAGGTAAACCTATTATCCAGAATGGTTGAATTAGATAAAAAAAAATGGGAAGAAGAAGGGGCTTCGAACCCAGGTGGCATCCCTGAACACGAGACTGCTCTACCACCAGACCATTTAACCATTTGCATCAGTTGTTGAATTTTCTTTTAGATAACCTTTCTGTCACCAGCTGCTATTGATGGTTGAATTAAATTAAAAAAATGAAACGCATCGGGTAGTCGAACCCGCGCCCCCGCGTTAGAGAGGAGGAAGCTGAACCGCTGCGCCTCTCGTGGATTTGTGTCCCCATATTGAGTTCATTTTATTTGTATCCGTGTTTAGGAGTATACAGTAGTTGCAAAAAAAATTAAAATTATCAAACGGATTCAAAAAATAACCAAAATTTTACCTGAGACAATCCATCATGTATATTGCCTATACAAAAAGTTTTGAAGTGAAAACCTAATTCGATCATCACTGTGACTCAAAATCTTATCGAATCTTCCTCATGTCTATGGAACTTCTTCGGAGATGCTTAGTTTTGTAAGCAACGTACGTGATAACTTTTACAAAACCTGCTCAATTTTTTATCACAGTCTCCATGTATGATATCATGATATCCTGACAATTCTCATAATTTTCAGACTTCGTTTGATTTTTATAGAATTTAAAACCTATTCGGCGCGCACGTTCGTTGTCATGTTTCGTGAACAAGATGTTCGAATTTTCCTTTCAATTCTTCAACAATGCCTCAAATTGGGCTCAATAACATGAATATCATTTTTCCATTCATTATACTACATTATAGTTCAGCTTGGAATTACTTTCGATAAACTTGTAGAAATTCATTTAAATGATAGAAAATACTAAATCTATTTAAAAATTCTTGAAACTTCCACATGACAAAACATATGCTGTCTAATACATTTAAAAAGTGTACTGATATTCAAGATATTTTTTTGCAAGTTACTTCACAAGAGTGTGTTAAATGGAAAAAGAAAAAGAAAACATTAAACTGAGATAGATATGGGTTGTTTTTGGCTCGGCCTACCCGGCCCAGTTATTCCTGACCATTCATTGGCAATCCAATGGTTAGAATCACTCTCAAACAGTATAAAAGGCGAGTCGCCGTCGAAAACCCTAGCTCTCCACTCCTCCCCGTTCTCCTCCGACCGAAACCCCCTCCCTCTCTTCCCTTCCCTCAGATCCGCCGCGCCTCCTCCTCAGATCCCCCGGTGGTTCCTCCTCCACCACCGCTGGAGCCGCCGCTCATCCCTGGCCTCCTCGCGCCGGCGCCCGTGCGTGAGCCGGCGTCCTCCTCCACCGCCGGAGCCACTGCTCGTCCGCAGCCTCTCTCTCTCTCCCCGGGGCGCGTGGAGGAGCATGGCGAGGTGAAGCCATGCGCAGGCCTCAGCGAACGGGAGGAGCGCGGCGGCGTAGGGCGGGCACAGAGTGCACTCGAGGCAGGCGGCTGCGGCCGCCAAGTCCCGGTGGCGCTCGGCCTCGTCCGCCAGCGCGAGTAGCCCCTCCGCGGACGGCGACGACGGTGACGAACGACATGGCGGCTGTGAATCTAGTTCAGGTGCGCCCCTCCTTCAACCCTTTCTCTTTCTTGCCAGGGTTCAATTCCAGCGAGGGCATGGCTGCATAAGCGCGGGTGGGTGTAGCTTCTCGCGGTCCCTCCAACTGCTCAAGTAGACGAGCTGTATGAATACGCAAATTCATTTTCTTCTTGGCCGATCTGATGCAATGCGTGCTTGTTTGGGCGGATTATTTTTTATGTATTGAATCTCTTGCTCCTGCCGTTTGCTGGAAGGGTGTATTAATTGTGCTCTTTAATGTTTGATTTTGGATCATAGTATCCACTGGAAAATCGTAGGCAACGCTGCATCTGATTCAGAAATAATTGCGCCCTTTCATTTTGACAGAGCTATTTTTTCCCACAAAATCCTTAGCTCACTTTGATGATAACTAAAATGAGTTTATCTGTTGCAGGGTGCTGCTGATGTCCTCTTAATTTTTGCAAACATTCATTCTATTGTGTTAGCCTAACCCTTTACCTCAGCTGCACTGATCCTCTGATCAGTGAGCACAAGCACACACGCACACTTTGTTGCTGCAGGTGGAAGATGAACAAGGTGAACGAGAAAAGAAGCACACGAGAAGTGGAGCTGCTTAATCCCCAAAGCTGCAGCTGCCCTTTTTTTATACATCACCAGTCAAAGAGAGCATTTAGGAGGTATGAAAGCCTACTACTACTACTACCACTACTCTCTACTGTTGCCATGCTGCAGCTTGTTGCTACAACTACTATCATAACTAGCTACTGCTGCTAGTCAGCAAGTGCAGTCCAACAGCAGGTTATTTGCTAATGCAAGTTTGTTGGCCATGTTTGGTTACTTAATTTGGTTAATCATCTCGGTGACGTTTGCTACTATGTTAGCTTTTGGTGGAACTAAGCTTTTGCAGGAACCAAATTTGTGTTTGTAATTCTGCTGAAACCTATCTTTTTTTTTTGTTTCTGATGCTACAATGGACGGCAAGTGATACTAGATGAAAAAAATTGTATGTGATCTGTTGATTTAATGCGATGCTGAATGGAAACGTGATTCATGTGATGCTATTATTTTTGTGCTGGGATTTTTGTTTCGATAAATGGGTGGAAAAAATGGGATGAATTGGTGGGCTGAATTTTTATTTGGGCTGTATATAGTGCTGATTTTGGTTAGCTGGAAATTAATGGTGGGCTGAGAAATATTTGGCCCAAGTCTGTGGACCAGGCTGAATTGGGCTCATTCACAAATGGGCCGTGGTGCTGATGTCACCCGCCATGTCAGCAACCATGTCATCGGCCACGTTAATTTACACGTCATCATTGCTATCTACGTCATCACCATGTCAGCAGCCACGTCATCCTCCATGTCATCAATGTGTGACATGGCAATAGAATCCGTGACGAAAATTATACTGTTCGTGACGTTAATTTTCGTCATAGAAAACGGGCTTGGGTTGAGCTTCAGGGGGCCCGGAGACATTCCATGACGGTTTTAAAACGTCATGGATCAAGCAATCTATGACGAAAATTTAAGGAATGTCACGAGTTGTGATCTGTGACGCTCAATACATGACGTTATTTGAGGTCGTCATAGATACTGTTTTATGACGGTTTTTCAGTGATCTGTGACGAAATTCAATTGTCATGGATCACCAGATTTTTTTAGTGTCATTATACTCTGTTCATGTGGCGATGCCAACAAAAAATGCCCATGCATCAAAGATAACGAGTGCTCAAAGAACTTTCCTAAATCACTCCAAGATGAGACGATCGTAGATGACATTGGCTTTACTATCTGCAGGCGCAGAAATGATGGTAGGCATGTTCTGAAGAATGGTGGCAGGCTGGATAACAAAAATGTTGTTCCTTATAACTTGGACCTTCTACAAAAATACAATGCACACATTAATGTTGAACGGTGTAATAAATCCAACATGATCAAGTACCTGTTTAAGTATGTTACAAAGGGGAGTGATAGGGCATAGATTTACTTTGAGGTTACTGCAAGGACAGCTAATGCATCTACTGGACCTCAGTTAGCCCCATGTGACGAAATCAAGGAATACATTGATGATAGATTTCTATCTTCTTGTGAGGCTATATGGCGTGCTTTTAAATTTGATCAGGTAATTAACTCTTTACTGTTATTGCAGCTGCATCTAGCATTTATGTCAGATACTTTTTAGTCCCAATAATCCTTTAAGAAAACCAAAATTGCATTCACACACTTATGTAGACTGAAATGTAGCATGTGAATGATGTTATTTATTCCCTTCAGTAGCCTTGCTTTCTAATTTTGGTACATCTTGACACAGGACAAGGCCTTGGTTGCTGCTGCAGATGCACCTGGTGGTTCCTCTATAAGGACATGAAAAAGCACTACAAAGAAGAGGTATCCCCACTAGCAACCTCTGTTTTTTTTTTACTTCCACCAGTTGTTACCTCGCTTATTGGGAAAGTGATGCAGCCTAGCTTATTAGTATTTAGTACCTCATCTGATATGTGAACAGTGGAGGGATTTCAGGGGTAAAATCATTTGAGCTACATGATTACCTCATAACATAATCTGCATAATGGTTTAGTTAACTGAGCATAATGTGACATTTTTATGAGAAGGAAAATGAGATTGACAAGGCATATAACCACATAATCTCAGCTAATCAAAGTGTCGAGGTGAGATAACTTAAACAAAATGCATTAAGAAGACACAGTGTGTTACTATTTTGTTGATCTTTTTAAATTAGCAACCTCATGTCCTGTTTTTAGAAACCATATAAATAGCAGATCATTTGACGACACATGCTAAACATTAAATTATTATCCTTTTGCAGTCCAAGCAAGGATGCATTAGCAGTGAAGCTCATGTTGCTTTTGTGTCTACCAGTTGCAGTCGGCTTTTGTGTGCTCTTCGTCTCCAGCAAGGAGTCCAATGCACGGGACCTAGAGTCTGCATTGACCTCAATCTGCAAACTGTGTAGCATGGATATTAGCTTTTGGTTTTAGTTAGTATTCAAAACTACCAGCTAGATTGTTTGGTAGCTATGCATACTTGCTCTTACATGTAGATTTATGATGCTCGGATGTGATGTAATATTGATGCTCCAAATGCTGAACAAACACCTGATGATAGGTTAGATTTATGCTCGAATGTAACCATGGTGATCGGATGTACCGTGTGATGTTGATGATTGGAATGACACACTGACACACCTGATGGTTAGGATAGCTTGGTGCTTGGATGTGTTGTAATATTTATGGTTCAAATACCGGATAGATACCTATGTTAACATGTAGATGATCTGCTTGCTATCGGATGTGCTGGTTTCGTATTAAATCCATGTTATATCATGCATATGGTTTAATTGTCGCTTTTTATTGTCTTATACTTACTTATTTTTGATAGTTCAAATGATAGGGCGCGCATCGCGCGCCGAATGTTCTAGTATAATTAACAACGTATTGACTTTTTAAAGTCCAACCTTTTTATTTTTGACTGTAGATGGTAAAAAAATATAAATATTGACATCATAAAAATGATATTATTTTATTCGTAATGAAACCAAATATTATAAAATATAATTTTTCTATTTAAAAGTAATTATTTTTTGAGATATTATTGATCAAAGATGAAATGTTTGACTTTAAAAAGTCAAAAGGTTGTTATATTTTGAGACGGATGTAGTATTCTATTTCTAAAGAAGGAAAGTGGTTAATTGTCTCTACACTCAGGAATCTACATTGAAAGTAATGCCCTGAATACCTTATGTAATTGTGATGCAAGGTATTTCCAAAGTAACATGTTTAACCATTCTGATAGAGGTACCAGGAGGCAAGATAAGTTGCAGCATGTAGCTGCATAAGACCTTGTTTTTGCAAGCAAAGGAGGTACGAAAAGTACGAGTGATTTTGAATTTTATTTCAACCATGGAAAAAACTTCAGGTAGCTGGTTTTGCCGTGTTAAATCCTCTAGATAAAGGAGCTAGCTGGCCCCTGAACAGTGAACACAATGCCATTTGGTCTCCCATCTCCCTTGTTGATTTAATGAAACGATGGCGACAGGGCAAACTGTCTACACACATCTGGTCTACACTCTACACTGAGTGTCCTGTCGTCACAGAACACATACCGCTGCTACCTCTTGGCAGAAAACTACAAATGAGAAAGACCGTCATTAATGTCAACCGTGGACTGTGAAGTCAAATGATGCAAACTCCACTATCCTGTCCAGCTTCTCCGGGTCTTCATCAGCTTCTCCGGGGGTCTAAGCGAAAGTCCATCCGCATGGGCTCGTGCTGGGCCGATTTCTGGACTAGTTTTGCTTTTCCGGTAGCACACTGACAAATTCTTTAGCCCAAACTTAACCAATAAATTAATTCCGTCCACTTGCTGGCAGGTTGATCAACTTTCCGTTTCTTCGTGACCAATTGAATTGCGCAAATATTAGGAGTTACACGTATGACTGACAGTCAAATCATCACACAAGGCCGGATAACTATGTTTTTGTTTTTCTTGTTTGCTAGAACAATTGTTATTGTTCGTGCAACAAATAAAAATTGTTCCGAAACAAAATAAAATTTGTTTCGGAACACATTTAAGACTACAAATGTGGGCCTGTGGGGCGGTTTAAGACTAAAACACGGAATCTGGAGTGGGTGCCCCCAGAAGCGCCCGTTTATTGAATCAAAAAAAAATAGTGGCTTATTGGCTAGTGCCATACTTATGTTTTTTAATTATTCACTTCCCCTCCAAAGTGCATATATATATATATATTTCTGTGATCCAAGTAAGATTAACAATCAACTAAGGTTTTGTTTTCATTTATCCTTTTTTCTAATTCTTTGCTTGCAGTCATCATCGTAATACTTGTAATTTATTCATATTCATTAGCACTTTTTTGAAGAAATCATATTAGCACTTAGGAAGAGATTCTTATTATTTTATTATTTCCAAGTTTCATTATTATATATATTTTATATCTTAGAAATAAAATTGCAATTTACATTTGATATGGATTGTAATATTTGATTTAGTATTATTAATAAGTATTTATAGTGTTATTTGGATTGGTCTACGTCCACAAATATCTGGTTCCGCAAGTCATATAGTTTGTTTCATTTAGACAAATATTGTTTTCCAAATTCATATACTTTATTCTAGATATATACTACCCGCAAAAAAATCTAGATATATACTAAAATCTTATTTTGTTGAGTTTATTTTTATTAGTAATGGTTTATTAGTAAGGTAATGACTTAACAACGGCCGGCCGTAAGGAAGTGCTCACGCACGGCACCCACGCGGCTTCCGCGCCACGCGCGCTCGTGAGTGGATCCCACCGACGCCCAGGTTTGTCTCTCCACTGCTGCTCGTCTTCATCTCATTCTCCCAACCACTCCTCTCCCCCTCCCTCTCTCCCGCTGCCGATTCCCCTCCCCATCCTCACCGCTGCCTCGTCCTCCTCCACGGCCACCCCTCGGGCGGAGCAGCTAGGCTCATGCGGCACGGCGCGGAAGCAGGCGCAGTGGAGTGGCATGGGGCGGGCTGCACGGAGCAAGGCCAAGCGGCTCGGCGTGGGGTTGCCGGCCCTCCCCTCCCCTCCCCTCCCGCGCCGCCCCTCCATTGGCGTGCACGGAGAGGAACTCGCGAGCATGCCATATCAGGTGGGCTCCTCACTTCGCTCCTCCCCCCTTCAACCCTAGATCCTTCAATTAGCGCCCGATTCCTTGATTCTACTGCTCGATTCGTCGCGGAATCAGCAGCTCCTCAAGGCCCCGACCGAATGTACCGCTGGTTGCTTGAATTTCTGTTCCCTCGAGCTGCCAGGGAATGTTGGATCCCCCTGACCTGCTTCCTGCGTGGAGAGGAGGGATTTGGGGGCAATCGTGGGCATATTCTCCTTGGTTGATTAGGCTGGTGAGGAGATTTGGGGGCAGTCGTGGGTCCACGTTATGCGGAATTTGACATTAGCTGCTGAGAATCTTGCTGTATTTTTCAATCATGCCTTCGCATTAAAATGGCTATTGGCTTTGCAAGTAATTTTTTGGTGGCCCTGCCTTTTAGTTTTACATATTACTCATTCCTAGTTTTTCGTCGTGCAGAAACTGAGTATGGTGAATGGTGTGCTGTTTACTGGTGGATCAGAGAAGCAAGGTGTATATTTTGAGACAATAAAAAAAGGTGTTTCAGGTAGATTTTGATTTTGAATACTCTTGCCTATCTCTAATCAATCTAAGACTACCAGCCGGCTAAGACCATCTGGCGTGGGCACCTTGGCCTGCCTGGGCCCAACCACACATAAGACACAATTAGTTGTCTAGCAGTTTGGAATTGACAGGTTCCTAACTACGATTTGCTTCTAATGTTGTTAATTACAGTAGAACATATCACATTTCGGTATCATAACTTTGGATTATCTATTTTGGATGCCCAAGCCTGAAGGATATCCAACCAAATAATCACAATTTACTCTAACATAACAGTTCTGTTTTCCCTTAAGCCTTTACTCAAAATTACCAGGCAACATTATGAACTTGTTATTTTTAGTCCTTTTCCTCCAAAATATTTTTTTTGATTGATATTGTTCTTTACCTTTATCACTGCCTTTTGATCATTTTCAGTAATTCTATAGCATCACCATGAGATATTTCTTGTGTGTGTTCTGTTAGTTTTGTTCCGTTGTTTCTCTCGTTGATAGAACGTTGATTTCATATCATAGTTGGAAATTAGGCAAAATGATGTAATTCATTACACAATAATATGCTACTAAATTAGGCAAACAGATATACTTTAGTAGGCAATAATATAGTTTCTCAATTAGCAATAATACATGTGGCACCAGTTCTATCTTAGCAATTTTGTACTTTGCATCAGGCAAAAATGTGGTTTGCCATTTTTCTGTATTTTGATGATTTTCTATTTTTTAGACTACTCTTTTCTAAATCAACAAGCAAATTGTGATGTCATTTTGTTCTACTGACTACTAATTTGCGTCATGCTTAATGCTTGGTGCTAGAGAGGGGCTCATGCAATCTGATGATGCAGCCAATTCATGTTTTTTGGTGCTAGAGGATGAGGCTCATGCTAAGAATAGTGAGGGTAGTGGTGTAAGTCCCCGCTTATGTAATTCCACTTGCTCCAGGATGGCCAACACTGGGATGCCAACAAATTCAGTTTCTATGTGTATGCTTCAATTCCAAATATCAAATCAGTATAAGCATTTCAATAATATTGAATAGGCGTTTAAGCTATATCTCGGTAAGCATTTTAAATGTCCTCATTCAGTCATGCACTACTAGTACCATTGGAATGCTCAATAATATTACTACTGCATAGCAAGCCATATATAATGTAAACAATATTTTGCAACTATCATAATGGAATCAATACTGTGTAGACTACCACTAGGATACTCAATAATATTTTTTTCTATGTTTCGCAGTACTGAAATATTCACCTAGCCTTGATCGTAGGGAGTTTGGATCTTGTACGGGAGCAATAGATACATGTCTCAACCAACATATGTCTAAGGAAGAAAAATAGGTTGGTAGGCAGTACCAGATTCATTCTGTTGGCAACTTTCACTGAATCATCAAGCAATTTATTCAGTTTACTTTAGCATTTTTGCATTCTGATTCTAGCATTTTCATGTGTTCCTACTGATAATTTTTTTGATTTCATGTATGCAACTTATGCTAAACCAACTTGCACTCATCCATCTCCGTTTACTGAGTCTATTTTTCCGCATGCATGTTAGTTTTTTTTCTACATGATCATTGACCTTTTGCATTTCTGCGTGGAAGACAATTGTTATCTTGTAGTTCTGAAACTGGTTGCATGCATGTTCATCATTAGCATTTTAATAAATTTTAATTGGCATTTAAATACTATTCAACTAGCAATTAAAATGTTTACATGAAACAATTTAGAAAAGTTTACGCATAAACATTGCATAATATGATTCGCCTAATTTTATATACGCAACTCAATGCATTTATCTAGGCAATAATGTGTTAATAATAAAGGCAATTCAGTGCATTTATTTAGGCAATAAGTAAGCCACCATTGAAATAACAACATGTATGCGGGAGTATGTGGTTTCTAGTTGCAATAAGTCTTTTGCTATCCAGTTAGTAGTGCATTGTCATCTTATGTCTATGCTTTATCCAATGGTTTGTGAAACAAATCTGACTGCAGCTGAAGTAGATCCACGAGACCAAGAACCTTCTCACCGCGAGGGAGAAGATTGCTGATTCTGTAAAGATCAAGAGGAGCAGGGATATTGTCAAGTTTTCTTCTGTCAGGATACACAAGCTAGTTATTCACCTCATCCAACTAATTTTTTTCTTGGTTTATTCTTTTTATTATGTGCTGCATACTAACTGATTTGGTGCTTTTTATCCTCGTTATATTGTAGATTTGTAGGCCATGGAAGAAGCTCATCCGTTTTGCAGGTAGTAACCCTTCTATGAGATGCATGTGCAGTTCCATAAATCTTCACATTCAATTTCGCTCATGATGTATATTTAGGTTGAGGGCAGGGGTGCGTGGCAAATTTGTCTGCGTAATTTAGCTTATTGTCAACCTCAATTTTGGTAGACTAGGTTCTTATATTTGCACACGATGAGATTTGTGATTATGTAATGTGCATTATTTTTTGTTCTGGGCAATTTTTTCTGTGTTGTGCTCGCTGTATGATTTATTTGCGTTTACGTTCAAAAGTTGGCAAATTTGTTGACCGGAGAGACAAACCTATCTACTTATTTTTTCTGACATGTTCACGTGGGCTAGTGATAAAAAAGAAAAGCAGTTTCCTTTCTCTAATGATTAAAAAGGAAGCTGCGGTGTTTTTTCACTGGGCGTGCCATCCCAAAAAAGGAAAGAGGACAAAAACAGGTACTCTAGTTGTCTTAAAAAGATAGGCCGTACTGCCAGCCTAACGTTAGCCGGGTTCTATTAGTAATACAGAAGGTATATACAAATTATGTTACCACGTAGTCATTTTTCATTTATCTGCGCATAACGCCACGAGATACGGATATAGGGTTAAACTGAACACACTGATATGAAATATTGGTACTATGTAAAATGAAAGAAAAAATCATGACTTTAGATGCATAATATATGTAATTGCTAAATGTAGAGCTTATCACGAGCCGATACGTAGGGTTAAATTAAAAAGCATTCACATCAAAACCTATGATTGTGTTTGTGTGTAAAAGATGCAGAGTAAAATCTCCACATGAAGCTTATCAGACCCCGTTATAACGATAAGTACGTATATATCTATGAGTCAGTGTTATGTGACTTATGTCCAAAATACTCCCTCTGTTTACAAAATAATCCAACTTAATAATGCAACTCTCGCTTACCAAAGAATCAAATAATTTCAATAATTTCAAATTTGATCGCATTTAAATAACAAATTATAAACATTTACATCTTTAAATAAATTTACTTTGAAAGTATATATATCTCACAATTAATATAATGATACTAATTTTATACATAAACTAGTAGGGTGCACGTGCGTCACGCACGTGTTTAAAGAACAATATTGCGAAAAAAATTAACCACACTAAATTTTAGTGTAGCACATCTTTTGTTTATAGATAATTCACATGTGACTGCCACATATAACATACATATTATATTATATAAATTAAATGATGCAGAATCTTCACACAATTGCCGCATGAATTTGATTTTCAACTCATATCCCATTGATGATGGAGTCCGGTGTCGCTACAAATAATTAAAAATCGATGAAGTAAAAAAAATATATCAGATTGGCTGTATTAGTGATAACCAACAGCATTGACACTAAAAAAGTATACAACATATGAGATATCTTCATTAAAATATAAAATGGCACTATTTTGAAGACCGTAGAATATATCTGAAAACAATATTTTTGATTCTTCTGCCGGTGGGATCAAGATCTTTGTTAGGTTTAGCTAGCATCCATGTAGTTGAACGTGAAACACCTCTTGATAAGCCAACATATAGCTATCCATGAGAGAAAACAGGCTCTGAAAGATAGATCCCAATATTTGGTATAGTTTGACCTTGAGCTTTATTTATAGTCATTCCAAAACTGAGTCTTATTGGAAATTGTTTCCTCTTGAACTTGAAAGGTAGTGAAATATCCTCTGACGGAGACAAAGGAATCCTTGGTACAAAAACTTGATTTCCGGCATGCTGTCCATTTACAATTTTACAATCAATTGCATTGTCCTCAAAAGCCTTCACTATAAGTCGAGTTCCATCGCATAGTCCATGATGAGGAACCAGATTTCGAAGAAGTATGACAAGACAGTTCTTTTTAATTTTAAGCTCATGCGGAGGAAGACCATTTGGAGTAATTGAGTTCAGAAAATCAAGAGGATATTTATTAGTTGAGTCATCATCTACGAAATCATGACTATAGTAAACCTTTTCATTTCCAGAAAACTTTGCAATCATCATCGCGTTGAGGCTATCAACATACTCATTTCTTGTTGACAAGATACCACGCTCGCGCATGTAACTGACGGATGTGCAGTTCTTAGCTAGATCCGGAAACACATGGTCGATGAGAGTATCAATAGACTGATCATCATTATACTCAAGCATAATGTCATCCGGCAGATCCACATAGTCATTTGGGAAGGTCTTTTCTGTTCCATCACCAATTCTTAATAGAAACTGCGAGAACCATACATCATTCTGGGCCCTCATGTTCTGCTTCAACCGTATTATCTTGATATCATCCCATATATAGGACCGAAGCAAGGTGGCATCACAAATTTGTGCTCTAGTACCTCTAGGAACAACAGGCAGAACTTGTCTGAAATCGCCTCCAAACACTATAACTTTGCCCCCAAATGGTAGATCACATCCTATAATATCCCGTAACGATCTGTCAAGTGTTTCCACAGCCTGCCTTCGTGTCATCGCAACCTCATCCCATATAATTAAAGACGCCTCACGCAACAATGCAGTTGTACCACTTTGCTTGATAAAGTTGCAAACAAAATTATCTTCAAGTTTTATGAGAATTTTGAACCTCGAATGAGCCGTACAACCACCAGGCATGATGGATGCTGCAATACCGGATGTAGCTGTAGCCACTGCGATACGGTCCGTAGATCGAACTTTGGCCAAAAGAGCCATGTAAAGATATGTCTTGCCGGTCCCACCAGGACCATCCACAAAGAAAACTTTTCCTTTATTTCTGATGTCATGATCAAAAATTTTGTTAAAACCTTCTATTTGCTCAGTATTGAGAGACTCAGCTAATTTAATATCTTCATCAGATACAACAATTTTCCTCTCCTCAGTTAGTTCCCTATAATAATCTCTATTTGTCTCACCTGGTCGGCCAAAATTTTAATTATAAGTACAAGTATACAATAAATAATAATAATAGCAACACAGCATCGCAAATAAAGTTGGAAAAATATATTACCAGACTGATGTATATGTGGCAGGCCATAATTTCTAATGTCTTTACCCATCGAGGAGAGAATATCCGCGATGTCCCTAAGGACAAATTGTTCAACACTTGAAGTATTTTCATGAACACGCACATAGTCCTCAACCATTGATTCAAAATGTTTGTCCCAGAGGGCACGAATGTTTGTGTACTCGCAGAAAACCATAATAGTGGCAAACATTCTTCTAAGGGCACATGGCATTTGAAAAGCTACTGCTTCACTAAGTGCATTGTCGAGTGACCTATCTGTTTCAACAAGACCAAGTTTCTCACAGCATTCTATAAAAGTAGGACTCACCACACCACGAACTGTTCTGATTGATATGAATGATGTTGGACCTCGAACATGATTTAGAAGAACTCGAAGATAGAATCTTTCGCCCTCAGACGGGTATGCATACACCAACCTTCCAATCTGGTAACTTCTTTTTTTAGTAAACCAAACTTTTTTGGACTTGTTCCATGTATAATGTTCTGGAAATTTCCTGTATAAGTATCTTCGAGCATTTGGATCTTCACTGTTCATTCTGAAGAATTTTGTTAGCATCGATCTTTGGTTCCTAGCGCGTTCCAGCACATCTTCAAGGTTGTCGTCATCATTGAATGGGACCATGTGCATGCTAGGAAGATGAACTTGCATCTGTAAAACATAGGGATACATAGAAAACATTGGGAACTTGTAGAGCCGGTATACTGCTTCAATAGACGTTATACACCGTGCTTTCCTGTACTGTTTAATTTCATTTATCTCTATCTCTCCATTCTGGTCTTGATTCGCAACTGCGAATGATGCACAGTCCGTGCCCTTGTATACATATTTATAAAGATACTTGCAACCTTTGATACTGCTTGAAACTTCAACATTGATGTGTCAATTATATCTCATCAGGAGTATTGGATTATATGGTACAACCCATCTATTATCCAACCATTTCTTACGCACAAATACCTTGTGACCATCATTCCGTCTTCTGTATATAGGATATGCGTCCTTTCCTTGCTCTGTTGTCTCACTGAACTGTTTAGGGTATCTGAAACGGCAAGCGCCATCCTGCATGCAACCACAATTTCTGTTAAGAACACCACAAGGGCCATGCATCATATGTTTGCAGACAAGTTTGTGGAGAAGAGGGTATTTCTTTTCATCCGGAAGTTCTGCTGAAATATATTTGTCAAAATCATCTGGCCAACTAAGCTTTGAACTGCTGTCCATTATAAGCAAGAAATGTTCATGCGGCAAACCTCTTTTCTGAAACTCGGTAACATGTGCCCAAGCTGCCACTTTCTCAAAGAACCCCTTCTTAATAACAAAGTCATGGAAATCAATGAGTTTTGCATGATAAACCCTCGCCACAATATCCGGTCTATCTTGAGGTGTCTGCCCAGGCAACAAAAGCTTTGTGATCTCCGGCCAGTACGGGTTGCAAGTCATGGTTAAAAAGTAATATGGCTTTCCATATTTAGCAATTAATGACATTGCATTCATGAATCTGCACTGCACATCTCTATCACTTTCAAGAAAATTCTTAGATAAAACAACCAATTTACCAGCCTTTAGACCTCTATGCTCTCCGGCAGCAAGGGTGTCCATTATACCCTGTCATTGAAAAGAAATCCACTCGAATCAAACAGCACATATCAAAAAATTCATAAGAGTACTGATAAATGCTAGTAGTCTAATTAATTATACCTGATAGAGATCCGCTCTAATAATTTTTTGGTATTCTAGATTGGAGTACCAATCTAACCGCATACTTTCTATTTTGACATACATATCCACTATCCATTGCTGAAAAAGCATCCCACCATGAAAAAATATATTAAAAACTCCATTCCGGATCTGCATCATATAGCAATAATACTCCCATCATATAGCAATAATACTCCCTCGCGCTGGCATGCTAACGTTTTCCCCCACCACCTCCTATTTTTTAAACATGAACAATAATAATAGTAAATAATTATATAATATATACTTTATAATTAACCAACATAATTTTTTTAGAAAAGACATCAAAGACACAGTGTATAAAGTTTACCTCCTTCACTATCCTCATCCATGTTGTCGTCACAGTCACCCTGTTCCTCACAAATATCTTGAACTACACATTTAAGAATGGTTCCTTTAAGAATTCATATTTAAAGCACTTTAAATATGACAAAAGCATGATGTAAAGCAAGGAAAATTGTAGTCTTGTGGCCGAACCACCAGTCCGTGACATCTTACTTGTTGTTTCTACATGTTTCCGTTTAACACCCGGTCTACATGTCGCTTGAGAATTACTCTTCAGGGCATCTGTTTTCAATAGTGATATAAATGTACGTTACTATATTACCAGATTTAAACTGAAATAAATATAATATGTACTATATTAACCAACAATTAATATTATAGATGACATACCCTCAGATTTTTGCTTTGTATATTTCCGTCTAGTTCGCGGAAAGCGTATTGTAGGTATTTTCTCCAACAATATACTCTTGTTCTCCCGGCCAGTCTCACCACCGGGATATAGGATAGGGTACGCTAACGGATCATAACAACCATGGTACGCCCGTATAAATTGTGGTCCCCCAGAATTTGGAAAAACCATAATACTCCGTTTAAATTTATTTTTTTCATCAGAGCCATCCTGCCAGATAGCCGCAACCTGGTCCATAGCAGGTGCATTATATCTTCTCTGATCAACAGAAATACTGGTGTTCAATTCAATCTTCAACTTGTCCAAATTTTGCATCTAACCCACAGTCCTGAAGACACGAACATACGGATTGTTCTCAAGTATTCGAAGAATAGCCCTAATCAATTTTGAATCAAGATGGGGTGATCTTTTAATTCTTTGTTACAGGGTCTCATCCGTGTCATAGAAGTACAACTGCATATGACGGGGGCCTTCTTTCTCCGGTCTTAGTTGGTCCAATCTGTGATAAATCTGTCCATGCACTTTGAAAATGTTGATACCAGTACCTATATATACACACAAATATTGCAAGTTCAACTATATATTAAAATATAAAAAATTAATTGCAATGTAGTGACAATTTGCAATAATAAATAGTCACCTGCGGCAGTAGCGACACAATGATCCACAATAGCTCCAAAGCTTGTGAAAGAGAAATGTGAGTTGAAGTACTGGATATTCTTTCTGAAATACAACGCATCCCTATCCGTCTGGCTTATAAATAGGCGCCGCAGCTCATTGGGAATTGGTGTGTTCACTATATTAACCTTTCCTTGCCTGCAACAAAAACCAGATCCCTCACTTGGAAACCTTATAGCACCACAATACTCGCATATTGGCACTTTTCTCAACACATGATGGTGAGCAGGCAGATCTTTATATACTCGATCGAAAGCATCATTTTCCAAGGTTACCACTTCAGGATCCCTCATCGATTTGAATTTCATATCTGCATCAAATTATCATTGTCGTATGTGGATTTCACAAATATGTCTAACATAATAGTACATTCTTGCTTTAGTAGCCTAACATACCTTTAGCGTGCTAGACTCTCACCTCGTCATCTTCGAATACACCACTCTCTAGGCCACAGTCATCTGGCGCTTTGCAATCCGGATCTTCCTCTGCATCAAATCATTTACTTCTTATATATACAGTTTATATAATTGAATAAATAAAGTATATATTCTTTTATAAAAGTCTGTACTAAATAGTACCTTCTTGTGCGGCTAACGTCTCATCGTCCGGCTCCCAAATACCTGTATCGAAAGCTGGTCTTTCACCGCGTACACCTGATCACAAAGCACGAACCACCCAAAAACAAGAATTACATTAGAATTAACAACATTGACTACTTATTTCACAAAAATACATCCCACCGAAATGTTAGTTTTATTAACACATAAATCAAAATATAGATTCACTAACCTTTGGACGCACTTCAAGTGACGGGAAGATTAGTCAGTACAGATTGTACTGAACCAAGTAGTTTTGACGCTGAGAATGAATCTATAATACCACCATGGTATCAAGTAAAAAAATAGGACAACTCAGTTGTGAAAACTATAAAACTACGTATATAAACATATTTACCTTCATCATTCAAGTCTGTAGAACGAATATTATTATTAGGAGGCTGAGACAAATGCTTTTTAGATATCTTTTCCTTCTTTGCTTCTGCAGACATGTTAGCATATCTCTTCCTGTCCCTCTCCCTTTTCAATTCTTCTGGCGTCTTCTCATAAACATCTACACCTTCACCTGCATTATTGTAGGCAGAATTCATTAGTAGATACCACGCAGAAAATAACAACATAATTCTGGTTACTTAATACTAACCTGCGCTAAGTGCACCAGAGTTTAAGATGGTCCTGACAGAATTTGAATTCCTACAAATGAACGCTCTGGCTTCATTACGATGAATCCATTCTGACTCAGAGACATCCAAAGATTTTGGTATAAATGCAGGAGTCGCGCCATCAATGATCTCTATTAAAAATTAGAGAGTTTTATAAATTATAAAACAAAAAAATGTGCGTTCAAAATCGTAACAAGGCCATCTGATATACGATGTTACCTGATCTTTCGTTGGACGGTAGCACGGCCACCACCGGTGTAGCAAGCGTGTCACCTTCGTCCACACATAACAAAGGTGAGCAAATTAAGTATTTCAATTATGCGTGTTTAAAAGTTTTGTCAGTGGAGACAATACCACAATTAGTAACGAGCGTATGCATCTCTGGTGCAGCACTCCCATTTCTTTTTAGTGCGTAAGCCTCCCTTCTCTTGGCATTCCTTTGTGCTTTCTGCTCGGCAGTTAATTTTGTATAACTGTCTCTGGCCTTCTGACGTTTTGTTTCCAATTCAGCAACAACTGTATCATATAATAAATTGAGGATAAATTCTAAATTACTACCACTGAACATCATGAATACAATGAAGCCAACCTGACTCGGAGATGTCCACAGATGTTGGTATAAATGCAGGAGTAGCGCCACCAATGATTTCTATTCAAAATCAAAGAGATTTATAAAACCAAAAATTTACTTTCAAAATCGTAACAGCAAATCTTATCGATGTTACCGGATGCTTCATTGGACGGAAGCACGGCCACCACTGGTCTAGCAAACGTGTCCCCTTCGTCTACATGTAATAAATATAAGAAAATTAAATAAATAAAATATGTGTGTTTAAATTTTTTGTTACCCGAGACAGTACCAGCATTAGCAACGAGCGCTGGAGCACGGCTCGCATTTTTTTTCAGTGTGTAAGCCTCTCTTCTCTTTGCATTCCGTTGTGCTTTCTGCTCATCAGTTAACTTTGCATAATTGTCTCTGGCCTTTTGACATTTTGCTTCCAACGCATCAAGAACTGTGTCATATAATAAAATCCGAAAACTAACTTGCATCATAAACAATGAGTGCATATACAATTTTAGCAACAAACAGATACACTTGGATTTTACCGTGATCATGATCGTTAGGCAACGCCGTGTCTGTTTGCGCTTTGGGTCTTTTCAACCCTCTACGACCAGCAGCAGGTTGATTGGTGATATCACGCAGGGGTTCCCGATGGTCCATGATCACCTGAAATTGCATACTACGATCTGAATCTAGGGCTAAAAGATAATTGCAAAAGACCAAACAAAAGATCAAAGACACTATTACCACAGGATGCCCTACACCATATAATTAATTACACATATATAATTAATTACATATATATACACACACACACACCAAAGTTTTAAATCGCGGGCTATGACATTTAGCGGAAGCCCTTCCAAAAAGCTAAGAAAGCTATAGCGAAAGCTATAGTGGAGCTATCCATTTAGCGGTTTGCAAAAAAAAAAACATGGAAAATATGGCCAATAACATGAGTCATGCTACTAATTCCAGCAAACTTTCCATAGCCATACGTCCATAATAAGATCAATTCAATACTTCAAGTAGCAGTACTAGTCTACTACAGTACATAACATCCAAAGTTTAGAGTTCCAGACTTTAAGGGCATAACAAAAATAACAATTACAACGATAAGCCGACAAGTAGGCATACTAATAAGCAAAGCAAATGAAAGACACAACAGCAGTAGGTACATCGTCAGCCAGCTAACAATGCCAAATTCTTCACTCAGTCAGAGGAGACCGACTTATCATCATCATCTGCATCTGAGCATGAAGGTGATGGCATGTGAAGGTCAAGTTCAATATCATTTTCAGACTCCGAAGAGGAAGTAGAAGTAAGCTCTTCTTCATCCATGATAGTAATCAGCCTCTTTCTCTTCCTATTACCGTGCTGCTGGACACCTCTCTTCCTTTTCTGTTGTGATGTTGCTGCTGCTCCCTGTGATGATGATGCACCGTGACCTTGAGCACCTGAAGGTTGTTGCTGTTTTTCTGCAGATTCATTTGGCACAATATCGGTGACCCATTCATTGTCTTCATCATCTAGAACATCAGCTACTGTTTTTTCAATGGGGTCTCTGCTCTTATTGTCTTTCTTTTGCTTGTGTCTAGAGTTGAATTTGACAAAGACAAGGTCCTTCATCCTATTATGTTGCAGCCTATTGCGTGTCTTTGTGTGGACCTAAGAAATACAAAATGCAGTAATAAGAAATACAAAATGCTATGCAGTTTAGCGCCGCTAATCGCCGCTAAATCACAAGTAGCTGCAATAGCGCCAATATGGAAGATTTCGTAGCGCGAGGCACCCTAAAACGCTATTAGCCCGCTAAATTCCGCTAATAGCCCGCGATTTTAAACCTTGATATACACATATATACACACACACATGGACTAAATTGCAATAGCTCCGGGTTCTCCAACGATGGTGGCCGGCGTCACTGTTAGCTCGAAATCGCCGGCGATTTAGGGCAAGTTAGTATCCGCGAAGTAGGGCAATGTATAGAGGCGGTCGTTAGGGTTCCATTTTACTACGTACCTCCCGGAATCAGCGACGCCCCACGCGGCCGCACGGCGATCTGCAGATGCCGGCGTCACTGTTAGCTCGAAATCGCCGGCGATTTAGGGCAAGTTAGGATCAGCGGAGTAGGGCAATGGATAGAGGTGGTCGTTAGGGTTCCATTTTACTACGTACCTCCTGGAATCAGCGACGCCCGCGCGGCCGCACGGCGATCTGCAGATGCCGTCGAGGCTAGCCTCGCTATGCCTGGCGACTTGCGCTGCTTGGAGCCACGCCTCGCCACTCCTTGCGACGTGAGCTGCTTGGAGGCTTGGCGACGTGCGCGGCGACGCTGTTGGGCAGGAGTCGGGCAGGGAGGGTTCGGCGGTTCTATGCTAATGGCGAGGAAATTGGGAAGGAGAAGACGCCGAGATCATGGCGACCAATTTGGGAAGGAGAGGTGGGACGCGTAATCCACAGGGTGGGTATCGCGGGCGGGTATGTGGAGGCGCGTGGTGAAAAAAGATCGCGAGAATTGGCGGAATCTAACGCCAGGTTTTGTCGGTCTGTTTAGTTTGTTTTGGTCTGCCGCTATAACAAGGGCTTGACATGTGGTATCGTCTGTAAGAGTAAGAGGTATAGGGTAATTTTTTTTGGTCTATGCTAATTTCAATTGTTTAGGTTCTTTATAATATATAAATATTAGTATTATTTTGTATAAATTTAATTAAACTTGAAAATTATTTAACTCTTCCTTTTCTTTTGTGGACGGAGGACGTATTTCAGAAACACAGGAGCGCTCAAGATTATAAACTTCGGCTATTAGCTATGTCCCGTGCCGCAGCATGGTTGGCAGGCTAGTACAATTAAAGAACACTAGGGCTGGTCGACGGGATCACAGCATCACAAGACTTCCGGCAACGTTATTCTACTATACACCTTGCCGACGCGTCGCGAAACCAGCACACGACGAACCCAAAGCTTCGCCGGCGAAGCCGGGAAGCAGAGCGACGCCTCCCCATCAAGCTTTCTTGCGCTTCTCTTCTTCCTCGGCTCCCCCGGCGGCCTTCGCCTCCTCGCCTTGGACCGGGACGAGCCGCTCCTCACCGGCGACGAGCCTGTCAGCGGAACCACTTCACCAACGGCTAGAGCGTGACCGGGCACGCCCGCGCTCTGCGGATCGCCAACGGCCTGCGCTCCACGCGCACTCGCGCCCGCTCAGTGCGCGCTCACCGCGCACTCGCGTCCGCTCCGCGCGCTTCGCCGATGCATGCGCGCCGCGCACAACGGCTCGACGCCGCCTGTACGCCATCATGGCTTAGCCCAAGGGCACCTCTTGTACACTATATATTGTACCCTTTGATGATCAATATACTAGCTTGGTTGCCCTATACATTTCTACATGGTATCAGCTTAATCCCGATCCCCCTCCTCCTTCCGCTCCTCCTGCTCCCATGGCGCTCTCGCCAAGCCACTCCGGCGTTTCTTCCTCCTCTGATGACGACGATGCTCTTCCCGTCGCCCCAGCCTCTTCTTCTGTGATTCAAGGCATCTCCATCCGCCACCATGTTCCGGTCATTCTCGACATGGACGACGGCAACTACGGCCAGTGGCGTCTCTTCTTTGACTCCACACTCGGCAAGTTTGGCCTTCGCGGCCATGTCCGCACCACCACTCCCTCCGCGGATCGCGACGGCGAGTGGCGCATGGTGGACTCCTGCATCGTCAACTGGATCCTCACCACGGTCTCCAGCAGCATCTTCGACATGGTTCGGCGCGACCGTCAGGACGCCTTCTTCCTCTGGCACGCCATCGAGGGTCTGTTCCGCGACAACGAGCTGCAGCGCGCCGTCCTCCTCGAGACCGAACTCCGCTCCGTGCAGCAAGGCGACATGTCCATCAACGACTACTGCACCAAGCTCAAGCGCCTCGCCGACAAGCTGCGGGACATCGGCCATCCGGTCTCCGAGCCGAGCCAGGTCCTCAACCTCCTCCGTGGCCTCAACCCTCGCTACCGCTACGTCAAGCCGGTGATCACTTCCAAGTACCCGCCGCACTCCTTCCAGAGTGCCCGCTCTTTTCTCGTTCTTGAGGAAATGGGCGCTCAGCACGATGCCAACACCGAGGCCAGCCAAGCCCTCGCCGCGACGCACGGTGACTCGTCCAACTCCTTTTCCACCGGCGCCAAAGATGGATCTTCTTCCGCTCCGTCCCGATCCAACAATGGCGGTGGCCATGCTCCCTCCTCCAACAGATCCGATCGGCGTCGTAGTCGGGGTCGCGGCAACAACTCCAACGCCGGCAACGGCGGCCGTTCCCGCTCCAACAACCAGTCTGGCGGCTCTCAGTCTGCTCCTTGGCACGCGGGCTACAACCCTTGGCAGGGCATGGTGCAGGCCTGGTCCATGCCTTTCCGCGTGCCGGGTGCCGGCGTTCTGGGGCCCCGCCCGCCGTTCCAGCCTCAGCAGGCCATGACGGCGGCGCATCAGTCGGCTCCCTCACCCGGCAACTCATTCGACACGACTGCCCTTTACGCCGCCCTCCAGTCTGCCGGCGTTCCACAGCAACCCCCCAGCGCCACCGACTGGTACTTCGACACCGGCGCGTCCTCGCACATGTCCTCCTCTTCTGGTAACTTTCACCCATCCTCCATTCACCCGTCTTCCTCCTCCATTACAGTGGGCAATGGTGCTCAGTTGCCTGTCTCGCACCAAGCACACACATTCATTCCCACTGCCACCGAACCCCTCCACTTGAACAATGTTCTTATTTCTCCTCACCTTGTTAAGAATCTGATTAGTGTTCGTCGCCTCACACGTGATAACAATGTCTCCATTGAATTTGACCCCTCCGGCTTTTCTATCAAGGATCTTCCTTCCAGGGCGGAGATGCTCCGATGTGATAGCCATGGCGATCTCTACCCTCTGCGCCTGCCTCATCAAGCTCTCACCGCCACTGCGACTACGTCCTTGTGGCACCAACGGTTGGGGCATCCCGGCGACCACATCACCTCTCAAGTCTTAGCAAATTTCCCTTTCCAGTGCAATAAGTCTGAAGATCACTCCTGTTCTTCTTGCCGCCTTGGGAAACATGTTCGTCTTCCCTTTGCTGCTTCTGTCTCTCAGACATTTTTTCCCTTTCAGTTAGTACATTCAGACGTTTGGACTTCTCCTGTTTTCAGTTGTTCCGGGTACAAGTACTATGTGGTGTTTCTTGATGACTTTACACATTATATTTGGACCATTCCCCTACGGAACAAGTCTGATGTTCTTTCTACCATTCGTGCTTTTCTCTCTTATGTTCATACTCAGTTTCGCCTTCCCGTCTTGGCTCTACAAACTGACAATGGCCGGGAGTATGACTCCAATGCCATGCGCACTCTCCTCTCTAACTTGGGTATTCAGTTCCGTCTGTCTTGCCCATATACATCTCAACAGAATGGGAAGGCCGAGCGCGTGCTTCGCACGATTAACGACTGCTTGCGTACTATGCTTCTTCACAGTGCTGCCCCTCTGACGTTCTGGGCTGAAGCCCTGCAGACGGCTACGTACCTGATCAATCGCCGTCCATGCCGCGCCACAGGCGCCACGACGCCCCACGAGCTCCTCTTCGGCGTTCGCCCCTCCTACGATGAGCTTCGCGTGTTCGGCTGTCGCTGCTCCCCCAACCTGATCGCCACTTCTACCCACAAGCTAGCCGCGCGCTCCACCGCTTGTGTGTTTCTCGGGTACCCGCCGGATCACCGCGGCTACCGCTGCTACGACGTCAGCTCCGGCCGAGTGATCACCTCGCGTCACGTTGTCTTCGACGAGCAGGTTTTCCCGTTCCGCGACGCCCTGCCCCCACTCTCCAACAACATGCGATCTGCTCCGCGCGAACCACCGACGCCGACGCACCACGTGCCTGCACCACGCGCGCCCGCTCCGACGTCGTCTCCCCCACGCCTCGCCGCCGAGCTGACTCCGCCTCCTGCACGTGCACGTTCTGCGCGCCACACCGACGTGCCACCGCCGTCCCCAGCTCCAGTGCCCCCGATGGCTCCACCCAGGCAACCGCCGATGTCTCCTCCACCGTTCCCACTGGCGGCCTCCTCCCCAACCGACTCGCCCGTCTTCACGACGCCTTCGCCGTCAAGGACATGGGCCCGGTGCGCCATTTCCTCGGCATCAACGTACGTCGGGACAGTGCGGGGTTCTTCCTCTCACAATCCCAGTACGCCGACGAGCTTCTTGAGCGTGCTGGCATGGCGAACTGCAAGCCCATTGCCACGCCTGCAGACACCAAGTCCAAGCCCTCGACCTCTGATGGCGCACTCCTCACTGATGCCACCACCTACCGCAGCATCGCCGGGGCACTCCAGTACCTCACCATCTCACGGCCCGACATCGCCTATGCCGTGCAACAAGTTTGCCTTCACATGCACGCGCCACGGGACGTACATCAGGCGATGCTCAAGCGGATCCTCCGGTACATCAAGGGGACGTTGGACATGGGCATTCAGCTCCGTGCTGCTCGCTCACCAACGATCACTGTCTACTCCGACGCAGATTGGGCCGGATGCCCAGACACTCGGCGCTCGACGTCCGGATTCTGTGTCTTTCTCGGCGACTCCCTCATCTCGTGGTCCTCCAAGCGCCAAACGACGGTCTCGCGCTCCAGCGCTGAAGCCGAATATCGAGCCATCGCCAATGCCGTCGCCGAGTGCACTTGGTTGCGACATCTCCTTGGCGAACTTCTCTGCAAGGTGCCGTCGGCCACCGTGGCGTTCTGCGACAACATCTCCTCCGTGTATATGTCGCGGAATCCTGTGCATCACCGGAGGACGAAACACATTGAGCTGGACATTCATTTTGTCCGAGAGAAGGTGGCCATTGGCGAGGTCCGAGTCACGCATGTTCCTAGTGCACGCCAGATCGCGGATGTGTTCACGAAGGGGCTACCGTCGGCGTTGTTCCTCGACTTCAGAGACAGCCTCTCCGTCACGACCGGCGACGTTGCGACTGCAGGGGGGTGTTAGCGGAACCACTTCACCAACGGCTAGAGCGTGACCGGGCACGCCCGCGCTCTGCGGATCGCCAACGGCCTGCGCTCCACGCGCACTCGCGCCCGCTCAGTGCGCGCTCACCGCGCCCTCGCGTCCGCTCCGCGCGCTTCGCCGATGCATGCGCGCCGCGCACAACGGCTCGACGCCGCCTGTACGCCATCATGGCTTAGCCCAAGGGCACCTCTTGTACACTATATATTGTACCCTTTGATGATCAATATACTAGCTTGGTTGCCCTATACATTTCTACAGAGCCCCTTGGCATGCTGCGCGAGCCCGACCACCGTCGCGCCCACCGCCTCCAGCACGTCGCCCACGATCGTGGTGCCCCCCGCGCCCTCCTCCTCGCCGGCGCCGCCCTGCATCAAAGCTGACCCGTCAGCTTCGCACGCACGTCAACACACACCGTGTTCAAGCACACGTGGCAGCACGAACGGCAAGCGCGCGTACTTTCGCCTTCGTCGTGGCACCGCCGCCGCCGCCGGCGGCCGCCTTGCCGGTCCCCGACGCCCTGTCCTTCACCTCCGCAGCCTTATCCTCCGCGTGTGAGGCGGTGTCCTTCGTCCTGTCCCTGGCCTCGGCGGCGGCGTCCCTCGACCTCCGCGCCGCGCCGCCGGCCGCGTCCTCCGCCGTGCCCTTGGCGCGCCCGGCCGTGCCGCTCGCCTTCCGCGCCACGGATCCGGCCGCGTCCTTCGCCGTGTCCTTGGCCTGCGCGACCGTGTCGCCTGCCCCGCGCGCCACGTCGCCGGCCGTGTCCCTGGCCCTATCCCCCTGCTTCCCGGTCATGTCCGCCGCCTGGGACGCCGAGTCGTCGGCCCCCGCGGCGGCGATGCGGCCGGGCTCCTCCGCCTGGTCGGCGGCGCGCGCGGCGCGCTCCTTCCCCTGCTCCGCCTTCTCCCTGGCGTACTCCGCCACCCGGCGCGCGGCGCCCGCCGTCGCCTCCGTCGCCTTGTGCGCCGCCTGCGCGCCCGTGGCGACCGTCGCGTCCTTGGCCTTGGCCGCCGCCTGCTGCGTGTACCCGGCCGTCGTTCGCGCGGTCGCCACCGCCGCCTCCTTCGCCTTCTCGGCCGCCTGCTTTGCGTACTCGGCCGCCGCCCCGCCGGTGCTCAGCGTCGCGTCCTTGCCCTTCGCCGCCGCCTGCTTCGCGTACTCCGCGGCCGTCTCGCCGGTGCCCAGCGCCACGTCCCTGGCCTTGGCAGCCGCCTGCTTCGCGTACTCCGCGGCCGTCTCACCGGTGCTCAGCGTCGCGTCCTTGCCCTTCGCCGCCGCCTGTTTCGCGTACTCCGCGGCCGCCTCGCCGGTGCCCAGCGTCACGTCCCTGGCCTTCGCCGCCGCCTGCTTCGCGTACTCCGCGGCCGTCCCGGCCGCGCCGGCAGTGGCGTCCCTGGTCCTCGCGGCCGCCGTCCCCGTGGCCTCCCGGGCCTTCCCCGCCGCGGCCTGCGCGCCGCGCGCGCCGGCATCCTTGGCCTCGGCGCCCTTCGCCGCGGCGTGGTCCGCCGTGGCGCCGGCCGCGCGCTCGGCCTTGTCCTTGACGCCCTGCCCCGCGGCCTCCCCGCCGCCCCTGTCGTGCTTCTCCACCGCGGCGCGCGCGGCCTCCGCGTCCGGCCACCCCATCTCCTCCTGCCGCGTCAGATGGGCGCGGGCTTGGCCGCCACCCTCCCGCTCCTCCTTACCGTGGTCGTGCGGAGCCGCGCCGCCCGCCGGCGCGTGGGTGGCCGGGCTCGTCCCCACGGCCTTGTTGCACCTCTCCCTGGCATCGGCCGCGGTCTGAGCCAGCCACCGCTGCGCGTCAGTACCGTGGCCGCCGTGGCCCTGGCTCTCCCCATGCTGCGCCGCCGCAGGTTGCTTCGTGGTCTCCTGATACGACGAGACCACGGTGGCGGCCCCGCGCGGCTGCTGGTTGTTGGCCTTGTTGAAGCGCTCCTCGGCGGCGCGGATGGCGTCCGCCGACCGCTGCTGCGCCTCGACGCGGTACTTGCCGATCTCATCCAGGTTCATCGCCTGGCCTTGGCCTCCCTCCTCCTGGCCCATGGTGGCGGCCTGCTTCCTGGGCTGCTGCTGCGACGCCATTGCGGCGAGCGAGCTGACAGGCGAAGACGCAGCGGCTGCTTGGTTTGCCGTGTTGGATTGTGATCGCTTGTAGTGCAGTGGCTTGCGGCTCGGTGATGGATGGGCAATGGGCATGCAGCGTGATCGGCGGGAGGCTTATAATATTGGCGTTGGGCGGCTGGGGTTTCATCGTCGACGCTGCCGTGTCGCCGGAGCGCGACGCGTGTGCGGAGGAGCTGCCACGTGCGACGGAGCGGATGGGGATCAAGGAGGTCGTGGTGCGTCACCGGCTCACCCTGGGGAGGAAGCACGACGGCCGACGCAGCCTATGCGACGAGGGGACACGATCACACGAACACGACGCGACACCAATGGGAGTCGGTGCGAGCACATCTCATCCGCCGCACGCGTGGACTCTTCCAGATTTCCTCCCCCGCGGGGCGGCGCGGCGGGGATTTACCGTGGGCTGAATTCAGGCCGGCCCAATGGCTGAGCCTGTTGGGCCTACTCCGACGGATCGAAACGCGGCCGGCCACGAAGCGGCTCTCTCGTCGCCGGCCGCCGCTCTCCTCCGTCGCTCATTCCTCGGTCGTACCGTCGCCGCTTCCTCCAAAGTCCAAACCCTACGACGAGCGACGGCGTCTTCCTCCGCCCACCCGTCACCTCCCATGCCGCCTCCACCTCCTCTCTTACGGAGGAGATCGCCGTGGCTTCCATGTCCTCGCTCTCCGCGGCATCGCCGCTTTAGGGGGGCGACCTAGTCACTGCCTGCCCACGGCGTGCTCCGCCGCGCCCAGGCCGCTGACCGCCGTCCCCGACGTCTAGCGCGCGGCGTCGATCTGGCCGCCGACGTGGTCCTCAGTGACCTCTACGGTCGGGCTCGCATTTCGGCCGCATCTCAAGCCCGGTGCCTGACGGCGGACCCCTTTCCACGTCCGGTTTGATACTCTGATCTGCCAACCGATTGCATGTGAGGGTTTCTCTTTATTAACGTTATATGTGGTTCAGCGTTCACGATTGTTAAAGTTGTGCTACCTGGGTTGCCTCATTGATAGGATTAGTGGTGTTTGGAGATTGCGGGATTTTGGAAAATGCCAAACTCTGATTCTGCTGTGTGCCTGCCAAGCTTTTAAGTTTGTCGGGGGCTGCTCATAATTCAACATTCTAGGTAATTTCTGGTGCTTATTTGATAGTATGGCTGTTGTGCTTATTTGCCTTGTATATCTGTTAGCAGCTCCTTTTCATGTCATCAACTCATGATGCCGACATATTTCGTGTAGATGCTCTGTTTGCCTCATTAATTCCTACATCCCACAGGCCAAACCTTTATTTTGTTTGAACCTTGCTCATATACTAAAACAGAATATGTGGAACAAACCTCTGTGTAATATCTACCGGAACAATCATTTGCAGGTTCTTCCTTATATCTATAGGGAACTAACGTTTCTCTTAACTAATCTTATCGATGGTACCGATAAATAGTGTTGAAAATTTGGAATTTCGTGTCTATGTAAATTTCTAGAGATTTTTTTTTGAACCTTGCTTAACTTGGGTAACAAAATTAGTGTTCAAAACTGCTTAACTTGGGTAACAAAATTAGAATTGTTCTATGCAACATGATCAGCAAAACACAGGCCAGTGTCGCTGACACAAATATCTAGCCTATGGATTTAGGCTGGTGCCGATGTGCTGTACAACAATCTTCCTTGACACTGCCCTTAACCTCGTCTCTCTTGGATATACCTATTGCCGCGTCAAAATTTTCTATCGCATATTACGAGGTTCTATTCTTTGTTCTTAGTGCTTATACATTTAGTGGGTGGTTAGTTTAACTTCTTTACGTTGATCATGATATTTATGACTGCAAGATTTTGGGGGGCATGTTTATGGTCGATATGGAAATAGTCAAGCATTCGGTCATAATGCATCATGTTGTATGTCCCAATAATTATTGCTCCTTAATGCTTTACCCGGCATTTGATATGCTTATTACTTTTTAATTAGATATCACTAAACAAGCCTTCTCACTGTTGAGCTCCTGGAATTCCTTTTATCACTTTAATTTTTTTCATTGTTTAGTGTTGGTGATTCAATATGTTACATGCCTGCTATTGCTGCCACTATGTGCCACGACGCTTCTCTCCATGTGAGACTTGTTGCAGGATGCAAAGCAACATCTAGGTGCCTAGGGTTGTGAAATTTTTCAGTATTTCTCATTTAGCTCAGTTTCAACCTATCATTTAGTTACTCCCATACCTTCCCTAGCTAAGTTTGCTAGATCCATTTGTAAATCATGGGATGATATTTCTCAGAGGAAGAAAACAAAAGGAATCAACCAACATTCTTATCACCCTCTTTCTGTCACATTTATGTTGTTTCTCTCCAGCCAAGCTGTCCTATTCCTGTTCCATATTTTGTGCAATCCTACCCCCTTCATCCCAACCCCAGCTGCAGGATGAAAGGGGCATGGCTATTAAACTGTGCCTATCTTCCTAGTGTGTTCTCTGTCGCGGGCTCATAAAATATGCAATAGATTAAGTAATGGAATGAAGTAAACTGGAGAAATATTCTTTTTTTTCAAAAGGTTGGATCTTCTGAGTACATATCCCAATTCTCTTTTTGCCAAAAGAATGTACGTCCCACCGGGATTCGAACCCAGGTTGCCAGATTCAAAGTTTGGAGCGATAACCACTACACCATGGAGCCGTTTTATGTATTTTCTCCCTAGATAATATATTTATGATAACACGTCCCCGTAGCACCATATTGTTTTTTTTTTCTGTTAGCCGTTCCCAATAAATCGCAAGGAATAGGCTGATTTATGTAGTTTAACTGATGCACATTGCTGCTTTATTGAGTGCTATTTAGGAAACAAATTTGACAGAAGGGATAGTCTCTCCAATTCAACATTTTTTTTATTTTTAAACCATTCATTGCCATATCTGCAGTCAGACTGTTGAGCTTTGACATGAACTTGTGCTTGCCTCCATTTTCAGCATCTTTTTTTTGTTGTGCCAGCTACTGGGTTTTACTATACCTGATTCTTTCCTCTTTCTGAGTCTAAAGAGATTATGGAGCTGTTAATGATGCACGACTTTGTCAATTGTTTGTACCATGTCAATAGACTGATTAAGAAATAAAATATCTTATTCTTTACTTGAGTGAGACATATTTGCAATTCATTGAGAAATGTATGGTGTGTCAACTTCTAGTGCAAATCGGTAATATATTGAAAGTCATGTGGGAAATAGCACCAGTCAATGTTGTATAATTATCCAGCTTGCTTATCGCCTTCTCACTCTCAACTATGTTGTTTCTCTCCAGCCGAGCTGCCCTCTTGTTCGATTATGTGCGCAACTCCTATCACCTCCATCATAATCCTGGCTGTAGGATAGAATGTCACAAATATTTGCTGATCAACATCCCGCTTTTCCTACCACATTCTCTATCCCAAACACCTTTTCCTACCACATTCTCTATCCCAAACACATTAAGCATGCAATGGATTAAACATTGGAGGAAATGATGAAATTTTTTCTGAATGTATTAAGGGGCCGTTTGGGAGGGTTTCTCCGAAACAGCTTCACTAGTGAAACAAAAAAAAAAAAAACTGGATTCACCCGGCTTCTAGTCCATTTTACCCTGAGCTAACAAAACGGCTTTACACTACAGATCCTCGATTTGCACAAAATAGGTGAAGCCGAAGTTTGGATAAGCTCTCCCAAACAGCCCCTAAAGTAAACCTGGAAAAGTTAATTGGTTTTTCCAAAAGTTTGGATCTTCTGAGCTCCTTTTTACGAAAGCTAATTGGGTTTCCAAAAGTTTGGATGATTGGATATTTTGAATGGCATATCACAAATTCCCCTTTGATGTAAAAAGGGTAGGTCCCACCGGGATTCGAACCCAGGTTGCCAGATTCAAAGTCTGGAGTGATAACCACTACATCATGGAACCATTTTATGTGTTTTCTCCCTAGACAATATATTTATGATAGCATGCCCCATAGCACTATATTGTTTTTCTTCTGTTAGCCGTTCCCAATAAATTGCAAGGAATAAGCTAATTTCTATAGTTTAACTGATGCATCTTACTGCGTTATTGAGTGCTATTTAGGAATTGAATTTGACTGAATGGATAATTTCTCTTCAATTCAACATTTTTTTATTTTTTTTAAAAATCATTCATTGCCATATCTGCAGTAGACTGTTGAGTTTTGGCATGAACTTGCGTTTGCCTCCGTTTTCAGCAATTTTTTTGGTTATGGCAGCTACTGGGTTTTATTATACCTGATTCTTTCCTGTTTCTGGGTCTAAAGAGATTATGGGGCTGTTACTGATGCACGACTTTGTCAATTGTTTGTACCATGTCAATAGACTGATTAAGAAATACAATATCTTGGCTTGAGTGACAGAGTGAGACATATTTGCAATTCATTGAGAAATGTATGGTGGGTCAAACTTCTAGTACAAATCAGTAATATATTGAAATTCATGTGGAAATAGCACCAGTCAAAGTTGTGAGAATTACCCAGCTTGCCTATCACCTTTCTCACTCTCAACTATGTTGTTTCTCTCCAGCCGAGCTGCCATCTTGTTCCATTTTGTGCGCAACTCCTATCACCTCCATCATAATCCTGGCTGTAGGATAGAATGTCACAAATATTTGCTGATCAACATCCCGCTTTTCCTACCACATTCTCTATCCCAAACACATTAAGCATGCAATGGATTAAACATTGGAGGAAATGATGAAAATTTTTCTGAATGTATTAAGTGGCCGTTTGGGAGGGTTTGTCCAAAACAGCTTCACTAGTGAAAAAAAAAACTGGATTCACCCGGCTTCTAGTCCATTTTACCATAAGCTAACAAAATGGCTTTACACTACAGATCCTCGATTTGCACAAAATAGGTGAAGCCGAAGTTTGGATAAGCTCTCCCAAACAGCCCCTAAAGTAAACCTGGAAAAGTTAATTGGTTTTTCCAAAAGTTTGGATCTTCTGAGCTCCTTTTTACGAAAAGCTAATTGGGTTTCCAAAAGTTTGGATCTTTTGAATGGCATATCACAAATTCCCCTTTGATGTAAAAAGGGTAGGTCCCACCGGGATTCGAACCCAGGTTGCCAGATTCAAAGTCTGGAGTGATAACCACTACACCATGGAACCATTTTATGTGTTTTCTCCCTAGACAATATTGTAGGAAGGAATAATTGATTGTATTCCACCAACCCTAGATGGGTGGGTATATATAATGCCTATACATGGGCTTCTAGATGGGCCTCTATACACACGGGCTCAATATACTCCAACACCACCCCGCAGTCTGAACTACCGGCGCAGCGGTGTTTAAGACTGGACAACAAGAAAGCTAACACTCCCCCGCAGTCTGAACTACCGACGCAGCGGTGTTCAAGACTGGACAAAATGAGAGTACAAATAGAGTACAAAGGGCAAATACCCCCCCGCAGCCACAACTAGCCAACGGCTACGTTGAGGCTGGATCGAAACTCCGAGAAGGTCGAAGAGGGCAGCCCCTTGATGAAGATGTCAGCAAACTGGGAGGTAGTCGGGACATGGAGGACCCGAATATCGCCGATTGCGACTCTGTCGCGCACGAAGTGTAGATCGATCTCCACGTGCTTCGTCCGCTGATGCTGGACGGGGTTGGTGGAGAGATACACGGCGCTGACGTTGTCGCAGTAGACGAGCGTACTCTTGGCGAGCGGGCTGTGGAGCTTCGCCAAGAGCTGTCGTAGCCAGGACGCCTCTGCCACGCCGTTAGCGACAGCCCGGTACTCCGCCTCAGCACTGGAGCGGGAGACAACCGGCTGCCGCTTGGACGACCAGGAGACCAGGTTGCCGCCCAGGAAGACGGCGTAGCCGGAAGTGGAGCGACGAGTGTCTGGGCAGCCAGCCCAGTCAGCGTCGGTGTAGACCACCAGCTCAGCAGAGGACGAGCGGTGAAGGACCAGGCCGAGGTCCATAGTGCCACGGACGTATCGGAGGAGACGCTTCAGCGCAGCAAGGTGTGACTCCCGGGGATCATGCATATGGAGACAGACCTGCTGAACAGCGTAGGTGAGGTCCGGCCTGGTGAAGGTGAGGTACTACAAAGCGCCGGCCAGACTCCGGTAGGCAGTAGGATCAGCCACCGGATCACCCAGATCAGCAGACAGCTTCGCCTGAGTGTCGACAGGAGTTGAGCAGGGCTTGCAATCAGTCATCCCAGCCCGCTCCAGAATATCGAGTGCGTACTGCCGCTGGTGAAGGAGAAGACCAGATTGGCGAGGCTCAACAGTGACGCCCAAGAAGTGGTGGACCTGACCGAGATCCTTCATAGCGAACTCCTGCTGCAGAGAGGAGATGACACTCTGAAGCAACTGCTGACTGGAAGCTGTGAGCACAATATCATCGACGTAGAGCAGCAGATAGGCAGTCTCATCCCCACGGCGGTAGATGAAGAGAGACGTGTCAGACTTGGCCTCGGTGAACCCCAGTGTCAGCAAGAACGTGGCGAACCGAGAGTACCAAGCCCGAGGAGCCTACTTCAGACCATAAAGAGACTTGTTGAGCCGGCAGACCATATCCGGACGACTCGAGTCCACAAATCCCGCTGGCTGAGAGCAGTAGACAGTCTCTGACAGAGTGCCGTGAAGAAACACATTCTTCACGTCCAGCTGGTGCACAGGCCAAGAGTGCGAGAGCCCAAGCGAGAGGACCGTGCGCACCGTAGCAGGCTTCACGACTGGGCTGAAGGTCTCATCATAGTCCACACCAGGTCTCTGAGTGAACCCCCGGAGAACCCATCAAGCCTTGTACCGCTCCAGTGTGCCATCAGCCCGACGCTTATGCGTCCAGATCCACTTGCCAGTCACCACATTGCAACCAGACGGACGCGGCACGAGGTCCCACGTCTGGTTGGCAAGAAGAGCCGCGTACTCCTCTTCCATCGCGCGACGCCAGTGAGGATCCGCCAAGGCGTCGCGGACAGAGGAGGGTATCGGAGAGACCCGCGGCTCTCCCTCGGTGGCGGAGAGATTCGCGGCCTGAGACGCCATCCGCCGAGTCACCATAGGATGGACATGCCGAGGATCCCGATGGACGACTGGCGGGTGGTACACCTCCGGCTCGGCTCGAGAGGAAGCCGGAGGAGGCGGCGGCGGCGACGGCTTCGGTGTAGGTGTCGCAGGAGCCTACGGAGCAGGAGGCGGTGCCGGGGTCGATGCCGAACGATGCCGGTACACCTACACCTGCTGAGCGTACCGCTGCGGCGCCGGTGTCGGCGCCGAGCGACGCCGGTACACCTGCACCGGCTGAGCGTACTGCGCAGGGGCAGGGGAAGGCACCGGGGCCGTGCGTGGCGCAGCGGGAGACACCGGGTCCGCGCACGGCACGACCGGAGGTCTAGGGGCCGCGTGTGGCGCAACCGCGGGCACCGGGGCCGCGCCTGGCGCAGCATGGATCACCAGAAGCAGAGCCGGTGCGCCAGGAAAACCTGCAGGAAAAGGACAGACAGGTAACGGTGGCTGAACCACCGGCTCAGTCGGAAACAGAGACTCCAGCTCGGGGTCAGGAGAAGGTGTGGAGGAGGTGGAGTAGGGGAAATCCGACTCGTCAAAGACGACGTGTCGGGAGATCAGAACGCGGCGAGAGGTGAGGTCAAAGCATCGGTACCCCTTGTGGTCAGGGGAGTACCTGAGGAACACATGACGAGTCGAGCGGGGCGCCAGCTTGTGAGAAGCGGTGGCGGAGGTGTTAGGGTGTCACGCACACCCGAAGACCCGAAGGTGGTCGTAGCGAGGAGGGGTACCGAAGAGAGCGTGGTGTGGAGTGGGAGCAGGAGAAGCAGTGGACGAAAGGCGGTTGATCAGGTAGGTGGCGGTGTGGAGGCTCTCGGCCCAGTAGCGCGGGGGCAGAGAAGCCTGGATCAGAAGGGTGCGCACGACTTCGTTCGTCGTGCGAATCATCCGCTTAGTCTTGCCGTTCTGAGGAGAGGTATACGGACAAGACATACGCAGCTGAACACCGCGAGAGAGGAAGAAGGAACGGGAGGTGGAGTTGTCGAACTCCCGCCCGTTGTCACACTGGACGGCCTTAACGGTGAGGCCGAACTGAGTGGACACCCAGGCAAAGAAGTGGAGGAGGGTGGGGAAGGTCTCAGACTTGGCGCGCAAAGGAAACATCCAAGAGTAGTGTGAGAAGTCATCGACCACCACCAGATAGTACTTATAGCCAGAAAAGCTAAGTACAGGAGAGGTCCACAGGTCACAGTGAACAAGATCAAATGCATGCGTCGCATGCGAAGAAGAAGAAGAAAAAGGGAGCCGAACATGACGACCGAGCTTGCACGCATGGCAGAGGGGCTCAGCAGGAGCCCTAGTACCAGGAACATCGGCACTACGACTGAGCTGAGCCAGAACGTCGCGGCTAGGATGACCAAGACGGCGGTGCCAGGTGGTGGAAGACGGCGTCGCGGCAAAAGTGTTTGACCAAGACGGCCATGGCGAAGAAGAAGGCGAGAGTGGTGCAGCGGAAGAAGAAGGAAGGCGAAGGGTGTAAAGGGGCCCCGTGCTGTCACACCGGAGTAGCGGACGCCGGGAGGCCGAATCCTTTACAGTGAGGTCAGAAGAATCAAACTCGAAGGAATAAGAATTGTCAGCTGTAAACTGATGAATGAAAAGAAGGTTATGAACCATCTGAGGAGCAACAAGGACATTGGGAAGACGAAAGGAGCCAGGAGCAGAACCCACGGCGGTGACAGGAAGGCAAGACCCGTCACCAACCATGATGGAAGAAGGACAAGAGGGGTGTGGGAGTCGGACAGAAGAGAGGATACTGGCATATGGGGTGGTGTGGTAAGAGGCACTCGAGTCGGCGATCCACTCGGTGCTGACCGGCGGCGTCCGCCCCATGGCGCTGAAGGACTGCGTGAACAGAGGAGCAGCAGCGGCGAGCATGGCCGCCGGCTGGGGCTGAGGACGAGGGCCCCCCTCCCTGACCCTGAAACGGCCACATTGGGATGCGCCCTGGCCATGGTGTACTACCGGGGCCAGGAGTAGGGAGCAGGAGTGGGAGCCGGAGGACGGCCTCCACCAGTACCACCAGAGGTAGGGCCGCCAGCACCACCACCACGTCCGCCTCGACGACGACGCCCGCGGCCTCCCCCACTCCCGGTCTGGCCGGTGAGCAGCACCAAAGAGGGGGTCGGTCCGGGATCCAGATCCAGATCCAGAGGGCGGTGCCTGGTGGGTCTTAACGGCGAGGAGAGCCGCGGCGAGAGCAGCTTCGGCCGTAGCAGCGCCGGCAGCGATCGGTTGCCCGCTGAAGGCGGTGGCGGTGAACGGCGCGTCCGCGGGGGGCATCCCGAACGCAGGCCACACGGCGGCAAGGGAGACAGCGGCCCGCGCGGGGTCCATGGGTGCGGCGGGCGCGGCGGCTTGCGCGATGGGCCCCCGCGCGGCCTGCGTGGTAGGCACGGCGGGCGCAACGGCGGCCTGCGCGGCATGCGTGGCGGGTGCGACGGCCTGGAGCGCCGTGTGCACGGCCACGAGCGGCGCGGGCGCGGCCACGGGCGGCACAGGCGCGGGAAGCGCGACCTCAGCGCTCGCGGCGCACGTGGCGCGTGCGGCGTCGGCGGTGCGCGCGGCGCAGAGGGCGGCGGCGACGGCGCCCAGGGCCTGGGCAGCTCCCAGCACGGCGGCGGCGTTGGGGGGCGTCTGCGCAGTGGCGGACTGGTCCCACGCGCGCTGCTCCCCCGGAGCAGAGGCCGCGGCCCACGTGTGGCGCGTCCCTGGAGCAGAGGCGGCGGCCTGGGCGGCGGTGGTGGGCGGCTGTGCAGCGGCGGCCTGGTGCCACGCGCGCTGCACCCTCGGAGTAGAAGCGGCGGCCTGGGATGTGGCGGCTTGGTGCAGAGCAGCAGCCAGCGCCAGGGGAGGAGGGGGCCCGGCGGCTAGAGGAGCAGAGGAAGCAGCGGCGACAGCTGCACCTCCCGCCGCGGGCCCCTGTTGCCGCGCCAGAGCGACGAAGGCCGTGGTGGCGGGATCCAGCGCCGGCGGGGCGGGCAGCAGGGCGGCGGCTGCACCTCCCACCGCGGGCCCCTGCTGCTGCGCCAGCACGACCAAGAGGCCGCGGCAGTGGGATCCAGCGCCGGCCTGGTCCAGGCAGGGGCGGTGGGATCCAGCGGCTGCCTGGTCCAGGCGGCAGCAGCAGCCGGAACAGGGGAGGAGAGGGAAAGAAGGGGAGGGAAGGAAGGGGAGAGGAGGGGCGGCGCCGGCGGCCGGCCATGGCTGCCGGCGGCGGCTGGGGTAGGGAGGAGAGAAATCCTAGGCTAATGATACCATGCAGGAAGGAATAATTGATTGTATTCCTCCAACCCTAGATGGGTGGGTATATATAATTCCTATACATGTGCCTCTATACACACGGGCTCAATATACTCCAACAAATATATTTATGATAGCATGCCCCATAGCAATATATTGTTTTTCTTCTGTTAGCCGTTCCCAATAAATTGCAAGGAATAGGCTAATTTCTGTAGTTTAACTGATGCATCTTACTGCGTTATTGAGTGCTATTTAGGAATTGAATTTGACTGAATGGATAATTTCTCTTCAATTCAACATTTTTTTTATTTTTTTTAAAAATCATTCATTGCCATATTTGCAGTACACTGTTGAGTTTTGGCATGAACTTGCGCTTGCCTCCGTTTTCAGCAATTTTATTGGTTATGGCAGCTACTGGGTTTTACTATACCTGATTCTTTCCTGTTTCTGGGTCTAAAGAGATTACGGGGCTGTTACTGATGCTCGACTTTGTCAATTGTTTGTACCATGTCAATAGACTGATTAAGAAATACAATATATTGGCTTGAGTGAGACATATTTGCAATTCATTGAGAAATGTATGGTGGGTCAAACTTCTAGTACAAATCAGTAATATATTGAAATTCATGTGGAAATAGCACCAGTCAATGTTGTGAGAAACCCAGCTTGCCTATCACCTTTCTCACTCTCAAATATGTTGTTTCTCTCCAGCCGAGCTGTCCTCTTGTTCCATTTTGTGCGCAACTCCTATCACCTCCATCTTAATTCCGGCTGTAGGATAGAATGCCACAGGTATTTGCTGATCTACATCCCACTGTTTCCTACTACGTTCTCTATCTAAGCACATTAAGCATGCAATGGATTAGAAACTGAAGCAAATGATGAAAACTTTCTGAAGGTATTAAAGTGAACCTGGAAGTAATTGGTTTTTCCAAAAGTTCGGATCTTCTGAGCTCCTTTTTAGGAAAAACTAATTGGATTTTCAAAAGTTTGGATTTTTTGAATGGCATATTCACAAATTGTCCTTTGATTTAAATATGGTAGGTCCCACCGGGATTCAAACCCAGGTTGCCAGATTCAAAGTCTGGAGTGATAACCACTACACCATGGAACCATTTTATGTGTGCTGTCTCTAGGATAATATATTTATCACAGCACATCTCCACAGCACCACCCTGTTAAATCTTGCAAGGAATAGCCTATTCTATATTTTTAACTGATGTGCCCTAAGGAAATGAATTTGATAGAAGGGGCGATTTTTCTCCAATTTAATGTTTAATTTTTGAAATCATTCATTGCCATGTTTGCATTCAGCCTGTTAAGTTTTTGCCATGAATGTGTTGGTCTTGCGTTCGTTTTCACCTTTTCTATAGAAAAGAGATCAAAACTTATGCCAGTGCTATTTGATAGCTATGATACGCGGATACTTCGCAAAACTCACGTACCGGTATCGGATACCGTATCGGATACCCGTACTCCACGGATACTCCTGGATATATATCCCGTAAGTATCGGACTATTTAGGTATTTTCAAATAATAAAATTAAATCGGATACTCGTGGGATACCTGTGGATACCTGTCTGATACCTTCAAACCCTAATAACACCACTCAATCGCTTCGTATAAAGGTCCTCCGTTCAGCTGTGCCACCCTCTCATCCCCACTCGCGCAGCCGCAGGCCCGCAGCAGCCTCGCACGGCTCCCTTGCCGTCACCGCCGCCCGGCCACCCGCCCGTGCCTCCTCCTGCTCCTTCCCCGTTGCTCATCGCTCCCTTGCCGTCACCGCCGCCCGGCCACCCGCCCGTGCCTCCTCCTGCTCCTTCCCCATCGCTCGTCGCTCCCTTGCCGTCACCTCCGCCCGCCCACCCGTCCGTGCCTCCTACTGCTCCAGCGGTTGCACGGCCTGTCCAAACAGAGACCCGCACATCTGTTAAAGCACTATTTAGGGTGGTGCTGCGCTGCTGGAGCTCACCGCTGGCGGGCCACCACGGCCGCCGGAGCGCGCCTCTGGACGGCCCGCGCGGCCGCTAGAGAGGGAGAGGATGAGCCGCGGCCTCCAGAGAAGGCGAGGAGGAGCCGCGGCTGCCGGAGCTGGCCGCTACAGAGAGAGAGAGAGAGTCGGAGGTTGGGGAAGAAGACGACCGACATCCATTCGTGGAACAGACGAACATGTAAGATAAGGTTGGTTTTTTTTTCCTTTGCCCCTTCTCTTTTCTAATAATTATAGAACATATGAATATATGAGTTTATGACACATTATAGTCCCTGGAACTTCTACTTTCTCACATTCTAGTTCCTGAAACTTTTATTTATTTTTATTTTTTATATATATTGGCGTATCCCCGTATCCTTGTTTTTGGAAAAATGGCGTATCAGAGTATCCCCGTATCGCGTACCGGTATCCGTATCCGCGTATCCGGGCAACATAGTTTGATAGAAGGGGCGATTTTTCTCCAATTTAATGTTTAATTTTTGAAATCATTCATTGCCATGTTTGCATTCAGCCTGTTAAGTTTTTGCCATGAATGTGTTGGTCTTGCGTTCGTTTTCACCTTTTCTATAGAAAAGAGATCAAAACTTATGCCGGTGCTACTGGGTTTTACTATGCCTGATTCTGTTCCTGGCTTTAGAGTCTTTCAAGATTATGGGGCTGTTAATGATGTGCTATTTTTTGTCAGTTAGATGTACCATGCCAACAGACTAATAAGAAATACAGCATCTTGGCTTGAGTGAGACATATTTGCAAAATACTCTATTCAAAAACGCATGGTGTGTCGAACTACCTCTACAAATCAGTAAATATATAGATAAATAGTTTGATCGGTGACATGGAAATAGCACTATTCCATGTCGTGAGACTTAGCCAACTTGCTTATCCATCTCCCGAGCTGTCCTATTCTTGTTCCATATTGTGCGCAACTCCTATCACCTCCATCTTAATCCTGCCTGTAGGATGAGGGGCACAGATCCTTTCTGATCAACCTCTCATTGATTCCTACTACGTTCTCTATTCCAAGCTCATTAAGCATGCAACAGTTTAAATACAGGGAGAAATGATGTGTCGGCCTTCCGTATCCCCGACGAGTAGATTTAAGTGCGCGCGTCACGGGCCCGGATGGTAATGCAAGGGGAGACACAAGGATTATATCGGACGGAATGTCCGTACGTCCAATTCGGGTCGCTCGTGTTCTTGCACTCAGTTTGCAGTAGGGGGTTACAAATGGATGAGAGAGGGAACCATTTCATATTGCAATTTGTGTGCCTTTACATTTTTAGTGTAGTATCTTGCTAGAATTGGCTATAGGTTGTAAAACTCTTTTGAGATGAGGGTT
Organism: Panicum virgatum; assembly: GCF_016808335.1. Lineage (NCBI taxonomy): Eukaryota > Viridiplantae > Streptophyta > Magnoliopsida > Poales > Poaceae > Panicum > Panicum virgatum. Next base: position 14,375,800 of record NC_053136.1, read on the forward strand.
GCACACTTGTTGAACCGTAGTTGCACATCTAGATAACATGTTTTATATTAAGTTCTTGTGCAAACTAGTTGGAGTCATATGTTAAGTTTTTAAGTTGCCTAATTCACCCCCTCTCTCTCTTAGGTTACGAGCACCCGATCACTTTCAATTGGTATCAGAGTCGGGACTTACTTTTTTTCACAAAGAAAGTCAATTCTATTGGCAATTTGTGTTTACCGGTTCATTAAATCGGTTAGACTTCATCGCCTAGTGAGTTATCTTTTTGGGAAGTGGAATTCCTTTAGGAATGCTCCACGGTTCGATGGCACGGGCTTTCAACGTTGGAAGGTTTTAAGGAAAGCCCATCTCCAACCAATGGGTTTAAATATTTGGAGAACAGTTAGTGAAGGAATAAAAAACACTACTCAACCAGAAAGGCAAAATGATGTTATTGCTAAAAGTATAATTTTGTCTTCTCTTGGTGATAGTGTGTTCAAGTGTGTTTACTTGTGAAAATGATAAAGAGTTATGGAAGACTATCAAAGAGAATCATGAGGGCATAAAGGATGTTGCCAATAAAAAATATCATGTTCTCATTAATAAGCTTAATAGTTTAAAGCAACTTGATAATGAGGATGCCCAATCTATGTACTCACGATTGAATATTCTTGTGAATGAGATTAATTCTCTAGATGTAAAGCAAATTGGAGATACAGAATTCATTCGCAAGATCTTTCACTCACTACGAAGGTCGGACTATAATTTGGTTTCACAATTATTTATGAGAAAGACTCAACACATTGACACCAAATCAAGTTCTCAACAAGGTGACCACCCATGAGCTACGCAATGATATCAAGTCAAGAGCACCACTTTCTTCACCAATATATAGTGCACTTACATGCAAGCAAGTAAAGAAGTTGAAGAAGACGACTATTAAAGGTAGCTCATGTGAGGAAGAAGAAGAGGATGCAATAAACTCCTCAAATGATGAAAAAGAGCCAATGAACCCCAACCTTTTCAAAAGCATGTCAAAAAGATAAACAAATGCTTAAAAAAATCAACTTGATGGGGTATATGGTATTCTTCAAAGATCGACCTCACCATCAACACATGAAGGTTGAGAGGATCAAGTTCAAGAAGAGGCAAAAAAAAAGGAGAAGAAGCCCAAACATGAATCATTTGTCACTTTTGGTGAATGGATAAGTGGTGGTGAAGAATCAAGCATAAGTTCAAGTGATGAGTCAAATAAGAGATTCACCACCCGCACCTACATGGGGTCATCATCCAAAGATATGGAAAGCGATGTAAGTGATGACTCCGATTCTCCTTCTAGTGATGAACTTTTTGACTTAGTTCATGAGCACTAAAAAGTTATTAAGAAGCAATTAAAGGAAATTAAAAACTTTAATGTTTTTAATGATCTTAATGCTTCTTTTGTTATAAATTATGAAGATTTGTTATGCAAATTCAAATTGCTCAATGAAAAGCATGAAGTTCTCAAATTAAAAATTAAGAGAATTAATAAAACTAATGACTTTTTGAAAATGAAGCAATACATTCTTTGTGCAATTTCTATCTCTAAGGTAGATGCTTCAACTTCTTTTATTGATTTAATTAATAAATCTTGCTCTAATCTTTGCAATGAGAAATACTATGATGATGTTGTTGTAGAATTTTGTGATGATCTCAGTGCCAATGAGAATGATGAGCTGAAGCGAGAAGTGGAAAATCTCATGTGGGACTTGACTAGATTAAAGGGCAAGAGCATATAGAGCAATTTTCAACATTCTCAAGATAATCGTGAGACGGTGAAGAAGCTTGAGAAGGGGTCCACCGTGACATGTTTCAAGTGCCATTAAGAAGATCACAAGTCCAACAAATATCCTGTACCAAAGAAGAAGCTTCCGGATGCGAAGAACAAGAAAAAAGCTACAATCAAGAGTTCTATCATCTACACCAAGCCCAACCGGAGGACCAAAAGCAATAGCACCTTCTATGTGATTAAAAAATAGATCAATAATAAGGTGATTACTCACAAGGTTGGGAAGAAGGAGAGGAGTTGGAACCGCTATATTTGGATGCCCAAAGAAATTATCACCAACATGAAGAGACCTCAAATGGTGTGGGTTCCAAAGGAGACTTGAAGTCCAAAGATCGGCTTCGGGAGATTTGGAGGTTTAGTTTACAAAATGAAGTGAAGATTTAAGCTAAAAGAAGCTAAGCTCACAATTTGGACATTTGTTGTCAAATCCCTCATAAGATAATTGTAGTTAGATTTTATTTCATGTATTATGTAGCTCCATTATTTTTTGCTAGGATTGTTTGCATGCATAATATTTTCTAGTGTTATATATATAGTGGGTTGTTTGTGTCATGCTCTAACCATGAGCAACCTATATGGTTTGATAAGTGTGTAGAAATCTACACAAGGTTAATTTTCATGGTAGTTAGACTTGCATGCATTACATCTTCTAGTGTTATATATAGTGGGTTGCTTGTGTCATGCTTTAACCATGAGCAACCTATATGATTTGATAAGGGTGTAGAAAACTACACAAAGTTAATTTTCATGGTACTTAGACTTCATGAGGTATGTATTTTATTTGTGTACCATGAACACAAGGTATAAGGTAAACTTCGCATTATTGTCAAAAATATTGTGCATACATTTAATTGGTGATTCAAATATTTAGAGAAATTTCATTCTATGGTTTGTGATTTTGAGACTAATATATTTGCAAGTTTATCTTTTGTAGTCTCTTAAAGGAGTTGACACTAAGAGAATGTTATTCATTTTCAATGTGAACAAACAACTCTATAAGAGTGATTAGATAAAGTAGTGTGCTTTAACGCATATTGAGCCATACTCTATTGCACTTAAATATCTAAGTTTATATGCTTTGTGCTCATACACTTGCTCACCTTGATGTACCAAGTGCTCATTACTTTAAAGACTTTCAATTGGTATCAATTGGCTCAAGTCACTTTCAATTGATACAATCAAGGTAACACTAACTCTCGGAGGTATGCAAGGTTCTAAACTCTTTGAATTGATATCATTGTTAATTTTTTGTTATTTTAGAGCAATCTCCGTGTATGACATGATTTAAGTTTTCTTGTTTCAAACATTTAGTTGTGCATTTAATTTTCACATTATCATGTTGTGCACATAATTTGTGAAAAGCTTAGTTCATGTCATGCAAGTTTTATAATTTTGTGATCCATCTTAATGAATTTTCAATTTGTATCTTTATTAATATCATACAATTGGAACATGATTCATTGAGCTAACTTTCTAGGCTACTAACTTTTCTCTTTGAGCATATTGTTTTTGCAAGACTTTTTAGGTGATTTGATTTCAAAAGGGGAGAAGTTTGGATTAAAACAAGGTTGTCAAGTGGATCATAAGCAAGTATCTTCCAAAGGAGGGGCAATGTCTTCCAAAAGGGGAGAAATGACAAATGGATTAAGACAACATAAGAAGAAGGAATAGCAAATAGGGGAAGAAACAAAGGGGAAATCATGGATTTAGGGGATGACCAAGCCGACATTAGTTGCTGGTAAGCATCCAAGCAAGTGTAAGTGGTTAAATTGGAAAATTCGTGCAATTTTATGCTTTCTTTGATTGTGTTGTCATCAATCATTAAAAAAAGGGAAGATTGTAAGGAACATCGCCCCATTAGCCCATTGTTTTGTGATTTTGGTGATCGATTGACAACGCAATCAATGAGACTAATGAATTTGTCAAGTAAATCTATCTAGGTCCCAAGAATTGAGTAAAAAGTCCTAGCAAAGCAAAACACGAAGAAAGAACTCAAAGAAACGCTGAATTGGTCGAGTTCTACAGAAAACAGTAGCACCGGTTAAACCGACGCCTAAGCATCGGTCTAACCGATGGACTCAGGATAAACTGACGCTGAAGCATCGGTGCAATGAGCAGTGCGTTTTGAAGATGTTAAACCGATGGTGCGCAGAAGGGCATCGGTGCAATCACCATGCTATTACTCAGAGAGCATGTCAAGGACCCAGGAACGAAGCCTTCAGCACTGGTTAAATCGATGGGGCATCGGAGCAAGCATCGGTGCAATAATGTCAGCGCTGCAGGGAAGTCAAGGCAATCTCTTCAGCACCAGTTGAACCGATGGGAATCGGTGCAATGCATCGGTTAAACCGATGGTGCTGTGTCAGCAGCGGTCAGCGCGTTAGAATGCCAATGGCTAGTTTGAAGCCATTAGTGACCGGTTGAACTGATGGTGGTCACTGGATGAATCGATGCCTAAGCAGAAAAAGGCATAACGGCTACAAACGGCTAGCTTGACTTGGAGTGCTATATATATGCCATCCCTCGGTCATTTGAAGATTGCTGGAGTTCATAAAAGTCACACCACATCCAAGAACGTCTCCAAGCCATTCAAGAGCTTAGTGATCAAATTTTTAGTTCTTAGCACATCTTTGAAAGTGTTAGTGCTAGGTTAGCTCTTAAGTGAGTGAGAGTGTAAGGTGTTGCTGCCTTGTGAACTGGTTCTAGAGTGAACCACATTTATATCTTGGCGCGCCGGCCATCCTTGGAGTCTTGGTGGTTCGCCGGCAAGTGAACGACCCTCTGGTTTGGTGTGGAGTAGTGTCGACAACTTTGTGCGGGGGACGTGAAGACCCCCATACTTCGTGGGTAAGCTCCTTAGTAGAAAGCGGGATCAAGGTGACTGTGATTGTGTTCACGGAAGAGACTTGATTGTCGGGAAGCAATACTCTTTGTAAGTGCTTCAACAATGTGGATGTAGGTGTGTCTTTGTGGCTAACCGAACCACGGGATAAATCCTTGTGTTGAGAGTTTGCTTCCTCTCATCTCCTTTTTACGTTTTTGTATTTCATATTACAATTTATGTGCCTTTACATTTTTAGTGTAGTATCTTGTTAGGATCAACGGCGGAGCCAGCAGGGGCCACGGCACCCTAGTAGCGCAAAAAAAATTGAAGACCCCCTCATCCAGCAGGCAAGGCAAAGCCCAGTAGGAAGTGTCGCACAGGCCCAATAATCCCTGGCCCCTAGGAGAAGGTCATGTAGCTGTGGAGGGCAGCCACGGAGGGCGATTCCGTGCGCCGTCTCCGTTGCCTGTCGCCCGTCGCGGCCGCCGGCCACCGGCCAGGCCATGGCTATCGGCAGCTCGCCTTCCCTGCCGACGAGCGGAATCGCGAGCCTCGACGACGTCGGACAGGAGCGACGCGCGGAGGCGGAAGGGAACCAACAGGTAGCCCCCACGCCTAAGGTCTGCAAACCTAACTTTTTTTTTCCAATTCTATTCTATTCTTTGGTGAGTAACAAGGATTCAGTGATAGCTAGGATGGTGATTCATTCGAGAATAGATTGTTCCCCAATTCTATTCTATTATTCATTCCTCACAAATTCACATTCTAGGAAATCACGGCTAAACCAAAAAGGAAGGCACAAACACTTTTTTCCTTTTACAAGAAGATTGATGGCACAGCTACTGATCTGCAAGTACAAGAGCAAGATCATTTGGAAGTTCACGACAGATTCAATTATCGATGATCTCTATGCAAAGAAGAACCGAAAGTTCGACTTAAATGAACATATTAGTTTCAGTTGACCCTTTTGTAAAGTGCAGCTAACTTTTGTGAATGGACTATGATTCCTGACTACATGTCTACAGGAACATCATAAAAATTTGGTGTCAAATACACTTAATAGTAATATTATCTAATGTATACATATTGATCTTGGTCTTCCGGCCCTCCCTTGAAATTGTTGCTGGCTCCGCCGCTGGTTAGGATTGCTTATAGGTTGCAAAATCTTTTGGGATGGGGGTTTTATATTAGTTGAACTGTAGTTGCACATCTAGATAGTATATTTTAGATTAAGTTTTTGTGCAAATTAGTTGGAGCCATATGTTAAAATTTTAAATTGCCTAATTCACCTTCTCCCTCTTTTGGGCTACGAGCACCTGATCACTTTCACATGACCCATGTCTCGGCGCTATAGGTCAAAGCGCCGAGATGTTAGACCATATGATGGGCTGGCGCCGACGTGGCAGCTAGCTCAATGACAGAGCTGTTGGCGCCGAGCTCGGCGCCACATATCCGAGCTAGCTGTCTTGTTTACTTTATTGCCACATATGTCAAGCACAAGAGAGAGAATGGAGTTGAGCTTGACATGACCTGTTGAGCGAGAGAGAATGGAGTTGAGCTTGACATGACCTGTTGAGCTTGACATGGTCATTATGGTCATTACTGGGTCGATTTTTTCAGTTTAAGTTATAAGTCCTATCACATCATATGTTTAAACACCAATTAGAAGTACTAAACATAGATTTATTATAAATCTAATTTCATAAGTTGTGACTTACTCCCTCCATCCTCAAATATGAAGCATTTTAGGATTCAAAATTTGTCCTCAAATATAAGGCATCTTGGGTTAAGAGCGGACGCAACCATCTTAATTGTGCATCATTTTCAGGTCTTTTCCAATAGAAAGATGTGCATGCAACCAGGTAGGGGGAGATGTATATGGGGGATGTGCATATGAAAAGACATGCTAGTTAATTAACACATTCTTAATACTTAATAATTAAGGGTAGGATAATCTTTTCTACACAACCATAATTTGTTCTAAAAACTCTAGAATGCCTTACATTCTAGGACGGAGGGAGTAATCACGAGATGAATCTATTAAGTCTAATTAGTCCATTTTGCCACTAATTGCTACCGTAACCATTTGCTAATCATGCATTAATTACACTTAATAGATTCGTCTAGAGTTCTAATTACAAATTATGCAATTAGTTTTATATTAAATTAGCATCCGGACATTCAAATTGACATTCGAACATTCAATGTGACAGCTACTTACAAAACCAATGAGCCCTCAGCTAGCTAGGTCGTAGCTCCGCTGGTAAAATTATTGGAGTTGAGAAATTTTACCACCGGGGAAAAGTCGATCGGCAAGTGTTTTTTTTTTTGAGCTTCGATCGGCAAGTGTTGGGAGCTCCATACCCCGGCGCGCGCTCCATACCTGCTGTGCCTCCGAGCGAGCAATGATAGCACCTACCCTTAAGACACCAATCGAATTTTCCAAAGGCCACCCAGCTTTGTGTCCCCCACTGAGATCCACAGACTGGAGTGCACCTAGCAAACTGTACACAGGAAAAAAACACCTTCAAAATCTATGGCTCCAAAACTCCAGATGAGTGGGCTCACCCCATCCAACGGCCCATGTGGGCGGGGATCATCCCACCCTTCAGCCCCTTGCCCCCCCCCCCGCCCAACAGGTCACATGCTGTTTTCGTTCTCTTTTTTCAGCCGCCTCTCGCGCAGCCGAGGGAGCGCCGCCGGCGGCCCACTCGCACAATTCCCGACCGCCCGCGGCGCGGAGCTCGGCAGCTCCCGCACGCATGCGCCGGGATCTCGCGCGCGCCTGGGGAGCGCTGCTGGCGGCCGAATCGCGCAGCTCCCGCATGCGCCGGGGGAACTGTTTGTGCGGCTGGCGGAGGTCGCGGGTCGGTGGCCCGGCGAGCGGGGCGATGCGTCCCAGCGCAGCGGAGGCGGAGGAAGCGGCGCCGACGCGGCGGAGACGGGAAAACGGCGCCGATGGGGCGGCGCGGCCCTGCCCCGCTCTGCGCGAGGCGGGGTCGCCGGCACGTCTCGACGTCACGCGGCGGCGGAGGCTCCTCGGCGCGTGCGACGCGGTGCAACGCAGGTGGCCGGGCTCGTCGGCAGGGGCTCAATAGATATAAAAAATATTTAGACTCAATATGATAAATTAATTAAGTGCATACTCAATGTGATAAACATAATTAAAATAGAAAATCTATTTAATTAAGTGCATGCACATATATGATAAAACACCCAAAAAAAACAGAAAATCTATTTAATTAACTGTTTAATTAACATGTATGAAATAACTGAGATTTAAATTTTTTTATGCATTTATATAATAGTTTGCACAGAAAACACAATTGAAACATATATAAAAAAATTTGGACTCAATATGATAAATTAAGTGCATACACATTAAATATATCCAACATAGTGACTTATAATACAGAAATATAATTTTGCATGGTGAAAACAACATATATTTGTATTTATAATTAATTTATTATGAATAAACAACAAGCAAAACACTCAAAAAGAAAACAGAAGAGCTATCTAATTAGCTGTTTAGTACCGGGCTGAATCTTAGCCCGGTACTAAAGAGCTACGTGAAAATTTTCCCGCCAGATGGGGCAGGTTAGTACCCGGCGATGCCCTTGACCGGTACTAAATGTGGCCATTTAGTACCGGGCCGTGGCTACGCCCGGTACTAATCTGCGCTGGCGCCAGTTTAGTACCGGGCGATGCCTTGGCCCGGTACTAAAGTGGCACCCCTATATATGTAACACAGCCCCGGCCGTTCCCCTCACCTTCAATTCTCGCCTCCGCCCACATCGATTTCGCCGCCGCCGCTGCCGCCGGTCGCCACTCCGCCTCCGCCCCGCCGCCGCGCTGCGCCTCCGTCTCCGCGCCGATGCCCCGCCGCGCCTCTGCCTCCTCCACCGCGACGCTGGGCCCTCTCCTCCTCGGAAGCGGGCACCCCCGATCTCCACCCCTTCCGCCTCCGGCTCCTACGCTGCCCCGGGCCGTCCGCAGCGCCACCTCCGCACCGGCCTCCGCACGATCCGCGCGCGCGCCGACGTACGCCGCCTCGAACGCGCCGCCCTCCTTCGCGCCGTCCGCCACGCGCCCTCCGACGATCCTCTGCGCCGTCCGCCGCTCGATCCGTGCCGTCGTCCGGGGGATCCGGAATCTCGGGCGCCGCCGCCTCCAACGCCACCGCCGCTACTGCTGCTGTCACCATTTGTGAGAACTGGGGCTGACGTCAGCACGAGTATGTGCTGACATCAGCAAAGCTATTTAATTGTTAGAAATTTACAGAAAATTGATGAAATTGTTAGAAATTTGTGCAAATTGTACTAAATTTGTTGAAATTTGTAGAAAATGTATGGAAAATTATAGAAAATGTAGAGGAATTATGGAAAATTATGGAAAATGTGGAGAAATTATGGAAAATTTTGGAAAATGTATGGAAAATTACGGAAAATGTATGGAAAATTATGAAAAATGTATGGACAATTTAGAGAAATTATGAGAAATTATGGAAAATTATGAAAAATGTATGGAAAATTATTGCTTAGGTTGAATTGTGTATTAGTAGAAAATCTTAGAAAATTCAGGGCACATTTTATAAAATTCCAGGGCACATTTTATGTAAGATGTATATGATGTAAATTTTAGAAATTTTGATCTTGTATGCGTTGTACGGCTTTATTGAAGGTGCACTTGTATATTTTTTATACATTGTCAATTAGTACAAAATTGCATATCAAACATATGTTGATTCACATAGGAAATGATATGGAACCCTTTCACCGTGATGATGACGAGGCCTTTCTTGCGGACATAATTGGTACGGGCACGCACCACTACGAAGAGGATGCTCGAATTAAACATACCCATTTCTATCGGGGAATGGATTACATTTGGATTGATTTTGACCATTTTTGGATTCTATTCCATCAAGACGCCCTAGACAAGTCCCTCGTCAATGTATGGTCTATGTAAGTGTTTTATGTCAATTGTATACTCTAGCTCTACTAAGTCATTTAGATTTCTCATTCCCTCCTTTTATTTGTAATCGTGCAGGATGAAAATGCAAGAATGCCGGAAGAGCGGGATTTACAATGTTGGCTTCATGGATCCGAATGTTATACATGAGGAGAGTGTATGCCAATATCCTAATCGGACCGAGAATAATTTATTCATGTCCTTGGAAGGGCAGCACGATCGCACATTCATTCTGTTGCCTTACAATTTCAAGTGAGTCCTTTCACTTTTTGAGTCACTTCAACTAGCCAATAAGTGTATATATCTAACATTTCTTGTATCCATATGTATGTATCAACAGTTTCCACTGGATCCTACTTGTGATCGAAATCGATCGGTCCCGAGTTACTGTGTGGGACTCCTTGAAGAAGCCACCAGAATTATATCAAAATCTCGTAGACATCATGCAAAGGGCATGGTCTCGGTTTCTCAAAACACAATTAGCAGTCGCGTCAACACCGACTGAACTTGAATTCAACCATAACAAGCCGGTACGAATATCGCACATCTACTTTCATTTATTCAAACAGCATGAATATTTCATAACATGTATATATGTATATATGTATATAGTGTTTGAGACAGAACCAAGGAACCAACCTCTGCGGATACTACGTATGTGAGCACATGCACTTTTTTTGCAGAGATACCAAGAGGGTGACACAAGAAAACTTCGAAGTACGTATAACATTAGTAACAATTTCTTGTATCTAATTCCATGCAGGTACTAAATTAAACTATTGGTGTTTATTTGTTGTTGACAGATTTGGAGTATGAAAGAGAACCTCATCGAACCGGAAAGAATCAGGGCAATTCAAGAAGCACTCTGTGGATTCCTGTTGGATGAGGTGATAAATCCAAAAGGTGAATTTCATTCCGATCCAATGATAAGTGTGGCTCGAGCTGATAAACTCAACAAACGCCGCAAGAAGGATGCCGGTGCCGATGACGATGCAAATGATTAGAATTATTGAAGAATTTATCGGAAAAAACTTATGAGAATTCAGACTTGTAAATATTATTGTCTTTTATCCATGTATGTATATAATTTCTAACATTTCTTTTATCCATGTATGTATATAATTTTTTTTATTTGCTTTGCTCCATATACAAATACGAATTCTAGATACGAGTACGAGTACGAATACATAAACCGCTGCGAGTATGACTACTAATACTAATTAATTGAAATTGAAAGGAAAAGAGAACAAATATAAAGCATAAAAAAAATCATTTAGTACCGGTTGATGTTACCAACCGGTACTAAACATGCCGTTTAGTACCGGGCCAGCTGACCGGTACTAAGTGCGCGTGCACTTAGTACCGGAGGAGCGGTACCGGTCGGGAAACCGGTACAAACCGGGGGTTCCCGACTGGTACTAATGAGAGATTTTCTAGCAGTGACCCTCCCGCGGCAGCGCCCCCTGCGGCGAGCACGGTGACGGCGCACCACCCCCAGCGGCGGCGCCTCTTGTGGCGAGCATGGCGACGGCACAACACCCCTCAGTGGCGGCGCCCCCTGCATCGAGGACGCCAACGGCGCAGCACCCCCTACGGCGGCCACCCCCCTCTAAAATTTCGCAACCATGCTCAAGAACCCTAGGCGGTGGCTGCGGCGCCCCCTGCGGTGTGCACGTCAATGGCACAGCGCCCCCAGCGGTGGCGCCCCCTGCGGCAAGCACGGCTACTGCACAGCACCCTCCCGTGGCAGCGCCCCCTGCGGCGAGCACGGTGATGGCGCACCACTCCCCAGCGGCAGCGAGCATGGTGACGACGCAGCACCCCTCAGTGGCGGCGCCCCCTGCGTCGAGGACAGCAACAGTGCAGCACCCCTAGCAGCGGCGCCCCCTGCGGCGAGCGCGAGTGGGCAGCAGGGGGGTGAGCTAGCCTTTCAAGTGGGCAGCGTGGCTGCGGACTGGGCTAGCTTGTCCACATTGGATGGGTGACGTGGCTGAAATCCGGGGTGGATTTGGTTTAGGGGGGATTTTGCATGGTTTTGATAGTTGGAGGGTGCAAGATGTCTGGTTTTAGAGTTCAGGGTTGAAAATCGGACGATCGTGATAGTTTGAAAATATGACTTTTTCCAATTTAAGTTTATGTATGCTATAGCCTTTGGAGCATCTCGATATCAATTCTCAAGTTCCATACAAAAGATGAGAGAATATTTGAGTAAAGCTTACTTGGTACATGAGTTTTTATGGAATTTCTTGTAAAATGTGTTCGTGACAGAAGATAATTCTATTTCATATTTTTGCAATTTAGTATCAACTTCAAATAAAATGGTTAGTAATCATCAGCATGAACATGATCCTTGATCTTATCGAAATAAAAATGATTAGTTAATTATGAAAATCCGTATTGAATTTAAGTACTCGAGACAAGTTTTCTGTTGGAAAAAAGGTCCATCGGAAGTGCATTGTTGCTTTCAGGGTTGAGAGCATCAGCTTTTGGAGACATTTGGGAGAAATTAAAGTTATCTCCAATAACCATCTATCTGTGCTAGAAAAGTTACTCCACATGATGTTAGCCCCTAGAGAAAAAGGACTACACCTATAACCCAGGAGAGGAAAACAGAGTTACAACTGAAAAAAGGCATGCATATATTATAGTTTCGTTTTTGCTATTAAGACTGTGTCTTATACCAGCTGTAATGGAAATCCAAAGTAGCATGGTTTCAGATTATCAAGTGTAGCTTGGTTTAGATCAGGGTGCTTCCCAAGTTACAAGGACACTTTCAATTGTTTAGAAAAACTGCTTTCCAGCATTAGGTTTTGCCATCTGATTTGAACTGAAGGCTAAGTGCAACCAAGTCAACATTCCTTTTGGCAGTACTTTTTCCAGTAGTTTGTAGTGCAAAAATGTGGATGTAGCAGTCAGGCATCATTCTAAAGAGTGAAAAACAAGAAAACATCTGGTGTTGTCTCAGGAAATCGAAATACAAACCTTCCTCTCACTATATTTATCTTTCATGTAAACATAGAAATGCGGCTGTGTGCAGTGGCAGATGCCAAAACTGTAACAGCCCTAAGCTAATGAAAGGGTTAATCATGTCATCATATACATCATTAAGCAGTAATTATATCATTAGTTTTGATAAAACTAGAGGGTTAACCTCTATTAAAACAAGAGCAGCCCTGCTCTCTCTCTCTCTCTCTCTCTCTCTCTCCCCCATTCACTCAACTCCTCTCTCTCTCTACCCCCCAAGCTGCCATGGAGGAGCTCCACCTTCTCCCCCACCATTGAAGCTGTTCCCCCTCGCCGGAGCTTTGCTAGAGGACGCCGGAGATTGACGCCGACCACCAGCTGCACCACATCGACTTCATCTTCTTCCTTGGGGCTAGAAGCTTCCCCAAGTTCTTCTCCATTTCCATCCACTTCCTCAAGCTTCAAGCAAGAAGGACGAGCTCGAGCTTCACCAAGACTTCTACCTCGACTTGTAGCTCTTGCCACCCCTCGCCGTCTTCCTTCCTTCTTTTGCCCTCAATCGAGTTCCCTAGCATATCCATGTTCTTTCACCATTGATGACCTAGAGCTTTAAAACCTTAATGCATGTGTGTTCTAGCTAGCCCAATGGACTCCCCATACTCCTAGGAACCTTTAGGAACAAATCCCATCCCAAACCATGGTCGGAATCGCCGCCGGCAAACTTCTGGTGAGCCTCGGCCGTCCTTGTTGATGCAGATTTCGGTCAACACTGTGGCAGAACCAATTTGCATTACACCAGTTCGAGTGCACATCACACTTCAACCAGTATAATCATTGGTCTGTCGGGTAAAATCCTGATAAAACCACTTAATATCGGATCATAACACAAGTATATTTCCCGCACGAAGGCGAGTCAGAGATACAACAATTCCACAATATTTTACATCACATAGATAAAGGTGTAATTTACATCAGAGTTTTAGAGCTAGTAAACCGAAGCTCTAGCTCTTACAAACTTTATTCCAAAGGAAACTAGTATAAGAAAAGTTCTACAGTGGAAAGGAAGACACGACTATACACAAACGTCATAGGGTTGATGTCATGGTAAGCCCAAGCATGACATCATTCAGCCGAGTCAAAGCTGGTTGGGGATGGTTCCCATTCCATAGACCAACCAGTAGGTAAAACACTAGGTCAAGTCATACTAGTGTTTTGGTCCTCACAAGTCATTCCTGAAAACATGATCACAAGCAAGACTGAGTATACTAATACTCAGCAAGACTAACCCGTCTAAGGGTATATAATAGCCCTTTAACTAAACATGCAAAGCTTGTGAAGGCTCTGGGGTTTCTTTTGCTGAAAAGCAATAAAGAGTAGATCCTTACTTTCAAGTTTTAGCTTTCAGTATTCTAGTTGGATTAACCAATCTAGGTAATCACATATCTATACAAACATGGTAGAAGATATAATTGCATCCAACAAGATTGAGTATCATAAATGTTTCACTTCTTACTCTATGTGGCTAAGGGATCAAGCAATCTCAATATTCGCGAGAAACGGACGATTCTGAATCGAATTTCCAATCCTTGCAAGGGTAAACCTAGCACACAAGATTGGAGCACTGACGAGTCACTCCCAAGCAACCATTTGCTTTTCATTCCGGTTCATGGATCAGGGCCAGTCTCCCCGACTACAGAGAGCCCGACCTTCTCTGCAGCTGTAGTGTGTTGCGCAACTTAATTTAATTTCCAACATAAATTTAATTTCCTATCTCTAAGAGAGAGTGGGGGGAGTATGTCCATTTGCCAGGCCGATCAGTTACTAGGCTTGCCGCGTACCATATTTACGGCATGTGGCTAGTACTTTCAAATACTTAACCACCGCTACAACACACTGCGATCTTAATAAATTCATCAACACAGACGGACTTCAACAAATCCGCCCATGATCCTTATAGTGATTGCAAAAAGAAAATAATCAGCTCCTATAAAGTTCGCGAGTGACAGGCAATCACTCGACTTTTACCGGTCCTATTAGCATAGCAGCTATTTCGGACTCAAATCTAGTGTTCAATCAATAGGAATCTAGAAATATACATCTAAGATTTTCAATCAACTCCAATAACTTAAATGCACAAATAAAAAGTTGCATAATTTAAAATAATAGGATTATGCACCGGGGCTTGCCTGTAGAGGTGTCTATAGAGTCAGTAAACTGGGGTTCTTCCGAATCGGGGTTCGGAGCTTCAGTTATGTTAACAGTGTTAACTTGAGCTTCAGATAAATCCCCGTTTGGATCCTGGATGAGCTCGTATGTTCCGTCTACTAGCGATGTTGTTTCTATATGCAATGCAATGATGAAAAATTAGTGAAGTGCTTGAGTATAGCTTTCCTTCACTAAAGAGTTGAAAACCAATAAAGTAAAAAAAAGAACACTAATAAACTCCATAAAGAAATGTTTTATTACAACAAAAGAAATTTTAAAAGAAAACCCTGAGAAAAGTAAACAAATACTTCAAAAGAAAAAATTTTAAAGTATGAACTAAAGTTCATTAATGGTTTTAGAAAAATTTTATAGAGCTGAACATACTCTAATGGGCATGTGGTTAATAACTTACTCAAAATAAAGTTTTTGAATTAAAGATATAAATAAAAGAGCCATATACTAACCCTATTTTTAGAATTAAATACACAAGAAAACATTTCAAACTCATCACACCAGATGATAGATCTAATTAAAAGAAACACAACAAAATTAATTTCACATTTTTCAGATTTTTTTTACATTTTTCTAGGATTTTGCAAAGTTCACTAGAAAAAGAAAAAGAAAAAGAAAAGGGATTTGAACTTTTGCAGAAAGAACCCTGAGAAGATTCAAATCAAAGCAATCAGGCCCTTGGTCGGGTCAGAGGTGGGGAGGAGCGTTGACCGGCTGATTCCGGTGATGGTGATCGCCGGCGGCGAGGTCCGAGGGGCTAGTGAGGTCCAGGAGGTTGAGGCGCACCTATTGGTGGCTTTGGTTGAGTCGCGGGGTGGTCGTAGTGTGGTCGTCGGCGTAGGCGCAGAGCGCGGCGGCGAGGGCACTCGTCGGCGGCATGCTCCGGTGAGGAACTGGTGGCGAGAGGGGGTGGATTAGCTTCACAGGGACTCGGTGAAGCTATCAAGAAGGTTAGGGTGGCCGGGGTGAAGCTGTGGCGGCGGATCGAAGGTCGCCGGAGATGAGAAGGGAGGCGGCGGTGGGGATTGCCGGCGATAGAGCTCGGCTGGGCTTTATATAGGCCAAGGATGGAGCGGATGAGCACAAGAGGAGTTCCAGGGATGAGTTCGGTCGGAGTAGAGGTGAATTTGGCAACGGTGTCGACCTTCCATGGGCGGCCGGCGAGGTGTCAATGCAGGGGAGTCGCGGGAAGGTGTGGTGCAGGGCAGGGAAGCCAAGCAGAGGCGGTCCAGGGACGGTGGAGCGTGTGCTTGATGCGTGGAAGCGGCGAGTTGATCCGGGGAGCGATTCCGGTGGTGCTTCGAGTTCGCCGGTGTTACAACTAGGGGCGGCGAAGTGGCGGCGCCGCATGGAGAGAGGAGGAGGTGCCAGCGGGGATGGGATGGGGTCCAGCAGGAGCAGGGAAGCTAGGCGGCGTGCCAACAGCGGCGCGGAGCCAACCCACGGTTGGGAAACCGCGGCGGCGGCGGCGGCGCAGCAAGGCTCCGGCGAGGTGGGAGGAGGAAGATGAACATGGGGACTATTTTGCAAAAATAGAAAAGTTCAGGGGCCTGGCTGTAAACTAAAAGTTGCCACTGATCTAGGGCTCAAATGAAAAAGTACCCAAAATGAAAGTTGTTCAGTTTTTCAAAACCTACAAGTTTCATGTTGTGCAAATTTTCAATAGATCAAAGGGTTTTGAAATATTTTGAAAAGTTTGGAAGAACTTGAATTAATAAAGAGAAAATATTTTTTGATGGCAAAATTCAACAAATTTGGGACTTATTTGCAATAAAGCTGCCAAAGTAATGATTACTAGCATATTTGCAAGAAGGCCCTTTATAAAGTTGAATTTGCTCCCTAAGTTGAAAACTTTTGCAAAAAGGGACTTGTAATTTGTTATAATTACAAATATACCCCTAACTTTGCACTGAAAACTTTTAACTAACAAACAAAGATAAACTGAGGTGTCACAAACACACGATAGCACTCGAGCGTGCGTGTCACAAATGGACCGAAAAGCAGCTAGGCTGTGCAGATCGGTCAGACCGCTAGAGCAAACCGGTCAGACCGGTTCCCTAGGGTTTCGCTGGAATCGATCGTCTCGAGGGATAACTATCACACTTATATGGTAAAAGACGGTGAGGTTTACAAGCAAACCAGCAAAGGATAACCAACACACTTACGTGACGAAGAATGGCTAGTTTACGAGCAAACTAGCAAAGGCCGTCGAAGCTCTCGCCCGGGAGGGACCCCGTCAGGGCGTGAACGTCGCCGGACGTGCCCTAGGTTGACCAGCAAGCCTTAGGACACCATCTCTGGTCGTGAAGATCAGTAGACGAACAACAACATGTTGAGGTAGGAAGAGATTTAGGGTTTGGAGAGGTAGAGAGTTGATTTGTTCGATTGGATGTGTCTCAATCGGCGGTAACACTTTATATTTATAGGGTGGGGTGGTCTGTACCCATTAGGAGTCGAAACCTTTACAAATCCCATGTACAACTCCTAATTCGGATTGGCCTTTTTGGACCGGTCTGACCGCCCTGAACCGGTCTGACCGGTCAAACCGGGGTGCAGGTCTTCCAGGAGCCATAACTTCCTCATCCGGAGTCCAAATTGGATGTTCTATATATGAATTTCGATCGCCTCGACGAGATCTACGCAATGGTGAAGTCCAATTGACAATTTGACAAAGTTGCCTTGACCGGTCTGACCAGTTTACACGATCGGTATGACCAGTTCGCCCAGATTGTCCAGCAAACCTTGACTTGTGCCAATTTTGGGTGTCAACAGTCCCGTCAGAGATTTTCGTCGCTCGGGTCGGAAATATCCACCCTAGACCTGAAATTTCCGCCCTGGGTTGGAGATTTCCGCCCGCACAGGAGATTTTTGTCACCCAGACCGGAAATTTCCGCTGGGGGTTGGAAATTTCAGATAGCACTCCACTAAATCGTCCATAACTTTTTACTTCGAACTCCGAATTCGATGATCTTGGACTTTATGGAAAGCTTATTCAGAGGGATATCCAATTCAACTAAAAACAACCCTAAGACCACCCCAGAGCTAGTGTTGTATAAGCCTATATACTACCTATCTTGCATCTTGTCATGTGCAATCATGTAATTCCTAATGAGCATTTACCATGAGCAAGAATTTGGGGAAAGGCCAAAATGCTACCTTTGAGCCAAAATGCTAGAATGAGTTGGGGAATAAATCTTGTCAAGAATAGGTACCCATGGCTGCCCATAAATAAATATAGTGTTCCCTTGAAATCAGCCCTTTGTCGGACCAATTTAATTCCCTTTATTCATTACCTCTTACTCTCTTTTACCCAAAATGTGTCGATCCTCAAATCTAGCAGACAACCTCTATGTGGGTTGATCGGAATTTCGCCTCTTTATCTTCTTTAGATGTTTCTTTGATCTCTTAGGAAAACCTTCCAATGAACATATCTTAGATTCTAAATTTCATGACTATGATGACTATTCCTTATTCTTCCCTATAAAAAAAAGATAAATACCTACACAAGCCCATAAGGATCAACTCCCTACCAATACCCTACAAGTTCCATCTTTGTTAGGTGAACTCATCTTTATCAAACTACAAAGTTCTTTATCTACCATGCTCTTGACCATATGTAACCATCCACCATTCCTATCATCTACCCATTTCTTTAAGTTCTTTATGCTCTTGTTTGAATCTCGGGATGAGATTCTTCCAAGAGGGAAGAATTTGTAAAAACCCTAAGCTTGAAAGTGTTAATCATGTCATCATATGCATCATTAAGCAGTAATCATGTCATTAGTTTTGATAAAACTAGAGGGTTAAGCTCTATTAAAACAAGAGCAGCTCTGCTCTCTCTCTCTCTCTCTCTCCCTCCCCATTCACTCAACTCCTCTCTCTCTCTCTCTCTTTATACCCCCAAGCTGCCATGGAGGAGCTCCGCCTTCTTCCCCACCATTGAAGCCGTTCCCCCTCGCCGGAGCTTCGCCGAAGGACGCCGAAGATCGACTCTGACCAGCTACACCACATCGACTTCATCTTCTTCCTTGGGGGCTACCAAGTTCTTCTCCATTTCGATCCTCTTCCTCAAGCTTCAAGCAAGAAGGACGAGCTCAAGCGTCACCAAGCCTTCTACCTCGACTTACAGCTCTTGCCGGTGTTCCACTTGTCGTCGGTGAGATTCCCTCGCCGTCTTCCTTCCTTCTTTTGCACTCAATCGAGTTCCCTAGCTTATCCATGTTTTTCATCATTGATGACCAAGAGCATTCAAACCTTAATGCATGTGTGTTCTAGCTAGCCCAACAAACTCCCCACACTCCTAGGAACCTTTAGGAACAAATCTCATCCCAAACCATGGCTGGAATCGCCGCCGGCAAACTTCCGGTGAGCCTTGGCCGTCCCGTCGGAGATTTCCATCGCCCGGGTCGGAAATATCCGCCCTGGACCGAAAATTTCCACCCAGGGTCGGAGATTTCCACTCACACCAGAGATTTCTGTCACCCGGATCGGAAATTTCCGCCAGTGCTCCACTAAATCGTCCATAATTTTTTACTCCGGACTCCGAATTTGATGATCTTGGACTCTATGGAAGCCTTATTCAGAGAGCTATCCAATCCAACTAAAAACAAGCCCCAAGACCACTCATTGCTAGTGTTGTATAAGCCTATATACTACCTATCTAGCATCTTTATCCTGGTTTTGCAATATTAAAGTACACTTTCTCATGTCATTCTCATATCATTGCAATTATTCATGGTATATTTATTTATCAAGCATCATTGCACTCGCGTAGAGACCGTTTCGCCGGAGCAAGATGAGGGTGAGCCCGAGTCGGAGACTGGGAGACGATACTACCATTGTGAATCAAGGCTGGCACCTATGTATTTCAAACCTTACTTTTAAATTCTTAATTAGCTATTGTAAAGTTTGCTTGTGCATGGGCTTAACCCTACCTAATTCATGTGATATGTGTAGAACCCACTTGGCATGTTTTTCCCATCTAGCTCTAGAATCACTTATACTAGGAAAAGTATGTATGTTTAGACTTCTTGAATTAATTTGCTTAGCCATGCTTAGCTTACGGTAGAAGTTGAGAGAGGGCAAGGTCACCATCACTCATGAGCTATAGGGTGTTTGCCTGAATATACTTGAGTAGATGAGAAAGATTAACACATGAGCAAGGTATGAAGGATGGATCGAGACTTGAGCATGTGCGGTAGGGCCATGTTGGGAGTGAAATCCAAGTGGCTTAGGCTTGCTTGGGTTGGTTAAGGATCGGTCGTTGTCGCTGTGATACTTGAGTACTTTTCCGTACAAACCACACGCTTAATAATGGGAATGGTAAGCTAAGTACTATACGCACACCCTTCACTGAGTGGATTCGGCGCGGTTTATGATGGGGTGTAGTCGGCAGTTCCATTGCATCTGTCCATCTCGGCCGTTCGGTCAGCATTGGGGATGGGTATGCGAACGGTTCACACGTGAATCATTGCTTACAGACCAACGGGTTGTATGGTCTATGATATCGTGTTGTGTGGGAAAAGTTGTACACCCCTACAGTGTATTAATCTATTGCAATAGCCGCGCTCTCAGTCATTGAGCACGCTCCTGGACTTGGACTTTAACGTAGAGTTTCATGAAGGGCTTATGGAAGACTGAGCTCATGATTATATGATCACTTAACTTATACAATTGCATTGATGCTTGATATAGAAATGTAGATGCCATGTCTTTTGCTTATTCACTTGATAACCTATGCTCATTTTTTTATAGATTAATGTTGAAATTTGAATAGCCTCATGCATCCACTAAATGTATAATATTATGGATAATTTCTGCAAGTACGAAATGTACCTACGGTATTGTTGTTAAGTTGTTTTGCAGATTTTCTTCTTGGAAGAGACGACCATGTTCATCCCGCCGGAGCCGGCAAAGTGGATGGATGGTGGAAGTCACTCGAGGCTGATGCAAGTGGTGTCTTAAGGGCAAGGACATCATTATTGCTGCTTAATACTTTCTAACTTCCCACTGCGTTTTAGCTCTGAATCTTAGAAAAACATAATAAGATAGCTACCTAGACATATGCTACATCTTAGTTTGTAAAGAACCTCATTTTAATTGGTGAAAACCTTCATGATTAGTTGTATATGTTATAGTTATAATTTATGAATTTTTGTAGGACGATCAAGACTTGTAGTCAAAGTCTAAAATTTTGCTCTCATATGAATCCTTGTGATGGTTGCTATGATGTACAAACGGTATGCGAATTGTTCTTGGCACTGCCGGAGAAAGCCTCATCAGTGCCGGTCACAGGGCGGCTTAGTGACCAGCACTAAATGGCCGGCACTAATGTGACAAACGTTAGTGCCGGCTCCTCTGACCGGCATTAATGTGCGCATTTCAATGAGTTCTTCTTTCATCCTCCAACGCTGTCACATTTTCAGATAAAAACATGAGAATGAAAAATAAAAACATGAGAATGAAAAATAATGAATTAAAATAATGAGCAGATATGATTGTGCTGACGTACATTGAATGCCTCCTGTGTCATTTGCCCTTTTTACTTACATAGGTGTTGATCCACTCGCATACGTAGTATCCACATATGTTGTTTCCTTGCTCCTGTCTCCAACACTATGGGCAAATGTGGGTTACGATATAGAATTTTCATGATGTTTATTACGAATGACACTTGTAGCGAGAATATATTCATACCAGAATTTCAGTCAGCCAACGAAGAGGCTCGATTTCACCTTTCGAGCCTATGTGTTTGCGGAGGTAGCGACTCCATGCAATATTTATCAGCTCGATGAGGTCTTGGTACTTTGATTTATCTTGCCTTAACGAGTCTGTTATCGCCATAAATTAACAACAGGGTTAATTTATGGGCCGAAATCAAGATGGGCTTAAAGCAAAAGATGAGGAAGGCTTGTAAATCGGCTCCTGCGTGAGCGTCTGGGCCACATTGGCCGTGTATCCTTAGATTTAGTTTGAGATTAGAGATAGAGTCCAATCGGGACAAGATTAGTTTAGATTGTTTCCCAAGTCTCCGGACTATAAATATGTATCCTTTGTTAATCGTAAAGAGAGCGTCATCACGACTCGCAAACAACAACTCTCGGCGCATCGCCACCCCTAATCCTAGGGTTTCATCCAAGTAAGTGCCATGCTGCCCTGATCGCTTCTTGCGATCAGGGCAGTATTGTTCTTGCTTTTACCTTGGTATTACTCGTACTGAAGCGTTTTTGATGGCAAGTAGTACTAGTTATCATGATGTTCATAGCATGGCTTTTAGTAGATCTTTTGTGCTTCGTTGTTTTATCATCTGCGAATATCATGTTGTCTCTGTGCAGTCACGTTTCAATCTCTTGCTAGTTCTTATCGCATAGAATTAGTCGCACAGGGACAACAACCTGCTTCTTTCATATTTAGTAGATCCGATCTGTTATGGTTTGCTCTTATCTTACGAGTTGGCATAATATCTGCTAGGTTAGGCCTTGCAAACAGATTGGATGATCCGGTGGCGTAGTAGATGCTTTATCTTAGCCTTAATAGGGATTGTTCCGGGAATCGGCTCTTGCTAGTTCTTAGGCCTCTGTTTTAGGTTGTGGTTTAGTTGTCTGTTACGTTCGCTAGGCCTAGTCACGTGTAGGATGTTCCGATCTAGCAGTGAAGCTGTTACCATCGTGGATTAGATCAATTAGATTTGACTGAAGCAGTTTTATAGTGATTTGCTCTATTTATCATATCCGGATACAATCAGATCCCGTCTGACACCGGGACTCGATCGGCTCTTCAAAGCCGATGCAAGAGTCATCCCGGGGAGCCGACCACGGCTCGGACTTATGTTTACACATGTCTTTGTATGCAGGAAACTGTTCGGAGCACGTCTGCACCCTCCTGATCGGGTATAGGTCAGGTGGCACGCCCGGTTTTCACACATCCTCCGGGCGCGTGACGGAAATTGCGGGCCGTCGACGAGGGAGCAGTGCCTCTAGCGCCCTAGCAACCTCCCGGCTCTTCGTGTTGCCCGTCGTTGCTCGCCGGTGGGTTTCGGTCGACAACACATTCTGGCACGCCCGGTGGGACTCCTCTCGGCAACAACGTCCACTGCAACAATGACTGGAGCTCAAGATCAAGAACCCGCTCCCAAGCCCGTCACGTATGAAGAGCTCTCTCCTGAACACAAGAAGAAATATGATGAGATCAAAGCTTTGCTGGAAGCCGATCTCATCGGCTCTTTTGAGAGGACCCGCAACCATGGCATCAGGTGGAAGGGGTTCTCGCCTGAAGGCGCTCTCGACAACGTGGACCTGTCTGTACCATCAGAGGAGCGCACCAGGGCCCTGCGTCAGGAGATGAACTACATGGTGGCCCATGCGCTTCATCGGCACTCTCAGAGCTTGATGAACAAACTCGAGCGCATGGCGCATCGCGTCATCCAGGAGATAATCAAGAACCAGTACTCTCCATCGGGGCCAACCCTGGGGAGTCACACAGAGGAAGCTGCACTGCATTCTAGGCCGCAACTGCCATTCTCATTTGCAGCTCCTAGACCACAGAGCTCGCCGATCTACGTCGTCCACAAGATCGGCGGTGATCCTGGAGAAGGCCAATTCCTCACCGAGCCACCCAAGGAGATCTCGCACGGCTACACGTGCGCCTACATCCCAGACAGCGTCAGTCCAGCACGCTCGGTGCAGATGGTGAACCCAGGAGCTTCTGGAGCAGACGCAGAGAAACAAGCGTGGCTCGCAAAGTACGCTACTGGGCCGAGTGCTGAGCCATCGGCCCCAGGAGTTCTTAGTGTGGAGCAGGTCAGTGCAATACTCAGAGACCAGTTCGACATCCTGCCCAAGAGGAAAGCGATCGGCTATTCCAAGCCGTATCCAAGCGACTATGACTTGATCCCACTGCCACCCAAGTATCGGCTTCCTGAGTTCACCAAGTTCAACGGATCAGAGGGAGCCAGCTCCATCGAGCATGTGAGCCGATACTTAACGCAGCTTGGGATGATCTCAGTGTCGGATCCATTGAGGGTCCGGTTTTTCGGCCAATCCCTTATAGGTCCAGCCTTTGGATGGTACGCGTCGCTAGCTCCGGATTCGATTCGGACATGGAGGCAGCTTGAGGATCAATTCCATACCCAGTACCACTCGGAAGCTGCAGAAGCCGGAATTGCCGACCTCGCCCAAGTCAGGCAGAAGCGAGGAGAGACCGTGTCAGAGTACATACAGCGCTTCAGGGAGGTCAAGAACCGATGCTACTCGTCACGCATCACAGAGAAAGAGACAGTCGATCTGGCTGTCCTGGGACTTGCTAAGCCGATCAAGGATCTGGCTTTTCAGTTGGAGCTTACGTCTCTGGCGCACCTTGTGCAGAAGCTTACCGCATACGAGCATTATCATCCTGAGCTGTACCAGGACAAGTTCAAGCGCCATGTAAACATGGCACAAGCTGAAGAATCTGACGACTCGGGTGAAGAGCAAGAAGTGGCCGTGGCAGAGTGGACTCGGGGGGCAAATCCTGTCCCATGCAAGTGGATCAAGCAGCAGGGGCTTGTGAAGGGCTTCGACTTCGACATAACCAAAACAGAGCAGATATTCGACCTGCTCGTCAAAGAAAAACAGCTGAAGCTCCCAGAAAATCACAAGCTGCCGACGACACAAGAGTTGCAGGGAAGGCTATACTGCAAGTGGCACCACTCGTTTACTCATGCTACTGGTGAATGCAAGCAGCTGCGTCACCAGATCCAATCGGCTATCGAGCAAGGCCGATTAATCCTGGCTCAACACACTATGAAGGTGGACACGAAGCCCTTCCCACAAGCTAACGTGGTGGAACTGTCAGACTTCAGGCCCAAGGGCCAGGACTTGGCATTCCACATCAACATGGTGGGACCTATGCGCCGCCATGACAAGCAGAGGAGAGAGGCCGCTTCTGGCAAGCGGCCGCAGAATGAACACGAGTTGGAACAGCAGCATGTGACTGAAGAGCAAGTACGTCACATCCGCAATAAGCTTCCAGCTTCTAATCGGCTTCTGGAGAAATACCAGTACCAGTACCAGCTACGCCGCCGATATGAATCGGAGGAAGACGAGTACGAGCACCGCTCAGGAAGGACATTGGGCAGGCGCCGGGCTATACGCGGCCACAGGCATTGCCCGTTCTTAAGGTACTGTTGGAATTCCGGCATGAGCCGATTACCTACTATAGATGATTGCTTGGAGTGCAGGCCTCGAGGGCACCAACAGGACAAGACGTCGGTGTTCCAGCGTTTGGGGCCCAGAACACGTCAGGACGACCATGTGGGGCGCCCTTCCGGAGGTGATTCAGAGCTAGAGGAAGAAGACAGGTACCATCGCCCACGGTGGTGTCCTGACGGGCTCAATCGGTCGCAGAAGCGCAGAGTACAGCGCTTGCGCAACCTCGAAGACGCAGAAGCAAGGTATCTTGACGTGCTGAGGAAAGCGCGTCCGGATCTCGCGGAGCAAGTTAGGCGACCGCGGAGGGAAGAGAGGCGCCCCCGAGGATGGAGTGGCACCCCAAGCAGACAAAAGCCGATGAAAAGCCATCAGCTGACGTGAACATGGTGTTCGTGCTCCCATCGGAGTTTCGAGCACCCCAACCGGAGGAATTGGCCATCGCGCAGTTGGATCTCGGCCCACGGCCAATCATTTTCGAGAAGCCCAAGGAGAAGAGATACAAACATTTGAAGGGGTTATATCTCAAGGGCTTCATTGACGGCAAACCTGTGAACAGGATGTTGGTCGACACTGGTGCTGCAGTTAACCTGATGCCATATTCTGTGCTGCGCCGATTGGGTCGTTCTTCTGCCGATTTGATCAAGACCAACGTGATGCTCAATGACTTTAATGGACAGCCATCAGAGGTGATGGGGGTTCTTAATGTGGAACTGACAGTGGGCCGCAAGACTGTACCGACATCGTTCTTCATCGTTAACAGCAAGAGCACGTACACGGTGCTGCTTGGAAGAGACTGGATTCATGCCAACTGTTGTATCCCTTCCACAATGCACCAGTACCTCGTCCAATGGGATGGTGATGAAGTAGAGGTGGTCCCTGCAGATGATTCCAGCGAGGTCTCGGTCGCAGATATGAATGCCTGGGATGCGGAAGGACAAGAGCCGATTTCCGAGATCGCCCTGGAAGACTGTGATCGGATTGAGGCGACAAAAAACAGACTGAGGCTGGTCTTATCCACTGGCCTCACAGAATAGATGCACCCTGGCTAGCTACGGGGTGTAAGGAAAATAGAGAGGCCGATCCCGGCGATCGGCCCCGAAAAATAGAAAAATTCTGTTTTTGGTCGGAATTGTTGCATCATGTACGCATGACGGTCTCCTGTAGCAGTTGGCTATCTATTGACTATTGGGTTCTGAGAAATAATAGAAGTATAGAAGCGGCCAGCCCGTGCGGTTGGCCAAATAATTTTTCTTGTCATCTCCCTGTGTTTGCTGCTGACATTGTGGATAGTGAAGACTCGCTCGCATTCGCGGTCGATTTTTTTAGATGACGGCAAACTCGGATACGGATTCACATCAGCTGATGATTTGGAAGAGGTTGACATCGGTCCTGGGGATAAGCCACGACCGACATTTATCAGCAGTAAGTTGGATCCGGCTTTGCGAGAGGAGATGATCACACTGCTAAAAGAATACCGGGATTGCTTTGCATGGGACTACACGGAGATGCCTGGATTGGATAGAAGCATAGTCGAGCATCGGCTCCCGCTCAAGAAAGGGTTTCGGCCGTTTCAGCAACGGGCACGTCAGATGAAGGCCGAAGTCCTAGAAGAAGTTAAGAAAGAGGTGGAGAAGATGCTGGATGCTGGGTTCATCAGGCCGTGCCGGTATGCAGAATGGATCTCCAGTGTGGTGCCGGTACAAAAGAAAGATGGCCGATGGCGTGTCTGCGTCGATTTTAGAGATCTCAACAGAGCAACTCCGAAGGATGAATACCCAATGCCTGTTGCAGAGACGTTGATCAACGCCGCTGCTAGCCACAAAATGATGAGTTTTATGGATGGCAACGCTGGTTACAACCAGATCTTCATGGCCCCAGAGGACGTGAACAAGACTGCGTTCAGAGTACCAGGTGCAGTTGGCTTGTTTGAGTACTTGGTTATGACCTTCGGACTGAAAAATGCCGGTGCAACATACCAACGTGCTATGAATTACATTTTTCATGATCTCATCGGCAAGCTAGTAGAGATTTATATTGATGACGTTGTGGTCAAGTCCAAGTCAGCTGCGGGGCATTTAGAAGATTTGCGCAAAGTTTTAGAACGGACTCGAAGGTTTGGGCTCAAAATGAACCCAAAGAAGTGTGCCTTCGGTGTATCGGCCGGTCAGTTTCTGGGATTCCTAGTGCATGAAAGGGGAATCGAGATCGGCCTAAAAAGTCAAGAAGCCGTGAAGATGATGAAGCCACCTACTACAAAGAAGGAGTTACAGAAACTCATCGGTAAAATTAACTTTGTCAGGCGATTTATTTCTAATCTGTCCGGACGCATCGAGCCGTTTATGGGTTTAGTAAAGATCAAATCCGATGATGAGTTTCGCTGGGGGGCGGAACAGCAGCAAGCTTTCGATGAAATCAAAGAATATTTGTCAAAGCCTCCAGTATTGGTTCCTCCTCAGCAAGATAGGCCGTTCTATGTGTACCTATCCATTGGTGACACTTCCATTGCTTCGGTGCTAGTCCAGAAGCATGACGGCCAAGAGAGGGTGGTTTTTTACCTCAGCAGACGCATGTTAGACGCCGAGACCAGGTATCCTGAAATCGAGAAGCTTTGTCTTTGCTTTTACTTTACATGTACAAAGCTTCGCCATATTTTGCTCTCGGCGGAAACAATTGTCATATGCAAATCAGATGTCATAAAACATATGCTGTCGGCCCCTGTCCTTAAAGGCCGGCTCGGAAAATGGATGTTTGCATTGTCAGAGTTCGATATCCGATACCAGCCTGCAAAAGCAGTCAAGGGACATGCACTGGCAGATCTTGTTGCGGATAGGATCAGCATTGATATTGATGCGTTATTTATTCGTGCTTGGGCTATGTTCTTTGACGGATCAGCTTGTGATGATGGATGCGGTGTGGGAATTCTATTGGTGTCGCCTCGAGGGGCGACTTATTCCTTCTCCATCAGAATGACTGCCCCGTGCACCAATAATCTGGTGGAGTATGAAGCCGTTCGCAAAGGGATGGAGTTGCTTCTCGAAGTCGGTGCAGAAGCAGTGGAATTTTTTGGAGATTCGAAGCTGGTGATTTCTCAGCTCACGGAGGAATATAGGTGTGAGAGCGAGGCTCTTTTCCCGATATGGATGCAGTGCCGTGAGTTGATGTCATGATTCAGGTACATCGATTTCCACTGGATACGCAGGACTCTGAACAATGAAGCCAATGATTTGGCATAGATGGCTTCTGGCTACAAGGAGATAGCCGATGGAGTCGAGGTGGAGGTCCAGTTTCTAGAATCTGGAGACTGGAGAGCCGATATCTTCAATTACTTGAAGGATTCGGCTCGGGGGGCACCCAGAAGGATAAGACTCAAGGCCATGAAGTATGTTCTGATAGGGGACAATATGTTCTACAGGACCTTGGAAGGACTATTACTTAAATGCCTGGGACCTTCAGAGTCAAATCGGCTCTTGCATGAGGTACATGAAGGAGCCTGCGGTACTCACCAATCGGCTCATAAGATGAAATGGCTGATTAGGCGATCGGGTTATTACTGGCCCACTATGCTTGAAGATTGTTTCAAATATTACAAGGGATGTCAAGCATGTCAGAGATTTGGCAAAATTTAGATAGTGCCAGCATCAGTGATGAATCCTATCATCAAACCCTGGCCATTCAGAGGATGGGGCATGGACATGATTGGACAGATCAACCCGTCGTCTAGCAAGGGTCACCAATGGGTCTTAGCTGCCACAGATTATTTCACAAAGTGGGTAGAGGCAGTGCCCATGAGGTCAGTAGCATCGAGAGATGTGATTAGCTTTGTCAAAGAACACATCATTTATAGATTTGGGATCCCTCAGACCATTACGACCGATGGAGGATCGGTCTTTATATCAGAGGAGTTCAGAAAGTTTGCCGATGACATGGGGATTAAGCTGATCAGATCATCTCCGTATTATGCCCAAGCTAATGGACAAGCTGAAGCATCCAACCAGAGCCTTATCAAGCTCATAAAGAGAAAGATTGATGAATACTCTAGGCGCTGGCATGAGGTGTTATCAGAAGCTTTGTGGGCATATCGTATTTCGTGTCATGGATCCACCAAGACGTCGCCGTACCATCTAGTCTATGGCCAGGATGCTGTGCTACCATGGGAAATCACGGCTGGATCAAGGCGTGTTGAGTTTCAGAATGATCTATCTGCTGAACAGTATGCAGCCTTAATGAACGATAATGTGGAGGACCTGACAGAGCTAAGGCTTTGGTCGCTGGAAAAAATCAAAGAGAACAAAGCTAAAGTTGCCCGTGCATACAACAAGAAGGTCAAGCCTAAAGATTTCCGAGTTGGAGATTTGGTTTGGGAGGCGGTATTGCCATTGGGGACTAAAGACAAAAAGTTTGGTAAATGGTCTCCGACTTGGCATGGACCGTATAAGGTTGATCAGGTTTTGCCTGGGAATGCATACATGCTCGAAGAATTGGACGGTGTCAAGTTTCCTGTTGCTATCAATGGTCAGCATCTCAAGAAGTATTTCCCGAGCATGTGGGAAGGCGAGTAACGAAAAGCCGATGAGATCCATCTGGCTGCAGTGTAATAGGCCAACACGTTGAGTTGGCTGCGCAAAAAAAAAGAGTCATGAAAGGCCAACACGTTGAGTTGGCCAGTAAAAAAAAAATCATCATGACAGGCCAACACTTTGAGTTGGCTAGTGCAATATATGAAAAGCGAACAGCCGATGTGTGACCATCGACTTAAGATGTTTTTAAAGGACAGTTACAAATCTCAAGTTAACAGGCGGTACTAATTCTATCTTGAGCCTATCTACTGGTTTAGGAATTCTTCTATGGCATGGATGGCTTCAGTACGGACGGCATCTGCTCGTGCTATAATTGCTTCGTCATTCTTGTCATCGCCTGTGATTATCTGCCGACTCAAGGTGCTGATTTCTGCAAACTCTGCTTGTATCTGCTCGGCTATTTCTTGGGTTTCTTGTTTAGAGTTTGCAATAGAGATTTCCTTGGCCTGGATGAGTTCTTTGGTGGTGCGGACCTTTTCTTCGAGTTCCGCCAGTTCTTTCTTCAGGAGGTCGAGTCGGTTCATGTTGGCAGACACGTCAGCTTTGATATCTAGAGTTGCTTTCTTCTGGTTGAGGGCCTTGCATTTTTGGGTAATGTCAGCTTTCAGAGAAGCTTGAGAGCGACGTGCTTCCATCCTTCGTTGTGCTTTACTGACTTCTATCCGAAAGAATGGGAGGTTGCTGGCTGACCAGAGCTTGATTTGCAATGGCTCCGGGAGTTGGGATTCTATTTGTTCAAAGATGTTCTTTATGTTGCTGGAATCATCAACCAGAGCGGTGATTGGAGCAGATAGAAAATCCCTGATGAGTCGAAGCTGATGTGACAAGTTAGCCAATTGCTGCAGAGGTAATGCTTCTGTTCCAGGGACAATCAGACCCATTGATGTCGGGTCAAAGGAAAGTAAACATGAAATGTCAAAGCTCTATGGACATCTCTGGAGTTAGAACAATATACATTTATGAAGTTATCGGCTGGTTCAGAATTGGTTTTATGATGTTACCTGTTCTGAAGAAGAAGTGTTGGTCGGTTCGGGAGCAATCGTCCTATCAGAGCTGGTGTTAGCATCAAGAGCCTCGACTGTATCAGTTTGTTCTTCACTTGTATCCATCAGTGCATCGGGAGTTGCAGCCGTTTCATGTTGATTCAGGCCTTCTACATTGGAGGTTTCTTCAGCTGCATCCTGGAAATAGAATTATAGTCAACCAGAGCTTATATGTCTAAAGAAGAAGGTTTTGAAAGATGAGTTACCTGGTTGGTGTTGAAATCTGATGGACTCGGAGATGCTGGTGCTGATTTCTTGATTACTCGCCTTGTGATCATCTTCCTTTTCTTGGTCAAGACTCGGGGGGCAACTACTGCAGAGGCTTGTCTTCGCTTGGAAGCTGACTGAAGTAAGTCTGGCTGAACAGACATTATCACTTTCTTCATTGGTGGTGATCCTTTGCAGAAAAGTACATCAGGAGCAGTTGGAAGAAAGTGAAATGGTTCCCCAGTACTGGTCGTGGGTTCTGGACCATCTTGTTGCTGCTGACAGGATGAGCAGGTTAAGCCAAGAGAAAGGAGTAGAGGATTTAAAAGGATGGATGCATAAAATCAGTACCTCTTCCTCGGGGATTACGTATTCAGGATCAATTTGCTGCAGTTGAGGGCCTAAAGCTTTTCTGAAGACATGTGTTGTCCACATCTTCCACCAGATATCAAAGCCGATTGATGAAGAAGTGAAGGACAGATCGGCTGGTATTGGGATGTGGAGGTCGTCGAACATGCTATAGCATCTCGAGCTAGTAAGACCATCAGGCAGATCGGCTCTGCTCTCCACCAAGTGGTGAATATGGAAGTGGGGAGGGACCTGTCCTAGGCCAAATTGCCAAGCTGCTATGACTGGCTGGTAAGATTCATAGCCTGGCTTGATAATTATGTTAGAAGTGCTGATGCCAACAGGAAGGAAGCTAGGTCGAATCATTAGAGAATATAGATGCCGAGTGCTGTCGTCATCGGCAAAGTTATCTAATCTGAAGGCAGTTGGGTTCTCAAAAGATTCAGATTCAGTAAAAGGGAAGTAGAGGGGATTATCTAATCCTTTGTAGAAGACCCTGAACCAGTTTGCTGCATCTGCCGAATTCAGTTTACTGCCAAGGAGACTGAATAAAGCTTGGCCATAACTAGTACATCTGATTGGTTTGCCATTTTCATCAGGAAAGGAGTTCTTGGTTAGGCTTTGGAAGTTGGGAATATGGTGCTGGAAGTACAGTTGTGCCCACAACTGGATAAACCACTAAGGGCCTCCAGTTCTCAGTTTCTTGTGGTTGAGCAAGTTAGATGTCATCAGATGGAGATATCTGTATGTTTCTCCAAGAAAAAGTTTGCCTAGGCCGGTGTGATTACCATGGGCCAAGTGATAGGCCAAGGGGAGATAGTTCTTAGTTGGAGCTAAAGAAGGACCATAGAAGATGAAGTGCTCTAGCCAAAGATTTAAGAAGGCTGTGTGTTCCTTCTCAGTCACTGGACTTTTTGTTTTCATGTGCTGATTCATGTAAGTACCCCAATTTGTGCAGTTGACTTTGGAAGAAAGTTTAAAGGGGACTTCTGTCATTTTGTGAGCAGCAGGATTTGGGGAGCTAATGTCTAGTCCGGTGATCATAACAACATCTAGCAGACTGGGGGTCATGGGTCCGTGACCAAAAAGGAAACAATTCAGAGCATCAGACCAGAAATAGCCGATGGTTTTCAGAAGATTTTCATCTTTGTCAAGGGGTGACAGTTATAGGCTAAGTGCATCGGCTATGTTTAAATCTTGCCACAAGGACATGTGAACTTTTGCTACTCTGTTGTACCATATAATCCAGCTCTCAGGTGGATTAGGCCAGGCTCTTAAGCAGTCGGCCCAGAGGTTCAGATCGATGTTTTGACTCACAAAAGGGATCCTATTTGCTTCACAAGAGATCAAATCTGTGGGATTCTCATGAGTTTGTGGGCCAAGACAAAAATATTTTGGGTTGAAGGGATGCGGCAGAAGGATGTCTGACACCTGAAGTTCAGAAGTTCAGAAGTATGCGTATGGTGTCAAGTTTAAAGTTTTAGTTTCAGAAGCTTGGTAAGCTGAAGAAAACTAATAGATTAGGCCGAATATTACCTTCAGGCCGTGGATTGCCGCATCGTGGATTGCAGAGCTTGTCGTTTGAGTTGTAGAATCTGCCATGGTCAGATCTGTTGACTTAGGGTTTGATTGCTGGAGATTCTGATTCGAATTCCGGCTGATTGGAGAGTTATTGCTCGGATTTGTAGAGCGTGGTTTTCGAATTTTGCTCGGATTCAAGAGTTCGGTTCAGGCTGAAAGTATTACTCTATTCTTCTGCGGGTTGCTTCTAGTTTGAAATCTGTCGGCTCTTGGATATTTATAGGAGCCTGATGCGTTGCCATCAGCTTTTTTGGAAGGCAATCGAACACACAAAATGTAAAGGAACTCGATTTCATTAAAAGGAAAGTTCATTACAAGGAAAGCCGATTTTACAAAGGAATCAATCCTTCGGCTTTGAGGTCCTATTCCTACGATGCTACCTACATCTACCAGTCGTAGGTGTCTGAACACCTACGGCACTTCGGGCTTCGCGACGGTGCGTCTCCACCATCGTCGTCATCATCGTCGTCGTCGCCGCTGCTGCTGCCATCGTCCTCGGTGCTGCTGCTGCTTCGCCCGCCGCTGCTGCTGCTTCCCTCTTCGCTTCCCTCCATGGGGGCTTTGAGGAACTGATGGGGGTTTCCCCCTGCCGCTGTATCGTCGCTGGAAGAAGAGCCGATCTCTTCGGAGGAGTCGGCTCCTTCCCAGGAGAAGGCGTCATCTTCACTGCTCTCCAGTTCCTCTTGGAAGAGGAACTAGAGGTCTTCTTCTCCTTCAGTCATGGGCTCGTCCTCCTCGGAGGCGACCCCGAAATCGAACTCCTCTGCATCTCAGTGCAGAGGAGCCAGCGCCTCATAGGCCGCTGTCGGGTCCCACTCGGGGGTCGGCTCTCGGCTCTCTGGGATAGAGTCGATGGAGGAGGCCGAGAGGGAGGAAGAGAAAGAGGAAGAGGAGTCTCCAAAAGAGTTAGAGCCGGAGGAAGAGGAGATGGCCATGGCTGGTGAAGGATTGGATTTTCTGTGTTATTGGCTTTAGGAGGAAGAAGGAGTTTGATGTGGAGAAGAGCCGATTCGGGTGAGATTAAATAGTGAAAAGGTGGAAGACGGATCGGTAGTTTTCACGTTCTACGAGGAGCCAGTTGCAGAGACGTTGCGTCTTCCTTGGTGGTTGCAATGTGGTTAATGAACATTAACGGGAAGATGAGGCGACAGATTGGTTTTGGAACTATCATTGCCAAAACCAGGGGGCATGTGTTATCGCCATAAATTAACAGGGTTAATTTATGGGCCGAAATCAAGATGGGCTTAAAGCAAAAGATGAGGAAGGCTTGTAAATCGGCTCCTGCGTGAGCGTCTGGGCCACATTGGCCGTGTATCCTTAGATTTAGTTTGAGATTAGAGATAGAGTCCAATCGGGACAAGATTAGTTTAGATTGTTTCCCAAGTCTCCGGACTATAAATATGTATCCTTTGTTAATCGTAAAGAGAGCGTCATCACGACTCGCAAACAACAACTCTCGGCGCATCGCCACCCCTAATCCTAGGGTTTCATCCAAGTAAGTGCCATGCTGCACTGATCGCTTCTTGCGATCAGGGCAGTATTGTTCTTGCTTTTACCTTGGTATTACTCGTACTGAAGCGTTTTTGATGGCGAGTAGTACTAGTTATCATGATGTTCGTAGCATGGCTTTTAGTAGATCTTTTGTGCTTCGTTGTTTTATCATCTGCGAATATCATGTTGTCTCTGTGCAGTCACGTTTCAATCTCTTGCTAGTTCTTATCGCATAGAATTAGTCGCACAGGGACAACACCCTGCTTCTTTCATATTTAGTAGATCCGATCTGTTATGGTTTGCTCTTATCTTAGGAGTTGGCATAATATCTGCTAGGTTAGGCCTTGCAAACGGATTGGATGATCCGGTGGCATAGTAGATGCTTTATCTTAGCCTTAATAGGGATTGTTCCGGGAATCGGCTCTTGCTAGTTCTTAGGCCTCTGTTTTAGGTTGTGGTTTAGTTGTCTGTTACGTTCGCTAGGCCTAGTCACGTGTAGGATGTTCCGATCTAGCAGTGAAGCTATTACCATCGTGGATTAGATCAATTAGATTTGACTGAAGCAGTTTTATAGTGATTTGCTCTATTTATCATATCCGGATACAATCAGATCCCGTCTGACACCGGGACTCGATCGGCTCTTCAAAGCCGATGCAAGAGTCGTCCCGGGGAGCCGACCACGGCTCGGACTTACGTTTACACGTGTTTTTGTATGCAGGAAACTGTTCGGAGCATGTCTGCACCCTCCTGATCGGGTATAGGTCAGGTGGCACGCCCGGTTTTCACACATCCTCCGGGCGCGTGACGGAAATTGCGGGCCGTCGACGAGGGAGCAGTGCCCCTAGCGCCCTAGCAACCTCCCGGCTCTTCGTGTTGCCCGTCGTTGCTCGCCGGTGGGTTTCGGTCGACAACAGAGTCGTACACCCAGACCTTGTGCTCCTCAATCCGAATACAAAGCAATATCCAATGGAAGCTGTGCATATACATACGCATAACCAATTAATGCTGATTATAATAGTTATTAATTAGTATTATCAATATGAAGGGATTGATAAAGAGGCTGATGAAGGGTGACTCACTGATGATTGTATGGCAAGAGAATGAAGGGACACATGCTATTCTTACGCAACCCCCTGTATATAACATTGATTATGTCTTCAGGTTTCCGCGCTACTGATTCCTCGTGTATAACATCGGGGTCCAAGAAGCCGACGTTATGGAAGTTCTTCTTTCGGCAATTTTGAATTTTTGACCTACGGGACACAACAAAAGCGGGGATCAGTCAACACACAAGGCTAAAATAATGAAACGAGAGAAAATACTTACATGCACCATACACTCATGAGGCACTTGTTAAGGGCATCTTGATCATCTAAATCGTAAAGTGACGCAAATTCGACATATACATCATCTGCTTCCCCCCCCCCCCCGCCAGAAATGCTCATCTTTAATCCGAGCTGGGAACATCTCTAATCCATTAGCTTTAGATTGCACGGCATACTGTTTGTGAAACTCGGCCATTCTCGTTGGTAGGAAACTTAGCAACTCTGGCCATATCAAAGGTTCACCAAGTACAAACTTTTTCTTGCCGCGGGCATTCTGTAGGGCCTGCCCAAGCAATTGAGCCCTTGATAGATCAGTTTGCAATATCATCTCAGCCATGGTCTCTAGATCTCTTGATTCATCGGGACATTCTTCACGCGGCACTATCAACAGAGGGATCGATTGTTTGGACTGCTCTCCGAGCTGGTGAACGGTCTTTGCATTAATCAGCTGATTCTTGGGGTTGTTGTAGCACTTTTTGATCTGCCGATCATAATCCGATTCCTTTTCTTTCTCCTTCGGTTTGGTGGTATCTTTAATGAAGTGTGCCTTCGCAACCGGATCTATTTCTGGCTTCTTGTTCGCAGCCTCCCTCTTTAGCTTGAGATTTAGCAAGAAGGTTTTAAACGATTCTTCTGGCACTTCCACTTCTGGAGCCTTCACTTTCTTCTTTCTCTGCTGCTTATGAGATGGCTGGACCGAAGGTACCGTGTATGCCCTCTGTCGCTTACTTTGAGTCTGTTGTGTGGCTGGTGATGATGCCAGACTGGGCTCGCTTTGTGCGGCTGGTTATGGCGAATCCGTGCTGGGGTCCCGTGCAGGCGGTGGAGAAGGTGGACCAACACTAGGATTCCTGTCTACTGGCATTGGTGATCTTTGCCTTGAGCACCGAGAAGAATCTGTGGCTGCTTGCACCAATCTTATGTCGCGCTTTGGCCAATCAATCCATGTGTGTACGACATGTTGTAGTTCTGTTTCTTCAGGACCTATAGGGATCGGGAGGCCTAGGTCTTCCCAGCGTTCTTCAGTAATACAAAGACTCTAGCGTATCCTTCAGGAATCGGCTGGCAATGTATTGTCCCGCCTTGTTTTTGGACTTCCGCATAACCCTCAACACAAACTTTGAGCTTTTTCCCATAAAGAACTAGAAGCTCACATTGGGTCCTAACGGTGATGTCGTCAATGGGGTCCCTCGGGTTATCGGCACCCAAACTAGGGAGCTCCGTGGAAGCAACACTGCTACAATGCTGAGAGGGGGGGCTGATATCCACATTGGCAGCTGGTTGTTCCGAGCATTGCCTAACTGTTGCCTCAAGTGACATTATCCGGTCTTCTAGGGTATAGATCTTCTCTGCCACTACTGCCTTGCTTCTGCATCGGCTTCAGTAGGTTTTGAGATCTCCGGCAAAGCCATATTTCCATGGAACTATGCCCACGCCTCGGGTCCGTACAGAGTGTTCCACATTCCCAAGAGCGTAAGTCAGCTCGTCATTCTCTCTGTTGGCCCCGAAGGTTCCCTCTTGTATATGCCTCATTATGTCGTCGAGTCTTTGGGTAGCCTCTCTTAGTACATTGCTAGTCACAAATATTCCAGTGTCGGGGTCTAGTGTGCCTCCATGAGCATAAAAGTAATACCTTGCTCATTTGGGCCAACTCAAGGTCTGCGATACGATTCCTTTTGCAATTAAACCATTTTCCACCTTTTTCTATTTCGGAAAGCAACCTTATTACCTCCAGACCCAAGTCTATGGAAGTTTGTCTTTTTGCTAGCATTCGATTTGCCTTGAATCGAGGTTGCCACGCTGTCAACATTGTTATTGTAGTTCACGAATTCATTCCAACACTCTCGTTGCTTCTTCCAGACTCTATCAAAATCTGGTGTGGGGCCCTTGTTGACAAAGTTTGCCACCAATTTTTTCTTGAATGAGCCGAACTGAATTGCCATCTTCTTAAATGCCCATCCCTTTACTTTGTCAGCTTTGCCTAGGGGAAAGTTGAAGTACAAAGACACCTCTTTCCATAACAAATCTTTCTCTGAATCTGGCACGATATCTTTAGGTTGAACAGAGACTTTATTTCTCTTCCTAAGCTTGCACTTTATGGGGACGTTTTTCCTAACAAGATATCCAAATTGATTTACAAATATCATCTTAATTTTACTAGGGGCTAGTGGCTCGCCGGTTGCTTCGTTGATCTCCGTGATGGTCGTACATCCTACCATCTTCCTCTTAGAGCCACGTTTCTGTTTAGGCTTCGTCGATCCTGATGCCTGAAATAATATCTAAAAATTAATACAAGTTGTCAACGCTTATATATATATATAAATTAAAATCACATATATATTGACAAAAATTTTATACCTCGGCTTCCTCAAGATTTTCTTCTTCCTCCTCATTAGTACCTTGCTCCTCATCACCATGACAATGCAAGTTTAAAAATTGGGTGCCATCGTTCTCAGCCTCATCAAACTCTGGGATAGCAATGTACCCAGTACTACCACGAATGAACTCGTGCATTAAGTCATCTTGGTTGTCCGTAGGATCCATTTCCACTACCTAAAACAATAAAAAACGTTAAGTAATTTCTAGTATTTTGGGCGCGGCCGGGAAGACGGGGGACGACGAGGGGTGGCGGTGCGGATCGGGCGGCGAGGACGTCGAGGCGCGGCGGCACAGACCGGGCGAGGAAGATGACGAGGCGCGTGGCAACGCGGGCCTGGACGACGAGGCTGGGGCGGCGAGGGCAGCCGGGGTGGCTCGGGACGCCGGGGGCCGGGATGACCTCGAGGGGCGGCTGCGCGGACCGGGCGGCGAGAACGACGAGGCGCACGGCGGCATCGGGGCAGCGGGCGCAGGGCGGCGTCGGGGCAGCCACCGGGGACGAGGCCGCGCGGGCGCAGGGCGGCGTCGGGGCGGCCACTGGGGAGGAGGTCGCGCCGGCGCGGCGGGGGATGCAAGCTGAGGATGTCGAGGCCGGCACAGCGTGTCGGGTCGGGGAGGTCGACAACGACGCGCGGCAGCGCACGCAGGCGAGGGCCGGCCGGGGATCGATATCCACGAGTGGGCCTGGACGACGAGGTCTGGACGGCGGGGGACGATAAGGCGCGGGGCGGCGCAGAGGCGAGACGACGAGGTCGTGGCGGCGGGGGCCGGCCTCGAGGGGCGGCTATTGATGGTCTTTAAGTGCTAAATTTAACCGTCAACTCCTGCAGCTTTTTACTATAAATAATCACCAATCTTAGATATAGGTCTTATGACTAATTGAATTCCACAAGTTTTGGTGAATTGTCATCTGCAGGCACCTACATCTGCAAAATAGAGAAAACACAAGTGAACACGCGGAAGAATGCACAAAAGATCAACACCCAGATGTGTCACTTACAGGGAGGGTCCATCTGGCAGAGAAAACGGGCGCACCATGCATAATGCATACAAGGAAAGACATCAGGGCCCACATGCCAGCCAGCTAGAAAAGAATGAGGATGAGAGGCGGCCAGGTGGGGCCGGCCGACCCCCTTTTCAGACCCGGTACAGCGGGACTGCCCACGGGCACAGAATATTCTAGAGTAGGGAATCGTACATGGCTATGACCTACCTCTTTTGTATCTACCCGAATAGGAGTAGAACTAGTCGAAGGTCTCGGGAACTAGCCGAATCTCTCAGACTAGAATCCTAACAGAACTCGACTAGGCTTTCCATGTAACCCTGCTCCCCCAGATCATGTAAGGGCGAGCAGGGACCCCTCCAAAACATCAAACAATACAATAGGGAATACAAACCACCACACAGGACGTAGGATATTACGCTCTGGCGGCCTGAATCTGTCTAAATCTTTGTGTTCCTTGCACCATCGCGTTCTGATCTCGGCGAGTCCCTACTCATAACCACTCTCCACGGGATACCCCTCGGAGAACCCGACAGTAAAACACCGACAGCTGGCGCCCACCATGGGGCCTCTCACCAATGATCGTCAGAAGAATTCGATGGCTCCTCTCGACGACAATCCTATGCTCGAAAAAGGCACTTCCCTTCGCGTCGGCTCTTGGATCTTCATCGCCGATGCATCTGACGGCTTCGAAATCTCCTCAATCGATCAGGATCCTCCTGAAGTTTCAGAAGCTGCAAAACGACGCGAATTTGACAAGTTCATCGATCAACTGGAAGGAATTGGATTTTCGGACCTCAGCAATGAAGCCCGAATCCAACCCAAATTTGACAAATTCAAAGCCAAAACACTCTCCGAACTGGAAGAGGATTTGGAAAAGCTGCTGGAAAATTCCAAGCAAGAAACTTCCACGAACAGAAAGACAACACTTTCCAATTGCATCCGCGTCGCTGAACCAAGTCTTTAGAAGAAAAAGTCAAAGACTAGCTTCAAGAAAACTACTCACAAAAAGAAGTAGTCGGTAAACACTTCTTCAAACATCGATGATATCGATGATAAGATCAAGCACTGTCTCCAGAAAGCTGAAGACATGTTCAACATCAACACTTCTCTCGAAGAATCCTCCATCCAATGGACTCTCAACTCCACAGAGCTGAAACAAGATCAAGCTTTCATCAAATACCTCGAAGAATTGGATGAACCAATTTCCGAAGATGAACTAGTTGACTGGTCACACGACATCGACCTGTTCATGGAAGGATTAAGCAATCCCGACAAGATTGAAACTCTCTGGGAGCAGTCCAAAGCAAAGAAACTGTGGGACGACTCACACAAGTTACTGGACCAACATTTAGCACAAACCACCCCGCAGAAGACTCTGTTTCAATCGAAGACTACATGAGTCGCTGGTGTAATGCGGTCCAAACTCCGAATTCACCTACCCCGCAAGAAGATCACCGCACACCACAGATGTATTCTCCGAAAAAAGTGACAATTTGGACAAATACGACAAATTTATAAATGAACTATCAGTTCGAATCGAAGGCGGATGGCCCCCAGCGGACCACATCCCGCACAATGAAGACCTTCTGTGACTTACTCTCGGACTCTCTCCTCGAGTCGTGCAAGACAAGGAAGCCCACCCGGTTTCGGTCCAAGACAGTAAAAGGAACCGACTCGCACCACAACCCGATTCGGACAAGATGACCAAATCCGGCAAGCAGTCGACTTCCATAGCCACTATAAAAGGAGAACTGCAGTCCTTAATTCAGGAAGAGAGACAACAATTCTCAGAAGACGAAGAACTACCGTTCCAGTGGGGTCTTCCGCTTAAGGAAGACAATATAAATTCGAAAATTCGCAACCACAATCACGAAATTTTCATGGCCTTTCTTTCGGATAATACTAACCGAAAAGCTAATTCTACAACGCTGGAAGACCTGGACTATGACGAATTCCTTTCCGAACCGGAGATGAGTGAAGCAGCAGCAACTAGCTACGAGATCCCTCCTCCTCCAGGATTACAGTCACTGTCCATCTGGACAACAACCCGAAGATGATCCTCAAGACAGCGCACATTCAACAACTCGACGACTCCTTTGACTATTCAAACAGCGACTTACACAATGTCATCAACATTGGTCGCAATGCGAAAACAGTCATCATCAACAAAGGGGAAGACCATGAGGAAGTCGAAGCCTACAGTCCGACATCTAACTATCGGATACCCGACATCTACGGCCACAACTCCCGAAAGCGGCGCCGCGACAAACAGCACCCCCTTCGCAACCAAAGCAGTCGACGATTGACGCCACTCACCAGAAAATTCGTTCAAACTGCTTCCTGCACCCCAAAGGAAAGCACTCGAATTTCCAATGCATCATCCTTCGCAAAGCACTCGGAGCACCTTCACCTTCTGCCAACAAAGACAACAAAAAAGAAAGCCAACACGAGCAAAATCCTCTCCGACAACCAATGGAAAAGGAGTTAAATATGCCAACTATTCAATAAGAGTCATCTATTGGGCTTACCCCCGGTCTTACACCCAATAAAGGCTAGGATGGGTTCGCCCGAGCTCTGACTCGAGTCATCTATTGGGCTTACCCCCGGCCTTATACCTAATAAAGGCTAGGATGGGTTCGCCCGAGCTCTGACTCAGCATCAAAACTACTCGTACTGGCAACCAAGTCATCTATTGGGCTTACCCTCGGTCTTATACCCAATAAAGACTAGGCTGGGTTCGCCTGAGCTCTGTCTCAGTTCACTACTCGTGTTGACAGAAGGAAAATACTAAAATGAGTCATCTATAGGGCTTACCCCCGGCCTTACACCCAATAAAGGCTAGGATGGGTTCGCCCGAGCTCTGACTCAGTTCACTATTCATATTAGCAGAAGACAAATACTCAAGTCCACCCCTGGTCTTACACCCAATAAAGGCCAAGACGGGTCCACCCGAGTAAGATCCAATGTAAAAGAAGAAATCGAGTGCTTCAGAATTGGATGAAAGAGAAGACTTCGTCAACGGAGACATGAGCTCCCCCCTCCCAATGGGTTACTCTTCAGGAGTTGTCACTCCATGAGTTACTCTGAATACCAACCTTTCCTTGTTAAGTTAAGGTCAAAGGCACGGCGAATCGGGTAGCTGGGGCTAAGGGACATGTGCCTTACGGCTCTAGAGACAAGTTCTCTACCACCTGCAGGAGTAAAACCTAGAGACATGAGCTCACCCTCCCCAAGGATGGTTACTCCTTCGGCTACCTCAAATACCAACCTTTCATTGTTCACTCAGAGTCAAAGGAACGCGAATCGAGTAGTCGGGGCTTACGGCCCTAGAGACAAGTTCTCTACTTTCTCGTCCATGAGGTGACAAATTATCGACTACTAAGGTACTCGATGGGGCAAGCCCCCTTTTTCCCAAGCGGAACTTTTTGTCCATGAGGCGACAAATTATCGACTACAATAGTACTCGATGGGGCAAGCTCCCTATTTCCCAAGAGGAACTTTTCATCCATGAGGCGACAAATTATCGACTACTCCGGTACTCGACCTACGGATGGGACAAGCTCCCTATTTCCTAAGAGGAACTCTTCGTCCACGAGGCGACAGATTATCGAATACTCCGGTACTCGACCTTCGGACGGGACAAGTTCCCTATCTCCCAAAAGGATTTCTTCGTCCATGCGACGACTAATTCGACTACTTCGGTACTCGACCTACGGATGGGACAAGTTCCCTACTTCCCAGGAGGAACTCTTCGTCCATGAGGCAACAAATTATCGACTACTCCGGTACTCGACCTACGGATGAGACAAGCTCCCTATTTCCTAAGAGGAACTCTTCGTCCATGATGCGACAAATTATTGAATACTCTGGTACTCGACCTTCGGACGGGACAAGTTCCCTATCTCCCAAAAGGATTTCTTCATCCATGCGATGACTAATTCGACTACTTTGGTACTCGATCTACGGTTGGGACAAGTTCCCTACTTCTCAGGAGGAACTCTTCGTCCATGATGCGACAAATTGATCGACTACTCAAGTACTCGATTCTCGGACGGGACAAGCTCCCTATCTTCCAAAAGGATTTCTTCGCCCAAGAGGTGAAAATTCATCGACTACTACAGTACTCGAACAATCTCTCAATTTCCTACAAAGGAACCACTCGTCCACGAGACGACAAGGAAATCGATTACTACGGTACTCGAATAAGCAATTCAAGACAGCCAATGACAAGCTTCATAAAAAGGCAATCAGCCAACCGACCGTCAAACAAAAGGAAAAAGTACTATACATCAGAATGTAAAAAAGTACTCCAGCGGACTCACATCCACACAAAAGCCAAGAAGATATTACAAAAACTGTTCAAGATTCTGGCGCTGGCACCAAGCCACTGATAACCTTATCAGCGATGGGTTTCATCTCTACGACATACTCAGAGAATCGCTCCTCTGAGCAGCCAACAGCAACCCCATCGCCAATAAGGGACAAGTTCGCAGAAGGAAGAAAGGATTTGACTAATCCTAAGGCATGAGCGAAGTAGTCCCTAGAGGTGTCGGAGAAGAAACTACTGAGTCACTGGGGGGCTTCTCGAAGGCGATACAACAAACTCTTGCCACCAGCATCCTCCTTCTCGACCATCCCGATGACTACTTGAGCCGCCGCCTCAAGATCAGCCAGCTGCTGGGATTTTTGATCACGATCAGCCGCCAGCTCCCTGATCTGCTTCATATCGCTGACCATCTGCTTGTCAGCGTCAGCCTAGAGTTTGGTCAGCTTCTCCACAGCATCTGCGTGACGATACATAATATTTTTAAGATCAGTCACCAGCTCATCCCTTTTCAACAATATGCTTTTAAGCTCTGCCAAAGCAAGCAAAAACATGAGCACCAAAGAAAACTACTCGAAGGACAAGAACCAAAAAAGGAAAAGAATACCTTTCTTCTCCTTAGCAGCAGCCTTGGCCTTCTTCTGCAG
The DNA here is from genome assembly GCF_016808335.1 of Panicum virgatum. Lineage (NCBI taxonomy): Eukaryota > Viridiplantae > Streptophyta > Magnoliopsida > Poales > Poaceae > Panicum > Panicum virgatum. Next base: position 14,419,698 of record NC_053136.1, read on the forward strand.
CTTGGAGGCCTAATCCTTCAGAGTAGAATTATCCTACTCCAAAGATTTTACCCGGGCTTCCAGAAACTTGACCTTTTCCGACTGCTCCCGAGAAGACTTCTCAAAAGCAGCCATCTTCTCAAGCTGCAGCGACTGGTCACCTGACAACTGGAGACCCTCTCCAGTTCGCCGAAGCAACTCGGCCTGCTCAGCTACTTGTTTAGCCATATTCTGTCAACAAAACAGTCAATAAGGAGCACTCGATGACTCAACAAAAGTACCCGAGCACAAGAAGCTACTTATAGCTAGAGCAGAATGACAGCCTAGAATCTCCTGGGCCACGGCAGTCGATCCCTTGATTGGCTTCTCCACCTCCTGCTGCGATGCCTCCAGCGGGACCAGATCAGTATTAGCGGCAGAAGGAGGACTCTTCGGCTGGTCCTCAGCCCGCTTGCCTAAAAAACACAAAAGACATCAGCAAAAAGCTCAACAAAAACTAGCTGATCGCATCAAGTCACTTACCAGTGTCAACGACCGAAGAATTCTTGCCCACCTCTCCAGGGACAAGGTTCGTTGTACCAGCAGCAGAATTAGACACCCGATAATCCCCCTTCGGCGGACTGGGAGGCAAAAGGGCAATGCTCTTAAGGGAATAAAAAATTCCTTTCTCCGACTCATCAACCCCCAGAGCATCGGCATTGCTACAAAAGAAGTACTCGACGCCTCATCACAAAAGCGAAGAAAGCAAAACAAGCAATCAACCAATAGTGACACTTACTGAGAGGAGTGCTTCAGCACGAATTTCTTCGGCTTAACAAACTTCGGGACCACGCTCTGTCCCGAAGTGCTCTGCCCCTTAGGAGAACCGCTCCCACCGGACATAGCCGGCACAGTAGGAGTCGAGACAGCAGGGCTCACGATAGAACCCACCACCTGCCTCTTGGAAGGAGAAGGGGGCCTGAGAAAAAGAAAAGCCATCAAGGAAACGTAACAACTCAGAAGGGTACCAAACCGTACTCACTTGTCACTACTCCCAGCAGAAGCGGCACTCCGCTCCCGAGTCCTCACAGACTCGACAACCGTCTCCTCCGCCGCCCGGTCCTGGACGTCCGACGCCGTCCGACTAGCCGAAGGACCTACAAACAAGATACAACTGCGATCAAACAAGGATCCAATGGCAATTTCGAACCAAAATACAAGGCAAAAGATGTCAGATGCACACTTGAGTCAGTATGCGTCAAAGGCACATCTTCAGGCAGCGGAGGCCTACTCTGATAGTTTTCGGGATTAATCTACATGAAAGATACTGAATCAACTCGACTACTCGACAAAAAGTACTCGAACTACACTTCAGTCGACTACTCGAAAATAATACCTCCCGAGGACGCCTCCCTGCACTGAAAGTCCCAGAAATTTTGGCCGTCCCAGCCACGTTCTTCAGCAATCGCATCACCTGATCCTTTAGATCATCCTCAGTAATCTTGGATCGGCTATAACGGGAAGGATCCGCCCCTCCCGTATACTGAAAGCCCAAACGGATCTGCTGCTGTAGCGGCTGGATCCTCTGCATTGACCAATGTGCAATCTCAGAAGCACCGCAAATCCGGTGATCTGCCTTCACCCTCTCGATTTCTCCGAGGAGAAAGTTGACCTGATCTACATTGCCGCCCCTGGAATTCCAATTCGGCCTCTTCACAGGGGGGCCAGGAGTACGAAGAGGAAGACAAGAGGAAAGGTTCCTAACATAGAACCACATCTCTTTCCAGTCGATGACCTTGTCACTCAATTCATAGGAGATGTATTGGGGCTTCCTCCCCTAACGGAACTGCAACCCAGCACCCCCAACCACATCTATCTTCGACTCACTAGGCTGGGGTTTCAGATGAAAAAAATACTGGAAAAGATCAAAGTGGGGCTCAATCCCCAGAAAGGCTTCACAAAGATGAACAAAAATCGAGATGTGAAGAATAGAGTTAGGGGTCAGGTGGTGCACCTGAACCCTCCAATGATGAAGAAAACCTCGGAAGAAATCAGAAACGGGAAAACCGAGGCCACGAAGAACATGAGGAAGAAAAACGAGAAAACCGAGGCAACGAAGAACATGAGGAAGAAAAACGACAGATTCATTTTCTCCCTCACAAGGAAAAGACTCCCCATCTGAATGCCTCCAATGGATCACGTTCTGGGGCTAAAGAAGGTGACCATCCACCAGATCCAAAAGATGGGAGTCGGTACACTTACTCGACTTCCACCCGTGGACCTCCGCCTCGCCAACGGCAGCCTCGTCCACCTTCCCCTTCGAAGCAGATCTCTTCGGCGCCATCAGAACGAGTCTCTCTTACTTCACGCTCGGGGGCTAGCGGTGGCTAGTTTCTTGTGGCACTTGAGGGCGAGAGCAGATGAGTTCTGCGGCGGCGGAGAAAGAAGAGGAAGCGTGCTAAACCTAGATTTACTCGAGCAATTAAATAAGGGGAGCTAGTGGCAGTACGGTAAAACAATAAGAAGCCCAAAGGTCGCACACTGGCTTCAGGGTTATTTCAGCCAATAAATCCCAGATTTCTCCACAGAAAAATGGAACCAGTGCAAAAAAGGGGGAAATTTCCTTTCAAGGATTACATTCCAAAATAGGAAAATACAAAGATTTCAAACGGTTTCACCACTCGAAACCACTCGACCTCTACTACAAAGGGGACAGCCCAAGGGCTGATACAAAGATACAAAGTTCGTTACTCCCAAAGGGGAGTAACCCAGATACGTTCAGGGATGAAAAGGCTTGTTGTAAGAAGATATAGATGGATCCAAAACATCTCAAATCCTCTTCTTGCATCTATTCTTCTCCCTGATATGTTTTGCAACAAAAACGATGCCATCTCTCCAGAGGCCATCGGGGGAGACAACCACAGTCCCCACCCGAAAAAAGCCTCTGACACGGCTTCCACCAGCTCTCTATCAAGACAACCTGGATGGCTGCGATGTGAAGAGCAAAGGTGGCGGCCTGAGAGATAACAAATGTTTGTGCTGCTCGCAAACACTCTTCTAGCACCTACAAAGACGAACCGAGTACCCTCATCAGGAGGTCGAGTACACTCCATTGAAGAACTCCACTTGGAACCCATGGCTACATATGCAAGAATGAAGATCCAAACTCAGCAGACCCTGCTTAAATAGAGGAAGCAGCAGAGCCACGGCCCAGCCCATGCCACCCAAGAGGCAGGGAGGCTCACGGGCGAAACAGAAAAGATTCTACAAGCAGTACTCGCCACGTGAACCCATGGGCAAATAGTACAGCACACTACCACCTTTTCAGAAGATTCGCTGCAGCACTGATGAGCTCAGAAAGATTGCAGAGGACACGATAATATCTCCTGGACCCTTAACCCCAAATCACGAATTCGAACTCAAGGCTCGGGGGCTGCGGGATACGTGTCATAAATGGCAACTTTTTTTTAAAAAAGTTCCAAACTTCAGGCGAAAGATCGAAGAACCCAAAAAACTGAGTTGGTCCTCAGCCTGATTCATCAAATCAATCTAAGGCTCGGGGGCTACTCCATATGGAGCACGAGTACATCGCGCACCGTACATACAGATTCGGGACTTGAGCGCCTCATAGCTTCGACACAGCCGAAGAAGCACTCGGAAGTCTACTCGAAACAATCGATGGAGGCTCGGGGACTACCCCATACGTAGCGCGAGTACATCGCGCACCATACATATAGATTCGGGGCTTGAGCACCTCATAGCCTCGATGCAACCGAAGAAGCACTCAGAAGACTACTCGAAGTAATCGTTGGACCCCGAAGATGGACGGCTTTCTCCCAAAGCACTCGAAGCGCTCGATTACGCGGACGAAAGTCCAGGAGCTCTCGAAGTACTCGACGGACGTCTTCAGAAGCGCTCGATGCCTGCAGGAATCGACTACGAAGAGCTCGGGGGCTTGTCAGACCCGGTACAGCAGGACTGCCCACTGGCACAGAATATTCTAGAGTAGGGAATCGTACATGGCTATGACCTACCTCTTTTGTATCTAGCCGAATAGGAGTAGAACTAGTCGAAGGTCTCGGGAACTAGCCGAATCTCTCGGACTAGAATCCTAACAGAACTCGACTAGGCTTTCCATGTAACCCTGCTCCCCCAGATCATATAAGGGCGAGCAGGGACCCCTCCAAAACATCGAACAATACCATAGGGAATACAAACCACCACACAGGACATAGGGTATTACGCTCCAGCGGCCTGAACCTGTCTAAATCCTTGTGTTCCTTGCACCATCGCGTTCTGATCTCGGCGAGTCCCTACTCATAACCACTCTCCACGGGATACCCCTCGGAGAACCCGACAGTAAAACACCAACACCCCTGGGTCGGCCGAACCTGGCCGGCCTTCCGTCCAGGTGCACTTCGAGGAAGAGTAGCTGCCACGTCTCCTGATCACCTTCCATATGTGCATTTGGCGGGAACCGACCTCTAAGAGTATAAATGGGGCTCCCCTCTCCATTCACAACACACATACCATTTCTCATGTGAAGGAGTAGAGTAGAGAGGCTCCACATTTGTATCTTTTAGCCTAGGAAGTGTGTAAGGAAGGAGTGCGGAGAAGAGCCGGACTTGTTGGCATCTCTTCGGCCTTGTACCTCGACGGATACAGTATGTTTGGAGTACATATCCGGGTTCTTCTATTCGGTGAGTTCTAGTTGTGTTATTCTTTTGTTCTCATTCGTTTGCAGGTTCGTCGTCCATTCTAGTAGCGGATACTTTAGAAGAGGGCCCCTGATAAAGATGGGATAACCCTGCGCAACTCTAGAGTAGTAGTCGAATGCATAGGCGTGGTGTCTAAGCCTTAGATTATCTTTGTTTGCCTCGAGCTCAGCTGGCATTGTGGGGTAGACGACAGGTGGTGATAGCCCTGTACGTCCGCCACGGAGAGAGTCTGCGTGGTTAGTGTAGCCCCCCCGCTTGGGTTCGGCGTAGAGCTAGTAGCCGGAGGTCCTTGGCAGACCAAGGTCAAACCGGTGGCCGAAGTGAACGAGTGAAAGCATAAGTTTATCTTTCCTTGAACCCATCCTTAGATCAGAACCACACTATCCTAAGGTCTCTTTATCTCTTATCTTCTTCGGGTTAACCTAATTAGAAGACAGTTACACACCCATTCCTCGTTGAAAATACGATACACTGAATACTCCCGGGTGAAGTGCTACAACGGTATTTCCGTACGCTTGCGGACTTCTCTGTAAGAGTTAAGAAATACTAACAGTGGCTGCACGGACCGGGCGGTGAGGACGACGAGGCGCACGGTGGCGCAGCCGAGGACGATGAGGTCGGGGCAGCGGGGGCAGGGCAACATCGGGGGGGGCGCCAGGGACGAGGTCGCGCGCGCCGACACGGCGGGAGACGCGAGGAAGTCGAGGCCGGCACGGCGTGCCGGGCTGGGGAGGTCGACGACAACGCGCTGCGGCGCACGCGGGCGAGGGCCGGCCGGGGATCCACGCGCGGCCGGGGATGGTGGTGATAGCGCACGCGCGAGCGAGCGAGGAGCAGGGGGTGGACGTCGATCTGAATTTGGGAGAGGAGGAAGGGGATTTGTTGGCCCAGCGGCTCGGTTAGTGCCGGCTGGCCTTATCAGCCGGCACTAACGTGCCCCCCGTGATGTCAGCGGGACAAGTTAGTGCTGGCTGGTAAAACTAGCCGGCACAAACGTGCGCGTTTGTGCCGGCTAGTTTTACCAGCCAGCACTAACTTGTCCCACCTGGCGGGAAACCAAAATTGGCCGTGCCAATTCCCTTTTACACTGAATTTTTAATACCTTTTACACTAAATGTTTAATATTGGTAAATTTATTCGTAATAGGCTTAATAATTAGAATAATATAACAAAATTTGATATCTTAATTTTTTTAGAATATTGTTAATTATATCTGCACAATAATAATAGTAATTGAAGTAAATTAACGAATATGCTACCATTATCAATTTTGTGTAGCTTATAGGGTTTATATGTGTGTATGCTTCTGTTATTCGTAATAAATTGAAAACATTTCATTCTGATCCATGCAAAATATTCAAAAAACTTTTCAATAATAGCCTATACAATGATGTAATCAATTCGCAAATTACTTGATTATTTGTTTGTAATTTAATGTTTCAATGCTCCTAGTAATGCAAAATTAGTGAAAGTAAATAATATTTATACCATGCAAAAATATAATATTATCTGAAGATGATATTGTGTCCTAATTGCACGAATAGTATCAAGAATTGAGATAAATACGACGCAATGCATTACATTACATCACTTAATGAGAAAATACAACATATAATTTATATAAAATTAAACTACTACTCATTATCATTATCTACTGGAACATTGATAATCTTTCTTTTGACGAAAGTGCCTTGGGCGTGATCACTGAGACGCACGGACGTGGTACAATGGACCGTTAGCACTAGACGTATGGGACGTGGCCAAGAGAGGAGATCCTAGTGGTATTTAGGTTGGTCTGGTACTCGACGGGGACGTCGAGTCCTAATGGGGGATGATTGTAACAGCCCACGGGCTAGAGTGGGCCGGGCCAAATTCGCGAGAACTGTAGCAGTACTGTAGCGACGCGAGTTTGTCCCGTACTGGAAGTTGAAGGAAACCCAGACCAGCTTAAATACTAGGCCCAAGGTAGTTGAGTAACTCCGGTTGCAACTTTTTGTGCGAAATGAGGACGAAAGCGCAAGAGAGTTATTTAGCAGGTGTGATTTACTCAACGTGCAGAGTAGATCTTAGCCGTTATCCTAGGTCAGGTCGTTACAAGTATAATCGGATGTAATTCTGTCATCAGGACGTGGCAGTCATGGGACTTCAAGTTTTGGATTTTCTTTTCTTTCACGTTTATTATGCCCTGTATATTTGAGGAGTACCCAGACGGGACCTTGATACTGTTCAAGCAATCGAACATACTTTCCTTCTCCTCTTTACTCAGATTATAGCTGGCTGGTTTTAAATAGTGACATCCTTTGTCTCTCTTCTCGGGTTGCAAGCCTTGTCGTTCAGCTAGCTGCTGCATGTCGTGCCTTACTTCCAATGTGTCTTTTGATTTCTTACCATACACTCCCAGGAAGCCTAATAGGTTCACGCAAAGATTCTTCGACAGATGCATCACATCAATTGCGTTGCGAACCTATAAGACTTGCCAATAAGGTAGGTTCCACAATATGGACTTCTTCTTCCACATTGCAACATATCCCTGGTCATCCTTGGGAATAGGTTGGCTACCGGGACCCTTTCTAAATACTACCTTCACATCCTTGATCATCAAGAACACACGCTTTCCATTACGGAACAGAGGGTTAGGACAAGTTTCGTGCTCTCCTTTGAAATGCTTCCCTTCGGTTCTTAGGCGGTGATCGGTAGGAAGAAATCGGCGATGGCCCATGTATACGCACTTCTTACAGTGTTTCAAATAAATGCTATCGGTTTCATCATAACAGTGGGTGCATGCCATGTATCCCATGTCCGACTGTCCCGACAGTTTTGCAAGTGCAGGCCAATCATTGATGCATACAAAAAGCAAAGCTCGAAGGTTGAAGGACTCCTGTTTATACTCATCCCACACACGTACACCTTCTTCTTTCCATAGCAGTAAGAGATCATCAATCAAGGGTTGCAGGAACACATCAAAGTCGTTGCCAAGTTCTTTTGGCACTTCTATAAGCACCGGCATCATGATGAACTTACGCTTCAGGCACAACCAAGATGGAAGGTTGAACATACATAGGGTCACAGGCCATGTACTATGAGCGCTGCCAAACTCACAGTACGGATTCATTCCATCCTCACTTAGACCAAATCTTATATTCCTTGGGTCGTTGTCAAATTGAGGATACTCTCGGTTATGGTTTCTCCACTGGGACCCATCTGCTGGGTGTCCCATCATGTGATCCTCCTTACGGTCTTCTTTGTGCCACCGCATCAACTTAGCGTTATCCTTGTTTTTGAAAAGACGCTTCAGACGTGGTATTATAGGGAAGTACCACACCAAATTTGCGGGAACTCTCTTCTTGACTGGCTGCCCATCAACATCACCTGGATCATCTCGCTTGATCTTATACCGCAATGCGCTGCAAACAGGACAAGCTTCCAAGTTCTCATATTCCTTGCCGCGATGTAGGATGCAGTCGTTAAGACATGCGGGAATCTTCTGCACGTCTAATCCAAGAGGGCAAACCATCTTTTTAACTTCGTATGTTGTTGATGGCAGTTCATTACCCTCAGGAAGCATGTTCATTACAATCTTTAATAGCTCACCAAATCCCTTATCGGCGACACCATTAGTTGCCTTCCATTTCAGCATCTCCAGCGTGGTACCCAACTTCTTCTGCTCCAGTTTGCAACCAGGGAACAACGACCTTTTGTGATCCTCCAACATCTTCTCGAACTTTAATGCCACCTTCATAGTCTCACTGTCTTTCTGTGCATCAAGCAACGCCTGACCTAGCTCATCGGGTGGCTCCTCTTGTGCAACATTTGCTTCACCCTCGTCCATTGGTTCATCTTGAAAGCCACCTGCTTCATGAACACATGCCCAATCTGAAAGGTTGTTAGCACCATCGTCATCTTCTTCATTATCTTTCATCATAACTCCAACTTTGTCATGCTTGATCCAAAGGGTATAGTTACTCATGAAACCATTCTCGGCCAGGTGATTCCATAGAGTATCTCTATTCCGGAATTCCTTTTTATTTTCGCAAACACTGCATGGACAACACATTAAACCCTTTGGCGACCTATTTGCCATTGCCGCCTTGAGAAAAGAATCTAAACCCTGAATCCACGCCAAGGTGCTCCGGCTGCCGTACATCCATTGCCGGTCCATTTGTAATTAATTATTGTATAAAAAACAAAAATTAATTCTACATATCTCAAATTGGCATAATTGTCGCTAAAAGAACATACATACATAAATGTCTTAACATCCAACACAAATTTTCCAGAAATACTATAATTTGCAAATTATCAGCGAAACTTATTTTTTGTGGAACTTATGTATAAATTAAAAAATCATGCTCATTCTCCCTAACATGTTACTATGAAGTAATTAATGAACAAAAAGATAAATCATGCTCATTTTCTCTCGTCTTTAAAATCCTTAAAATTTGGCATAATAACATATACACATGTCCCCATGAAATAATTTAAAAAAATTACTCTAAATGTGTCATAGTCAAACTATCTAGTAAATCTTCTCTAAAAAGCAACAAATCAATTCTATTTTGCTCAAATTAATGAACAAATCGAAAAATCATGCTTATTTTTCTTCAACCTTAAAATCACTATTTTCTTTATCTAGAAAGCATGAAACCAAAGAATAAACACCGTGAAAGAAGAGTGGAAGAAGTTGCTATCCTTTGGTGCACTTGGATGGGTGAAATCCTCACAAATTTTGAGAAAAATGGGCAGAACCTCCCCTCTAACACGCCATGGGAGAGAGGAGGAGCTCGGCCAAATGGATGGGTCGGGCTTGGGAAGAAGGAAAGGGGCTAGTATATATGGGGCAACTTAGTGCCAGCTAGTGGCTTTAGCCGGCACTAAGTGGCGAAGTTTAGTGCCGGCTGGAACCTCCAGCCGGCACTAATTTGCCCGTGCCAAGTTAGTGCCAGCTAGACTCACCAGCGGACACTAACTTGACTTCTGACCGTTGTGTGTGGCCTGCTGACCGTTGGGAGGTGGCACGTTAGTACCGGCTGAGGAGTTTAGCTGGCACTAATGTGCCTGCGGAGTACTGTTCAGGCATGTTACTGCCGGCCCCTGGTGGACCGGCACTAACATGCTGGTACCGATGTGCACTTCTCCAGTAGTCTGGGCGGTGCTCTAGACGCATACCGATGACTACTGGAATTATTTCGTTTAAGCTGGCATTGATCAATGGACGATAATCCGGTTTAACCGAGATAATTTGGATGGTTCCTCACAAAAATGTTTTCCTTCTTCTAGAAAAATGTAAACAAAGAAACATGTCCAGAAGTGTCAATATGCGCGGCACGAACCCTTTGCTTGGATCCAGTCGTAGTGCCATGTGCAGCAGGATGTAAGATCATTCTCTTTGAAGCGAGCTGGAACATCTCTTTGGATCCAATAGCTACAAATCCACAAAAAACATGAAGATGAGAAGAGGCTGAGGTGGCTTCAATGTTTGGGAAACAAGGAGACGGATGGTCCCTTCATTCCCTCGCTTGGCATGCCCACCAGCCACCAACCCATGCCCGCAAAACCTGAGCTCAAAGCTGTCTCCCAGCTAAAATGAGCTTGATTCGAGAGTTTGGGCTCCGTTTGGTTTTGTAGCATAACGTACCGTAGTCAACTTTAATTATTAATTAGAGATATTAAATAAAAGTAGTTTATAAAACTAATTCTACAACTCCTGCGCTACTTCGCGAGACAAATCTAATGAGGTCTTTGACTGCATAATTAGAGGATAGTTACTGTAGCCAATCATGAATTAATTAGACTCATTAGATTTGTCGCGCAAAGTTACACCTATCTGTGAAAAGACTTTGCAAATAAATTTCTCTTAGTACTCTATGCATATGAGATTTTTTTGTAACGCTAGGCGTGCTAGGTAAACCAAACGAGACACTCCTTGGAGATCGAAGACAGACGCAGGGTTCGATTGAAACCAGGTAGACTTTCGAGGCTTGTGCAGCTCTGTCCGGCAACCTCACCTTAATGCCTTTGTCTTCGGTCACAATGCACCGACGTGACCGCTCACTCTGAACTCACCAAGAATTTCTGCACCATCAGCTCTACTTGAAATCCTTTAGCTCTGTTTGATTTTCTAGAATTCTAAAAAATCAATATTTTGACTGCTAATTATGATGTCAAAGAAAGACAGTTTCCAAAATCAAATTCAGAACTTCTACGCTAGGAACCCTGACGAATCTAATGAGATATTTGACCGCGTGATTAGAGGATAGTACTGTAGCATCTCTGTAGCAAATCATTGATTAATTATTGTTATTAAATTCATCGCGAAAAGTTACACCCATTCCTAAAATAGTTTTACAAATAGACTTTATCTAGTACTCCATGCATGCGAGATTCTTTTCTCGGGAAAAATGCGTTCGAGATCCTAGAACGATCAAACAAGGCCTTTAACTGCAAGAAACAATGCATCGTCATGCTTGGTTATAGACAGTGTGCTCGTCAGTCATCTAGAGATTCTTTTCTTGGGAAAAATGCGTTCTAGATCCTAGAACGATCAAACAAGGCCTTTAACTGCAAGAAACAATGCATCGTCATGCTTGGTTACAGACAGTGTGCTCGTCAGTCATCTAGGTTCTCAAGCAGCCTGCTCCCGTCAAGGGTTCTCGGTTCTGTGCCGACTCCCAATCTCAAGCTATCGCAGCTTATCCAAATCTGATCGATCGATGGATCTTGATCTGCAACTCTGAACTTCCATGATGTTTCATTTGGGCAGGCGCATTTCTTTTCCCCATCGTTGGATCAGGTGCCAGTGCCACTTGTCAGATTCAGGGATGAATGGTGCGTCAGAGTGAATTGTTTACAATCGCTTTCGGACCGGGGAACTTTGAATTCCTGGTTCCCGCGCGCGTCTCAGACGTGCCTCTAGATCCAGTTAACTCAAACGATGCTCACTGTTGGTATCCTGGATTAGAATTTTTTAGAACAGTTTGCCAAAGCGCGTAACTGTCAACAAAAGCAGTAACTTGTAACCAAACTTATATTGAACCTTCCAGCCTTGGAACTAGACAGTATGCTGTATGTAAGCCAAACCACAGACATATCTTCCTAAGACAAGAAACACCACCTGTGGCCTCGAAAATCCCCTCTCGAACCAAAGGAAGCCTCGCCGACGGTGATGGGAGTTGATTGAGCTAGAATCTATCGCAGAGGATTAGACTACAATCACCATGTTCGGCTGGTCTGAACCCAGCTGCTTGGCGGATTCGGGCTGGGCTTAGCAGTTGCAGCCGTTCGGCTGGTGGGCTGCAGCCGTTTGGCTGGCCTATACCGAGACACGGTTTTTTTATTTTTATATTTTTTATTTTCATTTTTTACAAAAATATATTTTCGATTTGGAAATTTACAGGAATATACCCCGGCCACAGCGGGGTGGCAGGGGCTTTTGTGCAAAAAATTTTGCGGAGAAAATCGCGCAAAGGTCCTTGGGGGCCGGTCGGCCGGCAGCGGGGCGGCCGGCCCCCACAGGCCGCCCGGCAGCGGGGCGGCCGGCCCTGGCCGCCCGGCTGCAGGGCGACCGGCTCTCCCACCCATATATAAGGGTTGGCTGGTCCCCCACCCCTCATTTGCATCACTAAAATTCCAGAAACCAAGAAAAAAGAGGGAGGGAGGGACAGAGGCGAAGCCCTGCCGGATTTTCGAGCCGGCGACTGCAGGTAACCAAAATTCTTCTACACTTTACAAATAAATTATGTTGTAATTATTTTTCTTGAAATAGTAGATTAGCAATCAATTTAATTATTGTTAGGAGTGATTAGTGGTACATTTAGGTGCAGTTACTTGTAATGATTAGCGTTGATACAGTATATTTAGTGTTAGATTAAGTATTAGAAAGTACTAGAAAATTGTTAGAGAAGTATTAGAAAGTCTTAAAAATTGGAAGATAATATTAATTTTTTTTAGAAAATGTTAGAAAATTGTAGAAAGTATTTTATTGAAACAGTAGTTAAACAATCAGTTTAATTATTATTAGGAGTGATTAGTGGTACATTTAGATGTAGTTACTGATAATGATTAGCGTTGATATAGTATATTAGCAATCTGATTGCTTACTTGTGATTGCCAGGGCTCAACACCATGGCATCCTCAGGATCCACCTACATTCCATGGAGTAAGGTGACGGAAACAGTCCCCCAAGGAGTCCAGGTGCCTATGTGTTTTTGCGGATCCTTGTGCAAACTAATGAAATCAAGGGTTTTGGGGGACGACTTTGGCAAGAGATTCTTCGTGTGCGAGAATTACAAGTACGACCCGCCCAAGCATTACGGCAAGGACCGAGCAAAGGTACTACAAAATACTATCAGAGTTTGTCACTTTCAGATCTAGTAATGACTTCTAACATGATTTGGGGAAAAACTCCACCGCCTCTATGTGATTTCTTGCAGTGGTTAGACACCGAGCAATCTCAGCAGGATAAGGACCACGTGGAGCGTCAAGCAAGGTGGGCTGCACAAAGGTGGCAACGAATGCTGCATGAAGAACAGATGGAGGAGAAGTGCAAGAAAAACCAGGAAGAGATTCAGAAGAGGATTGCAGAAGTGAAACGTCAGAAGGCAGAGGAACATGAAGCTGATAGGGAGAGGAAGCGAGAGAGGGCCCGCCGTGCTAAGGAAGCAGGGGCTGAAGCTATTAGGAAGGGAAAATATCCCCGGTGCACTCAGTAAAGCACTACCATATAGTCCCGGCATTTTACATTTCCTAAGGCATATTAGGTTTACTCACAACACGAGGTTATCGTGTTGCACATGCCATGCTTTTCATTGTTCAAGTACCTAGTAGTACGAACGCCTTATGCCTCTGCTTTGTAATCGTAGTATTGTTTACAAAACTGTATTGCAAACCGAAAATTTATGATTCGTAACTACCCTTCTATTTTCAGTACACTACATTCAGTGAGCAATCTAATTGAACCAACCTACACATTTAGAACTACAACCAAGAAATCTTACTACACAAATACTTTCATAATATTATATGCTACAATCTGGTGCAAATACATATCCATACATAACGAAATGTAATTATCACATACAGGTCGGAATACATATCCGTACATCTGGTTCAAATACATATGCACACATAACGAAATCTAGACGCGACGGGCTCCAAAATCCAGAGGCAATCCGTCGGTGGGATTTCTAGAAGGTCCAACCTCAGCACCAGCATTATATTCTTGCATTTTAGGGCACTTCTTGTAAGTGTGACCATCCGCTCCACACAGGTTGCATTTTTTTTCTTCTTTCCTGCCTCAGACTCATCCATTCCGTTACGGATACGAAGTATCTGCCGTCGACCTACCCCTCTCCTAGCATCTGGATTAGGAATGTACATTGGAGAGATATTTGGTGTAGTGAATGATCTCAGACTACCTATGCCATATATCTCATGGCCCCAAGTGTGAAACAAAAACCCCAAGATCCAACCCAGATTCTGAACATGCCGCAATGACATGGGAGCATGGTAAGTGAAGAAGCTGTGGCTTCTTGCATCTGCAAAAAAACCTTGCCTTCCGGCATTATCAAGCAATCCTGAACGACCATTTGTCTACGGACACCCTGCCCTATCCTGTCCTTGCATGAAACCTCAAACCTTTGATCCTTTGTGCCCATGGAGACCACTCTGTGATATTGAGCCTTTTCAATCATTTCTTTCATGTAGTTAGTGACCCTATTACAAAAAATCACTCCTGGATCATCAAGTAAGACAGCAGCTGCCTGGTACCGCTCTCTGAAGTACCTTATGCATCCGTACATGATGAACTCAACTATGCCAACAAGAGGAAATCCACGAACATGACGCATTACCATATTGTAACACTCTGCGTGGTTGGTTGTCTCGATCCCATATCGACGACCACCAGTGTCGTATAGAATTGTCCACTTCTCCTTAGGTGCATCCTTAATCCACTGTGTGAAAGGTCCGCCACCGGAACGTCTCCGGCTGGAGGTTGAGGTCTGTTCCTTTAGCAGCTCGGCGCACATGTTATCTAGCACATGGCACAATGCATCAAACTTCCGCTGCTGATTCTGAGTGCACAATCTCTTGGACAAATTCATAAGTTCCTTATTCTTGAAGCGCTCATAAAAGTTTGCACCCATATGCCTTATGCACCACCTACTCACAACATCTGGCCATAGAGGAGGCTGTCCTCGACTTCCTTCATGTAGTTGCCTTATTGTTGCTAGAAGACCAGCATGTCTGTCACTGATGAGGCAAACATCAGGCCTTCCAGTAACAACGTGAATCTTCACACGTTCAAGGAACCAGTACCAGCTCTCTGTGTTCTCATTCTCAACAAAAGCAAAGGCGATGGGAACCACCTGTTTGTTGCAATCAACTCCAATCGCTGTCAGTATTGTCCCCCTTATATCTTCCTGTCAAGAATGTGCCGTCAATACATAGAACAGGAAGACAATACATAAATGTCCTCACACATGCACCAAGGCAGAAGAAAGCACGAAGCAGAAACCCAGGTCCCCCATCTAAACTCGGTACAATGTAGGTATCAGCCGCGCTTCCAGGATTTCTCTGCACAATTATCAATTTTGGCTCATAATCAATTTTGTCCAGAATCACCCCATACATCTTCTTGGCCACGAAAGTGGATGTAATGTTACGGTGAGTTTGCGCAACAGCAGTTAATCTACATGTATGTGGTGTAATAATTGAACACTCCCAGTGTGTCTTGTACTTGCCCTTGTAGGCATGCACTCGCCATGTACAGTCACCATTGACTCACTTCATCTCATATTCTTTGCTGCTAGACTTTACAACTCTGAATTCCTTCCTCAACGATATAGCCCAAAGCTTCACAGCATCTTTCACAGCTTCAATGCTAGGATACTTTGCCCCCTGCACAATCTCATTCTCTCTGTATTCGTACTCATTACTCCTAATATCCTGCATCACTGGATTTCCAAAACCCTTGTCTCGTCATTCACCTAGCAACGGGTAGTCCTCATTGTCTGATGAGTCCCCACATTCTTCCATCATTCGAACCTCTTGGTCTTCATTCTGTATAGCTTACACTATTCCAGGTATCCGCTCCCCCTCATTAGCTAAACCTTGCGGCTCAGGTTGAATGACATGCACGTTCTGATCTTCTTTTTCTCCCACCTGATCAGCCATACCTTGCGGCTCAGGTTCTGTGACATGCATGTTGTGATCTTCATTTTCTTGTTCCACTGCTTGGTTCATATGAGATGATGTACTTATTGACCCTTCACCGAAATGGGCTGCCTTCTGGTGAATCTGAATTAGCATTGCAAGAGGCCACCCGCAGTCAAGAGCTGCTTGCATGTAAGTCCGCCATTCTTCGGTGTTCGCTATAAGCATCAACTCACAGAAATCCCCTTCAGTTCCCCAATTCGTCATAGTCTGAACGGTTAGGAAATGAGTCTTTGGATTCACATTGAATATCTCGTGAAGCCATTTGCGTATGGAACCAAAACTCCTGTCTAAGGGTTTATCTATTCCGCACTCTCTTCGTTGAAAAGCTGATAGATCTACTCCATACGCATCATGAGAAATATATCCGTCACCATAATGAACTTGAAAACAAAGCTTGCTCGACATATCTGGACACACAATCATGATATTAAATTGATTGCTAATCTACTGTTTCAACATAAATAATTATAACATAATCTATTAGTAAAGCGTAGAAGAATTTTGGTTACCTGCAGTCGCCGGCTCGAAAATCCGGCAGGGCTTCGCCTCTGCCCCTCCCTCCCTCTTTTTTCTTTGTTTCTATAATTTTAGTGATGCAAATGAGGGGTGGGGGGACCAGCCAACCCTTATATAAGGGTGGGAGATCTGGTCGCCCTGCAGCCGGGCGGTCAGGGCCGGCCGCCCCGCCACCGGGCGGCCTGGGGGGGCCGGCCGCCCCGCTGCTGGGCAACCGGCCCCCAAGGACCTCTGCGCAATTTTCTCCGCAAATTTTTTTTCACAAAAGCCCCTGCCGCCCCACTGCCGGGCAGCCAGGTCCCGGCCGCCCGGCAGCCGGGCGGCCGGGGTATATTCTTGTAAATTTTCAAATCGGAAATATATTTTTTTAAAAAACGAAAATAAAAAATATAAAAATAAAAAAAAACCGCATACCGAGACAGTCTGTTCCCCAAGTCGCTAACTAGGGCTCGCTCTCCCTCTCGTCCACTCGAGACTCGACGCCGCCACCGTTCCTGCAGTCTCCTTCGCGCCGCCGGACTCCGTCCGTCCACTCCGCGGCCTCTAGCGGCTAGATCGAGCCGGGGCTGTGCTATTCCTCGCCGGAGGCGGAAGATTCGGCAGCACCGCGTCCTCCCTCGCCGGGATCGAGCCGGCCGCCCGGGGTCCGGAGTCCCGCGCATGACGACGCACGGGATCCAAGGTCCCGGCGGCCGCCGTCTCTAGCGTGTAAGCTCGGCCGGTCTACTCCTCCAGGCCTCCCTCCCTCAGATCTCCCGGCTGCCCTCCACCTGGCCGCCTGCCTCCGACCCGCCACCGGCCTGCACCAAGCTGGCAAGCACCCCGCCTACTGGACGGCCCAGCTGCGCTCCCGCTCAGGTTTATCACGCCCCCCATTCAGATCCATTTTCTCAGTCTGGTTTTGTCCTGCTTCAACAATCGCATTCATGGCACATGTTGCTACAGAAACGTCCTGGGATGTGGTGGATTTGCACCTGTACTACCGTGTGCTTGTGTTACATCTAGGACTTAAGATTTAATTCGCGTGCATAGACTAAATTATTTCGTGTAATTGTTGATTGGTTCTGTTTACCTACTTAGATTAACTCTTTTGCCGTCAGTTCACATGTGATACATGATGCCACGCTGTTTACTTGTTCTTAGCTGCTGCAGCCACTTTTGCCAACAAAAAATAGAATACTGTACAATGTATTTGCCCACAGATGAACTGAAAACGTGCCAATTGGGACCCGGCAAGTACCACCTTGTTCTGTATTGTAATTGACTAACCTGTGTGTGTGGTTTCTATATTGTAGGAATGTATTATTTGGTGGATTCAGGGTATGCCCAAAAACGGGGGTATTTGGGCCCCCATCGCATGACCAGGTACTGGAAGAAGGAGTTCATGAATACGGACCTGAGCATTTGCGAGAGGTGTTCAACTACCATCATTCGAAACTGCGTAATATAGTTGAAAGGCCATTTGAGGTAGCCAAAAATAAGTGGCAAATGTTGAAAGGAATGCTGCAGTATCGTAAGGACAAGCAAGGGCAGATTATTGTGGCATGTATTGCACTGCGTAACTTTGTAAGGGATGAGAATGCAGGGACATTGAGAGTCGACAGGATGCCGATACCTACACTAAGTGAGTATTCGTATCAGTGGGTTGAATCAAATGCGGAAGATGACATGTCTACAATCCGCGACTGGATTACTACTGGACTTGGAATACACTTGGAATACTGGGGTACACGTATGTGAGTTTAACTCATGATTGGGATGTTGATGTTGGGAGTGGGCCTGTTTGGATCGGCGGGGCTAATAATTAGCCCCGTCACATCGAATGTTGTGATGCTAATTAGGATTATTAAATATAGATTAATGACAAAACCCATTCCATAACCCTAGGCTAATTCGCAAGACAAATCTAATGAACCTAATTAATCCATTATTCACTACGGTGATGCTACAGTGATGCTAAATTATCGGTAATTAGAATTAATCACGGGCTTAACATGATCGTTAGTACTAATTGTGTATACATAAAAGCCATTAAATAAATTTTACTAGTATTTTAACTCATGTCATGGTGAATTTTTTTAGAACACTACGGTTTTATAATTCAAAATAAAAATTCAAATTCAAAATATTTGAACAAATGTTGTCAAAATTTGGGGCTAGTAATCAACCTTGGGGTACCCTTAGTCAAATCAGGAACCTCCATTTTTTGTTTCACTTACACATGGGTCCCACCTACCCACCCGGCCCCATCTGTCAACCCCTTTCTCCTCTTCTGGATGGCGCACAGGCCAGCTCGCTCCCGAAGCCTCCACACACCGGCCAGCGTTCCCGCTCCCGAAACCTCTCCACGTCCTCCTCTCCCTCTCGTACTTGGTCCTCTCTTCTCCTTCCTCCAGACAGAGCCGAGCAAGGGAGCCCTCCGGCCAAATTATTCCACTGTCCCTCCATCCAGTGGCGGATCTACAGGGGGCTCCAGCCCCCCTACTGCACAAAACGCCATGGAGCACCCCCCCCCACAGCCCCCCTAAAATTTTGGAGGCATTGATGAAGGAAGGGGGGAGCAAAGAAGAAGAAGGGTCACCAGCCCCCCTGCCTTCCATTCCTAGCTTCGCCCCTGCCTCCATCATCTCCAAATCACCGCAGCACACGCCTGCGTGACCTCGTTCTCTACCCCTTGACCACCACTTGCCTGTCACCGTAGCTCCTAGCGCTGGGGATTTCACATCCCATGGCCGCAGGAGGCCCGAGCTCCGCCTCGACGTAGAACCCCACCTCCGGCCGCTCCTATTCGCCGTTCAACTCCCAAAATTGGCTCCCCATAATCCAATGAGCTCATGCTTGCACTATCTTTCCACATTCGCCGTCCCATCTCCGAGAACGAGTACTCGTGCCATGGCGGTCGCTGTGCGCACGTCGAGGGCCGCTGCGAGCACCCCTGTGCCGCGCGCCGGCAGCGCCCGGTCACGCTGACCGCCACGCCGCTCTGATCTGCCTGCCGGTGCACTTCGCTCCCCGCCATGGCGGCCAGCCGCCGCCGCCGCCATGCGCTCGTCATGGGACACCCCTGCACGGGTCCGTGCCGTGCCGCAGTGCGCACTGGCTTCCCCAGGGGCCGCCCTGGTCGTGGACCTGCGCCGCCCCAGTCACCCCTCGCCGGGCCGCCGCCATACGCCGCTGCCACGACCGCTGGAGCGCTGCTGCCGCCGCTGGCCCTTTTCCCCCACCGTCGGCGAGCCCACTCACCGGATTCTGGCAAGGAACCGCTGCCGGCCATGGTCAAGGACCCAATTGCTTTGATTTAGATCTTTCTAGGGTCTGTTACGCGAAAACCCGAGGGCCTCCTTGTAAACTTTAGTTTCAAGTTTGTTTTCAAAGGCAATGAACTTATAAAATCCATATAAAATCGTAGAAAAATCAGAAAAATACAAACTAAAATTTGTTTGGTTCCTTGTTCTTAGATCTACAACTTTTCTTACAGTTTTATGTTGAGTTTTTAAATAGTTTTTGCTCAACTTAAATAGTGGTAAACTTTGAAAATGCATAGTAAATTTTATGAAAATCATAAAAAGGAAAGCGAAGATGTTTTGGAATCCTTGTGAGTAGATATATGTAGTAGATATATAATCTTGTATGTGTTAGCAGAAAACTATAGCTCTAGATTTTTATCTATGCTTGTTAGGGATAAATTCATACCTATAGTTATGTTGGTCCTTTTGCTATGAATTTTTTATGGTAGATTATTCATGTGATGTATGTGCTGTGGTAGAAGATTCAGATTTATTGGTGCATGTATGCATGAGTTATTGATTTAACTTGTGTAGTGCTTAATAAATAGTTTATAAATAATAAAAGCGTGTAAAAATAAGAAACTTGCTCTCACCTGCTTTATTGTAATTAGAACTTGTTTCATTGGTAATAATTAATTTATAAAATCTAAGCACGTAATATTTATATAGTAGTCATATTTTGATAACATCTACCCCACATAAAAGTCTCAATTCTAGACTCTATGTTTGCAACATCACTTATAATTAATATATATATGTTTTAATATATCAAAGATTAATGAAAGTCTAATAGTAAATGAGCATATGTATATTCTTGTGATGTTAAATTAATTTACCTGAGTTATCTTATAATTTTGTTATATATTTGTTAGTTAATCCAATTGAGTTAAGGTGTAGTCCTGTGTACTTGATGTTTCCAATTGTTTCGGTGTATGGCTTGTCAGCCCCGGGGCGGCGGGACTGCGTATAAGGCATAGAATATCTCGAATAAGGGATGGGGCATGTCCCATACCTCTGTTCTTACTACTCGGACACGAGTAGAACTAGTCAGTACAGAAGACACTACCAGAACGTACTCGGGTAGGACTCCTAAGCTAGTATCGATCTAGGTTTCCATGTAACCCTACCTCCCCAGACTATATAAGGGCATCCAGGAACCCCCTCAAAAACATAACCATCTAGGGCAATACAAACCAACACAGAGGACGTAGGGTATTATGCTCTCGGCGGCCCGAACCTATCTAAATCTTTGTGTTCCCTTGCACATTCGAGTTGCAGATCTCGGCGACACCCTACCTACAACCTACCACCTCAAGGGTATCCCTCGGTGGGCCTGGCGGTAGAACACCAACAACTAGAGCGCCAGGTAGGGGTCTTCTTCGAAATTCATCTGGCGAACTAGATGCAACCATCAACCCCGGCAACGTACCTGAGGAGGGTACAACTCTCATCTTCGGCTCCTTGGTCTACGTCGCCAATGGCCAGGGTGGACTCAACTCGCACCTAGCCGATACCAGCGAGCCGGAGGCGTCAACACCAACCCATAGTCAAGAGGTCAACTCTCTGGTTGGCAATCTCGACAAAATCTAGCTCTCTGACCCAACCAGAGAGCCCACATCGGTAACTCCCCGACCCCCCGTCAATGCTGATGAACTATTCATAGGGATAGACCGCGTGGATCGCAATCTCGTCGAATGCATCAAACAGGGGAGGGAAAGCTTCTTGTGGGCCGACTACTTAGATTTCCCACTTCTGCATCTTCCTTGTACCAGCCGTCACCCACTCGCCGACGACATCTTCTCCAGGATCGATCGGGATGACAAAAGCATTGCAGAATGCATTAAATTGGTAGAAGCTACCCTGAGGGGTTCTGTCGGTGTTTAACCGCCAAGCTCTCCGAGGTATACCCCGAGGAGATTGATTGTAGCAAGGGACTCGCCGAGATCAGAACGCGATGGTGCAAGGAACACAAAAAATTTGATAGGTTTAGGCTGCCTGAGCGTAATACCCTACGTCATGTGTGGTTGTTTGTATTGCCTTAGGTGTTGTTTGGTGTGTACCTATTCTTTTGGAGGGCTCCCTGCCCGCCCTTATATAATCTGGGGGGACAGGGTTACATGGAAA
Organism: Panicum virgatum; assembly: GCF_016808335.1. Taxonomy (NCBI): domain Eukaryota; kingdom Viridiplantae; phylum Streptophyta; class Magnoliopsida; order Poales; family Poaceae; genus Panicum; species Panicum virgatum. The sequence continues at coordinate 14,441,515 of NC_053136.1, forward strand.
GTTCTAGCCAAGTACTGCTAGAGTCCTACTCCAACGTAGTCAGGTAGTTTTCTTGTACATCAACTAGTTCTACTGCTATCCGAGTAGTTCCAGAAGAGGTAAGGTACATCCATGCGCTATCCCTTACTCTAGAATATTCTACGCCTATGAGCAATCCCGTTGCCCCGGGTCTGACAAGCCCCCGAGGTCTTTGTAGTCGAGTTCTGTAGGCTTTCGAGTACTTCTGAAGATGCATTCGAATGCTTCGACTGCTTCTGGGATTCCATGTGTCATTCAGGAGTCCATCGAGTGCTTCGACTAGTCTTCTGATTACTTATCTGGCTGGATCGAGGCTATGAGGTGCTCAAGCCCTGAATCTTCTTTCTAATATATGGTGCGCGATGTACTCGCACTCCATATGGAGTAGCCCCTGAGCCTTAGGTTGAATCATAGAATCAGGCCGAGGGTCAAATCGGTCTTCGTAATTCTTTCAAATCTTTATTTGAAAATCAAACTGCCTTTGAAAAATATGCTATTTATAACACATGCCTAGCAGCTCCCGAGCCTTGAATCTAAATTCCATGGTTTGAATTAAGGGTCCAAAGTCGTGGCATACCTTTTGTCTTTACATCCGAAAGTACTTGAAGTGATCTTTTGAATAAAGTCGCTTTTTAGATAAAGTGAGTCAGGGTCTAAAGAGTCATATGGGTGGTACTGTGAATGGAATCTACTCTGTTCCACCTGTGATCCTCTTGTCTTGTAGTGTCACTGGTTGAACTTGAGCACGTTGCTTTCTCTATAAATGAACGGGTGAGGTTTCTTCTAGAGTCATTCTACCATAGCAACTATGGCTTGGAGTTTTTCTCTGGAAAGCTCTCGACCACCTGATAGGAGTAGTTTTCTGTCCAGCGAGTGGTGCTAGAAGAGTACTTGCGAGCAACAAGAATACTTGCTGTCTTCCTAGTTGTCGGTCTTGCTTCATACATCTCAACCATCCTAGGCATCTTGTACTTGGGTGGTTAGAGGTAGATGGAGTTTCAGAGGTTGCGATAGACTGGTGGTGTCATATTTTGGGGTATTCTCTGAATGGTTTCCCCCTCAATGGCATCTCCGGAGATGGCATTGGTTTTGTTGCAGAACGTATCAGGGAGAAGGAGAAATTCCTTTACAAGATGCAAATAGAGGACTTGCGATGTACTAATGATTGCATGTCTTTCTTGCTTGAAATTGTCTTCTCCCTGGACGTTTTAAGTTTATTCCGTCTTGGGAATAACAAGATTTGAAGCTTTGTAACAGCTGAGGTATCTTGTGTAAGCTACCTCGAGTGGAATCGAGTAGTTTAGTATCTTGTTCGTTTGTTTTTGCTTTTTCCAGAATGTAATCCCAGAAAAGTGTAAATGCCGAAGGAAATCTTGATTTTTCGAGATGATTGTTTTTTTTTGTTATGGAATCCCTGCGTTTATCGCCTGAAATATCTCTTTAACTAGCGCATGACAATTTGGCTTCCAGGTTATCACGAAACTACAATGCCTTAGGTTATTTAACCGCTTGATTAAACCTAGGTTAAGCAGGGTCTCGAGTTTACTTAGTTCACTCCGCCGCCGCCTCTCGTTCTTGCCTCCTTGTGCTGCGAGAAACTAGCCACCACTAGCCCCCGAGCTTGAAGCAAGAATATTCACCCCCCTCATCCGGATGGCTCCTAAGAAGATCCAGGGAAAGGGGCAATCGGGTGGTGTTGCTGACCAAGTAGAGACCTCGGGATGGAGAGCAAGTAAGTGCTCTGAATTCCATCTTCTAGGTCTTGTAGAAGAAAATTTGCTTCAGCCGCGTAAAGTGGTGAACTGGCGAAAATCTTTAGGATATTCGGTTCCTCATGAGGAACCGAATGAAGCCGTCATTTTTCATTCCTTTATTTTGCACGGCCTCGGAATCCCCATCTCCAACTTCTTTCGAGGTCTTTTGCATCATTGGGGGATTCAAGCGCATCACTTGACCCCCAATTCCATCCTTCATATTTCTATCTTTGTCCATCTTTGTGAAGCTTTCCTGGGCATCAAACCCCATTTTGATCTTTTCCAATACCTCTTCCATCTGAAGCCCCAACCTAGCGACACCAAAGTAGATGTAGTGGGAGGTGCGGGTCTGCAACTCCGTCAGGGTGTAGGACCAAAGTACATTCCTTATAAGATGACTGACAAGGTTATCGACAAGAAGGACCTCTGGTTCTATGTCGAGAACTAGTCGCGTCCCCTTCCCCGTAGACCCGCTGGCCTGCCAGTTAAGAAGCCTAGCTGGAACTCCAGGGGAGGAAATGTAGATCAAGTTAACTTTCTTCTCAGGGAGATAGACTTGTTGAAGAGGGAGAACAAAATTAGCGGTGCTTCGGTGGTGGCGCATTGGTCGCTCCGGAGGATTAAGCTACTCCAACAGCGAGTATATCTGGGGTTCCAATTTACTGGTGAAGAAGACCCCACCCGCTATACCGGAATCAAAATTTCCCATGATAATCTGAAGCGTCGGGTGGATCAGCTGCTGAAGGGTGTTACTGGACAAGCCAGTATCAAGGGAACATTCAAAGCTGGTAGACGCCCACGGGAGGTACTTTTTGAGTAGTCGACTTGTAGTGAACATCGAGTACTTTAATGCCCAGTAGTCGCATTGATCTAGAACTTTTCGTGCAGATTGACCCTGAAAAGTATCAGAGTAGGCCTCCACTTCCAGAAGTTGTGCCTGGCGCACAAACTGACTCAAGTGTGCATCTAATTTCTCTGCCTTTTTATGTCCTTTGCTCCAATTTCTGATGGGACAGATGGTGAGCCTCAGGTCAAGTCGCTAGAGAAGCAGAAGCAGAAAGCGCCATCAACCGGTGATGTTGACAAGTAAGTATCTATTTCGACCTCGAAAATCAAAGAGTAATCTTTGATTTCTGATCAAATTATCCTTGTTAGGCCCCGCTCTCCTTCAGAGAAGCGGACACGTAGATCCGCTGCTAGTCCTGCTGCCTCTGCCCAGTCCGGACCTGGAAGCAACGTGGCGACCGACTCTGTTCAGACGCCAAAATAACAGAGTCAATGAGGGGCGGCCGTCGTCTCCAAGCTGCTGCGCACAAGGAAGTTGTCAGTCAAGAAATCCAGCCAGTAAGTGAATCCATTCGGACTATGTCACTATTGGTTGGGTTCTTATCTTCTGATGCTTGTTGTCATCTTTAACAAACCCGCCGACTTTGGAATTGGGGATTTGGGGGATCCTCAGATCACCAAACCAGCCGACGCTGTCCCCCAAGTCTTGTCGGACCCTCAGACTACTATGATCCAGTCGGATCCAGCAGCCGAAGATGCTTCTGCGGACAAGGCGGGAGGTACCCCTGCAGGGGTGCAGAAAGAAGTCGCGGAGGAAAAGATCTCTGCTTCTAATGCTAGTAAGATCTTGGTGTCGATGTCTTGTAGAAATCAGTTTGTTGTGTACTTCCTTCGTTGATTCCATAGGTTGTGCAGATGTGCAGTCGGTGGATCTATAGAAATCCACTAAAGTTACCCCAGACGTCAACCAGTTGATGCAGGAGAAGTTGCAAGAAAAAGAAAAGCAGTCGACAGAAGGGGCAGATTTCTATACAAAAGAAATCGCAGAAAGTTAGAAGTTCTTGGCTGTAAGTACTAGGTACTCGAGTGCTTATCTTTTGTCAAGTGTAACACCAGGTTTATAAAAGCACATAAACCGAGCAATCATATACATGCCAGGATCAAGTCACACGTATATACAATAGAATGAACAGTATATCACAACACATATCACGTAAAAAGATATAATAAAGAGAATACGAATGTTATTTATTACATTAATGACAAAAGTCTGGTACAGAGTATGCGGAAGCACAAAACATAAACGAAGCCTCTCGGAAGCTGGGCACCACAGGGACGTCGACTGGGAGACGATCGCAACGCCAAAACAAGTTCAGAACATACACATACATGCAAACAAAGCAAAAAGCTAAGAAACAGTACAACAATACATGAAAACAGCAAACAAAGCTATGCTAGAACTATTATACGCGTTACAACGATCGCATGGACATAAAGAACACCTAAAACGGAGCTAAAACGCGAAATCTAGGCCTAAAACAAGGTCCAGGGGCTTAACTGCAAGAAAAATAGAGTTCTAGGGGCTTCTGCGCAAAAACCGAGGACCTAAACATAATTAAACACTAGATCTAAGGGCTAGTGTATAAAACTGCCAAGGGTGGACGGCAGGCACTAATTCTAAAAAGGTCAGGGGCTTAAACGATAAAAACAGGACCTAGTTGGAAATATTTTTACACAGTCATGGACTGCGGGTTGATACTGCAAAAGATCAGGGGCTCTTTAGAAAGATTGCTAGGCGAAGGGGTATCTTCAGATATGATCCGTTGGATCGAGATCTGAGGGCCAGGGTTTGATGGCTCTGCGATCTAATCAGGGACGTCGAGTTTAGATCAGGCGGTTCACGGGGGTTTGGTCGCGCGGGTGGCGGCGCCGGCCACCGGCGGCTCTGTTCCGCGTCGGCGCGCGGCGGGAGTTCGCCGGCGTTGGCCAAAAACGGCCGTTCGGGCTCGAAATCATGCTTGGCTTGGCTCTAGAGGCTGCGCATGGCACGATTAAACTACCTAGGGCATCTACGCGGGTCTGCAGGAAGCGAAGCTGTGCGCGCAGCGGCAGAGGGGGCTCTGCACGGTGGAGGCTTGCCGGCATACGCGTTTACGCGACGCCGGGGCTCGATTCTGGGCGCGAATTGGACAGGGAGCAAGCGCGGAGCGGGGACAAACCTACACGAGGCCTATGCGTGGCTCTATGATGAACAGAGGCCTCCGCCCATGGCGCGACGGCGCGGCCAAACAGCGGCGAGGAACCCTAGCACGCGCAGATGGAGAAGAAGGGGATTGGGGCACGGCGTGATCTTTTACCCCCTTGTGAAGCTGTAGCCGTGCGAGGTTGGTGCCGAATCACAGCACAGTGTCAGAATTGCGGTGGCGTAGGGGTGGCTCGACGAAGCTCCTCCGCTGGAATTCCTGTGCGCAGTGGGGTCGATGTCGGGGAAGACGAGTCCAGCGATGCTCCTAACCCCGAGGAGAATCCCGGTGCTAGCTTGCGGTGGCGGAGGTGCTGCGGCACCGCCGGACCACAGCGGCGCAGGGGCGGCTTCCGCTCCGAGCTCCAAGATGCGGTGGCGGCTAGGGTTTGAGGCGGCGCTGCGGATGGGAGGAGGGCGCAGTGGTCGCAGGGGCGTTTAAAGAAGGGATGCCGGAGATCTCGGCGTGCGGGCCTGACGGAGTCACGACGAGAATCACGGGTGGTCGTTGCTGCGCGGCCGGGGAAGCGGGGAAGAAGGGCCTGACGGGCGGGGCCAATCTGTCAGGTAGAGGGGGAACGGGCGACGCGCGAGCGGTCTGCGCTGGGCGAGCGTAGGGAGAGGCTAGCAGGTGGGTCCGGGGGCGCGGCTCAGGGTGGTGCTGTGCTGAGCGTGAGTGAGAGGTGAGCCGGGCCACGGCGCTTGGGGCGAGCGCGGGGAGAGGCTGCGGTGCTGGGCCGGCCTGTCAGTGGAGGGAAGGAAAACAGCCATGGGGAGAGAGAGGACTAGGCCGCGGTGCTGGCGCCAGGGAGCGGAACGGCCCGTGAGGAGAGGGAGTGAGCTGGGCCCGCTAGAGAGGAAGAGTGGGCCGCCAGGTTTGGGATGGGGAGAAGGGAAATGGGCCATGGTCCGGTTTGAGTGCTGGTTTTCCTTTCCTTTTCTATTCTCTTTCCTTTTCTAAGTCAAACTGTAACACCCTAAATTAAATTTCAGTATTTAATAATAAATTTAATTGGTTTATTTAATTTTCTAAGGATTTAATTGGCTTAGCTTGCATTTAATCTAATTTTTGTTCCATAAGTAGTTAAAATTTATCATAGGGATAATTTTGTTGTTGCATTCATGCTGGTGCATTATTTTATTTGTTTGAGTGAATAAGGTTTTGAATTCAAATTTGTTTGAATTCGAATTAGTTTGAGTTAGTAGTGAAGGAAATAGAAATAGAAAAGGATTAGGAAACCCAAAACCCAAAGCAACCCAGCCCATGAGGAGAAAAACCAAACCCAAAACCACTACCCCTCTCCTGCTGGCCCAGCCCAGTCCTCAGCCCGCACCCCCGCGGCCCAGCACCCAGCAGCCTGGCCCGCTCCCTTCCCGCACGCTCGGCCCAGCCTAGCTCTCACGCTCGGCCCAGCTCACCCCACTCGGCTCACTCCCGCAGAGCCCGCCCACTCCCTCTTCCCCGCTTCCGCCGTTCTACGCGCACGGCCCGCGCCAGCAGACCCGCTCCCCCGCTCTCCCTCCGCGCGAACAGCTCGGCCCAGCTGCGCTCGCTCCGTCCCCGACCGCCCGGCCCTACACGTCGGCGCCATCTCCACCAATGCCACACGCGTCGCCCGCCCCTGCCACCTGGGCCCAACCCGTCAGTCTCAGCTTGTTTCCGCTGTGTCGCACGCGCCCGCCCGCAGCATACCTCTCAGGCCCACCTGCCAGCCTACCCCGCACGGCCCGCTCGCACGCACCCTGTTCGCCCGCTCGCACGCACTGCAACCCGGCCCCGCCTGTCATCCCTCTCCTCCCCGTGTCTCTCGCTCACCCGTCGTGCCGCGATCTCCGGCGAGATCCCTTCCTGGACCCGCACGCCGAGGCCCGGCCTTCCCCTTTTTAAACGCGCCCTAGACCTCCCCGCATCCCACCTTCCCCCTGCAACCCACCCAAACCCTAGCCGCAGAGCACCCCGCCGCCGTAGAACCTTACGCTCGGGAACCGCCGCTGCGCCACCATAGACCCACCTCCTCAGCGCCCCTCTCCAGCCACCGAGCGCCGCAGGAGCATCGCGAGGTGGAGGAGGTCGACGCCGGCCGCTCTCTCCGCCCCTACTCCAAGCTCCGCACGGGAATTGCTCACCGGAGCATCGCCGAGCCGCCACGCCGCGGAGGATCCACCGCTGCGAGCCCTCTGCGCCGTTTTCGAGCACCGCATGAACTTCATGGAGTAGTAAGGATCCTCCCAGCCCCCCTTTTCCCTTCCTCCTCAACAACCGAGCACCTCTGCGCCAACTCCCCGGAGCGCGATGACCGCTCCGCCATTTCGCACCCTGCTAGAGCCGCTGTAGACCCTCACAGACACACCTAGTGGATTACGCATGTCACACTCATGCTTCTGGGCCAAACCGCTACTGGAATCAACCCCGGGAACGCTAGTTAGGCCAAGTCCGCGCGAGGAATCGACGAGCGCCGCCGCGGAAACCTCAAGTCCGGCGACTCGCGCCGCCGCCTGCGCGCCCCTTCTTCCAGAACCGCCCGATCCGTGGCCAACGGATCAGATTAGATCCCGATTCCATACGCTCCGAGCCACTAGATCAAGATCCAACGGCCCACGCGCGTAGATACCGGTTCGGCCTGGATGTTTTGCTAAAGAGTCCCTGCTTTCTTTTGAAATCAACCCGCCGTCCAGACGCTTGCAAAAGTATTTGCATGTGAGCCCAGTTTTTAGCGTTTTAACCCCTGACCTTCTTAGAAATAGGACCCGCAGTCCAGTCAGCGCAGTTTTGCACGTTTGACCCTAGAACTAACCTTTAATTACATTTAAGCCCTTGGTTTTTGCAGAAAACCCCCTGGAACTTAGTTTTTATCGCAGATAAGCCCCTGAACCTTGTTTTTAGCCTAGATTACGCGTTTTAGCTCCGTTTTAAGCGTTCTTTATATCCACGTGATCGTTGTAACGCGTAGAATAGTTTTAGCTTAGTTTTTATTGCTATTTTTATGTATTGTTGTACTGTTTCTTAGTTTTTGCTAGTGTTTGCTTGTATGCTTATTGTTGTGCCTCGTTTTGGCCATGTGTTCGTGAGTAGACGTCGAGCTACCGGAGGAGCCCCAGTACCAATACCAGGAGCAGCCGTCTTCCGAGCACTTTGAGCAGCAGCAGGAGCAGTATGAGGAAGGCAAGTATAACATGAACAACACCTATCACTTTAAATACAATTTCATACTGCATTTTAATACTGTATGCCTATAAGGACTTTCCTAGCCACTTTATATCCTTTATATATATCCTTTGGGTTGCATTTTGGTTAGTTGTGCTAGGTGCCGCGCTATAACATATAATGGTCCTTTTTAATTAATTTGATTAATGGTATATGCAACTTAATTCTGAGAGTGGCCCTCTGTGTGGCTTGAGTGGCTCACTTCTCATTAAAATTGGTTTTGTTAGAAACATGGTTTAGGGGGCCAGCACGGTGCTTACTGCCTGGTTGGCCACTCTCCATAAGGACCGGTTCATAGAGCGACAACCTGGGACAACAGCGCTACCACAAGACTGGAATGGGACGGTCTTGGCGTAATAATTAGGTCTTTTTGGTTTGGAGTAACTTACCTGCGGGGCAAGGGTGGTAAGCTTCTATGTCCCTCGTACTGAGTGGCCTCGTCTGTGGTATTCTTGACGCCCACTAGACCTGCTCCATAGTCGCCGATCCAACCCTCGTGGTTATTCCTTACCAACGAGATTCCTTGTAAAGGCCTCGTAGTGAGTTTGCTAGTCAAACCAAACTCAAACTATTTGAATTCAAATGAAATTTGAATTCAAACCCCTATGAAATCAAGCAAAATAAAACATGCACCAGCATGAATGCACAAACAAGTTAGCCCTAAAATAAATTTTAATTACTTTATGAAGCAAAATAAATTACAAATGCAAGGCTAAGCAAATTAAATCCTAGAAAATTAAATAAACCAATTAAATTTATTATTAAATACTGAAATTTGAATTAGGGTGTTACAAATCCTACCCCCTTACAGGAATCTCGTCCCGAGATTCTGGGCTGGCTAGAAAAAGGGATCAGGATAGGTCTTCGTCAGCTCATCTTCTCGATGTGGTCACTCCATTGCATTTTGCACATCTTGATCTTCTTGTCCTGAGTAACTCTCTCAGACGTCTCCAAAATCTTCACCGGATGCTTGGTGTCGTTCAGATCTCCTACACATCCAACCTTTCCAACAGTGCTTATTCTTCTGGCACTCTCAAGCACTTCTTCAACTCAGATCTGCATAACTCTTCTGCCTCGTCTGAGAGATCCTCAAATTCTTCTGTAGTATCTGTAGGCCAGGATGTCACATCCCTACCCCCTTACAAAAACCGATGTCCTCGTCGGTGAATCCCTAGATATCACCTTCTCTTCGTGCTATCCTTCTTCTCGACGAGCAAAATAGGAGAAACCAAGGCCTGATAAGGTAGAGGGAACAGAGTGGATGGTTTTACCCCCATCGGTCTAACTCATTTTATTAATTAATTAAATTTAACTTAAGACTGATTTTCATTAAACAATTTAACTACTAAGCTATGCAATCAACCAAAAATCCAAATCAAACATGTAGCATAATAACAATCATACAATTTCACAACTTTAGTCGAGTTTAGCACACGACTCGACTAACACAACGCATCGCAGAACGTGCTATCGTATTATTATAAAGGGTTCATCTAACTTACACCTATGACGGTCAGACGTCTTACTCCAGGTCAGAATCTACGGAAACTATGCTATAGAGAGAAATCAAGGCAAGACGAGTAAGAGTCTTGGAATTTCAAGGAATATAATAGCAAAATAGTTTCAGCAGACAAGGCTGAGAGAAGAAGACCTAAAACTCGACCAGTTCTATCTAGGCTTTTGTCATACAGTCGATACGGCTCTGATACCACTCTGTAACACCCAGTTTATAAAAGGACATAAACCGAGCAATCATATACGTGCCAGGATCAAGTCACACGTATATACAACAGAATGAACAGTATATCATAGCACATATCACGTAAAAAGATATAATAAAGCGAATACGAATGTTATTTATTACATTAATGACAAAAGTCTGGTACAGAGTATGCGGAAGCGCAAAACATAAACGAAGCCTTTCGGAAGCTGGGCACCACAGGGACGTCAACTGGAAGACGAACGCCTAGAAGTCCTCGTACTCCTGGTAGCTCCGGGTGAACTCCCTCGCGTCGGCAGGAACTGAGCAGCAGTAGAGTATCCCCAAGAGGAAAAAGAGTAGAGTAGGCAAGAGTGAGTACACAACTTGTACTCAACAAGTATAACACAAACTATGAGGCTCTAAGGTTGCCTGACTCAACTGCATTAGCTTTTAAGTCTTGGCAAAATTTTATTAAAGCTAATTACTACAAGTGGATGAATTACCATAAACCCAGTTACATAATAATTAATCAAAATTAATCATGTTACTACTGAGAACCATACCAAACTAAGCCACCCGGGGAAACCTGCCTCGTCAAAGGAAGATAACCCCACTAATCAAAAGGAGGATCTGGGCCGCTCATGACCGTGAGCACGGCTAGTATACCAGTTTTACACTCTGTAGAGGTTGCACATCTTTACCCACAAGTTGTGAGCTACGCTAGTTATTCATCACAATTCCTTAGGTGAGATGGCTAGCAAACTCACTACGAGGTCTTTACAAAGAATCTCGTTGGTAAGGAGTAACTGCGAGGGTTGGATCGGCGACTATGGAGCAGGTCTAGTGGGCGTCAAGAATACCACAGACGAGGCCACTCAGTACGAGGGCCATAGAAGCTTACCACCCTTGCCCCGCAGGTAAGTTACTCCAAACCAAAAAGACCTAATTATTACGCCAAGACCGTCCCATTCCAGTCTTGTGGTAGCGCTGTTGTCCCAGATTGTCGCTCTATGAACCGGTCCTTATGGAGAGTGGCCAACCCAGCAGTAAGCACCGTGCTGGCCCCCTAAACCATGTTTCTAACAAAAACCAATTTTAACGAGACGTGAGCCCCTCAAACGGGCCACTCTCAGAATTAAGTTGCATATACCGTTAATCAAATTAATTAAAAAGGACCATTATATGTTATAGCGCGGCACCTAGCACAACTAACCAAAATGCAACCCAAAGGATATATATAAAGGATATAAAGTGGCTAGGAAAGTCCTTATAGGCATACAGTATTAAAATGCAGTATGAAAATGTATTTAAAGGTGATGGGTGGTGTTCATGTTATACTTGCCTTTCTCAAACTGTTCCTGCTGCTCAAACTGCTCTGAAGATGGATGCTGCTCCGGGTACTGGTACTGGGGCTCCTCAGATGGATCAACGTCTACTCACGATCGCAACGCCAAAATAAGTCCAGAACATACACATACATGCAAACAAAGGCAAAAGCTAAGAAATAGTACAACAATACATGAAAACAGCAAAAAAAACTATGCTAGAACTATTCTACGTGTTACAACTATCGCGTGGACATAAAGAACACCTAAAACGGAGTTAAAACGCGAAATCTAGGCCTAAAACAAGGTCCAGGGGCTTAACTGCAAGAAAAACAGAGTTCTAGGGTCTTCTGCGCAAAAACCGAGGACCTAAACATAATTAAACACTAGATCTAAGGGCTAGTGCATAAAACTGCCAAGGGTGGACGGCGGGCACTAATTCTAAAAAGGTCAGGGGCTTAAACGATAAAAACAGGACCTAGTTGGAAATATACACAGTCATGGACTGCGGGTTGATACTGCAAAAGATCAGGGGCTCTTTAGAAAGATTGCCAGGCGAAGGGGTATCTTCAAATCTGATCCGTTGGATCGAGATCTGGGGGCCAGGGTCTGATGGCTCTGCGATCTAATCAGGGACGTCGGGTTTAGATCGGGCGGTTCACGGGGGTTTGGTCGCGCGGGTGGTGGCGCCGGCCACCGGCGGCTCTGTTCCGCAGCGGCGCGCGGCGGAAGTTCGCCGGCGTTGATCGAAAACGGCCGTCCGGGCTCGAAATCATGCGCGGCTTGGCTCTAGAGGCCGTGCATGGAACGATTAAACTACCTAGGGCATCTACGCGGGTCTGCAGGAAGCGAAGCGGTGCGCGCAGCGGCGGAGGGGGCTCTGCACGGTGGAGGCTTGCTGGCATACGCGTTTACGTGACGCCGGGGCTCGATTCTGGGCACGAACGGGACAGGGAGCAAGCGCGGAGCGGGGACAAACTTACACGAGGCCTATGCGTGGCTCTATGATGAACAGAGGCCTCCGCCCATGGCGCGGCGGCGCGGCCAAACAGCGGCGAGGAACCCTAGCACGCGCAGATGGAGAAGAAGGGGATTGAGGCACGGCGTGATCTTTTACCCCCTTGTGAAGCTGTAGCCGTGCGAGGTTGGTGCTGAATGGCAGCGCAGCGTTAGAATTGCGGTGGCGTAGGGGTGGCTCGACGAAGCTCCTCCGCTGGAATTCCTGTGCGCAGTGGGGTCGATGTCGGGGAAGACGAGTCCAACGACGCTCCTAACCCCGAGCAGAATCCCGGTGTTAGCTTGCGGTGGAAGAGGTGCTGCAGCACGGCCGGACCACGGCGGCGCAGGGGCGGCTTTCGTTCCGAGCTCCAAGATGCGGTGGTGGCTAGGGTTTGAGGCGGCGCTGCGGATGGGAGGAGGGCGCAGGGGTCGCGGGGGCATTTAAAGAAGGGATGCGGGGGATCTCGGCATGCGGACCTGACGGAGTCACGGTGAGAATCACGGGTGGTCGTTACTGCGCGGCCGGGGAAGCGGGGAAGAAGGGCCTGACGGGTGGGGCCGATCTGTCAGGCAGAGGGGGAACGGGCGACGCGCGAGCGGTCTACGCTGGGCGAGCGCGGGGAGAGGCTGGCAGGTGGGTCCGGGGGCGCGGCTCAGGGTGGTGCTGGGCTGAGCGTGAGTGAGAGGTGAGCCGGGCCGCGGCGCTTGGGGCGAGCGCGGGGAGAGGCTGCGGTGCTGGGCCGGCCTGTCAGTGGAGGGAAGGAAAACGGCCATGGGGAGAGAGAGGACTGGGCCGCGGTGCTGGCGCCAGGGAGCGGAACGGCCCGCGAGGAGAGGGAGTGAGCTGGGCCCGCGGGAGAGGAAGAGTGGGCTGCCAGGTTTGGGATGGGGAGAAGGGAAATGGGCCATGGGCCGGTTTGAGTGCTGGTTTTCCTTTCCTTTTCTATTCTCTTTCCTTTTCTAAGTCAAACCAAACTCAAACTATTTGAATTCAAATGAAATTTGAATTCAAACCCCTATGAAATCAAGCAAACTAAAACATGCACCAGCATGAATGCACAAACAAGTTAGCCCTAAAATAAATTTTAATTACTTTATGAAGAAAAATAAATTATAAATGCAAGGCTAAGCAAATTAAATCCTAGAAAATTAAATAAACCAATTAAATTTATTATTAAATATTGAAATTTGAATTAGGGTGTTACATCTAGCGACTAGTAGCCATAACTAGTCCTTTTTGTTGTAGGAATTGGCCAAACAAGCTGCTGCTCAGGCTCAGAAGCTTCAACAAGTTGGAGAGGGTCTGCGGCTTTCTGTGGATCAGGAGCGTCAGATCCAGGAACTCGTAGATCTTTGAGAAGCTTTTGAGAAGCTGATGGCCGATCACAAGAAAGAAGTCGATCTCCTGTAGTCTAGAGTAGAAACTCTAGGAAAAGATAAAGGCGTCCTCGAGGAGAGGAGTAAAAAGCTGCAGGAGAAGAATAGAAATTTGACGAAAGAGCATAAAGGTAACTCCCTTGTGCTTTCCTATTTCTGTAGTTGTATAGTAGTCGATATCTCCTTGCATCCTTTGTTTTGGTACTTATAGTTGTCTTGTACTCACACAAAACTCAAAAAATTGTTAATAACAAAAGAGGAACTGGTGACTGATCTGATGAATATTATGTACCGTCACACAGATGCTGTGGAGAAGCTGACCAAGATCCAAGCTGATTCGGACAAGCAGCTTGTTGACAACATGAAGTAGATCCAAGACTTGGCAGCTGATCGGGATCTGAAGGCCAGAAAACTTGCCAACTTGGAGGCGGCAGCTCAGGCCGTTGTTGAGATGGTTGAAGAAGGTAAAGCCGGTGACAAGACTTTGGTGGAGCGTCTTCGTGAAACTCCCCAGAAGATCACCAGTTTTCTGTCCGACACGTCGAGGCAGTACCTGGCTCATGCCTTAGGTTTAGTTAAGTCTTTCTGGCCTATAGCGAACTTAACACTTATTGGCGATGGGTTGGCCGATGGATGTTCAGAGGAAAAAATCACTGAATATGTCGAGGAGGTAAAACCCATCGCTGATAGGATTATCAGTGGTTTAGAGCAGTCCTCTGATGGAGAGGCTTGAACAATTGTGTTGTAATATTCCTCTTGTTGTCACGAACATGTTTGTCCTGCGTGCAACATTGGAGAAGTTTGGCAAAAAATATGTTATGATAAATATATATAGTACTCGACCTATCTCTGCAGTGTGCACTTTTGCGAGGAGAGGTTGAGAGTAGTCAAGTGGTCGCCTGGCTTGAGTTAATACCGTTGTTTGTTGACTCATGCCCTTCTTGGTTGATGTCGAGTACCGAAGTAGTCGAATAATTGTAGATTGCCTACTTGATTTCACTAAGCCTCAAAGGAATTAGCGCTCTTGTAGTGCAATCGGGTAGTATAAAATTGCCTACCCTGATTTCACTAAGCCCCAAAGGATTTAGGGCTCTGGTAGTGCGATCGAGTAGCATAAGATTGTCTACCCTGATTTCACTAAGCCCCAAAAGGTTTAGCGCTCTGGTAGTTCAATCGAGTACCATGAGATTGCCTACCCTGATTTCACTAAGCCCCGAAGGGTTTAGCGCTCTGGTAGTGCAATCGAGTACCATGAGGTTGCCTACCCTGATTTCACTAGGCACCGAAGGGTTTAGCGCTCTGGTAGTGCAATCGAGTACCATGAGATTTCCTACCCAGATTTCACTAGGCCCCGAAGCGTTTAGCGCTCTGGTAGTGCAATCGAGTACCATGAGATTGCCTACCCTGATTTCACTAGGCCCCGAAGGGTTTAGCGCTCTGGTAGTGCAATCGAGTACCATAAGATTGCCTACCCTGATTTCACTAAGCCCCGAAGGGTTTAGCGCTCTGGTAGTGCAATCGAGTACCATAAGATTGCCTACCCTGATTTCACTAAACCCAGAAGGGTTTAGCACTCTGGTAGTGCAATCGAGTAGCGCGAAGACAGTCTTCTTTATTGTTACCTCCACCATTTCTGCATAAAACTTTGAAAAAACTTCTCATAATTCTGATCATAGTTCGGGGGTTGAACCTAACTCGGGTTGACCCAACCTAGTCTTTCCGTTGGAAAGACCGAGGGTTGACCCTGAGTTGGTTTGACCCAACCGACTACTGCTTATAAACTTGGATAAAGTACTCGATGTCTTTGTGATTGTAGACTCCATTCTTGACGCAGCCTTGTAGAAAAAAAAATCCCGTGAAATTTCACACTAGTCGGGGGTTGAATCTTACTCGGGTTAACCCATCCTAATTTTTTCTTCTCAAAAAAAAATTAGGGGTTGACCCTGAGTCGGTTTGACCCAAACCAACTTCTCCTTGTAGACCTTTACAAAGTACTCGATCAGTTCTTAAAATAAACTCCTTTTGTAGATGGTTCTTATTTAATATAGGTGTTTCATAACTCAACCAATTATGGGGGTAGTGAAATACGACCCTTGTATTTAATAAGAAACGTTGTAGATACTTGACTCAACATAGGTGTTTCATAACCCAACCAATTATGGGGGTAGTGAAAATTGACCCTTGTATACAGTACAAGAATTAAAACTTCTGGACGTCGATAAAAACTTGTGATAACTTGGAGTATAGATTCCATCTTCATTATGTGCTTGCACCCTCATCGACAGGAGGCGGAGGTGCTCCTAGGGCTTTGCGGAGATTGATGCACTGGAAGCTTAAGTGCTTTGCTTTAGGATGTAGAAAACATTGTGCATGGAGTCTGTGGTGGACGGCCTCGGTCTTTGGTTGCTTTGATGGTGGAGGGAGTGTGGGACTGATGTGGGTGCGTTTGTGCGAGTTGCACTCGCAGTTGTCGGGTAGTCGATAGTTGGAGGTTAGACTGTATGCTTCTGCTTCTTCACGTTCCTTCCTTCTGTTGATGATAACTGTGCGGGTGTCACACCCAATGTTGATGTCGTTGCGGAGATCACTGTTTGAGTAGTCGAAGGAGTTGCCGAGTTGTTGACGACGCTCTGTTGTGAGGCGGCGCCTCATGCATCTCTTTTGGTTGCGGATCTTCTTCAATTCATTCTGCTCATCATCTAGGTGCACGGTGACTGTGACACCTGGAGGCGGTGGAGGAATTTCGCAATTTACTGTTGTTGTCTTATCGGTCTCTGCATCAGAGAGGAATTCATCGTAGTCGCTGGAGTTGTCGTCGGCGAGGTCGACTCGTTCCATAGGATCGTCGTTGTGTTGTTGAATCTCAGAGATTATCGCCATGAAAATCTCGCGGTCGAAGCTGCAGGTCATCTGGTTGTCGTCTTCTTCTGGGAGAGGGACGCCTTGTTGAAACGAGAGGTGGTCCTTATAAAGGGCCGTGGATGATGGAGACCTGATCGATCTCTGTTTTCTTCCTTGATCTGGATGCGGTTTCTGTTGACGGTGCTTAAGTGCCATTTTCACACATCAACTATACTCAATAATAAAGGAAAACTACATGCCTTACTCACATATTTGTATCACTAACCTCGCTCCATAGTAGTTTTCGAGTTTTGTACATTTCAGATGAGCAGGAGCGGAATAAGACAAAAACACACAGCAGACGCCATACTACTACGCAGAATATCGCATCCGGCGTCACACCCTTACAAAGAGGGCCCACATGTCAGAGGATACGGGGCCTCCACACAAGATGCACCAGAGGATAAGGATAAGGATCAAAGAATATACCATCCAGCAGAAGATCAGGCCGAGAGGCTGCCAGGTGGGATTGGCCGACCCCCTGGGTCGGCCGAACCTGGCCTGGTTCCCGTCCAGGTGCACTTCGAGGAGGAGTGGCTGCCAAGGCACCTAATCACCTTCCATATGTGCGTTGGCGGGAAACCGACCTCTAGAGCTATAAATAGGCCTCTCCTCCACCCCCCTTAACACACACACACTTCATTCCATTATCTCCAAGAAGGCTCTCCTCCCTCTTGCTCTGTTAGCTAGGTAGTGGAGCTTGGTTAGTTCTCTTTAGCGAGCAAGTCGTCCTCGTGGTCGTTGAGCAATCCTCAGCTCCTGGTATGGCTTTGTATCTGACTTGTCAGACTTCTATTCATAATATAGAGTTTTGCCATGGTTACTTTACTATCTTGATAGTTTCAATCCATGCTTAGTTCATTCATAGGTTATGCTATGTTGACGTTCACTAACGCCACCGATTTGTATACCGCAAGCGCACGGTTCATGGTAGCTTTTCCCTTAGAGTATTCCCCCAAGGTTTATCAATCCGTGGATCGACAATGAACTTACTAGGGTTTTCCATCTAATCTAGCGGATCTATCCTAACATGAAGCATTAATTGCATATAAAAGGTGAACCTTTGATAGATATGAGTGATGTACGAAGGTTGATCTCATCCATGAACATCGGTAAGGATAAAGCATGACTAAACCTATCACATGCATTCTAGTTGTAGTTCTAGCTAAACGAGTAAGCTCAACATGCATCTCATCCAAAGCCTCTTTAAATCAAGGGTCATTTTGATCCATGCCACTACAATTTCTTGAAGTTGGATTTCATGTTGAAATCCATGCCATTGAGTGGCATGATTTTGAACGTGACACCCAATTTCACGGAGTTGTGGTGGCACGAATCGAATTTTCCCTTAAATCAAAACCTCCAATCCGATCCCTCGATACCCAACCTACTCTGTGGAGACGGCCTGTCACGACGCCCCCCTTTTCAACGGGATACCCTGAAGCAAGTCGAACCCCCTTTGGGTAGATCCGGTATGAACTCCTAGCCACCATAGCTACAAGAACACCCCATGCAATCTATCTCGAGAATAGATCTAGGAATAAGCGCACCCAAAGCAAGAACAAAATCGAAAGAGGAGTGACATGATCGCTAAATAGATCGGATGACATGAAGACATTACTCACATAACAGATTCGTTTGGATCGCCACCACCGCGTATACACCATTGACGACTCCAACTAGCTCATGAACTCCACCATGACACAACCACACAGGGAGGCCATGGCGGCTAGGGATGGCCTAAGCCATCTCCTAGACAACTTCGAAGACTTGCGGCGGCCGTCGTCTCCCTCCGGTCTTGGCCCTAGGTTTTCGTCGAGTTCTGGTTGGATGGATGCCTCGAGTTGAATAAGGTGCGAGCTATTTATAAACCGAGGAAGCCACCGGTCGAAGGGGAAGGCAAACCGCCTCAGAAAAGGGCTGGGCCGGCCGGCCCCATGGGCCTAGGCCGGTCGGCCTACCCCTTTTCGGGCTCGCCTCGGTCTCATTTTTGGCGTGTAGACTCCTCGCATCTTCTAGAGTTTCTGTCCTTCACGATTGCACCCCTTTGGACGTTGTTATCTTGGAGATATCTTCGAGGAAAGGATAGGATAGGGAATCCTTCCTTAAATCTTCATTTGCTTTTCTTAATCCCGAAGTATCTTGATCTCATCTTCGTGGGCTCGGTCCTTTGGGCTCTCTTGGAGGATGGATGTGCGTGAATGGGCTTCGAATCAACATGGGCTTTGGTCCTCCCTTTTGGGCTTTGGCCCTCGTCTTTCTCCGTGTTAGCGCTCGATCACGGGCCTCGTCATTTCATGCTCTAAAATAGGCCAAAAACCTGCAAAAACGAAGTTCCTCCAAAATATATGTGCAAACGTGAAAATGACCAATAATTAGGCCGGGGTTAGGACGGTTAGTGATTTTGATATTGAATTCATGCCATTATCAAGGATAAACAAGGGATAAAATGGGTACTTAAGGAGCGCCAACATTCCCCCCATGCTTAAACCTTGCTCGTCCTCGAGTAAGTCCAGGAGCTTTGCTTATAAAGAAATCAGCGTTGCCCCTCAATGTCCTCTCTGCACTTAGTTATACATAACAAGACATATTGCTCTCTCAAGTATTTAGCATTTAAGTTCATGTTGTGACTGGCTACTTCTTCATTATGGAAGATAGACTAGCAATTAAAGAACAAGCCACAATAATAAATAAATGCAATGCTCTCAAACTTAAGCGAACTTCAAACCTTTACCTTGTTTCATCGTGAAGAGTTTTCAAAAGAATGCATATCAAACATAAAGTGAGGTTCTCTTGCAAAAGATCATGGAAATACTCATCTTATCAAGTCGCTCAAGCCTATATTAGATTGTTTTCAACATATTCTACTCATATGTAAAAGTGGAAGGCTTATGTGGAGCTTGGTAGGTAAAAACAATCCTAGCAAAACATTATATCTGAAATATTGTCAAACTAAGAGAGAGATCTAATGGGATTACCGAGACTAGTCAAAAAGGCCATTGGAAAATAATGTTGGAGAGGGGGAAAGATGAAACACACACATTTAGATAGGTGGACATGTGCAAGTGGCAAATGGATGATCCCGAGACACAAATGAAGTTCTCGTTATCGGATTGCACATGGTTGGAAGATTTGAGTATGGAATAATTCTTCAAAGTAACTTGGAAAATTAATGAAACCAAAAAGAACTAAGGAGCATTTTATTCTTCTCTTTTTTTCTTTTCTCCCCTTTTTTTCATTTTTCTTTTTTTTTCTTTCTTTTTGCTCCTTAGAACTTTTGATAACATAGAATACTTACCCAGCCATCCCCCCATGCTTGAACGAATGCTCGTCCTCGAGTATGAATAGTGGGAGAACCAACTAGCTAGGGTAAGTATCTCAAATTCACCTTCTTCTTCGTAAAACCGCTTGAAGGTGTGTTCTAGGATCAAAACATTTCCCTCCCGCATACTGTCACTACACGAGGATAATCGGTAACGAACAACAAGAACACGATAGTTGATGTACTCTAGGTAAACCATGCAAGAGCAAAGCAAACCCAAAGCCAAGTCGCGATTCTATTAGGCATCAAAGTATCTCCGGGGAGCCTTGTCTCCCAAAACTTTTCTTTATATGGTGCCCTTGATTCTTTTGATTCCGTCGAAATGATAATCCATACTCAAATTGGGTTGTGGTCAAGGAGGTAATCACAAAAAGATATTTTTGGTTTAGGGTGGATATCCAGCGAGGTTTGTAAGATTCCCGAAGTAGAAACTCACAATGCATGGATAAATAGGCTAGCAAAAAGAAGGTTACACAAAAAAACAGAATGACCAGCTTCTTAGTCTCATACCAAAGAAATCTATCTTAATCCAACTCATCAAAATATAAGTTTGCAATCTAAAGGTTTCATCATGAAAGAATATGTATGTATAGGCTTTGGTAGGTAGAACTTTGCAAGAGATTCACAAATGTAGATAGCATAGGAATTAAGTTTTCAAATTAAACAACACAATGTTTAAGGTCATCGGTAGACTTAAATCAAAGAGCAACATATAATATGTGGGTTTAGAATTTAGTCATTTAACCTCCACAAATAAAAGAGCTGGTATTTAATCATTTTAATTCCATTTAATTGAGAGCAAATGGTCAAGTCATATACAACATAGCGTAGGTAAAACAAAGCAGCAACTTTCATCATTTTTCCATAAGCAAAAGGCATTGCCAAAATGTATCATTGTGGTGAGCTCAAAGTGATGGCGATCCTACACTTATTGAAAACAAAAACAAAACTAGGTTGTCCTCCTAGAAGCCATGTGATAGGTTGAGAGATATATACAAAGGTTGCATCTATGGTTGAAGGCATATATGTACAAGCATTTAGAAAAAGAGAGAGTTGAGGAAGAATTACCGTCCTTCTCGATGCTCGTAATGAAGTGTAGCGCGGCCTCCCCCATACTTAAGCATTGTGCTAAGCATGGAAGAAGAATCATGAGCATCTTGTGGCAACCGTGATTATCTTACTCCATGAGATCTTTCTTCCTTGTCCACGAAATCCTCCCCCATGCTTAGCATGATGCTAGGCGTGGAAGGAGAAAATGGACCATCTTGAAATTCTTGAAGTCCTTCCCTCATGTGTATGAATATCATCTTCAATGTGTCTTCACCTTTGTTGCCTCAATTTCCTTCAACTTCTTCTTGTACTAAGTCATGGTCCCAATCATTGCTTCACGTCGTCGTCGCCTCCTTCAATTCCTCGTTGTCCCATTGCTGCCTCATCTTCACGAATTTTTCTTTCAATTTCCAGGAAAGAACATGTACTGAGACATTGCTCCATTGCGAAGTGCACGAATTTTCCTTTCCAACGAGTCCTTATTCGCCCAAAACTGATTCCGAACAAGAGAGTTATGTCCATTTCATCCCAGCGCTGCAATCTGTTCCGAATTTCAGAACGCGCAGCGTCCAAAGTTTTTGCCATATCTCCTTGTACGGGTCTTCAAATTCATTGATCTTGAATGCGTTGGAATGGGAATTTGATGGAGCTTCTGAATATCTACTTTTTCTTTCTTGTACATCTCTGTCCATGTGCAAAATTTGATGAAAACAGCGGGGCTTGCTCTCGAACTTTGGAGATGTTGACGAATTTGATTTCTTCTTTGATCACGAATTTATGGGAACGATTTGTCATGCCTGCAAAAAAATTCAAGTGCACAATCTACCCCCAAGGTGACGGTCGGGAGTAGAAACAAATGCCAACAAACCTACCATTCCTAAGATCTCAATTTGTGGCATAGCTAGCTTAGCGAAACTAGTGAGTGTACATGTGTGATAGTGTAAATGCAAATGAGAGGAAGGTATATAAACAAAGACAATGTTTACACCTAGTTCTAAACACCATATTTACAACTAGGTTGCCGAACTTCTCCATAGCCACAAAGACTTATTTAACCAAGGTCAAAACACCATGTCTATCCCAAGATCAATAGGCCTTCATAGCACAAGAAAAAATAAAGCGCATTGCAAAGCTTATAAACCAACCAAATGCAACCTCATAGCTTGGTAACTAAATGATGATGGTCTTCAATCATGTCTAAACACCATGTTTACACAAGATTGCAAAAAGGAAAATGCTCACGTGAAGCATTAACATGGATATGAAAGCTTTCATCAATAAAGTTGAGACCAAGCTAGCAAAATGAGTGCATGAACAATGGAATGGACGCAAAGTGCAAATGCAATGTTAGCAAAAACAAGTGTTAGCAAGGTTGAAAGGACCTTTCGATGTTGTTCCGCAGCTAGTTTATTCAAAAACAATTGCTAAGAGTGACAAAAAGCCTTCGCGACACTTCATAAGAAGTGAGGCTTTTGTCAATGAAAAGGTTATTTATCGAAAAAGGATCAAGCAACCGAGCTAACAAGGTTTTAGAAGTGGGTTTATGGGCTTCCTATATTTTTGGCTTAAAACAAAAATTTTGAAGAGAGAGAGTGTTGGGTATAGAAATTCTATCTAAGGTGGTTTCAAAAAAACTAGAGAGAAACAAAAGTTAGATTTTTTTTTGAATGAAAAACATACCCTATGGTTTTGGGATTGCTCTATGAGTGGTTTTCCTAAGGGTTTTAGGATCTCAAAAGCGAGGCTAGTCAATGTTTTTTTAGAAAAGGTTTTTTTTTATAAAAAAAATGCAACATGCAATGCAATGCAAGGGTGAGACGAACAACATGGTATGCAATGCAACATGGGGTGGGTGAATAAAATGATATGACATGATGAGGTGGTCTAAAACAAAACAAAAAGTTAGCCTAAGTTAACTAGCCACAAGTTTAGAATCAAAGGGTGGTGCAATGCTTCATAAATCTCTCTAAAAGGGACACAAAGAAAAAGACTCTAAACACTAATAGGCACACAAAAAGGTCTACAAGTTTCCCAAGATCAAATAACAAAGTGCTCCCTCAATAACATTTAGAATGAACAACATGAAGTTCTGGTTCTTATTAGAGCAATGGTACAATGTTACTTGATATTCCGATTAAAGAGTGCAATGTAGACAGTCATATTAATATATAAAATAAAAGATCGGGTTGCCTCCCGCAAAACGCTTCATTTAAAGTCATAGAGCTCGACTTTCTTACATACCTTCTCATTGATGCGAAGCCATGGTCCTTCATGCAAGAGGTGAAGGTGTTCCATGCAGCTCTTATTCCACTTCCCATGTTGGACATGATCAATCACGCTTAATGGAAAACTTGCCCAATCGTCTCTCACATCATCGTCACCTCCTTCTTTGTTGTCCTTCGTCGCTACCTTTCTTTTCACGGATTTTCCTCTCTGTCCAGATTGGGAATTGCGCCAAACAATTGATCCAATGCAAGGTGCACGAAATCTTCTTTCCAACAAGTCTTAATTTGCCCAAAACACATTCCAATTGAGGGAGTTATGCCCCATTTTCCCGTCACTGCAATCTGCCCCGTGCTCATTTCAGCACGTGCATCTCCGATGTTTGAGACATAGCTCCTCCCGTGGGTCTTCAATTGTATTGATCATCGATGCGTTGAACCGAGGACTTGATGGAGATCCTGAATATTCAACTTTCTTGCATTGCAAATCTTGGACTTGTGCACAAAATTGATGAGGCTTAGCGACATCCGTTCTTGAAACTTGAAGATGTTGATGATGGTGTTCAAAATTTTGGGCACAGTTTCCGTCCTCATCATTTGAGTTTCATGTCCTGCATGGTTAGTGAAATTCGGGGCTTCTCCCGACATGTGCTCTTTTAGGGTCATGAGCTTGACCAAGCGCAAAGCAAGATTGAGATTTGCAATTATTTGTAAACATATGCAACATAATCACATCCTCAATTAAATTTCATCGACAAGACATGGTGTAATTAAATGCAGCTTGTGTTTCTTGCATAGCGTGGAGCTCATCATTAGGCAGAGGTTCTTTAAGCATGAAATCAACATTCTCAAGAAACTCTAGCCTATCATCATGAAAAGAACAAGGCATAGAATTTAAACTTTCATTCCGACTATCGGTTCGAGCATGAGATTTTTAAAGATTATCAACAAAACCAATAGAAGCTTGAGAATTCACTGTATACCTTAGCCTCGGAGCTTTTTCATAATCATTGGAGTCGTGGTGCTTTGTGCGAGATGTCATCTTGATGCACTCTTCGTGGTCCGTCGTGATTTGCTTCTCACGTCTCCATGTGTTGAATGTTGCGCTCTTGTAATCCGTCGTGGTTTGTTTGCAACATCTTCATTTGTCGAAGGTCGACTGCTTGTGCCTTCATTTGCCAATGTCATTGGGGTTCTTCCTATACTCCAAGCCTCTGAATTTTATCATGTACGCTTGATGAAAACATCGCCCAAGCTCCTCTTCATCGTTGTCATCGTCATCTTTTCTATCTTGTTCTCATCGCGTTGCTCCTGCCTCTTCTTCGTAGAATATCTCCTGTACACTCAACAGAACATATACCAAAATATAGATCTATTGAAAATTTTATGAAATTACCTTTCCAACGAGTGGTCACTCGCTTTAAACGGAGTCCAAACGAGAGAGTTATGACCGTTTTACTTTAGCGCTGCGTGCTGTCCAGAAAATTTCAGAGTGCACGACCTTCGATGTTTTGGCCATAATTCCTTGTAGGAAACTTCGATTGACTTCATTCTTGATTCGTTGGAACCGGAACTTCATTGGGCTTTTGAATATCCAGAAATATGCTGCTATTTTCTTCTGAGGTCGAGCAGAATATTGATGAGAATAGTATCTTCTTGTGAATTCATCCGAAGATGTCAATGATCTCAATCATGTGGTCTTTGGAGCGTCTTGTCGTGCGTCCTTGGCTTCAAGGTCATCACCATTGATTTACCAGCACATAGCATGGCTTCAATGATGTGTCTTCTCCATGATTCTTGCTTTACCCAAGGTATCGGGATTAGTGGAGGCTCCCGTGCTTTGTGTTGATGATCTGAGCGGTTTTCTTCCTTGATAGCATCACTCGACTAGAAGTATATCGAGCATCCCACTGGAGAAGATAGGTGGTGTCATGATTCTTCTAATCTTGTTGCCTCCAGCTTTGGTCAACTTCAAATCATCATCTTTTGTGCACTCGGCCTTCCAATCATCCTTTGACATCGTAATCACTTTCTCCGTTGTTTGCTGCTGCACCTTTCTTCGTTGAATTGCTCCTTTGTCCAGTGCAGAACATGTACCAAACTCCAAGCTCATTGTGAGGTGTATCAAATCATGTTTCCAACAAGTGGTCATTTACCCAAATTGGACCTCGGATGAAAAAGTTATGCTTGTTTTACTCCGGCGCTACGCTTCGTCCCGAGAGATTTCAGAACGCGAAGCGTTGAAAGATCTTTTCATAACTCTTCACACCGATCTCCAAAATTAACGATTTTTAATGCGTTGGAAAGAAGACTTGACGGAACTTCATAATAATCTATTATTTCCTCATGGCACATATCTGATCTTGGACGAAAAACTCATCACAACAGCGACACTTCATAGATGATGATGATCCAATCGCACAATTTTCTTTTCGGACATGTTTCATACATATTGCTTGAGCAAACAAATCTTCCAAAAAACATTAGTCTTTAAAATCAATTGACACGGCGGCGTACCTTATTTATCATCTTTTGCTTTAGGGAGTGGGGACTCGATAGCGGATGCTGGGCCACTAACAAAAGTTAGCACCTACCACTAAAGAGCGAAACTTGATGTTATTCACATCTTGTCGAAGTGGATCTAGGGTTTTCGATGTTGATGTCGAGAACTCCTCGATCGTCTTGTCGTCAATTGTCGAAGTTTGGAGCGGGTTGTGGACTTCTCGAAGCCCAAGTTTGGTGTCTAGCTTTTTCCACCTGCTTTCAAGGACATGAACAAGAAAACAAGGGTATATGCAATAATAAAATTTAGGGTTAGCCCAAAAAATTAGATAGATCGCCCTAGGGTTCGAGTTGCCGATCCCCGGCAACGGCGCCAGAAAAGCTTGTTGACGTTCACTAACGCCCCCGATTTGTATACCGCAAGCGCACGGTTCGTGGTAGCTTTTCCCTTAGAGTATTCCCCAAGGTTTATCAATCCGTGGATCGACAATGAACTTACTAGGGTTTTCCATCTAATCTAGCGGATCTATCCTAACATGAAGCATTAATTGCATATAAAAGGTGAACCTTTGATAGATATGAGTGATGTACGAAGGTTGATCTCATCCATGAACATCGGTAAGGATAAAGCATGACCGAAGGCATGACTAAACCTATCACACGCATTCTAGTTGTAGTTCTAGCTAAACGAGTAAGCTCAACATGCATCTCATCCAAAGCCTCTTTAAATCAAAACCTCCAATCCGATCCCTCGATACCCAACCTACTCTGTGGAGACGGCCTGTCACGACGCCCCCCTTTTCAACGGGATACCCTGAAGCAAGTCGAACCCCCTTTGGGTAGATCCGGTATGAACTCCTAGCCACCATAGCTACAAGAACACCCCATGCAATCTATCTCGAGAATAGATCTAGGAATAAGCGCACCCAAAGCAAGAACAAAATCGAAAGAGGAGAGACATGATCGCTAAATAGATCGGATGACATGAAGACATTACTCACATAATAGATTCGTTTGGATCGCCACCACCGCGTATACACCATTGACGACTCCAACTAGCTCATGAACTCCACCATGACACAACCACGCAGGGAGGCCATGGCGGCTAGGGATGGCCTAAGCCATCTCCTAGACAACTTCGAAGACTTGCGGCGGCCGTCGACTCCCTCCGGTCTTGGCCCTAGGTTTTCGTCGAGTTCTGGTTGGATGGATGCCTCGAGTTGAATAAGGTGCGAGTTATTTATAAACCGAGGAAGCCACCGGTCGAAGGGGAAGGCAAACCGCCTCAGAAAAGGGCTGGGCCGGCCGGCCCCATGGGCCTAGGCCGGCCGGCCTACCCCTTTTCGGGCTCGCCTCGGTCTCATTTTTGGCGTGTAGACTCCTCGCATCTTCTAGAGTTTCTGTCCTTCACGATTGCACCCCTTTGGACGTTGTTATCTTGGAGATATCTTCGAGGAAAGGATAGGATAGGGAATCCTTCCTTAAATCTTCATTTGCTTTTCTTAATCCCGAAGTATCTTGATCTCATCTTCGTGGGCTCGGTCCTTTGGGCTCTCTTGGAGGATGGATGTGCGTGAATGGGCTTCGAATCAACATGGGCTTTGGTCCTCCCTTTTGGGCTTTGGCCCTCGTCTTTCTCCGTGTTAGCGCTCGACCACGGGCCTCGTCATTTCATGCTCTAAAATAGGCCAAAAACCTGCAAAAACGAAGTTCCTCCAAAATATATGTGCAAACGTGAAAATGACCAATAATTAGGCCGGGGTTAGGACGGTTAGTGATTTTGATATTGAATTCATGCCATTATCAAGGATAAACAAGGGATAAAACGGGTACTTAAGGAGCGCCAACATGCTACGGTCTTGGTTAGGCCAGATGATCTGGGTACGGATAGAGGTTCGTTGTGCTTTCGGGCTTGCTCTAGTGTTTTACTCGTCCTTCCGAAGGGTGGGATACCTGGGGGCACTAGAGTAGTGACTTCATACACGAGCGTGGTGCTCGGGTATGCGGGATCCTTCGGATATGACCGTGCTCCACGGTGTGACTGGGGTAGACGGCAGGTGGTGACTGCCCTGTCCGTCCGGCGTAACAGCTGTGTTGCGTTTAGCGTACTTCCCGACGTTCAGGTTTGGTGTAGGAGTTCATGCAAAGATGTAACGGAACTGGACGTTCTCCAGTGCAGGACCTTCTCCCCGCTATCCCATTTTCCTGGCATCTGCTGTCCTAACCATGATCTAACATAACCCTAACTTTGGATAGAAGCACTAGGACACCTAACCTAGCCTAAGCTCTAGCTGACTTAATGTAGGATAGAGTAGACCTCGTTTTGTCATTTCTCTCTTTTATTCCTTCCTCTTGGAGTGTGGATATGTGCTGTGTTGCATTACCCTTGCTTATTCTTTATCTGGAGTTACCCCTGATAGAGTATTGCCTATTGCTTGAGGCACAATGTCATGGTTAATGTTGAGTACAATACCTTTGTTGCTGCCGTTCTTTAGGACACAAATAAATGACGATACCCTTACTCTCCAGGTGAAATGCTACAACGGTATATCCGTGCGCTTGTGGATCCATCTGTAATCGTATTGATTATACCACGAGAGTGGCACCCCTTGGGTGCAGTTGCTAGGATGGGTTCGGCGCTCTCATTTCTAGTGATTGCACTAAGGACTGCCAACAGGCATTTCTGGCGCTGTCGCTAAGGATTAATCATTCCTAGTGATTGCGCTAAGAAACGCCAACAAGCATTTCTGGCGCCGTTGTCGGGGACGGCATGCGAACAAAGATATTGTGCTGATATTAGCATAGACCTTATACTCAGGATATAGTCTTTACTCTTTCAGTCTAATGTCACTTTATGTCATCTTTTATTTTTGATTTGAAAGAAGACAAGGGTAGTGTATGACCGGTTTCTCCCTGCCGGAAAACTACACAGACAATCCAGAGAGGCTCGTGAGAAGGGCACGACCTCGCGTCATTCCTCCTCTCACTATCCTCCCGGCACAGGAACCCATTTCGGAAGCACCACTCGTTCTTGAGGCTATGGCTGAAAAGACTCTCCGCGAGTTCTCCGTCCTCTCCACCGACAATGTGGCCACTGGCCCCAACATCAATGTCGGGGACGTGAACTTCGAGCTCAAATCAAGCCTCATCAACATGGTGCAGGCTAGCCCATTCTGTGGCAAGCCGAATGAGGACACAAATGCACATTTGCAGAATTTTCTGGACCCTAATTTAAATTTCAGCATTTATTAATAAATTTAATTGGCTTTATTTAATTTTCTAAGGTTTATTGTGTTAGACTGGCATTTAATCTAAAATTTTGTTCCTTAAATAATTAAAATTTTATCATAGGTTTAAAAATTTGTGTTGCATTCATGCTGGTGCATATTTTTTATTTGAGTGTGGTTTCAATTCAAATTTGTATTTGAATTCAAACTTTTTTTGAATTTAGAAATAGAAGAGAAGAAGAAATAGAAAAGGAACCCTAACCCAAAACAACCCAGCCCAAACCCAAAACAAGAAACCCAGCTCACAGCCCAGTCCAACCCGAAGCGGCCCATGGCCCACTCTCCTTTTTCCCACCCCAAACCTGGCGGCCCGCTCACTCCCCACGCGGCCCAGCCACTCCCTCTCTCCCCTGCGGCCCACACTCCGCAGCCCGCGTCGCCTTCTCCCCGCTCGGCCTGCCAGCGCCAACAGCCCACCAGCGCGGCCCAGCTCTCCCCGCGCCGGCCTGCTCGCCCCAACGCGTCGCCCACGCTCAGCCCGCGCCACGCACTTCGCCACTGACCAGCGGGGCCCGCTTGTCGGCCCCGTCATCTCCCCCGCCTCTCCCGGCCGCGTAACGGCCAGGCGCAATACCCGGCCGGGAATCACGCCGGACTTCCGTCCTGGGCGCGCACGCCAAGGGTGCTCCGCCGCCCTATAAATACCGCCCGTGGCCCTCCGCACCTCATCCCCCACTCTGTTGCCGCGCCGCCGTAAACCCTAGCACGCCACAGCACCGCCAGCGCCGCCGCCTGAGCCCCCAATCACCTAGAGCCGTCCGATCTGAAACGTGTGTCCAGGATTAGATCTAGGATCCTTTAGATCTGAGCCGCCAGATCCTAATCCTATGGCCGAGATCCAAACTTACTGGTTCGGCCCATTCTTTTTGCATAAGAGCCCCTGCCCTTTCCCTGATTCAACCCGCGCTCCTGGCTAGTTCAAAACTATTTCCAGTTTAGTCCTGTTTTATTCACGTAGGCCCCTGCACTTTCCGGTATTAGTACCCGCCGTCCAGAGCTGTCAGTTTTGCACGTTAGCCCTTAGATTTAATGGTTATTTCCGTTTAGGCCCTCGGTTTTAGCAGAAAACCCCCTGGAACTTAGTTTTTCTCGCAGATAAGCCCCTAGAACTTGTTTTTAGCCTAGAAAATGCGTTTTAGCTCCGTTTTAGGCGTTCTTTATATCCACATGATCGTTGTAATGCGTAGAATAGTTTTAGACTAGTTTTGTTTACTGTTTTCATGTATTGATGTACTGTTTCTTAGTTTTTGCACTTGTTTGCTTGTATGTTTAGGTTGTGTATTGTTTTTGGCCATGTGTTCGTGAGTAGACATTTATTCATCTGAGGAGCCTCAGTACCAGTACCAGAAGCCATCTTCAGAGCAGTTTGAGCAGCAGAAGAACTTTTGAGAGAGACAAGTGTAACATGAACAACCTATCACTTTTAAATACAATTTCATACTGCATTTAATACTGTATGCCTATAAGGATTTCCTAGCCACTTTATATCCTTTATTTATATCCTTTGGGTTGCATTTTGGTTAGTTGTGCTAGGTGCCGCGCTATAACACACTCTGGTCCTTTTTAATTAATTTGATTAATGGTTTACTTGAACTTAATTCTGAGAGTGGCCCTCTGTGTGGATGAGTGGCTCACGTCTCGTTAAAAGATGGTTTTTGTAGAAACATGGTTTAGGGGGCTAGCACGGTGCTTAGTGCTTGGTTGGCCACTCTCCATAAGGACTGGTTCATAGAGCGACAACCTGGGACAACAGCGCTACCACAAGGCTGGAATGGGATAGACTTGGCTTACTAATTAGGTCTTTTTGGTTTGGAGTAACTTACCTGCGGGGCAAGAGTAGTAAGCTTCAATGGTCCCTGCTCCTCCGGCTTGGCCTGTGCTAGGATTGCGCTCCGGTGCTTGTACCCCTGGAGGTGGGCCCCATCGTCGCTGACCTAACTCTCGCGGTTACGCCTTACCAACGAGATTCTTTGTAACGGCCTCGTAGTGAGTCGCTAGTCATCTCACCTAAGGAAGTGTGATGAACCTCTAGCGTAGCTCACGACTTGTGGGTAAAGATGTGCAACCTCTACAGAGTGTAAAACTGGTATACTAGCCGTGCTCACGGTTATGAGCGGCCCAAATCCTCCTTTTGATTAGTGGGGTTAGCTCCTTCCGACGAGGAGGTGCCTCTCGGGGTTACCTTGATGGCTTGGTTTCGGTTTGGTTCTCAGTAGTATCATGATTAAATTTGACTAATTACTATGTAACTGGGTTAATGGTAATTCATCAACTCGTAGTAAATAGCTTTAATAAAATCTTGCCAAGACTTAAAAGCTAATGCAGTTGAGTCAGCCAACCTTAGAGCCTCATAGTTCGTGTTATACTTGTTGAGTACAAGTTGTGTACTCACTCTTGCCTCTTCTCTACTTTTTCCTCTTGGATACGCTATTGCTGCTCAGTTTCTGCCGACACGAGGGAGTTCGCTCAGCACTACCAGGACTACAAGGACTTCTAGGCGTTCGTCTCCCAGTCGACGTCCCTGTGGCGCCCTGCTCAGCTTCGGAGAGTTTTTATTGTATTTGTACTTCGCTTCCGCTGTATCAGACATTTTATCATTATTGTAATAAATAACATTCGTATTTCGATTTATTATGTCTTATTCGTGATATGTGCTGTGATATACTGTTCATTCTGTTGTATATACGTGTGACTTGATCCTGGCACGTATATGATTGCTCGGTTTATGTTCTTTTATAAACCGGGTGTTACAGAGTGGTATCAGAGCCGTATCGACTGTAGGACGAAAGCCTAGATAGAACTGGTCGAGTTTTAGGACTTCTTCTCTCCAATCCTTGCCTGCTGAAACTATTTTGCTATTATACCCCTTGAATTCTATGACTTTTACCCGTCTTGCCTTGATTTCTCTCTCTGAAGAATAGTTTTCATAGATTTTGGCCTGAATCAGTCATCTGACCACCATGAGTATAAACTAGGTGACCCTTTTATAATAATACGATAGCACGTTCTGCGACGCGATGTGTTAGTCGAGTTGTGTGTTAAACTCGGCTAAGGTATAAATTTGTATGCTTGTCTTTGTGCAACATGTTTGATTTGGATCTTTGGTTGATTGCATAGTTTAGTAGTTAAAATTTATTTAAAGAAAATTAGTCTTAAGTTAAAGTTAATTAATTAATAAAACGAGTTAGATCGTTGGGGGTAAAACCATCCACTCTATCCTCTCTACCTTATCATGCCTTGGGTTTCTGTCGTGTTGAGAAGAAGGATAGCGCAAAGAGAAGGTGATATCCAGAGATTCAACGACGAGGACGTCGGTTTCTGTAAGGGGGTAGGGATGTGACACCCCGGCCTACGGATAGTACAAGAGAATTTGAGAATCTCTCAGATGAGGCAGAAGAGTTATGCTCTAATTCCTTTTTCCCGGATTTATATAACACCTATCTGGAGTTATCAGCAGTGATGCCTGTGCAGTGTTGTCTAAATAACCTAGAACCTTAATTAATGGGGTCTTTTCTCTCTTCCTTGACCTTACCAATCTGTATTTCCTTTTATCCCAGCTCAGATGTCGGCAGAACAAAAAGACCTTGGAGATAGTGCATTGGGTGATGGTGAGAAAGCTTGTCCGTGTTGCCACTTCTATGGCGTTCCTTGTCGTCAAGCTCGTGCGACTGAAGATGAAGCCACAACTAGGAGGAACCAGAGGTTGTTCTCCAGTGCAAAGAGGAAGAGGTCTCATCAAGAGCAGCTAGCAGAGGATTCCCTTTTCCTCGACAGTCCATCGGTCGAAGAGCTACAGACTATCCAGAAGAGAAAGAATCCTAACTGCTCTAGAGATACACAGGTCGAGAATCAAGCTCTCCATGATTATGTTGATGGGTTGACTATCACTATGAAGGTGATTCATCCACGCGGTCGTAAGGAGTCCAAAGAGCAAACAGCAGAAATGATGCAAGATGTGATGCTAAGTTCACATGGAGGTCAACCAAGTAGCGCCATTCACCACCACCGCAAGTGCTACAAGTGCGGACAAAAAGGTCATTATGCCAAAAGTTGTCCACAGAAGCACCTTTCACCGGCTCCACGGCCGGCAGGACAGCAGGGGCGCCCAGCCCAACCCAGAGCACCACGACAGGGGAAGGTGAACCATGTGACGGCCGAGTCAGCAGCCGAGTCTCCGAACGTGGTTATTGGTACGTCCATGGTCAACTCCTATCCAGCTACGGTGCTGTTCGATATTGGTGCTACGCATTCCTTTATTGCACAGTCTTTTGTCGAGCACCATGGTATTCGTACTAATACATTAAAGAAGTGCATGTTAGTATCTTCACCTGGAGGACAATTGAGGTCTCATATCTCCTAATGGGGACGTGGGTTCCCGATCTTCCGTCAAGTTCTAGATAACTCTCGTTGTAGGCGGAGCGAGACACACCGATCCGGCTTCAGATCCTAAGACCCGAATCCAGCAATCTTAGCACCACAACTCCTCTGGTTATCAACCGTGTCACAACCCGGTTGACCTCGCCAAGAAGGCTAATCCCTGCAAGCGCAACGAAGAACACAAGCAAGAACTCAAAAGAACGGAGCTCAATTGAAGTGACTCTGCAGATGAAAGATTAATCTCAAAGTTGGGGTTTCACAAACCGACACGGCGGCGAAACTTTTCTCGATAGAATAATCTAAGCAAAACCCAAGTAACCTAATGGCGGCTGCTGTGTATATATAAGAGAGAGGCTAGGGGGCCGGCCAAGGGGGTGGCCGGGCAACCCTAGGGAGTACAAGGCCTTCGGGCCCAAAAACTGGCGTCGCTGCATCCAGGCAGATTCTGGTCGTCATGTTGTTTCGACGATTCCCGTCGACTCTGAGCGTATTTTGATATGGGATCAGTTGGGTTGGAAATCTTATCTCCTTAACTTTCCAACGATATATAGAACGCCCAAAAAGGAGCCCGTATGTGGCCTGGGCGTCCGTTTTCGTGAGGCCTGCTCCTGCAGTCCGAACCGGACTCGCGAATAAATCGGACTTCAATGTGGAGTGGGCTTTGAACTCTATCTTCGCTTGGGCCTTGGTCATATGCATATTGGTCATGTCCTCATCATTCTCCCCTTCTTGGTTTTGAGTCGTCCTCGACTCAAAGTCGCTGATGCTTGCGGAAGTAGTTGTTCCCATTCTTGACATGATCCTGCGTTGCTCCCCTTCTTGAAATTGAACCTGTTGTGACAAAACAAATAAAGAAGAACAAGAGGAACTCTGCGTGATAGGATTAGTCTTAAAATAGCCCTCTTTTTCATCAAATTGTTGCATAGCAAAAGGAGATTTCAGATTTGAACACATATAAACACGATGCACCATGTACTCTCCTTTACAATTATAATTGCCAATAAAGTGATATGTACATCGAGATAACCATGGCAATCCAACACATTTAAATTTCTCCTCCAAACTACTAAGTGCACACAAAGTATCAAACTCTATATAACCCAAAGTATTTAAAGAAGACAACAATGTCCTTTCATCCTTTTCTGTAGCAATTGGAATCAAATGTTTATTTTTAGCATAAGTCTTTGGTTCCAAAACAAAAGGATCAGTTTCCTTCACAAGTTGTGGCACAGTGATAAACATAGAACTATCACACAACTCTTCTTTATCACAAAATTCAGTAGAATATTTATCATGTGACAAAGTCAATTCAGATTTAGTGTCCACTAAATGTTGCTCTATTATAGCATGAGTGGTTGACAATTTCAGCACATCAAGAGAGCTCTTACCTGAGACAATTACCTGTTCATTCTCTATCACCTTGTCTTCTGTTTTAGATACATGCTGCAAAATATTAGGTCCAATAGAAGACAAAGCGATATCTTTAATTTGTACAAAATCAGATTTAGAGGAAGGCACTGTAACATCTGAAATAATCCATTCTTTTCTAAAAGGCTCATTCTTTCTTCTCTCTGCTCTTTCAAGATCAGCTTCTAAAATTTCAGTTGCGGTCATAGATTTAAGTGTAATTTTTCTTCCATTGTAGTTCAAAGAATATCTATTTGCAACCTTTTTATGTACCACATCATTTATATTAATCCATGGCGTTCCTAGCAATAAATGACATGCTTGCATAGGTACTATATCAAAATCAGCACTACTCTTGTAAAAACCAATGCTAAATTCAATATGTGCAAATTCAGTTACCTTAATCTTATCATAAGAATTTACCCATTGCATGTAGTATGGATGTGGATGTGGCTTTGTGGTCAGACCAAACTTCTCGACCAGCTCTAAACTTGCAAGATTGTTGCAAGTCTCACCATCAATGATGACTCGGCAACGTCGTTCCATCACGGCAAAGAAAGTCTGGAATAAATTGTTGAATTGATTTTGCTCCACTTTCTCCATTTGAGAACTCAACACTCGTTGAGCAATCTCAGTGTTTCCTGACATTGTTAGTAAGTAGACAAGAGAAAACACAAAAGGTTATCCCTATCAACTACTATATGTGGATGTAGATGGTGGAAACACAATCTCGCACGTCTTATCAAGCTCTTACAAGTGTTCTTACCAATGCAAAGCAGAGAATGGTACAACCGGTGGCTGGTTCATGATACCTGTGAGGAAGTGGTACCAAGATTGCAAGATCCTCTGGGTGTACTGATCTGAAGTAATATGTGGAGCTTCAGGGGGCTTTATCTAGTAGCAAGGATTAGCACAATTGAAAATGGAAAAAGTCTATATCACCCCCTCAACTATGGGGTTGGTCTACATAACCCCCCAAACTATGAAATCGTCTATATCACCCCCTGAACTTTCCAAAACCGGTCAAATTACCCCCTAAATCAGTTTTGAAAAATCATAGTAAATCACAGAAAAATCATAAAATAGAAAATCAAATTGTGTTAGACTCCAAATGAGTAGATCTACACAATGAACATATAATATGGTATGCTTTAGTACAATTTTTTATAGCTATGAAGAAAAACATAGATCTAAAGCTACAGCAAAAAAATTGTACTAAAGAATACCATATTATATGTTCATTGTGTAGATCTACTCATTTGGAGTCTAACACAATTTGATTTTCTATTTTATGATTTTTCTGTGATTTACTATGATTTTTCAAAACTGATTTAGGGGGTAATTTGACCGGTTTTGGAAAGTTCAGGGGGTGATATAGACGATTTCATAGTTTGGGGGGTTATGTAGACCAACCCCATAGTTGAGGGGGTGATATAGACTTTTTCCAATTGAAAATCAGATAGCAAAAATTGAATAAATATCCAAAGTACTTATCAATGTTGCTGGCCTAAACGTGTTCCTAGAACTAGTTCAAGCAAGCAAGCGACATATACCAAGCACAAAGGACACAAAAGGATGCAAGCACTTCTGATTTTTTTTCCTTTTTTTTTGTGCGGCTCTTTTTTATGCACTTGCCTTTTTCTTTCTTTCTTTTTCTATTCAAAAGTACCACAAGAGCAAGAGACAACTCCACACTATCACAAAATTGTTGTCTGTAAATTACAGATTTGCTACACAAACTTATACAGGCTGTTTGACAAATTTAGAGACCTCAAACACGAAAACTTACAACACGAAAGTTGTAGATCCTCCTTTTCTCTTTCTTTTCAATATATGGAAAGTCTCTTTTGGATAAAGGAAGTAGAAGATATTGACCCCGAAATACAGACTACTCAGAAATTTCTGGGTCACCAACAGATTGACTTCCAATACAGATTAGGCACAGATAACTACGTTTTCTGGAATTCTCACAATTGATAAAGTTGTAGATAATTTCACAAGCTTTCCAGAAAGTACTAGAACACAAAAATCCGAGTTCGTATGTGAGAGATATCAACAAAATACCGAACTGGACAGAGACAAGTCCGAACCGGACGTGATGACGGGATGAATAAGGACACGGTGACACGATGCAAAACTCAAACCAATCTAAGAACTCGATCTAAACTAGCAACAAGACCACGACTATGGACACAAACTCAATGATGCGGACTCCGATATCAAAATATGCAATGGCTTAAAAGGGCTAATGGGGTGGAAAAACAGCACGAACACAAAATTTTCTAGGGCTTTTTGGTGGACTGTGGGACAATGGCGAAATTGATGAAACTAAAGATAGATGTGAAACCTGACAGTAAACCTGAGTCTCTGAATACCAAATAATGGGGACGTGGGTTCCCGATCTTCCGTCAGGTTCTGGGTAACTCTCGTTGTAGGCGGAGCGAGACACACCGATTCGGCTTCAGATCCTAAGACCCGAATCCAGCAATCTTAGCACCACAACTCCTCTGGTTATCAACCGTGTCACAACCCGGTTGACCTCGCCAAGAAGGCTAATCCTTGCAAGCGCAACAAAGAACACAAGCAAGAACTCGAAAGAACGCAGCTCAATTGAAGTGACTCTGCAGATGAAAGATTAATCTCAAAGTTGGGGTTTCACAAACCGACACGGCGGCGAAACTGTTCTCGACAGAATAATCTAAGCAAAACCCAAGTAACCTAATGGCGGCTGCTATGTATATATAAGAGAGAGGCTAGGGGGCCGGCC
Organism: Panicum virgatum; assembly: GCF_016808335.1. NCBI lineage: Eukaryota > Viridiplantae > Streptophyta > Magnoliopsida > Poales > Poaceae > Panicum > Panicum virgatum. The sequence continues at coordinate 14,478,758 of NC_053136.1, forward strand.
AAGGGGGTGGCTGGGCAACCCTAGGGAGTACAAGGCCTTCGGGCCCAAAAACTGGCGTCGCTGCATCCAGGCAGATTCTGGTCGTCATGTTGTTTCGACGATTCCCGTCGACTCTGAGCGTATTTTGATATTGGATCAGTTGGGTTGGAAATCTTATCTCCTTAGCTTTCCAACGATATATAGAACGCCCAAAAAGGAGCCCGTATGTGGCCTGGGCGTCCATTTTCGTGAGGCCTGCTCCTGCAGTCCGAACCGGACTCGCGAATAAATCGGACTTCAATGTGGAGTGGGTTTTGAACTCTATCTTCGCTTGGGCCTTGGTCATATGCGTATTGGTCATGTCCTCATCATCTCCTGCCCCAGAGTCATTGTTTCCATAGGGAGAGTAAAGTTCAGTACAAATCTGATGGTGATGGACACCAAGGGTATTGATGTGATTCTGGGAATGGATACTCTTGCCAAGTGGGGAGTCAGAATTGATTGTGCTCAGTGGTCAGTTCACTTGTTAGCATCTAATGGCCAAGAGGTCACAGTCAGATCTACAGAGCCTTCGGGATTTCTTCATCAGATGGAGGCTAGACCCACGGACGGTATTCGCGTGGTGTCTGAATTCCCGGATGTCTTTCCGGATGATCTGCCAGGTATGCCGCCTGAACGCGCCATTGAGTTTTGTATTGATCTCTTGCCTGGCACAGCTCCTATTGCAAAGCGGCCCTACCGTATGGCACCTATAGAGCATGATGAAGTCAAGAAAACTATTGATGAGTTGCTAGCCAAGGGCTATATCCGTCGCAGCTTCTCTCCTTGGGCTTTTCCATTATTGCTGGTAGATAAGAAGGATGGCTCGAAGAGGATGTGTGTGGATTATCGGGAGCTGAATGCAGTCACTATCAAGAACAAGCATCCACTGCCCCGTATTGAGGATCTCTTTGATCTGCTTCGAGGTGCTCGTATATTCTCGAAGATTGATCTTCGTTCGGGTTATTTTTAGCTGAGGATCCGTCCTGGGGATATTCCGAAGACGGCATTCACCTGCAAGTATGGGCTATATGAGTACACGGTCATGTCCTTCGGCTTGACTAATGCCCCGGCTTTCTTCATGCACTTGATGAACATAGTTTTCATGGATTATCTGGATGTCTTCGTGGTGATCTTCATTGATGATATTCTGATCTTCTCCAAGACAGAGGAAGAGCATGAAGAGCATCTGAGGCTCGTGTTGCAGAGATTGAGAGAGCATCAGCTGTATGCCAAGTTCAGCAAGTGCGAGTTCTGGATTGACGAGGTTCCATTCCTCGGTCATGTTATCTCTCAGGGAGGCATTGCTGTTGATCCGAGCAAGGTGAAGGATGTGCTCGAGTGTGAGACACCGCAGACAGTAAAGGAAGTCAGGTCATTCTTGGGCTTAGCTGGATATTATCGGAGGTTCATCGAGAATTTCTCCAAGATCGCGAAGCCTTTGACTTCTTTGCTGGAGAAAAATGTGGCTTTCGTGTGGACTGACGAGCGTCAGAGGGCCTTTGATGAGCTGAAGAAGAGGTTGACTTCGGCGCCAGTCCTGACTCTGCCAGACCAGACGAAGAGGTTCACGGTATATTGTGATGCTTCGAAGGATGGTCTTGGGTGTGTTCTGATGCAGGAAGGCAGAGTGATAGCTTATGCTTCACGGCAGCTACGCCGGCATGAGCTGAATTATCCCACCCATGATCTTGAGTTAGCCGCAGATGTGCATGCTCTGAAGATTTGGAGACATTACTTGTATGGACAGCGGTGTGATATCTACACTGATCACAAGAGCCTCAAGTACATTTTTACGCAGAATGAGCTGAACATGCGGCAGAGAAGATGGCTAGAGTTAGTCAAGGACTATGACCTCGAGATTCACTATCATCCAGGCAAGGCCAATGTTGTAGCAGATGCTTTGAGCAGGAGAAGCTATGTCAACATGGCCGTGGCTTTCCAGATGCCTCCAGAGTTATGCGAGGAGTTCGAGCAGTTGAGTCTGGGCTTCTTGCATCATACTTCCAGTGCAGCGTTTGAGGCAGTACCGACTCTAGAGGCAGAGATCAGGCAGCATCAGAAAGATGATGAGAAGCTGCAGGAGATCCGTGAGTTGCTCAAGAAGGGCAAGGCTCCTCATTTCAGGGAGGATGATCAGGGTACTTTGTGGTACAAGAACCGGATCTGTGTGCCAGATGTGAAGGATCTCCGGAATTTGATTCTGAGTGAGGCCCATGATACAGCTTACTCTATTCATCCGGGCAGCACAAAGATGTACTATGATCTGAAGGAACGTTTCTGGTGGCATGGGATGAAGTGTTCAGTGGCAGAGTACGTGTCTATTTGTGACACCTGTCAGCCGGGCACCGCCGCCGGTCTTCGCCATCGAGCCCTGCGCCGGACTCGCCCTTCGATCCAAGCCCTCGGTGAGCCACATCCTGGTCCGCCCTTTCTTTACGCGCTAAATTTGGTAGCCGTAGCCCCCTAGAGTCATCGAACCGCCTACTCCGGCGAGTTCCCGACGCCCAGAGCCGCCTCGCCGTCGAGGGCCATGCCCCCAGCCCTGCAGCGCCTCCCTAGGCACCCTAGTGCATTACCCATGCTAGAGCGGTGCTCCCCGGCCAAACCACGACCGAAACCGAGCCCTAGAGCGCCGCCTTGGCCTTCTCCGGTCACGCGCCGCCGCGGAGCAGAGGACTCCGGCGACCCAGCGCCGCCGCCTGAGCCCCCAATCACCTAGAGCCGTCCGATCTGAAACGTGTGTCCAGGATTAGATCTAGGATCCTTTAGATCTGAGCCGCCAGATCCTAATCCTACGGCCGAGATCCAAACTTACCGGTTCGGCCCGTTCTTTTTGCATAAGAGCCCCTGCCCTTTCCCTGATTCAACCCGCGCTCCTGGCTAGTTCAAAACTATTTCCAGTTTAGTCCTGTTTTATTCACGTAGGCCCCTGCACATTCCGGTATTAGTACCTGCCGTCCAGAGCTGTCAGTTTTGCACGTTAGCCCTTAGATTTAATGGTTATTTCCGTTTAGGCCCTCGGTTTTAGCAGAAAACCCCCTGGAACTTAGTTTTTCTCGCAGATAAGCCCCTAGAACTTGTTTTTAGCCTAGAAAATGCGTTTTATCTCCGTTTTAGGCGTTCTTTATATCCACGCGATCGTTGTAATGCATAGAATAGTTTTAGACTAGTTTTGTTTGCTGTTTTCATGTATTGATGTACTGTTTCTTAGTTTTTGCACTTGTTTGCTTGTATGTTTAGGTTGTGTATTGTTTTTGGCCATGTGTTCGTGAGTAGACATTGATTCATCTGAGGAACCTCAGTACCAGTACCAGAAGCCATCTTCAGAGCAGTTTGAGCAGTAGAAGAACTTTTGAGAGAGGCAAGTGTAACATGAACAACCTATCACTTTTAAATACAATTTCATACTGCATTTAATACTGTATGCCTATAAGGATTTCCTAGCCACTTTATATCCTTTATTTATATCCTTTGGGTTGCATTTTGGTTAGTTGTGCTAGGTGCCGCGCTATAACACACTCTGGTCCTTTTTAATTAATTTGATTAATGGTTTACTTGAACTTAATTCTGAGAGTGGCCCTCTGTGTGGATGAGTGGCTCACGTCTCGTTAAAAGATGGTTTTTGTAGAAACATGGTTTAGGGGGGCCAGCACGGTGCTTAGTGCTTGGTTGGCCACTCTCCATAAGGACCGGTTCATAGAGCGACAACCTGGGACAACAGCGCTACCACAAGGCTAGAATGGGATAGACTTGGCTTACTAATTAGGTCTTTTTGGTTTGGAATAACTTACCTGCGGGGCAAGAGTAGTAAGCTTCAATGGTCCCTGCTCCTCCGGCTTGGTCTGTGCTAGGATTGCGCTCCGGTGCTTGTACCCCTGGAGGTGGGCCCCATCGTCGCTGACCTAACTCTCGCGGTTACGCCTTACCAACGAGATTCTTTGTAACGGCCTCGTAGTGAGTCGCTAGTCATCTCACCTAAGGAAGTGTGATGAACCTCTAGCGTAGCTCACGACTTGTGGGTAAAGATGTGCAACCTCTGCAGAGTGTAAAACTGGTATACTAGCCGTGCTCACGGTTATGAGCGGCCCAGATCCTCCTTTTGATTAGTGGGGTTAGCTCCTTCCGACGAGGGGGTGCCTCTCGGGGTTACCTTGATGGCTTGGTTTCGGTTTGGTTCTCAGTAGTATCATGATTAAATTTGACTAATTACTATGTAACTGGGTTAATGGTAATTCATCAACTCGTAGTAAATAGCTTTAATAAAATCTTGCCAAGACTTAAAAGCTAATGCAGTTGAGTCAGCCAACCTTAGAGCCTCATAGTTCGTGTTATACTTGTTGAGTACAAGTTGTGTACTCACTCTTGCCTCTTCTCTACTTTTTCCTCTTGGATACGCTACTGCTGTTCAGTTCCTACCGACACGAGGGAGTTCGCTCAGCGCTACTAGGACTACGAGGACTTCTAGGCGTTCGTCTCCCAGTCGACGTCCCTGTGGCGCCCTGCTCAGCTTCGGAGAGTTTTTATTGTATTTGTACTTCGCTTCCGCTGTATCAGACATTTTGTCATTATTGTAATAAATAACATTCGTATTTCGATTTATTATGTCTTATTCGTGATATGTGCTGTGATATACTGTTCATTCTGTTGTATATACGTGTGACTTGATCCTGGCACATATATGATTGCTCGGTTTATGTTCTTTTATAAACCGGGTGTTACAGCGGGAAGATTCCGGGGCAACCCGAGACTCCTGTAGAAAATGTCAGCATGGTGTCTACTGGATGGGGTAACTCGTCCCGGAGGCCACCACGCAATAACCATGCAGGTAGGTACTATCCCCAAGGAACGACGTCTGGGATGGCATGGTGGCAGCTGTGCAAGAAGATCCAGGGGTCCCTATGATCAGCTGCTCGATCTACATCAAACACTTCGAGCGATGCCTTTGCGATCTGGTGGCAAGCGTAAACATAATGAACAAGGTAATATATGAAGCACTTGAATATCCTACTCTTTCCCCAACAACTATGCTCGTACAGCTTGCAGATTCAACCATTCGGTACCCCGAAGGGATAGCCGAACACGTTTTTGTACGAGTACAAGACTGCTTCGTCCTTGCCGACTTTGTGGTAATGGATATGGAGGGCGACCTCGGAGTCGACCTCGTACTTGGGCGACCTTTTCTAAGGTCTGCCAAGGCAAGGATCGATGTCGGAAGGGTGGATATGTTTTTCAGGTTCGAGAAGAAGGAAGAGCAGTGCTTCATGATCCAACAAGACAGTGAAGGGCAAGCACTCTGGGGTGCACCAGAACCCCAGCCAGAACAACGACCCTCCGCACCTAAAAGAAAGAAGAAGGAAAAGAAGGTGTGGCGGAAGGTCGAGAGTTCGGCCTCGTCCAGTTCTCCAGGACGAGCTGACGAATGGTAAGAATGATGGAGAAAAGTCGTGCATGTCAGACTTTAAACAACGCGCCCTTGCCAAAGGTAAATTGGTATTTATCTCATACTTGCTTTCTCCGCTTTTCAATGTTTTCTTTGCACCTTATTTGTTTTTCTCCACTGCATGTTTGAAATTTTCAAAATTGTTTTCTGCATGTTGGAATTTTTCTAGCATTTTTCCCTTTTTACAAAAAGACCAAAAATATTTTTTGAGTTTTAAAATTCTTTAGGAAAAATAATTCGGTCATCTTTTCGAGCAAACTTTTGGCCGTGCACCATATTTACATACTTCATAACCGTTGAGGAAGCATCTGGCCAAAGGGGGGCACCAGGGGGCCCACCCTGGGGCCGGCCGACTCCACAGGTCGGCCGACCCAGGACCAACGGCTCCTGGGCCCACCTTCTCCAATGGCTCCATAGCCGTTGTGGCTTGCCACTCCTCTGGTGCAGGCGCCATCTTCTCTTTAAATAGGGGCCGAGAGGGGTGTTGAGCTCTCTCATACTCACACACTCACTCACACTTCCTCTCACACATTCTTGCTCGGGTTTCCATTGGATTTTGGCTCAAGTTTGGTTTCAAGAAATCTCTCTCTCTCATTTCTTTGCTGCAAGATTGATCACATATTTGGAGAAACAACTTTTGGGTAAGAGTTTCATTTTCATTTCACTAACGTAACCCGAATCGAGTTGTTCTCGTTCGTTCTTGTTGGAAGCTTAAGAGGTGCAGGGCGGAAAATTTCCGGAGCTCTCAAGAGGATGACGAGGTTGGGCTCGTCCCATTCACAGGACGAGTCGAGCTCTCATCATTCCCCCGAACCTGCACAAACACCAACCACGATGAACTATGAACAAGATGAACAAGAAGAACAGTTTGAGGAGCAAGCTGCAGACCCACAAGCCGAGGACATGGAGATAGATAAAGATGATGCACCGTACCTCAACTTGCGAGATGACCATGAGCGTCAAGCCTACGCCATGATCAAGAATCGAAGCTTTGGTCATACCAGAGCCTTCGATCCGGACCTCCTCGAGAAAACAGGTATGGATGTTGACTTCGCTCGTGTTTGGCATGCGGTTGGATGGGATGGTTTTGTGCCCGTTGAGGAGAACGGTTCTCGTCTCCTCACCATCCAGTTTGTTTGCACTCTTCGGGAGGTGGATGATGGTGTTTCTTTTCGACTTCTTGGAGTTGAACGCTATTTTAATTGGAGAAATTTCAGTCTCCTCGGTTTTAGCGCGCGCTTGCCAGTTTCCCTTGCTAAAGCTTGCTACGGTTTTGATCGACATGAGTTTTGGGGTTTGATTTCGGGTCAAGTTGTTCATGGCAAGTTTGCACCTCGGTGCAATGACATTCAAAATCCGACTCTTTGTTTGATGCACAAGTGGGTGGCTATCACTCTCTTTCCAAGAGATGATCCACGACCAGTGCGGAACGATGAGTTGATGATATTATATGCCATGGTCAACAAAATCCGAATCTCCCCCGCACAAGAAATGGTTAAGCAATGGCTCACAAATTTTCGGATGACGGGTCCTATTGAATGCACATCTTTGGTTGCTTGCATCGCATCAAACATGGGAATCTTAGACGGGAACCCCGTTCCCTTCATTGAGGAGCCCCGTGTTATGATCGATGAGGCGTACTTGGTTCAAGGCCACACACTCAAGAAAGGCCCGAATGACTCTTTGATTTTCTTTTCGCTTGGTTATGCAAATGAAATCCCATTGCCAAACATGGGGTATTATTTGTATAACTGCTGTTCGCTAACCATCCCTCTTGTTCAACAAGAGGAGAGCCGCAGGCATAGTGTTTCTGGTCTTTCTAGCAAGGTTACAAGAAGCAGGGCCAGAAGGGAGGAATTCATGCTGCATCAACCTCAGCCTCATCCATATGAGGCTGGAGGTTCGTCATGGCAGAGTGCCAGCTCCACCGAGTGGGCGCAGTAGGCCTCAGGGCACCGGTCCACCAGTTCCAGCTCTAGCAGACCCCCACGATGTATAGCTTCGTCCAGAGGCTTCGCCACTCTGACTCAGCAGATGGGCGAGCTGAACATGCGCACCACCAACATCGACGAGTCGCTGGGCCAGCACATCGAGTCAACCTAGAACTGGCAGCCATACACAGGCGAGAGGATCCGCAACCTGGAGCAGCAACAGCAGCAATTCCAGGAGGAGTGGAGGGCCTACTACCATTGGGCTGGGTTTAATCCCAACCAGCAGCAGTGATCCTGAAGCTAGCTTGGGGGAGGACCCCCATGAGAGGTACCTTGTATCAAACTCTACCTTTACCGCTTTCCAAAAACCTTGCATGAAACCAAACAAAAATTTGCAAAATTCCGAAAATCCATAAAAACTTGCATAACTAAAATCAAATAAAAATTAGCAAAACCTTTAAAAACCCAAAAATATTTACTTGCTTTCCAGTATGTGTAGTAAGCATGTGTAGTTTTTCCTTGTTGAGATGATGAATAGTTGCTCTATTAGTTCCTTTCTTATGTCTAGTTACAACCTTGTCCTCTCCCTAAGTTCTGAGTTTGGTGGCTACATGTTCAAACCTTAAGCTTGAAACTTGTGGGTAGCGAAAAGCAGAATTCGAATCTAGGTTGTTGTGGGTTATGATATGGCTAAAAAGAGTTGCTATGATCTTCTCCTACGTGTTGCTTGATATCCAGAGTATTTCTTTTCAAAAATACAAAAATAAAATAAAGTTCCTCGGTGATACGCAATTCCTATCCAGAGCCATATGAGTTACAAGTTTGAAAAGCCTTTCCACATATGCAACTTGTCTTCTCATCGAGCTTTGTCAAATTGTTGTGACCCTTTAAGAGAATCACTTCATACGCCCATGATCAAGATCACGTACACGTCCACTCACATGCTATACTTCTACATTTGGAAGATAGCAAGTACATCCATCCACCCACAAATAAAACTCCATGTTGTACCATGTCTATCTCTCTCCAAAGTTATCATCATGTATGGGCTATGCAAAAAGAAAAAATAAAAGATGCATACCCAAAGAAGGTATGCCACATGCCCACAAGGCATGTCAAAAAAAAAGAGAAAAGAAATATAGTCCATATATATATATAAGGGAGAGGGAATTCATATAAAGGAGTTTCATCCACCATCACCAAAAATATCCACGCACTTGCACATCTTGATCAAGGCTTATGAAATGTTTCTCCTTTGGATCCAGTCTTTGACTTAGCAAAATATGAGAAGCAGGTTGCCTTTACATCCTCCATACCTACAGATACATCAAAAAGAGCCATTAGAAGTAGGATGGAAAAGAAAGGCACATAAAAAGACCTTGGTGAGGAATGAAACACAATTGAGCGATCCAAGAGATCACCCGAGGAACTTACAAAATCTCTTTTCAAAAATTATATAAAACCTCCGGATTGACGGTTGAACAAAGGAGTGGTAAGTGGTACTCTACAAGCCGTTCTGACCCTCAACCGCCAAAGATGAGGATGATGCTATAAGCCCCACAGGAGTAAGGTAAAAGGTGCGATCAAGGCGAACTTATTCAGAATAAAGGTAAGAACACTCGGTTGTGCCTTGGGCATAAGTCAGGGATGCGACATTGTAGCAACTCCTTATCAACAACCTAAGTCTAAAACTTTGCTCGGGACGAGCAAAGGGCTAGCTTGGGGGAGTTGTTGATGGTGCTTAAGTACCATTTTCACCCGTCAACTATACTCAATAATAAAGGAAAACTACATGCCTTACTCACATATTTGTATCACTAACCTTGCTCCATAGTTGTTTTCGAGTTTTGTACATTTCAGATGAGCAGGAGTGGAATAAGACGAAAACACGCAGCAGACGCCATACAACTATACAGAATATCGCATCCGGCGTCACACCCTTACAAAGAGGGCCCACATGTCAGAGGAAACGGGGCCTCCACGCAAGATGCACGAGAGGATAAGGATAAGGATCAAAGAATATACCATCTAGCAGAAGATCAGGCCGAGAGGCTGCCAGGTGGGGTCGGCCGACCCCCTGGGTCGGCCGAACCTGGCCTGGTTCCCGTCCAGGTGCACTTCGAGGAGGAGTGGCTGCCAAGGCACCTGATCACCTTCCATATGTGCGTTGGCGGGAAACCAACCTCTAGAGCTATAAATAGGCCTCTCCTCCACCCCCCCTCAACACACACACACACACACACTTCATTCCATTCTCTCCAAGAAGGCTCTCCTCTCTCTTGCTCTCTTAGCTAGACAGTGGAGCTAGGCTAGTTCTCTCTAGCGAGCAAGTCGTCCTCGGTGTCGTTGAGCAATCCTCGGCTCCTGGTATGGCTTTGTATCTGACTTGTCAGACTTCTATTCATAATATAGAGTTTTGCCATGGTTGCTTTACTATCTTGATAGTTTATCAATCCATGCTTAGTTCGTTCATAAGTTATGCTATGGTCTTGGTTAGGCCAGATGATCCGGTTACGGATAGAGGTTTGTTGTGCTTTCGGGCTTGCTCTAGTGTTTTACTCGTCCATCCGAAGGGTGGGAGACCTGGGGGCACTAGAGTAGTGACTTCATACACGAGCGTGGTGCTTGGGTATGCGGGATCCTTCGGATATGACCATGCTCCATGGTGTGAATGGGGTAGACGGTAGGTGGTGACAGCCCTGTCCGTCCGGCGTAACAGCTGTGTTGCATTTAGCGTACTCCCCGGCATTCGGGTTCGGTGTAGGAGTTCATGCAAAGAGGTAACGGAACTGGACGTTCTCCAGTGCGGGACCTTCTCCCCGCTATCCTATTTTCCTGGCATCTGCAGTCCTAACCATGATCTAACATAACCCCAGCTTTGGATAGAAGCACTAGGACACCTAACCTAGCCTAAGCTCCAGCTGACTTAATGTAGGATAGAGTAGACCTTGTTTTGTCGTTTCTCTCTTTTATTCCTTCCTCTTGGAGTGTGGATATGTGCTGTGTCGCATTACCCTTGCTTATTCTTTATCTGGACTTACCCCTGATAGAGTATTGCCTATTGCTTGATGCACAATGTCATGTTTAATGTTGAGTACAATACCTTTGTTGCAGCCGTCCTTTGGGACACAAATAAATGACGATACCCTTAGTCTCCGGGTGAAATGCTACAACGGTATATCCGTGCGCTTGCGGATCCATCTGTAATCGTATTGATTATACCACGAGAGTGGCACCCCTTGGGTGTAGTTGTTAGAATGGGTTCGGCGCCCTCATTTCTAGTGATTGCACTAAGGACCGCCAACAGGCATTTCTGGCGCTGTCGCTAAGGATTAACCATTCCTAGTGATTGCGCTAAGAAACGCCAACAAATTCCTCTGCAACCCGATCCCTTTTAAGAGCTCATTTCCTCGAGGTTTGAACTCCCTGATTCCACTCCGAGTCGGGGTAGAAGTCGGTGTTTGAACCTGTGCGGTTAGGAGCCACACGGAGGGATAATCCAAGAGTGTGGCAAAGAAGGTCTTCATTGTATGGGAGGGTATCTGGAGGGAACCATCCACCTTCTACTCGAACTGACAGATCACGCATGAAGCTGTTGTACTTGTCCAGGTTTTCGAGTTCTTCAGGAGAGAATAGCTACGGGGCGCGTCCATCCGACGTAGGTGTTGGTGATGGTGGAAGCTGGTCATCGAGTGGTTGGTGGATGACATCGCACCACCGTCCCATGTAATCTTCAATTGGAGCAGAATCATCTGGAGGATGTGTGATCGCTAGGTGTCTATCTAGCCGACTTGGCGATCTAGATTGAGATTCGTCCCAAAGCTTCTTAGCTTCTGATTGTTCCCACAATTCTTCTAGTTGTCAGGATTTGTCAATCCTTCTATTAAGAGATCTATGTCATCTGACCACTCGACCAACTCGTCTCCAGAAATTGGTCTGTCGAGTTCATCGAGGTAGTCGACGAACACTTGGTCACGGTCGATATCAGATAAATCTGAGAAAACATCTTCATGAGAGAGTTCTACTGGGTGACTTTCTTGGGATCTAATAGGAGTGCGTTCCTAACAATTTGATCGTAGGTTATGCTCCATGGATGTCCAAGGGATTTCAAACTCAGAGTCGTCTTGCTTGAGTTTCTCTTCCGCTAGTTTGATGCAGGAAGCGAGTTTGTCATCAATGCGATCAAGTCCTGAGAAGACGTCACCCGTTCGTTGCGATTGGGAAGTAGCTTCTTTGTGCTTGATGCCTAATTTCTTCTTGCGGAGTGTTGATTCTGCAAGGTTGATGCAGTCTGAGAGGTTATTAGCAACACTGTCGATTCCGTCGAGTAGTTCAGAATTGTCCACCCGAGGGCGTGGGATTGCCATCAGATCTTTCAAATAGTTTTCGATCGTAATGGTTGAAACCATGTTGTCTAGCAACTCTGTGTGGGCCTGGAAGGGATATTGGAAGGATTCGGACATGGGAGCCTCTTGATCAACGATGGCTTCCTGTCTAGAGATTTCCAAAAGGTTGTCCAGGTCTTCCTCCAGCTCGGAGAGAGTTTTAGGTGTGGTTACGTCGAAATCGGATTGATTTCGGACTTTCTTGATGTGAAACGGGAGACTGATTTTGTCGAGTTGATCAACGAAGTTGTCGACTTCACGTCGTCGTGCAGCTTCTCAAGTTTCCGGCGTGCTAGGGTCGATCAGATGACTGTCAAAGCCACCTGAGCCATCAACGACGAAAACCCAGGAGCCAACGTAGAAGGTGGTGCCTTTGGTGGGCAACACGTCGTCGAGAGGTGCCATCGAATTCATCCGACGATCGTTGGCGAACCCCCTACCTGGTGCGCCAGCTGTCGGTGTTTAACAGCCAAGCTCTCCGAGGTATACCCCGAGGAGATTGATTGTAGGCAGGGACTCGCCGAGATCAGAACGCGATGATGCAAGGAACACAAAGATTTAGACAGGTTCAGGCCGCCGGAGCATAATACCCTACATCCTGTGTGTTTGTTTGTATTGCCTTAGATGTTGTTCGGTATGTACCTGTTCTTTTGGAGGGTCCCTGCCCACCCTTATATAATCTGGGGGGATAGGGTTACATGAAATGTCCTAGCCGAGTATTGCTAGAGTCCTACTCCAACGTAGTCGGGTAGTTTCCTTGTACATCAACTAGTTCTACTGCTATCCGATTAGTTACAGAAGAGGTAAGGTACATCCATGTGCTTTCCCTTACTCTAGAATATTCTACACCTATGAGCAGTCCCGTTGCTCCGGGTCTGACAGGTTCTGACTCCAAGGCCCCAGAGGCACCCACTTCAGCTCTCGACCGCGAGTTCGACGACTTCATTGATAACCTCGACGGGATCCAACCTTGGGAGGGCACACAAGACATCAGTCCTGACTCGACTTCTACAGTGAGTCAGACTTGGTGCAATCCTCTGCAACGCAGATCTCTCCCACCTTGGAAAAAGAACTAGACCTCCTACTACTCAGAGATGGAGAAGCCACCGAACATCGGGGGGCTCCCGTCTTCGACTCGGACTCGAACTCCAAAGTGACAATAAGAGGCGATCCTCAGTCAAAGGAAAGAGAAGTCATTGAACTCCCATTTCAAGAAGGCAAGCCTCTTGCTCCCATGAACAAAAACGAGAGCCAGAACACACCGAGGTTGGCAGACAACTCGCCGGAGCGTGAGATCTTCATGGTCCGCATCATGGAGATCGAGTACTCGGAAGAAGAAGACGGAGAGCATGTCCAGCTGGATGACTACCATGTCAACGACGACGACTACCTCTCTGACGCATGTGAGCAAAACTTGGACGCTCTATCCAATTACAACCCTCATGGGCCATCTCAGCCTAACCCCAACACAAGGGTTTCCACGAAGATCGAAGATGAGGATGTCGCCCACAGGAAGCGCCGTAGGATAAAAAACGCCAAGTGTGCCAAACGCAGGCTATGCACGGCGGAACAACATCAACACAGTGACCTCTATGACTACTCTACGACCGATCTCCACAACGTCATCAACATCGGACATGATACTCGCGACATCATCATCTCCAGGCAAAAAGAGCACACGGAGGTGGAGGCTTACAACCCAACCCACTACCACATTCCCCTGGACTACCTGAACGCAAATCAGAAGCGCAAGTCAGGTGCTCCAGCCGCATCATGAGAGCGCTCGACAAGAGGAAGGAAGACGCTGAGCTCCTAGGAACGCTTTGAGAAAGCACTCCACAGCTACTGCCCATGGCAATCCAATGCCACACACTCCGCCTTTGAGTGCCATCACCTCTAAAAGGCCTTGGGAGCTCTGCCGTTGCTCGACGCCAGAAGGAACGACTACGACATATGGCGAAGGAAGTCCCCAAGGAACAACTCGCGACGGGATTAGGACCCAATTTCAGGAGTTTTCAGGGGTTCTTTAGGGAATCTATTTGTATAACCACAGTTTTAGGATTACGCCTAAAAATATGGCGGTTTTCAAATTCAAACCCAAAAACCCCGTGTTATCAACCAATTGGTGTAATCTATACCTTTTTCCTTAAATAAAGCATATGAAAATTCCACATTTTTTGCTTTATTACATAGAGTAATCGGGAACCCTATCACACTAAATTACACAATCATTGATCACAACAGCGAGTTGCAATCGAGCGGTTGTAACATTTGGTGTGAAATCAGCAGAATCCGACTAGTCAGATTAGCCACCAATCGGGTTGATCCATTACTTTCCAGTAAATCGCCAAGTACTAACTCATCGACTAAGTACTATGAGTTGCTTCGACTTCTGAAGTGGCCTAGCTCCCAAGTTCCAGTAACAGCTCTGACTACTTGTCTCATGAACAAGTAGCATACGGAAGCAACTTCTGAAGGGGCCTAGCTCCCATGTTCCAGTAACAGCTCCGACTACTTGTCTCCTGAACAAGTAGCATACGGAAGCGACTTTTGAAGGGGCGTAGCTCCCAAGTTCCAATAACAGCTCCGACTATTTGTCTCATGAACAAATAACGTATGGAAGAAACTTCTGAAGGGGCCTAGCTCCCAAGTTCCAGAAACAGCTCCGACTACTTGGCTCATGAACAAGTAGCATACGGAAGTGACTTCTGAAGGGGCCTAGCTCCCAAGTTCCAGTAACTGCTCCAACTATTTGTCTCATGAACAAGTAGCATACGGAAGCGACTTCTGAAGGGGCCTAGCTCCCATATTCCAGTAATGGCTCTGACTACTTGTCTCATGAACAAGTAGCATACGGAAGCGACTTCTGAAGGGGTCTAGCTCCCATATTCTAGCAACTGCTCCGACTACTTGTCTCATGAACAAGTAGCATACGGAAGCGACTTCTGAAGGGGCCTAGCTCCCACATTTCAGCAGCTGCTCTGACTACTTGTCTCATGAACAAGTAGTGTACGAAAGCAACTTCTGAAGGGGTTTAGCACCCATTTCCCAGTAATGGCTCCAATCACTTGCCTCATGAACAAGCAGCACATGTACTAGTCATCGACTAATATTACGAGTTGCTTCGTTACTGAAGGGATCTTTACATCCATATATTCTAGTAACACACCGTGTACTAGTCATCGACTAACATTACGAGTTGCTTTGTTAATGAAGGGATCGTTACATCCATATATTCCAGTAACACGCCACGTAGTAGTCATCAACTAACACTACAAGTTGCTTTGTTACTGAAGGGATCTTTACATCCACATATTCCAGTAACACGCCATCAACTAAGTGCCACGAGTGCTTCATTACTGAAGGGATCTTTACATCCACTTATTCCAGTAACACGCCGAGTATTAGTCATCGACTAAGTACTATGAGTCGTGTTATTACTAAAGGGACCTTTTTTCTCCAACAATAACTAGCTGAGTACTAGTCATCGACTATGTAGTCTGTGCTACCTTGATATGATTGGTTACTCACTAAAGGTCCCTGAAGCGCCATGATAATAAGCGACAACCTGAGCCATTGCTCTCAGGTTGCAACAACAACATCAAAGGCACGAAGAAAACCTGCATCTTATACTACACAAAAGAAGACATACTGAGTTTATGGGCAAACCAGGCGTCCTAGGGTTGGGGGCGACCAGTGGGGGGGGCACCCACAACATGGGCCAAAAGCGCGACACGATACAAAGCCTGAAAAGGCCCAAAATAGGTGACGCAGGATCTTTATGTGGTCACACAGAATGATCGATGAGGCTTCTGGATCTAGTACTAGAATCAAAAGAAATGTCTCGTCTTTATGATTCCAACGCATCTAAGATCACCTCATTTGGACGCCGTATGAGGGAGATATCACCGAAACCGTGCAGGGGTGTCGGCTGAATCCGAGACGAACGTGATGACCGAGTTGGTGATGACTTGTAACTTGGGAAAGACCATGGCATGGGCGTGTCCAGCATGGAGATATCTTCATCATCCTTCCCTTCTTGAATTGGAGTCGTCCTCGACTCCATCCATCATCAATCTCCTATAAAAGATTAGTGACAACAGATTGCATTGTGCGAGACATAGGCTCATTTGTGAAAGATACATATCGACAAAGCATAGTATAGGAAGGTGCATCATGATTATCACAAAACTCAGCAGCAACAGATGTAGTAGCAAGATAAACACCTTCTTTCAATTTAATTCCATTAGATTTAGCATCAGAAGATTCATTACTAGGAGGTGTATTTTTTTTATTTTCAGCAAGCTCTTTAAAATGTTTCCTAATATCAGCTGGAGATAAAGGAACCAAAGTAATTTTTTTGTCCTTATGCATAAAAGTGTATGTATTAGTTCTACCATGGTGTGCAACATCATTATCAAATTCCCATAGTCGTCCTAACAACAACGAAGATGATTGCATAGGTACAACATCAAAATCAGTATAGTCATGATAAGAACCAACAGAAAAATGAAGTTACCTTAGCCTTGCCACTATTGTTGAACCATTCTAGGTGGTAGGGGTGAGGGATAGAACAAGTGGTCAAACCAAACTTCTTGATCAAATCTGAACTCACCAAGTTGTTGCAGCTCCTGCTATCAATTATGGTGAGAACACGGCAATCCTTGACTTTGAGAAACATGTGGAACAAATTCTTGCATTGGAGCTTCTCCTCATCCTCATGTTCTGCTTTAGAACTCAGCACACGCTGCACAAGAAGACTAGGAAGATCTGCCGTTGCAGCCAAGGAATCAATTGCCTCACCCTCATCTTCCTTCGAATCTGCAAAAATGTTAGCTGCAAGAACCAAATCATCTTCAACATCACTAGCACTTACATATCCATTACCATCAGGTGCAGCGACGAAAGGGCGAGTACTTGGACAATCCTTCATGACATGTCCCATTCACTTGCAGCGGTGGCACATGATGTTTGTAGATCTACTCGAAGAACCCTTTTCACAAGTAGTATACCTTTTTTGTTGTTGGGCCTGCACAATAGACACATTGCTTACCTCAGAAGCGGGCGCAAGAGCTGGGGGTGTTGCTGGTGGCTTAGCAACAGGCGCCTTGGGCTTCTCATTGTCGGAATGCTGCTGAAACGATCTCCCAGTGTTGGACCTGAAAGAAAGTTGGTCTTGGCAGCGTCCCTGTACTTCCCGTTCTGCCTTAAGAGCAAGATGATACAGTTGGAAAAAATGAGCCCATTCTTTGTAATAAAAAATGTTCTGTATATCACGGTTTAAACCACCAAAGAATCTAGCACTACTTTCATCAACATCCTCATGAATACCACAATGTGCTAGACCAATAAGCAATTCCTGATAATATTCCTCTACTCCTTTTATCACCTTGTTTTAAAGTTTGTAATTTTAAACGTAAATTACATTGGTAATAAGGAGGCACAAAATGAGACTTCATGCGCTATTTTAAAACAGGCCAAGTTTGAGGCACGGCAATAGCATTACCAGCATTGCAAAGATCATTCCACCAAAACATAGCAAAGCTAGTAAATTCACTAGTGGCAAGTCTAACTCTATGCTCAGCAGGAACCAAATGAGAATTAAACTTTTATTGAACAGCCAGTTCCCAGTCTAAATAAGCCTCAGGATCAGCAGTACCAGCAAAAGGAATCATGGTAAATTTAGCTTTAGCAAAAGGATCATTGTTACCACGATTAAGATTACCTCCCATACCTTGACGATTGCGCCGAAGATGGTACGCATCACGATCATCATCATCATTAAGGACAGCATCCTCATCCTTGTCCTTAGCACCGTCATGAGAGTGGCGTCGGTGCTGCCGTCGAGGAGGCTGTTGTTCAACATGCTCAACCGGGTGACCAGTCCATTGATAGTGCGCATCAACTCATTAAACTTCCCGTCGATGTAGGTGCGCTGGTCATCAACAAGTCTCTTAAGCTCATCCTTGGAGACACATTCATTGAAATCCAAAGGGGACTCCCCTCCTTTCCCTGACCCTATTATGGTTAGAAGGCAGCAAAAGACAACACCAAGGTATTATCCCTATCAACTAACAACTACTGGGTGGTGGTGAAAGTGGAGTGCAAAATCTCAAGCGGCTTAGCAAGTGTTCTTACCAAAGCCAAACAGGACGGTACAATCTATTGTTGAGCTGGGTGTAATAGTTGCAAGATGAACCTATGCTGACCGAAGTATATGTGGAGCTGTGGGACAGGCACAATATGTAGCAAGGAGTAGCAAATAACGAATGTAGAGTAGCAAAGTTCAATAAGTATCCAATGTACAAGTCACAATTGCTGGCTAAGACGTGTTCTAGGCATAGAACAACAAGTTGGAACAAAGAACGGTGCATAAAACTCAAAGAACAAGCAAAACAACACTCTATGCACTTGTTTTTAATCTTTTTGCCGAAAAACCTCCAGAACTAGTAGGAATCAAATTTTTTTTATTTTTTTGAACTATTTTTTATATTTTTCTCCGAACAGATATAACACAAGCCTCAACCACAAAACTTTGCACCTTAAACATAGGTGGGATGTGGTCTACAGAAAATCAGGAACGTTTCCTGAAAATCCGAAAACAACTTCGGAGCCTCAAAACTCCCTCTTTCTGTTTTTTTTTAAATTCTGAGATCGGATCCAAATGGCGGTGCCATTTTATCGTATGTGCAGAATTTTGTCTTCTTTCTGCTGCAAAAAATTGAGCCAAAACGGAGCACCGAGCGAAAAGTTATGCTTGTTTTACCGAAAGTAACTCGAATTATGGTTTTGAGAGGGCACAACTTGGCAGATAGAATGGCGGCGGCTAGGGCAAAGCTTCCCTTAACCCCGGCTCAGAACACGGCTGAGAAAGCGTCTCAGTTAGGGCAAAGTATCCCTGGTGGATGCGGCAATAGGATATGCGAGATGAAACAAGGGGGGCTGCGATGCAAGGCGAAATCACAAGGTGGCTTGCAACCTATCTAAGGCTGGCGCGGCAGGAAGTCACACAAGGCGGCTAGCGAGGGCAAGTCGAGTAATGATGTGGATCGACTTGTTGTTTGGGTAATGGTGGAGTGGGACAGCGGCGGAAACAAACAAACGGCAACGGGCGGTTGAACTACGACGACGAACACAGTAAACTAGCAACAAGACTCGACCACGGACACAAACTCAACAAGGCGAATATGAAAGAAAACTGCAAAGGCCAAAAAGGTTGTAGCACAGCAGAAATTTTTTTGTAGGTTTTTTGTGGACTATAGGGAGATGACACAAAATGAATTTAAGGGGAAAACGAAGGGTAATACCTCACAGGAAACCTGAATATCTGATACCACTTGATGAGGACTAGGCCCGATCTTCCGAGAGGTAAAGGTACGTTCGATTGGTGGAGGACACGACGTTGATGATCTAGCTTCAAATCAACACGATTCAAACCCTGCAACCGCTACACCACTGCTCCGTTGGTTATCAACCAAGCACAACTAGATTGACTTTACCGAGAAGGCTTTTCCTACAAGCGAATCGAAGGACACAAGCAAGAAGATGAAAACGCGCAATCTGAAAATTGCAAATATGGATGAAGCGAATCACAAGAGGGGTTCAAGCACTCAAATCGAAAGGATTAATCGACACAGTCGAGGAGAGCAAGAATAGGGGCCCTGGATCAATGTATAAGGACTTGTCACCATAGATATAACGATGCAATCTTTGTTTCTCGAAGGAAAACACAAGAACTAAACAAAACCCACCATCTAACCGGCGGCAGCTACTGAGTTTATGGGCAAACCAGGCGTCCTAGGGTTGGGGCGACCAGTGGGGGGGTGTCTGAAAAGGCCCAAAACTGGTGATCCACAGAGTCATGAAATACTTAAAGTTCTACTCCCAAGATTAATCGATATGATCTCAGATACTGCTCTGTCTATCAGAGCTGCTGCTGTTGATCTTCTTTTAGCTGTTCGTGATCTTCGATCTTTCCAATACAATAAGGTACGGTACTTGCTTAAAACTATGCTATGAACTTAAATAACCATAACATCCATAATTTGTTCGGTTTAAGCATATTAGAGTGTTTTTTTAATATTTTCAGGTAGGTTGTTTATATACCCTTCTCTGTTGCAGGTTGTTTGCCTGGGTACTCTATTATCTTCACTTGCAAATGACCATCCCCGTATTGCTCCAAAAATTACAAAACTTCTCATTCCTTCTTATTTTCCATCAAAGTTGAACCCAAAAGAAGGATGTGCTCGTTGCATTGCACTGATAAAGAGGTCACCGACAGCTGGGGCGAGATTCTGTGAATTTGCTATGTCTGAAGGGTCGTCCCCAAGGTCTATTGTTGAGTTAGTCAAATTCTCTATTACTCTTGCATTATCACGAATAGGACTTAACTCAGACCAGGTTGATGGTCTTGTTATCGCTTCTGTCAGTCTTATAAAAAGTCTATCTGAAGAGTGCTCTGGTTTGGCTACTTTGCAAGATGTTGACAGCCAAATTTGGCACCTGCTGAGGCCGACCGGTCTGACCGGTCGGGCTGACCGGTCATACCGGTCTGGTCTGTGCAGTCCGAGTATAATTAGGGTTTTTGTAAAGAGTCCTCATGTAATCCTACTCGTGAAGGGGTACGTCTTCCCCGGCCTATAAATATAATGGCAAAGGCCGACTGAGGTTATTCCCAATCGAATCAATCAAAATATCGCATTATTTTTGTCTCTCAAACCCTAGCCTTTTCCAACCCTAGATTGCTTTCTTCTCTCGTCTCGACAGCGTTTGAAGACATTCTGAGTGGCCTGCCGACCTCAGAGCAACCCTACGTTCACGAGCTCCGACGGGGTCCCTCCCGAGCTCGCTGTTCTAGGTCTTCGCGGTTCCCTGCTTCACACCGGTTAGATCGGTCGGCGAAACCGGTCAGACCGGTCCGCCCAGGGCATCGCTGGTTCGGATCGTTTTGACAATCTCCTGCGCGTTCTAGCACACTCGAGTGTGTTGGAGCGATTCTGTGTCAACACACTTTTTGGCGACTCCGCTGGGGATAGATTAATCTGGTTTTAAAACCGATCTGATCTACTCCCTGAAGAAGATGGGCTCTTCAGAGATCAACAAGGAAAACATCATCACGACTACCATGGAGGAGCTCATCGAGGAGGAACGCAAGGCCTACCTTCTTGTGGAGGAGCACGTCAAGACACAAATCTTGAAGGGCTTCAAGAAGGATCGTGGTGGCCTCGTCAAGAGGGTGGAGGAGTTCGTGCTGCCGTCTCTCAAGCTTAGCAAGGATGAGATTGAAGAGATCCCCAATGTAAGCCTCTCTCCCTCTGATATGTTTGATAGAATGTCATCTTTAATGGATCAGAAGATTGTTGCTGCACAAGCTGCTGCAGGTGACATTTTAATTAAATTGAGTAGTGATGTTGATGCGCTTAAAGGTAAACAACCTATGTCAGATCCTAACTCATCAGATTCGAGTTCGGCTACCCCTGAGTTCACATCTGAATCACTTTATGGTATGCCGCCGAACTCGTTCCTAGGGCAAACCCCACCACCGTCGGCCGTGCACACAGCACCGGTCAGACCGGTCCCACAGACCGGTTAGACCGGTTACTCAGTGCCGTCGCGGACGCCTCTCGAGACAATTCCAGGTTCGGCTGCCCCTAGCCGAACTAATGAGTTGTCACTTTATACACCGCCCCGCACTACTACTGTAGTGGGAGGGTCGCAGGGATCTGGACCTAACCAAGGACCGATCCCAACTTCTTTACAGACGATGGCGCATGGAAATCCTAATGCACATCGGTTTTCTGAGTTTTATACCAGCTAGCACTATCAGGCCGATCTCCTTAAGTTCAAAGAAGATCTGGCAAATGTGATTAAAAGCAAGCTTGGGGTGGATATGGGTACTACATGTTTATATCAAAAACCTTATCCCGCTGAGTTTGATTTCACTCCTTTTCCTGCTGGTTGGCGTATTCCTGAGTTTACTAAATTTTATGGTGATGATTCTCGTACAACTTGGGAACACGTTAGTCAATATGTTTTGCAGTTAGGAGAAGCCGGTTTTAATGATCCTTTGCGTGTGCGTTTATTTTCTTTATCCTTAACTGGAACGGCTTTCTCTTGGTTTTCTTCACTTGCTCCTAATTCTATTCGCAATTGGGCTCAGTTGGAGCATAAATTTCATGATCACTTCTTTAGTGGGGAAACTGAAGCAAAATTATTGGATTTAACATCGATTAGGCAAGGACGTGATGAATCTTCTTCGGATTATTTCAAAAGATTTAAAGAATTAAAAATCAGTGTTTTAGGTTGACAATTTCCGAAAAATATTTGGCGGATTTGGCATTTAATGGTTTACGTTCTTATTTGAAAGAGAAACTCGAGGGCTTTGAATATCATACCGTGAATTTCTTGCAAGTCAAAGTCATGGGTTTAAAGTTTAAACTTAAAAATGCCAAAGATACTTTCAAGCCTCATCGGTCCAACTCACATATTCTTGATCATGATTCGGATGGTTCGGACGATGATAGTAAGGAAGTATATGCCGCTGAATTTGTTTGGCCATCAAAGGCCAAACCCGGTTCGATTCCGTCTCCCAAGCCGATTCAAAAGAATCGGCAAGAGGAGCCGAAGTTTACTTTTGATGTTTCTAAGTGTGATCGGATTTTTGATGAATTGCTTAAGAATGGTAACATCCGATTGTCACATGCTATTCCATCTCCCGATGAACTTAAATGACATGCATATTGTAAGTGGCATAACTCTACATCTCATGCTACTAATGATTGTAATGTTTTTTGTCGAAAGGTACAATCGGCCATTAATGAAGGACGATTGGTACTTTCTGAGATGCAGATTGACAAAGCTCATTTCCCTGTTCATACGCTGGAATTGAACAATTCAAAGGTGCTCATTCGGCCGGAACAAGCCGAAGGAGCTAAGGGAAAGCATGTTGTCATCGGTGATCCAAGACCGATGAATACAAGTGATAAGATCCTTGCCCGAGAAGTTATCAAAGAGAAGACTGATGATGGCAAGAGTACTCTGAAGATCATTATCAAGAATCCCAAACTCGGGGGGGGGGGGCAAGGAAGCTCTCCACCAGAAAATCGGTCTGCTGATCAGGAACGACCGGTCAGACCGGTGTCTCCGACCGGTCAGACCGGTCCGACCGGTCAGACCGGTTCCTCCAACCGGTCAGACTGCCCTGGTGACCGTCCCCAGACCTTCAAGCCAAAATGTCCGGAAGTGGGTACTTGGAAGACCAACGAAGTGAAGGTGCAGGGAAGAACTGCTAATCAGTAGCCCACCTTCAACCAGTTGTTGAACAAGTACACAAAGGCCGTTCAAAACGATCGGCCGCTAAAAAAGAGACCGCGTTCACCGCCGTGCCAAGATCATCCAGCATCCCCAAGGAGGGAATCCAGCAGGCGCAGAGGTGATGTTGTTACATTATATCCTCCTCAGAAGATGTATGCTACCATGCCGTGGATGCCACCGGCTTCAAATGCAACAAATCCGGCATGGGAGCATGGGGGGATATGGATGCAGTGTTTCCCGATGCCTTATCCTCCACATTATCAAGGGGAAAGCTCCAGGGTGCCAGTACATGACTGATTGGGACCACGCCAATCTGGTCAAGTGTAGCAGGCTGCACCGGTCAGACCGGTCTCATCAGAGGCCGGGTCAAGCTCCTGTTCCGAGGTTTGAATATCGCGTCAAAGACAAGAGGGAGGAGTAGAAGACTGCGGCTGATTCAGAAAAGCCCAAAGCTGATGTTGTTCAAATCAGTGAAATCAAAGTGCCCATAAAGGATACGGGCAAGAAACCGATGTATATAGATACATCGGTTGACATTCCTTCACAAAAGCCGGTCATGGCCAATGATCATGAGGCCGGCAGTAGCAAGAGCGCAGCGGATAAGTACCATCAGCCTAGGTGGTGCCCTTCGAGATTAACTCATATGCAAAAGAGGAAATTGCAGCTCCTTCGCAACAAAGAAAAGAAGGAACAGGAGAAGGAGAAGATGAGGGATGAGGAATTTAACAGATACAGGCCTATGTTCCCTCAAAGCAAGGTGTGGAAAGCTAAGACAGCTGACCAGCCAGATAGATCGGTCGGACCGCCACAGCCGACCGGTCAGACCGGTCAGGAGGACCGGTCAGACCGCTCTGACCAACCAGTCAGACCGGTCGAGCCCAATGCAGAGGCAACAGCCGAATCGGTGCCGCCCGTTTCGGCTCCTTCTGTTGATGAAGCCCCAGCAGTTCCTCCGACAGCAGAAGACGAGGAATTGGTGGATTATGAAGCATCTCCGGAGCGCACCAATTTGGAAATCAATGTGGTGCATTTGTCTTCTGATTACTTTGTGGTTCCGGAAGAGGACATGGCTCATCTTCAGTTTGGGATCCGTGAAGCTGTGTTCCAAAAGCCGAGCGAGAAGGACAATCACTTCAAGGCTCTTTACATGAGGGGACACATCAACGGGAAGTCGGTGACTCGCATGCTAGTAGATGGTGGGGCCATTGTGAATCTTATGCCCTACTCATTGTACAAGAAGCTCGGTGGCCAAGACGAAGATTTGATCAAGACAAACATGACCGTCAGCGGCGTTGGAGGGAGCGAGCCCCTTAGCGCCAAAGGAGTTGCTTCCATGGAGCTTACCATTGGGAGTAAGACACTTGCTACAACTTTCTTCGTCTCGGAGGTGCAAGGTAATTACAATTTGATTCTTGGGAGGGATTGGATTCATGCAAATCAGTGTGTTCCTTCTACCTTGCATCAGTTTCTTGTTCAGTGGATCGGCGACGAGGTTGAGATTGTCCATGGAGACACTTCATCCTTTGTTGCTTTGTCCAATTCGGATTCCATTAGTGCACACGACAACGTCAAGTGTTTATCAGGCGTGGACCTGTCCGATTATGATTTGATCAGTTGCACTAAGGATGGTTTTGTTTCTGTTGTACTAAAGCCGATGGATAATCAGCTAAATCATTCAATGTAAATCAGATGAGTACAACAGAAGATCCAGAGGAGACCGGTCAGACCGCCAGTGCCGACCGGTCAGACCGGTCCTTTCCCGTTCGGCGCACAGGACCGACCGGTCAGACCGGACACCCCGACCGGTCAGACCGGTCCAACGCAGAGTGGCTGCAGCAGAGACTAGATCAATATCGGGCACGTACGAATGATATGTGTGAATCCATTGAAGATTCTGGTGATCTAGATAAGCTGGGCCAAGGGTTTACATCGGCCAATCCTTTAGAAAAGGTAGACATTGGTGATGGAACTATTCCTAGGCCGACTTTTGTAAACAAAAATTTATCGGCTGAATATAAAGCCGATTTGGTTAATTTATTGAAAGAATATGTCGATTGTTTTGCTTGGGAGTATCATGAAATGCCTGGTTTGAGTCGTGATTTTGTTGAGCATCGTTTACCGATTAAAGCCGGTTTTAGACAGTATAAACATCCGGTTAGGCGTTTCAATCCCATTATTTATCACCAAATTAAAACTAAAATTAATCATTTACTTGATGCTGGATTTATTCGGTCTTGTCGTTATGCTGATTGGATCTCTAATATTGTGCCCGTTGAGAAAAAAGATTCGGGGAAAATTAGAGTGTGCATTGATTTTAGAGATCTTAATAAAGCTACTCCCAAAGATGAATATCCTATGCCTATAGCCGATATGTTGATCAATGAGGCTTCCGGACATCGTGTCATTAGTTTTCTTGATGGTAACGCCGGTTACAATCAAATATTCATGGCCGAAGAAGATATATCTAAAACGGCCTTTAGATGTCCAGGATTTGTCGGTTTGTTTGAGTGGGTGGTTATGACTTTCGGTTTGAAAAATGCGGGTGCTACTTATCAAAGAGCTATGAATTTAATCTTCCATGATTTGATTGGTGTTATCTTGGAAGTGTACATTGATGATATTGTCATTAAATCGGCCGGTTTAGATCATCATTTAGCCGATTTGAGACTTGCTCTTGAGAGGATGCACCGGTATGGTTTAAAGATGAATCCACTCAGGTGTGTTTTTGGTGTATCGGCTGGAAAGTTTCTTGGCTTCATTATTCATGAGAAAGGAATAGAGATTGATCCTAAAAGAGTTGAAGCCATGAAGAAGGTTGAAGCCCCTACATGCAAGAAAGATTTACAAAAGTTCTTGGGCAAGGTAAATTTCTTGAGAAGATTTATATCCAAATTGTCCGGGAAGATCGATGCTTTTACTCCTATTCTTCGGTTAAAAGATGAAACCGAATTTACTTGGGGGGCAAAATAGCAAGAAGCATTTGAAAAAATCAAGGTTTATTTGTCTTCACCACCCGTGCTTAGAGCGCCTAGGAGAGGAATACCTTTTAGACTTTATGTGGCTGCTGAAGACAAAGTCATTGGGGCTGTTTTGACTCAAGAAACCGAAGGGAAGGAGTACATCATTACATATTTAAGCCGACGACTTATTGATGCGGAGACAAGGTACACGTTCATTGAGAAATTATGTTTGTCTCTATATTATGCTTGTACCAAATGGAGGCATTATCTACTATCTAGTACTTGCATAGTAGTATGTCAAACCGATGTGATCAAGCATATGTTACAAAAGCCGATTTTGAGTGGTCGAATCGGCAAATGGGCTTATGCTTTGGTTGAATATGATTTGGCTTGTGAACCTTTAAAATCTATGAGAGGCCAAATTGTAGCGGATTTTATTGTTGAGCATCGGATTAATGACAAGCATGATTTGGAAATCGGCTATATTACTTGCACACCATGGAAGTTGTACTTTGATGGATCGGTTTGCAACGATGTTCAAGGGATTGGTGCTGTTCTTATTTCTCCGAATGGTGCCGTTTTTGAATTTTCAAACCGATTAGAAGAAGAATGCACAAATAACCAAGTTGAATATGAGGCATTTCTATTTGGCTTGGAATTTTTGCAATCCATGGGCGTGAAGCATGTTGAAGCCTTTGGAGATTCTCTTCTGGTCGTGCAGCAAGTTTCCAAGGTATGCCAATGCTATAATGGTTCTCTAAATGCATATCTTGTTAAATGCCTTGATATTATTTCCTCCTTCGATGAATTTATTATTAAACATATACCGAGGGAAGAAAATAAAAAGACAAATACTCTGGCTCAGCAAGCATCTGGTTACAATGTTACGAAAAAATATTTCAACATTCGCAAGCCGATGCAAACAAAAGCCGAGTTTCTGGTTCTGGACACACCGGTCCGACCGGTCGGCGATACCGGTCTGACCGCCCAGACCAGTCTGACCGCCCAGACCGGTCTGACCGCCCAGACGGGTCTGACTAGTCCAGAGACCGGTCTGACCGGTGATGCAGCTGCTAATTCTGATTCGGCCAAAAAAGTTGATTCAATTGTCTCAGCGGACGCTCAAGACTGGAGGATCCCTCTTATATCATATTAGAGAGATCCTGATCATGGTGCAGAGAGAAATATTCGGCGTTTGGCTTTCAAATATGTTTTAATTGATGATGAGCTTTATCGTCGAACTGCCGAAGATTTGCTTCTCAAGTGTTTAGACTCGGATCAGGCTCGGGTTGCTATGGGTGAGGTTCATGAAGGTATTTGTGGTACTCATCAATCGGCTCCCAAGATGAAGTGGTTGCTTAGAAGAGCCAGTTTTTATTGGCCCACCATGCTATCCGATTGTTTCAAGTACTATAAAGCATGTGAAGAATGTCAGCGGTTTGGTGATTTACAATTGGTGGCTGCTGCGTTGATGCATCCTATTATTAAACCATGGCCGTTCCGAGGTTGGGGGTTGGATTTCATTGGACAAATTAATCCTCCATCTTCAAAGGGACATCGTTTCGTGTTGGTTGCTACGGATTATTTCACTAAATGGACCGAAGCGGTTTCTTTGAAAAACATGACACATAGGGAGGTAATTGAGTTTATTACCGAGCATATCATTCATAGATTCGGTATTCCACAAACTTTGACGACGGATCAAGGTACTTCATTTATATCAAAGGAGGTGCGTGCCTTTGCCGAATCTTACAAGATTAAATTGCTCAATTCATCTCCATACTATGCTCAGGCCAATGGACAGACCGAGTCTGGTAATAAGATTTTGATCAAACTTGTCAAGAAGAAGATAGAAGAAAATCCTAGGAGGTGGCATGAAGTGTTATCCGAAGCATTATGGGCTCATCGTATATCTAGACATGGTGCTACTAAGGTTACTCCTTTTGAGCTTGTTTATGGTCAAGAGGTTGTTTTACCCGTTGAGGTAAATCTGGACGCATATAGATTAGCAAAACAAAATGACCTCTCCGTTGTTGATTACCATGATATGATGATGGATAATATTGATGAGGTGACCGACAAGCGTTTGAAGGCTTTGAAGGAAATTGAGAAGGATAAGCTTAGGGTGGCTAGAGCTTACAACAAAAAGGTAAGACTTAAATCTTTTCATGTTGGAGATCTAGTTTGGAAAACAATTTTGCCTCTTGGGATGAAAAGCAACAAGTTTGGCAAATGGTCGCCGAGTTGGGAGGGTCCATACAAGATCGTCAAGGTTATCTCTGGTAATTCATATATGATGGAGACGTTGCAAGGTGAGCGTCTACCGAGAGCCATCAATGGGAGATACTTGAAGAAATTTTATCCTAGCTTATGGCAAAATGCATGAAGACAAAGATGGCCGGTATTAGATATCGCCCTTAGTTTTGTTTTTAAGTTTGTATGCTCTGTGTAAAATATGTACATCAGGATAGTTCTTGCTTTTTGGCTTGTGAAACTCACCAAAAAGCAGGGGGGCATATGTTGACAGCCAAATTTGGCACCTGCTGAGGCCGACCGGTCAGACCGGTCGGGCCGACCGGTCAGACCGGTCTGGTCTGTGCAGTCCGAGTAGAATTAGGGTTTTTATAAAGAGTCCTCATGTAATCCTACTCGTGAAGGGGTACGTCTTTCCCGTCCTATAAATATAAAGGCTAAGGCCGATTGAGGTTATTCCCAATCGAATCAATCAAAATATCGCATTATTTTTGTCTCTCAAACCCTAGCCTTTTCCAACCCTAGATTGCTTTCTTCTCTCGTCTCGACGGCGTTTGAAGACGTTCTGAGTGGCCTGCCGACCTCAGAGCAACCCTACGTTCACAAGCTCCGATGGGGTCCCTCCCGAGCTCGCTGTTCTAGGTCTTCGCGGTTCCCTGCTTCACACCGGTTAGACCGGTCGGCGAAACCGGTCAGACCGGTCCGCCCAGGGCATCGCTGGTTCGGATCGTTTTGACGATCTCCTGCGCGTTCTAGCGCACTCGAGTGTGTTGGTGCGATTCTTGCAAATGCGAAGTTAAGGTTGGTCCTTCAAACTGTTGTTTCTGAGGGTGCCCGGGCTGCCATTCTTAGTATTGCTCCAGTTATTTTACCTGATGATCTATCTGTGCTTCATGTGGAATGCATGAATAATTGGATATAGTTATGAATGCTACTAGAATTTCAAAGCAAGAAGAATGCCAGGAAGCAGCGCTTGCAGCGCATAAGTTGATATTTTTGAGTGGCTGGTCTGATGAACTGTTCGAAGCACTGACAAATATTCTGCAATCTAAAGCCTCTGATTTTGCGGGGATCTATGGACTCGAACCCCCTCCATGCCCTGTTGCATCTTCAAGGAGGAAGAAAAGGAAGTCACTTAAGAAAACACCAGCACGTGACCATGTTGTTGGAAAGGGGTCGTCCAAATCAAAAGCCAGTAATGAAGAGCTTGCAGTTGCAGCGGGAGCAGCATGGCAGATCAATGAAATAGTGAAAGCTGAAGACCTTAGAGATGCCTTTCTGCAATCTTCTTATTCAGAAATTGCATTTTCCTCTCTGAAGGTCATTTCTCAAGTGCATCGAGCAGTGCCTATATTCAGGGTTTTTTTTACCGACCGGTCCGACGAAACCGCCGCCCTCCGGTTCCAGTAAACCAGACCGGTTTGACCGGTTACCAGAAAAAACTGGTCAAATTCAAATTTCAAACAAAAACGGCAGTTCAACCAGTTTACACCGGTTAGCCCACCGGTTAGACCGGTTTACCGGTCCGGTTTGACCGGTTACCGGTCGGTTTGAGTGGTAACCGACCAAATTCAATTTTTTTTTCTTTTTTTGGTTTAAATTCAAATGCCCGCAAAGTATACTAAATGAATGTTTGTATAACATGTTTTAGCCTAAATGAATCCTCCAACCCTCTTTTGTACTACTTTTACATTAATACAATGTATAACATATTTTACATTGTATTTGTATACTTTTGTATGCACATTTTTTTGTTTAACTTCAAATGCTCGCAAAGTATACTAAATGAACGAATATTTGAAAAAACTTGACACAATTAGATTCGTCGTAACTTAAAGTATTTTTAGAAATTTTTTGGGAATTTTCATTTTTTAATTCAAATTTGAATTTTAAATTTGGGCCGGTTTGAAACCTACCCAAATCGGAACCAGTCCGGACCGGTTTGACCGGTAACCGCGGTTTCCGGACCGGTTCTGGTCGGTTTTTTTAACCCTGCCTATATTTGGACTCTTTAAACCTTGCACCTGTGTTGGCCTATTTGAGTCTGGCTACATATAATAAGCTTCCAGATGTTGATACTGGAAGCTGCTCTAAGGTGAGTTCCACTTCCAAATTTCAACCCCACTTGTATCTTTGATAACATCACTAGTATTCTCCTATGTTTTTAAAGCGGTAAGGCGAGGCGAGGCGATGGGGAACCACTCAGTCGCCTTGGCGGTTAAGGCGCAAGGAGAGGTGACGCCTTAATTACTTCCTTGACTAGACTTTAGCCTAGCAGATTTAGATAGTCACCTGCAAAAGAAAAGGAAAAGGAGTGAACTAGTGGGCCTAAAGGTGAAAAGAAGCCCATTAAATCAGCCCAACTCCCCACTACTTATCCTAACCCTAACCTACCGGTTTCCATCCCCACCTCTTCCTCCTCTGACTCCTCCAGCCGCACCGCCGCCGCCAGCCCGCCTCTGCCTCCTCCTCACCTGCTGCCGCCGCCCTCCTCCACCTCCGCCGCTGCCCACCCCGGCCTCCTCCGCCTTCGCCGCCCACCCCGGCCTCCTCCGTCACCACCCAACCCTGCCTCCTCCGGCCGTGGACTCTCTGTCCGTTGGAGGCCCGCGTCCGCACGATGCAAGACCGGAGGAGGAAGGACAGGAGGCGGCGCGCGTGGCTCCGACCCACGACGGTGCAGCTCTGGAACGGCGGCAAGGCGAGGAATGGCAAAGCGACGCGGACGCCCAGGTTTTTTTACCACCTGGACGCCTAGGCGATGCCTTGAAAACAGAGGTATTGTCATCAGTTGAAACATCACTCGAAGCTGGTAACAGTATTTATTAGTTGCACTTCTGTTCATAGCTTTCTTTTGGTTAGGTATCAATGTTTTTTTGCCTTTTATTGTCAAAGGTCTACTTTATCTGGGTATATTTTTTGTTCAGTAAATTTCGTTTTTTTTTCAGTCATCAATTGCCAATCAGTCACTGGATCATCTACTGAATTGTTTCGACAAAATCCTAACTGCACCTGTTAAAAATCCTCCATCAAAGTCAAAAGCTTCACGATCAAAAGACCAGCAGAAAGGAGCATCTGAAGGTAAACTGAAGCTTGAATTCAAAACCCTAAATGTTTCTGCTGTGAAAAGCCTATTTAAACTGACACTCGTTTCAAAACCCTAAATGTTTTTATGATCTTTGAAAACAGGGAAAAGAGTGTAATTAACCCATCCATTGTCTCCAGCATCTTTGTGTTACCGATACTGCGGAGTTTTGCGTGACACGTCTTGACTAAGTGGGTGATGTACTTTATGCAGGAAACACAGTGAAAGGCACAGTTAATGCGATTATGCTGGGAACTTCAATTCTAAAGTTTATCATTGACACAACAACTATCAAGCTGGTCAATGATGATAAAATAAGATGCCTCAAATTCGCATCATCCTACACAAAGTATGCAGTATCATCCATAAAAAATAATCAGGATCAGAGTTCATCTTTCAAGGGGGATGATATGAAGGACGCACTGGTGCTTATACCAAGCTCCTTTACATATGCAGCCAAAATAATCTATTTGGTGCTATCAAGCTCAACTGAGTCAATCTCGAGGATTTGCCGGCTCAGTTTTCGAAGATGCTCATAGGGCTAGGGTTTGTGTATGTGTATTCATAGGGGTGTGAGTGTGTGTGCATTGTGAGTATCTGAGTGTAATCTCAAAGAAAAAAAAAAGCTCAACTGAGTCGTCAATCCCTTCAGAGGAGGCCTTCTTCCTTGCCAATGATCTTCTTGACCTTGTGCCCTCTGTCGAATCTTTTGTTGGCTCAAGATTTGCACTCAGTATAGTTTCTGCTCTGAAGCAATGGCTACCTGTTCTCATATTGGGTCTTGTATGTCGTTGGCTCATTGGAGCACAGAATGAAATGGCTGCCAACTTCTGCCACTTTAGTGACTCTTGCTTACCACTGTGGGTCACCGCTGTGGCAAAGAATGAGATTCTTAATGCCAAAGAGCCTGGCCCAGACGAGCAAAGCGAGCATGTTGCAGAGGGTGAGGACTCGCCATCGTCCAGAATGCTAGCTGAAATGATGGTGATCCTCTTGAAGAAAGGAAGCCCCAGAATCCTTGACTGTGTTGACAGAGTCCTCCAGTCCACCCTCAGGATGATGCTGCAAAGATCAGAGTACGGCATTGTATTGGGCATTACTCGCCGAGGGACCGAAAGGGCGACCAGAGGGGGGTGAATGGGAGCCGATTGAAAAATCTCGCAAACTCAAGCTCCGGCTTAATCCCAAAGTGTTCACCCAAACCCTCACTTCTAGAGTGTGCAATGTGTAGCTATAGCAGAGCTAGACACCAAGCAAAAACTCTAGAAACAAGCTGCGAAGCTATCGGATCAAGAACGAAGAGTAAGCAGCAAAGACAACACGGTATACTAACACCGGTTGAACCGACGTGCGAAGAAGTACTGCACCGGTTCAACTGATGTCACAGAGCCGGCAGCAGAAGAAAAACTGTCACCGGTTAAACCGATGCCCCGGTTTGAACAGCATCGGTTCAACCGGTGATAGATCACCGGATGATCCGACAAAATCCAACACCAACGTCGGTGCAGTTGTCCAGAGGGACTCCAAAACCGACAAACCAAGCACCGGTTGAACCGATGGTCACAACTTTAAAGCACCGGTGCAGTTGTCCAGAGAAGCAACAAAAGAGAAGTCCTGAGCACCGGTTAAACCGACGTCGAGAAAAATCTAAACGCCGGTTGAACGATCAAAACTGCAAACCCAACAGCAACACCGGTTGAACCGATGCTCGTAAAGACCAAAGCACCGGTGCAACTGAAGAACAATAGAAAAACCTAACTCAGAGAAATCTACTCACCGGTTGATCCGACGCATACAACTTCAAAGCGTCGGTTCATCAGGTGATAGGAAAAACAGAGTCCAGAAAGGTTTTTTCAGCCCGCGATCTTTGGAAACTTCGATGATTGGAGGATCAAATCAAGTCCAAAGGAGCTCAAATTTTGCAGGCATGATCACAAAGGACTTGTGAACATGTCCACGGAAGGAATTGATGAATCACACCATGGTTTGGGAGAAATCGAAGAATTTCCGTGCAAGAACGGGGTTTTCTCTAGAACGCAAAAACTCTGATTCGGGAAGATTTGTGATTCCGATGGATTTGGCACTAGGCTAGATGGTTTAGAAGCACTCCAAGGAATCACGAAATCATCAAGAAACCACTCGTCATCTCGTGCTCAAGAATTGACCAAGTAAAATCGAAATTCGTCACAACCGAAGCACAAGAAGAACAAGATTGAATCGAAGTCAAAGGCCCCGAGGGCACAAGGAGGGAAGGGCCTCCTTTCCCATTCAATCCCGGTCCAAAGATCTCAACAATACATACCTCTAGTTCTCATCCTTGAGAGGGAGGAAGGAGAAGAGAGGGAGAGAAGGAGATGGCGCCTGGGAGAGGTGTGCTTCAGTTTTGGGCTGGTGCAATGCGCGAGGAGTGAGGGAGAGAGGGGAGGGGTATTTATGGTTCCCACGCAGGGTTCCAAAATACACTCGGACTTAAACTAGAGACTATAACACCCGTAGGGGCTAAACCGGAAATATTTACATGATCTCATCCGACGGCCGAGGTTCTTTCTTCGAAACGAAGTCTTCTCCGCGGTGCCGCCACGTAGATGAAGGTTCGGTCCACAGTTTTGGGGGGTCCGTGAAACCCGGGTAGTTGGCCGGTTTTGAGAAAACCGCCAAAACTCCACGCACGGGAAGATTCCCGCCTCCACGCCGTGCCCTAGACGCCGTTCCCGCCTCGGCCTTCTGACGATCCTAGATGTCGTCCGACGGCCGTCACCTCCTCGCCCGCAGTGAGGCCCTAGACGCCGTCGACGCCCGTACCTCCGGCAATCCCGAGACCGACGCCCGTGCCTCCACGAGTTGGCGTCTTCAACCGTCGTCCGTCTCCTTAATTTTGTGGCGCAAACCAAGAAACCCGTCTTCCGTCGCTGCTTGCGCCCTCGATCCAGAAGTGGACGCCACAGCTGCTGCTTGGCCCAAGCTCCGGTCCCGGCTGCCCTTCTCCGCCGTCCACTGCACGGTCCATCGGCCACAGCACCTCCACGGCAGCTCTCCGTCGACACTTGACGCCCGTTTACCTGCAACCAAAGACAAAGCACACGATCACACCACATGGTTGACAATTCACTCATCACAGCCAGGAGTGAGTACTGCTCATTCCTCAATCTCCCCCTTGATGAGTGCATTGTCAACACACCACCAGTAACCAGAGAAGTGAAGAAATAAAAAGTGGCAAGAAGAAGGTGAAGAACTCAAGCAAGTGACAAAAAGCTCATAAAGGCAAGATCAGTCACTTACTCAAGCAAAGATCGATTCCCTAAGACAAGGGCAACGGCTCGACGCAATCGATCA
The DNA here is from genome assembly GCF_016808335.1 of Panicum virgatum. NCBI lineage: Eukaryota > Viridiplantae > Streptophyta > Magnoliopsida > Poales > Poaceae > Panicum > Panicum virgatum. Next base: position 14,513,479 of record NC_053136.1, read on the forward strand.
AAAGCCAAAACATGACTCCTCAAAGACAGAGGTAAAGCTCGACGCAGTCATGCAAGAAGCGAAGGGAAAGCGAGGAAAAATTAGAAGCCAAAGACAAAGCAGACACTTCTCATGTAAAGCCTTTCCCTCTCACAAGTGCAACTCTCCCAAAATGAGGCACTCTCAAATGATGCACTCTCAAAGCCCTGTGCGCAACAAGTTTTTCAAAAATCAAACAAGTCTCCCCCTTGTCGATCACTTCTCCAAAAAATTCTCCCCCTTGTTGGCACATGCACCCATCAAGCCTATAATATGCCTAAATCTCCCCCTGAAATCATGCTATGCAATGAATGTCGTGCAGAGGGTGTAAGTGAAACACTCAGGCATACACAAATATGATCAACTAGTGACAGGCATGTGTACTTCATAAACAGAAACTGAATCTAGCTCAACAGGGTATATCTATCAAGTCTAGAGCTAGCAAGTTCAGTTCAGCAAAAATAAAAGCATCACCCATGATCTAGCAACAGCAAGTAGGAGAAAGAAAGCAGTGCTGACCAAACTCATACAGGGTGATCCAAAGTAGCCAATATATTTTATCATGAATCAATTTTGCATCTCAAAACTTGCATTTAAACGAAGATTTGACATTTTATATCAAGCAAGTGATTCTTCCAGGGGTTGAAAGCTTGTCATGCTTTACTTAGCAGTGAGGCCAAGCCTATGCCAGAGGTAGTCAGAAGCTTAAGGCACTCACTTCAGTCATGCACAGCCTTGCCCGGGTTCTCACTAGTGCTATGTGAGCCGTCTCAAAAACTCGATCAGTGCGACAAACAATCCCACTTGGATCTTTTCATTCCATTTCAGACACATATTAAACAATTCTAGCTCATGTCAAAGATTAAAAGCCACACTAGCATGAATAAGATAGCAAAGCATATCAATACATCCTAACATGCTAGCTGCCACGACAGGGTGATCATGTTTTCAGATTTTTAAATCAAAATAGCTTAACTCAGATGATATGACATATACTGAAGAGCAAGCTATACATGATCAAGTCTAGGAAACTACACTAGCAAGCACTAGAGGATCATAACAGTGTATACAAGAATGCCAGTGCAGTGAAGCAATGCAAGAATGCAGAAATGTACAATGCATATGCACAAAGCAACTACCAAACCTAGAAAACGAAGAGAAGGACAAATAAAACCTACAAAGCTAACCAAAGAATAGTCAGCGATCAAAAGGGGTAACAAACCCCAAGCTCCCCTCGCAAGCGAGCAAAGGTGTCTTGCTCAAGTGGTTTGGTTAGGATATCTGCGGTTTGCCTCTCTGAAGGAACATGGATCAAGTCTATGTGGCCTCTCTCATGGTTATCTTGCAGGAAGTGGAACTGGATATCTATGTGTTTGGTTTTGGAGTGTAGGACAGGGTTCTTTGCAATGCTAATGGCAGACATGTTGTCTACAAAGATGGGAACCCTATCAAAACTCTGTCCATAATCCTGCAAGGTTTGTTTCATCCATAGGATCTAGGAGCAACAGCTAGCAGTGGCAACATACTCAGCTTCTGTGGAAGAAAGCGCTACGCTAGCCTGCTTGCGAGAGGACCAAAACACCAAAGATGTACCGAGAAATTGACAAGTGCCGGATGTCGACTTGCGATCCAACCGACACCCACCGAAATCGGCATCAGAAAGGCCCACTAAAACTAGAGAAGAATCCGCAGAATACCAAATACCAAACTCAGGGGTGAATTTTAGATACCTGAAGATGTGTTTCACCACCTGCCTGTGGGAGGTGCGCGGCGAAGCCAGATATCGCGCGCAGAGGCCGACCCCGAACTGAATGTTCGGCAGGGTCGCCGTCAGGTACAGGAGGGAGCCGATCATGCTCCTGTACTCCTTCTGGTCCACCGCTTCGCCGTCCAAGTCCTCATCAAGCGCTGTCGAGGTGCTGATCGGAGTCGGCTGAGGAGACAAGTCACTCATGTCGAATTTCCGCAACAAGTCCCTGGTGTACTTGGCTTGATGAACGAACGTGCCCTGGGAAGTTTGCTTGATCTGCAGCCCAAGGAAGAACTGCAGCTCACCCATCATACTCATCTCAAACTCCCTGGACATCTGCTCAGAAAACTTGGAGACAAGAGCGTGAGAAGAGCCACCAAAGATAATATCATCCATGTATATCTGAACTAATAGAAAAATCAGAGCCAGTACGCATGAGGAATAAAGTTTTATCCACACATCCCATTTTAAAACCTTGAGCCAGCAAAAAAAAATTTCAGTCTATCATACCAAGCTCTAGGTGCCTGTTTCAAACCATAAAGTGCTTTCTGAAGTTTAAAAACACAGTTTGGAAACTTGGGATTTTCGAAACAGGGGGTTGTTTCACATAAACCTCTTCTTCGATAAAACTATTTAAGAAGGCAGATTTAGCGTCCATTTGGAAAACTTTAAAACCCTTGGAAGCAGCAAATGCAAGAAAGATCCGAATCGCTTCCAAACGAGCAACTAGAGCAAAAGTTTCCTCAAAATCAATCCCTTCTTTTTGGCAAAACCCCTGGGCAACAAGACGAGCCTTGTTTCGAACAACCAACCCATCCTCACCCTGCTTGTTTTCGAAAACCCACTTCGTTCCGATGGGATTTCAAGCAGGTGGAGGCTCGACTAAAACCCAAACTTGGTTTCTTTCAAAATTTTCGAGTTCCTCATGCATGGCATTGACCCAATTAGAATCAGAAAGAGTGTGTCCAATATCTTTGGGCTCAAAAGAGGCAACAAACGCTGAATGAGCAAAGCCAGCGATACTTGTTATCTTGAACCTTGTGACTCGCTCATTGGGGTCACCCAGCATCTGTTGAGGTGGATGGCGACGCTGAATGTGTCGCGGTGTTTCCCTTGTCGAAGTCGCCTCCTCCTCAACCAAACCGGGTGTCTCCTCAGGTGTAGCTGGTGCAGGCTGAGTCACCTGCTCGATCGGCCCTCGGGAAGTAGACGTAGTCGGGTCGGGGCCGTCGTCATCGTCCGAGCTCGTGGTGGAGGCTGCTGGGTCCACAGCACGCATGGTAGCCACAACATCACCCTCTGCACCTTCTTCCTCCTCATCTTCAAAGATGGGGGTGCCGAGCTCCTCATCTCTTGCAACTTCAAAAATAGAAGCATTGCACGGTGCAGTCTCATCGAAAGTGACTTCACAAGTCTCTTTGACGATGTTAGTATCAATAATCAGCACACGGTACGCTCTAGAGTGAGAAGCATAACCGATGAAAATACCGTCAGACGATCGAGACTCAAACTTATCAAGATTTCCTTCCTTCAGCACAAAACACCGGCAACCGAAAACTCTGAGATGGTCAACACGGGGCAGGCGTCCAAATCGCAACTCGTAAGAAGTCTTGTGCATGAAAGCACGCAAGAAAATACGATTGGACACATAACAAGCGGTATTAACCGCCTCAGCCCAGTACTTACGAGGAGTCCTATGCTCGTCGAGCATCGTCCTCGCCATCTCAACCAGCGTCCAATTCTTCCGTTCTACAACTCCATTCTGCTGTGGAGTGTAGGGGGAAGAATACAGGTGTTCAAGACCTTGATCACTGCAAAAGGTGTCAAAACGAGCGTTTTTGAATTCTGTGCCATTGTCACTGCGGATTGCTCTCATGGCCTGCGGTAGCTCATTTTTCAACCTCAAGATCAAGTCTCGAACAAACTCGAAAGCCTCATCCTTGGTTCTCATGAAAAAGACCCAAGAATAGCGAGAAAAGTCATCCACGATCACAAGAACGTACCACTTCCCACCAACCGACATCACCCGAGAAGGACCGACTGTATCCATGTGAAGCAACTCTCCAGGGTGAGTGGTCATCACCTGATTAACAGGCGGATGACAAGCGGCAACCATCTTCCCGTGGCGACATGGATGGCAAACAAGATCTTTCTCAAACTTCAAATGGGGCAATCCTCGGATTAGGCCTAGTGAGCTGAGTCTTGACAACAAGTCAAAGCTCAAATGTCCAAGTCTCCTATGCCACTTCCACAAGTCAGAAGAAGGACCAGCCAACAAGCAACAAGGAGGACCAAGAGAAGTTCCAGAGAAGTCAACCAAGAAAACCCAATCGCGAGGTAAAATCCGGCAAACCAAATCTCCTCTGGTATCTAAAACACGAGAACAACCCTCCTTGAAGCGAACTTCAAACCCCTCATCAAGAAGTTGCGAAACAGAAAGCAAATTGAACCCAAGGTTCGAAAGCAAAGCAACTTCCCTCAGGGTAAAGCGATCAGAAACACGAACAGCGCCAAGTCCATGTACCTTTCCTCTTCCATTGTCCCCGAACACAATATATTCCTTTGAGCGCATCGGGGTGAGGCTGGAGAACCATTTGTCATTCCCGGTCATATGGCGCGAACAACCGGAGTCCATGATCCACCTGTTCTCCAAGCTTCCAACCTGCACATCAGTAGCGAGACAAAGGGTGAGCAAATGTCTCAACACTGGGGTTAGCAAAGTGAGAAGCAAACCAGTGTCGAGCCATTTGCTCTACAGAAGGGTTAGCAAGATCAGGCAAAGCGTATCCCATGTCCCATCTACCGCGAGGCTGACGACCACCACCGCGAGGAAAGCGTGGTGCATCATAACCTCCTCCAAAACCTCGGTCCCGTGGTCCATAGCCGTACTGAGCACGACCAGGAGCACGACCGGCAAAGCGACCACCCGCTGGAGCATGGTAAGCACCACCGTCTCCGTGTCCTCCACCTACACGGCGCGCCCTAGCGTCTTGCCTACCACCACGCTGAGGAGGACCATGCACCCGAGCAGAGTACATGTCCGAGTTACGCCTCTCCTGCTCACGCCTCACAGCCCGCTTCCTTCTAAAGCAAAACTCCTCCAGGTGACCTTCTCTGTCACAGTACTCGCAGTGGTACCTCACCTCTCTCTTGGGAGGAGCAGCCCCCTTCTTCTTCTGGGCAACCTGGGTTGTGGCAGCAGGGAGAGTATCGAGGGGATTCCTCAGCTCATTGGGCATTGGAACCCAAACCTGCTTCTGTGGAGGTGCTTTTTGTGTTTGTTTCAGCACACCATCCACAGGGTCAACAAGCAAAGGCTGCGTGCTCGTACTAGCAGTGTTTAGAGCACTAGAAGCTCCAGCAGCCTTGCCGATCTTACCATACAACTTGTCAAAGTCTGACTTCGTGTAGGTGTAACCGACCCCAAAGCCATCACCACGCTTGAACTGCTTGATCATCATGCCCAACTACGGCTCACTACTAGAAACCCAACTCAGAATCGCCCTAAGATATGTGTTCTCATTCTTCAAGTTGGCTTTCTCTACCGCAAGATTATCCAGATCAGAAATCAAACCAGGGCAAACATGACAATCAATAGGTGAGCTAGACTCCACGACCTTAGTCTTCCCCAAAGACTTAATCAGGGCGTTCTTCTCATCTAGCTCCGACCTAAGCGTGGGACAAACCTTGCAAGCACCAAGCAAAACAGGCCTAGACCTAAGCTCCTCTAGCTCGCATACAACAGTAGCAAACTTCGATTGCAAAGCGGCTAGATCAGACTTAAAGATAGGACACTCATCACATTCAAGCACATCACTAACAATGGGAGCATCTTTGGCCAGTTCAAGCTCATGCTTGGCCTTGGCAAGCTCGTGAGACACGTCAGCAAGTGAAGTCATGGCAACATCCAAGTTCGCGACGTTCTCATCATGCTTGGCACGGAGAGCAACAAGATCATTCATGTGAGATATGCAGCCAGCGCACTCATCCTCACCAGATTTCTCTCTAGCACAAGCCAGCTCAGCCCTAAGCTTTCTACGCTCTCTAGCTGCTTCCTTAAGCAGCCTCTTCTGGTTGTCGAGAGTGGCGTACATCTCCCTAACCTCAGTATCAAGCAAGTCAATAGTGGAGTTTACCTCTGAATCACTCTCGGATCCAGGAGAAGAGTCGTCGTGCGTCGGTGTAGCATGTCCACCTGAAGACGCACGAGCACCATTGGCCTCACCTGCCATGGTGCAAAAGCTCTTGCACCGACTGGCCGCCAAGCAAAGGCCGATGAAGCCGGTGGCTTCCTTGTCCCACTTCTTCTTCTTTGTTTCATCATCGTCGGAGGTCGGTGAAGAAGAGCGGTCGGTGTCAGAGCTCTTGTCGAGGTCGCTGAGCTACGCCAAGAAGGCCTTCTCCCGCTTCTTGGCCTTGTACTGGAAGCGCTTCTTGAGCAACTCCTTGTCGAAGCGCCCTCCCCGGTCACGACTGCGGTGCTTGTGGCACCGACGCTCCTTGTTGGAGCCTCCCTCATCGCGGTCGCAGTGGCGGTAGTAGTTGAAGGAGTTGTTCTGGCAACCGCCGGACTTCTTGGGGCAATCGGTGATGAAGTGGTTCGGATCGCCACAGTGGTAGCACCCGGGGTTCTTCTTCCTCTGCCTGTTGTGGTAGACACACTGGAACTTGTTGATGAGGAGGCACAAGTCGTCGTCGCCCAGCATCTCCAACTGCTCATCTGTAACAGACGGCAAAGAGGCAAGAGAAAAGGCAAGAGCAGAGTTAGCGTTAGAGCTCGATCCACCTGGGCTAGTCACAGAGCGATGCTCTTGGATGGAGGGGCACCATTGAGCTTGGCTCCTGTCTGGTTATCCACCTCAGTGGCCTTGAGCTTGCTAAAGAGCTCATTCACGGTCAGAGTCTCATAGCCTGCAGACTCAATGATCGTGTTCACCTTGAGATCCCACACAGAGCGGTCAAGTGCATAGAGCAACTTGAGGGCCTTCTCATGCTCTGTGTACTCAAGGGCATCAGCAGATCTGTTCGCACTGACTTTATTCACAATCGATTGAAACCGACTGAATATGTCGCCAATGCTCTCACCCGGCCCCTGTGTGAAGTTCTCATATTCACGCCGGTGAGTCTCGAACAGTCTAGCCTTAACCTGAGGTGTGCCCTCGTTGTAGTTCTCAAGACACGTCCAAACCTTGTGAGCTTTCTGAAAACCATGGACGCGTGAGAACTCCGCACGAGAAATGCCAGGGAACAAAGCATTGATAGCCTTGGCATTAGCATCGTGCTCGGTCACCTGAAGAGGTGTGGTCCGAACAGCAAGCACCTCGTAAGCCTGGTTCTTGGTGATCTCCCAAACCTCGGCTCCCATGCTTTGCAAGAAGGCTCGCATGCGAACCTTCTAATAAGCATAGTCCTCGCCGAAAAACACGGGGATCTTTCCAAGACTTGCCATGGTCGCCAAGTGGTTTTCGAACCAGTTAAGGTACTAAAAATCTCAACCAAGATCTGATACCAATTGAGGGACCGAAAGGGCGACCAAAGGGGGGGTGAATGAGAGCCGATTGAAAAATCTCACAAACTCAAGCTCCGGCTTAATCCCAAAGTGTTCACCCAAACCCTCACTTCTAGAGTGTGCAATGTGTAGCTATAGCAGAGCTAGACACCAACCAAAATCTCTAGAATCAAGCTAAGAAGATATCGGATCAAGAACGAAGAGTAAGCAGAAAAGACAGCACGGTATACTAACACCGGTTGAACCGACGTGCGAAGAAGTACTGCACCGGTTCAACTGATGTCACAGAGCCGGCAGCAGAAGAAAAACAGTCACCGGTTAAACCGATGCCCTGGTTTGAACAGCGTCGGTTCAACCGGTGATAGATCACCGGATGATCCGACAAAATCCAACACCAACGTCGGTGCAGTTGTCCAAAGGGACTCCAAAACCGACAAACCAAGCACCGGTTGAACCGATGGTCACAACTTCAAAGCACCGGTGCAGTTGTCCAGAGAAGCAACAAAAGAGAAGTCCTGAGCACCGGTTAAACCGACGTCGAGAAAAATCTAAACGCTGGTTGAATGATCAAAACTATAAACCCAACAGCAACACCGGTTGAACCGATGCTCGTAAAGACCAAAGCACCGGTGCAACTGAAGAACAACAGAAAACCCTAACTCAGAGAAACTTACTCACCGGTTGATCCGACACATACAACTTCAAAGCGTCGGTTCATCCGGTGATAGGAAAAACAGAGTCCAGAAAGGTTTTTTCAGCCCGCGACCCTTGGAAACTTCGATGATTGGAGGATCAAATCAAGTCCAAAGGAGCTCAAATTTTGCAGGCATGATCACAAAGGACTTGTGAACATGTCCTCGAAAGGAATTGATGAATCACTACATGGTTTGGGATAAATCGAAGAATTTCCATGCAAGAACGGGGTTTTCTCTAGAACACAAAAACTCCGATTCGGGAAGATTCGTGATTCCGGTGGATTTGGCACTAGGCTAGATGGTTTAGAAGCACTCCAAGGAATCACGAAATCATCAAGAAACCACTCGTCATCTCGTGCTCAAGAATTGACCAAGGAAAATCGAAATTCGTCACAACCGAAGCACAAGAAGAACAAGATTGAATCGAAGTCAAAAGCCCCGAGGGCACAAGGAGGGAAGGGCCTGCTTTCCCATTCAATCCCGGTCCAAAGATCTCAACAATACATACCTCTAGTTCTCATCCTTGAGAGGGAGGAAGGAGAAGAGAGGGAGAGAAGGAGATGGCGCCTGGGAGAGGTGTGCTTCAGTTTTGGGCTGGTGCAAGGCGCGAGGGGTGAGGGAGAGAGGGGAGGGGTATTTGTGATGCCCACGCAGGGGTCCAAAATACCCTCGGACTTAAACTAGAGACTATAACGCCCGTAGGGGCTAAACCGGAAATATTTACATGATCCCATCCGACGGTCGAGGTTCTTTCTTCGAAACGAAGTCCTCTCCACGGTGCCGCCACGTAGATGAAGATCCGGTCCATGGTTTTGGGGGGTCCGCGAAACCCGGATAGTTGGCCGGTTTTGAGAAAACCGCCAAAATTCCATGCGCGGGAAGATTCTCGCCTCCACATCGTGGCCCTAGACGCTGTTCCCGCCTCGGCCTTCTGACTGCCCTAGACGCCGTCCGACGCCTGTCACCTCCTCACCCGCAGCGAGGCCCTAGACGCCGTCGACGCCCGTACCTCTGCCAGTCCCGAGACCGACGCCCGTGCCTCCACGACTTTGCGTCTTCAACCACTGCCCGCCTCCTTGGTTTTGTGACGCAAACCAAGAAACCCGTCTTCCGTCGCTGCTTCCGCCCTCAATCCAGGAGTGAACGCCACAGCTGCCGCCTGGCCCGAGCTCCGGTCCCGTCTGCCCTTCACCGCCGTCCACCGCACGGTCCATCGGCCACAGCACCTCCATGGCAGCTCTCCGTCGACACTTGACGCCCGTGTACCTGCAACCAAAGACCAAGCACACGATCACACCACACGGTTGACAATTCACTCATCACAGCTAGGAGTGAGTACTGCTCATTCCTCACTCGCTTTGTTTGTGCCAGGTTGCTTGGGAACAAAGCGTCTGCGTTGGCGAAGCTGCAGCTTACCCACGACTCTCTTCGTTATAATTTCTCTGAGATTGATAGGTATGTCAGGGAGGAGCTTGTTGATGACGATGATGAGATCAGTTCTCCCTGAAATATGATGTACATAGTATTAGGCGGCAGCTGGTGAGTTGCAAGTTGTAACAAGTGTCTTCACGAAGTGAAAGTAAGCATACTTGCTGACTGCAACCATTTATGGCAGCGATTGGAAGTATGTACTTGGGCGCACGCATAATGCGTTATATGTGTATTCGTTGTTGCTGTTCTGGTACATCCCACGGGCAAATATCAACGACAGCATCACCATTCACCAAATTTAGGAACCGTGCGTGATTGGATATAAAAACATTGCACCTGACAAGAAAAGATTGTAATGAACTATGCTAGTGATATAACCGTTGTTCCATTCAATGTACAGTCGACTTACAATTGACACAGGGTAGAACGTATGTACAAACCCCTGTTATTATAACCTACACTATTTTTAAGGGGGAAATAATTGTACAGTTAAATATACATGTTGGTAACCAGCCGATAAGTTCCATTGTTGGCTAGGCTCGTAGCGGTTGATCCTGGTGGAGGAAAACAGAAAGGAACACAGAATCTGTTGCACCCAATCCAAATGTTTCTTTGCAATTCGCTGTCAACCTTGGGTCAGTGCTGCTATTCTCATGCATCGGCTCATGTTGACCCAAAGAAGCTGAACAGCTGTCAGTGGAGCATCTCCTGGCATGAGAAAATGCAAATCATGAGATAGAGATGACAAGTTAACACAATTGACGAAATAGAATATACCTGTAAAGCACGCAGAAGAGAAGTTAACTAGCAATGCGACAACATTAACAGTTAGCTGAAATTGCACAAACTTTTGGATGTTGACATAAACAGAGCGTCCCCATTTGGCAACCGTTACGATGGTGGAGAAGTTGTCATCCAGAATTACAACATCGGCGCTCTCTTTTGCCACCTGCGTAAAGTAATTTATTGAATCTGGGAGTAAATGTTTGTGTCCTGAAACCTAGACTTCTAGAATGTTGACCAACACTAGTTATTCGAAATATTGAGGATACAGAAGACCTTATTTTTCAGGGTTAAAAAGAGCCATAAAAAACCAGCAACCACAGCCAGTAGGGCCTCTAAACCAACCTACCGCAATACAGCCTTATATAAACAATGGATTGGCATCCAACAACTGTTTATGCTACTCTTTCATGGTTAAAGGGAAAAAATTGCAGAGTTTCCCCCGTTTTCCCTAATTTTTAAAAATAAAACTGCCATATGTTTATTTTATCAAATTGATGTTGGGGGATACAGAAAATGTAACACCCCAAGTGTTAATCACCTTGTATTAAGGGCTAAGAACATAATTAACATCATCATTAGCACTAATTATGCATACCTAAAATCACTGAATAAAATTTTCTAGCATTTTAACGCATATGATGTTGAATTTCCTTTTAAAATATTTCCTAGTAAGAGTTTATACAATTCCGCAATTAAATAATATCAGAAATACATAAATATGAAAGATAATAAATTTATGCCAAAAAATTGTTTCGAAGGCCAAATAACCCAAATGAGATCCTTTAACAAGTTTTCAAAAAGGGACCAATTTAGATTCTAGTTTCAACGTCCAAACACATGAAATGACGAGTTCAAGTATGGTTAAAAATTGTGTTTCAATTTTCAAATGATAAAAATTTGAATTTGCAAAAATTGGAACAAATATTACAAAAACTTGAGTTTGACTCGGTCAGGACCGGTCTGATCGGTGTGACTGACCGGTCAGACCGGTTGTGCTTTAGCTAGCACGCATCGAGGCGCGCCGCGTGCCGAGCATCGCCGCCGGCGAGCGTACGCCCACGCCACACGCCAGCTTCCGCGGCCGCCCGAGCCAGAGCCTTTGTGACCTTCCCGGCCTCTTCTTCCCTCAGCATCCCAATCCCCTTTTGCTTCCTCTCCCTGCTCCTCTCTTCTTCTTCCTCGAGTATTAGATATGTATAGCCGGTTTGTATACTTGCCTTGTATAGGTGATTCTATTCCTTGTATACCGAGCCATATTGGCTATATATATGAAAGGTCACCCCCTCATTGGGTGTGTGGTGTTTCCCATTCTATCTCTCTACATGGTATCACGAGTCCGGGACCTCCCCCGATTCGTCCACCTTCCGCTGCCCTAGCCGTCGTTCCTTCCTGGAACGTGCGCATCTTCTACACCCATCCGGTGCCGTCTCCCTGGCCGCGCCCAAACCCTCACCACCAATTCCTCTTGGCCGCGACTCTTCCCCCTCCCCCTACCACTGCTACCCTCCCACCGATCTAATCTACAAGGATCGGCGGGTTGCTTTCCCTGGACGCCGCCACCATGTTGTCCTCCTCTCTGTCCAACTCCTCCTCCAGCACCGACGGCGGCACTTCCCCAGGGACCCAGGGCGACAGCACCAGCCCCGTCTTCATCAGCCCCTACACCATCATCGCCGTCAAGTCCCATGTGCCCATCACCCTTGAGCTGACGAACTACAACTTCACCAAGTGGTCCGCCTACTTCCGCGCGCTGTGCGGGAAATTTGGCCTCCTCCAACACATCGATGGCCTCTTCCTCCTCGTGCTGATGATCCTGCCTGGGTGCAAGCAGACTACCACATCCACAGTTCGATCCTCGGGTCTATCGCTGATGCCGTCCTCGACATGGCCATGAATGGCGCCACCAAGACAGTGCGCCAGCTCTGGGTTGCCATCGACGGCCTCTTCTAGGCGAACAAGGCTCCCCAGGCGATCTTTCTAAGTTATGAATTCCATTCAATGACTCAGGGGGACGACTCCATCAACGCCTACTGCCTTCGCATGAAGACCACCGCCGACAAGCTACGCGACGTCGGCCAACCCGTCCCCGAGCCCACGCTTGTCTTCAATCGGCTCCGCGTGCGCCACAAACCTCACCTTCTCCTACGTGCGCGACCAGCTCGCCCTCAACGAACTGTGTCTCGCGAACGAGGCAAAGGTCACAGCGGCCATAGCTCTTGTCGCCGGTTCTGCTCCTTCTTGCGGCGCCTCCTGCTGCCGCTCGTCCTCCTCCGGCGGCGGTTCGCAGCAACTGCAGTGCAACGATAGCCAGCGGCGGAACAACAAGAAGGGCGGGAAGAAGGCCTACGGCAGTGGCAGCGGTGGCTACGACGGCAGCACCAGCGGTAGTGGCCAGCAGTCTTGCCCCCCTGTTCCCATTGGGCCTTGGGTTTGCATGTTCCCGGGCGGCCAGTACTGGGCTGGCTTCCCCAGGGGCCAGCCCACCAGCAGGCATACCTGGCGCAACACCCAAGGCCTGTTGGGCCCTGGACCTCCTCAGGCCCACACTGCTTTCGCGCCTCTCCACATGTTGCCGCCGGCCCAGTACACCTCGCCACCGACGCAGACCTGGTATCAGGCCGGGCTGATCGCGGTGCTCCAGCAGATGTCCATGCAGGGCAACTCCCCCTGGGTGGTGGACTCAGGGGCCTCCTCCCACATGTCGTCATTGGATGGTATATTGCTCAAGCGCCTCCCCACCTCCATTACTTCAATTTTAGTAGGCAAAGCTAATAGTATCCCAGTCACATCTTACGGCCACTCCATTTTGTCCACCAAAACGTCAAACTTTGCCCTTAACAATGTCCTCGTCGTTCCCTCGATCGTTCAGAATTTACTTTCTGTCCGTCAATTCACTCGCGACAACCATTGCTCTATTGAGTTTGACGCCTTCGGTTTTCTGTCAAGGTCATTCCAATGGGGCGTGTGATTCTTCGCTGCAATAGTGACGGGAATCTCTACACCTTGCTGCAGTCCATCCCCACCACATCTGCACTTCTAGCCGCCTCTACCTCTCTGTGGCATCAGCATCTTGGACACCCGGCTCCAGCAGCTTTAGATCATTTAAATAAAAACAAATCGATTTCATGTAATAAAGCAGGTCGCTCACTCTGCCATCCTTGTCAGCTTGGCAAGCACACGTGCCTGCCGTTTAGTTCATCCACCTCTCATACTGCTGGACCTTTTGAGTTAGTTCACTGTGATGTTTGGACCTCGTCTGTCACTAGCATATCTAGTTTTTCATACTACTTGGTGATTTTGGACGATTTCACTCACTTTTGCTGGACCTTCCCCCTCAGACGCAAGTCTGATGTCCACAAGCACATTGTTGATTTTGTTGGTTACACCCTTAATCAGTTTGGCATTCCTGTGAAGTGTTTTCAGGCTGACAATGGCACAGAATTCGTTAACAATGCCACTACCACCTTCCTGGCGGCGCATGGCATTCTGTTACATCTTTCGTGCCCTTACACCTCCGCACAGAACGGCAAGGCCGAACGGATTCTCCGCACACTCAACAATTTAGTGTGTACCCTCCTCCTTCATGCGTCCATGCCACCATCCTACTGGGTGGAAGCTCTGGCGACTGCCAGCTACTTGATTAATAGGCGTCCTTCCTCTTCCATTTGCAGTGAGGTGCCCTACACGCGTCTTTTCCACGAGCAGGTAGCCTATGATCACCTACGGGTCTTTGGGTGCTTATGCTACCCTAACCTTCAGGCCACTTCTGCCCATAAGCTCACCCCTCACTCCACGGCGTGTGTGTTCCTCGGGTATCCGTCCTCTTAGAAAGGTTATTGCTGCCTTGACCTGTCCACCCGACGCATTATTATATCCCGACACGTCGTCTTCGATGAGTCTCGGTTTCCCTTTGCTGACTCCTCACCCGTACCAGATTCTTCATCTCTTAATTTTCTGGTCGATGATACTAAGGATACTATGCCTTGCTCTGCTAACCCTACAGCTTTTCCTTGACCAGCTGGACCTCCTTCACCAGTGCCAGTGGCCGCTCCGTTCCCTGAGGATGTCGAGCAGCGCTCCCTTCCCCACTGCCTGCTGGCCCAGGCGGGTGTGGTCCCGTGCCCCCGCCAGGTCCTGCAGCACCTTTGTTTCCGGGCGGGCGTGGTCTCTTGCCCCTGCCAGGATCTCCGCCGACACGCCCTGCAGCTCCACGAGATGCTGCTGGACTTGTTCCCAACTTTCCGCACGTCTACGTTCGACGTCCTCTAGCACCAGCCTCATCCACTACGACGACCCCATGTTGACGCTCCTTAGCGCCCCTATTTGTATACCGCAAGCGCACGGTTCGTGTAGCTTTTCCCTTAGAGTATTCCCCCAAGGTTTATCAATCCGTGGATCGACAAAGAACTACCTAAGGTTTTCCATCTAATCTAACGGATCTATCCTAACATGAAGCATTGATTGCATATAAAGGGTAAACCTTTAATAGATATGAGTGATGTGTAAAGGTTGATCTCATCCATGAACATAGGCGTAACCATAGCAAAACCAAAGACATGACTAGGCCTATCGTCATCTAGTTGTAGTTCAAGCTAACGAGCAAATAAATCATGCATCTCAATCAAAAGCATCTTTAAATCAAAATCTCCAATCCGATCCTTCGATACCCCACCTACTCAGTAGCAACGCCCTGTCACGACGCTCCCCTTTGGACGAAAGTACCCTGAAGCAAGTCGAACCCCCTTTCATAGTTCCGCCATGAACCTCTAGCCACCATGACTACAAGATCACGCTAAGCGATCTATATCGATAATAGATCTAAGACGAAGCAAACCCAAAGAAAAGAACGAAATCGAAAGAGAGAACATGATCGCTAATAGATTCGGAAGACATGATTATCATTACTCACATAATAGATTCGTTAGGATCGTCACCACCGAGTACATACCATCAACGACTCCAACTAGCTCATGAACTCCACCATGGCACGACCATGCAGGGAGGCCATGGCGGCTAGGGATGGCCTAAGCCATCTCCTAGACAACTTCGAAGACTTGCGGCGGCCGTCGTCTCCCTCCGGTCTTGGCCCTAGGTTTTCGTCGAGTTCTGGGTGGATGGATGCCGCGAGTTGAATAAGGTGCGAGCTATTTATAAGCCGAGGAAGCCACCGGTCGAAGGGGAGGCCGAACCGCCTCGGAAACGGGCTAGGCCGGCCGGCCCCATGGGCCTAGGCCGGCCGACCTACCCTCTTTCGGGCTCGCCTCGGTCTCATCTTTCGCGTGTAGACTCCTCGCATCTTTTAGAGTTTATGTCCTTCACGATTGCACCCCTTTGGACGTCGTTATCTTGGAGATATCTTCGAGGAAAGGATAGGATAGGGAATCCTTCCTTAAATCTTCATTTGCTTTGCTTAATCCCGAAGTATATTGATCTCATCTTTGTGGGCTTGGTCCTTTGGGCTCTCTTGGAGGATGGATGTGCATGAATGGGCTTCGAATCAACATGGGCTTTGGTCCTTCGTCTTTCTCCGTATTAGCACTCGATCACGGGCTTCATCATTTCATGCTCCAAAATAGGCCAAAAACCTGCAAAAACGAAGTTCCTCCAAAATATATGTGCAAATGTGAAAATGACCAATAATTAGGCCGGGGTTAGGACGGTTAGTGATTTTGATATTAAATTCATGCCATTATCAAGGATAAACAAGGGATAAAATGGGTACTTAAGGAGCGCCAACATTCCCCCCATGCTTAAACCTTGCTCGTCCTCGAGTAAGTCCAGGAGCTTTGCTTATAAAGAAATCAGCGTTGCCCCTCAATGTCCTCTCTTGACTTAGTCATACATAACAAGACATATTGCTCTCTCAAGTATTTAGCATCTAAGTTCATGTTGTGACCGGCTACTTTTTCATTATAGAAGATAGACTAGCAATTAAAGAACAAGCCACAATAATAAATAAATGCAATGCTCTCAAACTTAAGCGAACTTCAAACCTTTACCTTGTTTCATCGTGAAGAGTTTTCAAAAGAATGCATATCAAACATAAGTGAGGTTCTCTTGCAAAAGATCATGGAAATACTCATCTCATCAAGTCGCTCAAGCCTACATTAGATTGTCTTCAATCTATTCTACCCATATATAAAAGTGGAAGGCTTATGTGGAGCTTGGTAGGTAAAAACAATCCTAGCAAAACATTATATCTGAAATATTGTCAAACTAAGAGAGAGATCTATTGGATTTACTGAGAATTGTCAAAAAGGCCATTGGAAAATAATGTTGAAGAGGGAGAAAGATGAAACACACACATTTAGATAGGTGGACATGTGCAAGTGGCAAATGGATAATCTCGAGACACAAATGAAGTTCTCGTTATCGGATTGCACATGGTTGGAAGATTTGAGTATGGAATAGTTCTTCAAAGTAACTTGCAAAATTAATGAAGTCAAAAAGAGCTAAGGAGCATTTTATTCTTCTCTTTTTTTTCTTTCATTTTTCTTTTCTTTTCTCCTTTTTTTTCATTTTTCTATTTTTCTCTTTCTTTCTTTTTGCTCCTTAGAACTTTTGATAACATAGAATACTTACCCAGTCATCCCCCCATGCTTGAACGAATGCTCGTCCTCGAGTATGAATAGTGGGAGAACCAACTAGCTAGGGTAAGTATCTCAAATTCACCTTCTTCTTCGTAGAACCTCTTGAATCTCCGGGGCGCCTTGTCTCCCAAAACTTTTCTTTATATGGTGCCCTTGATTCTTTTGATTCCGTCGAAATGATAATCCATACTCAAATTGGGTTGTGGTCAAGGAGGTAATCACAAAAAGATATTTTTGGTTTAGGGTGGATATCCAGTGAAGTTTGCAAAATTCCCGAAGTAGAAACTCACAATGCATGGATAAATAGGCTAGCAAAAAGAAGGTTACACAAAAAAACGGAATGACCAGCTTCTTAGTCTCATACCAAAGAAATTAATCTTAATCCAACTCATCAAAATATAAGTTTGCAATCTAAAGGTTTCATCATGAAAGAATATGTATGTATAGGCTTTGGTAGGTAGAACTTTGCAAGAGATTCACAAATGTAGATAGCATAGGAATTAAGTTTTCAAATTAAACAACACAAGGTGTAAGGTCATCGGTAGACTTAAATCAAAGAGCAACATAGAATATGTGGGTTTAGAATTTAGTCATTTAACCTCCACAAATAAAAGCACCGGTATTTAATCATTTAATTCCATTTAATTGAGAGAAAATGGTCAAGTCATATACAACATAGCGTAGGTAAAACAAAGCAGCAACTTTCATCATTTTTCCATAAGTAAAAGGCATTGCCAAAATGTATCAATGTGGTGAGCACAAGTTATGGTGATCCTACACTTATTGAAAATAAAAACAAAACTAGGTTGTCCTCCTAGAAGCCATGTGATAGGTTGAGAGATATATACAAAGGTTGCATCTATGGTTGAAGGCATATATGTACAAGCATTTAGAAAAAGAGAGAGTTGAGGAAGAATTACCGTCCTTCTCTATGCTCGTAATGAAGTGTAACACGGCCTCCCCCATACTTAAGCATTGTGCTAAGCATGGAAGAAGAATCATGAGCATCTTGTGGCAACCGTGATTATCTTACTCCATGAGATCTTTCTTCCTTGTCCACGAAATCCTCCCCCATGCTTAGCATGATGCTAGGTGTGGAAGGAGAATATGGACCATCTTGCATTTCTTGAAATCCTTCCCTCATGTGTATGAATATCATCTTCAATGTGTCTTCACCTTTGTTGTCTCAATTTCCTTCAACTTCTTCTTGTACTAAGTCATGGTCCTAATCATTGCTTCACATCGTCGTCGCCTCCTTCAATTCCTCGTTGTCCCATTGCTGCCTCATCTTCACGAATTTTTCTTTCAATTTCCAGAACAGAACATGTACTGAAACATTGCTCCATTGCGAAGTGCATGAATTTTCCTTTCCAACGAGTCCTCATTCGCCCAAAATTGATTCCGAATAAGAGAGTTGTGTCCATTTCATCCCAGCGCTGCAATCTGTCCCGACGAATTTCAGAACGCGCAACATCCAATGTTCTTGCCATATCTCCTTGTTCGGGTCTTCAAATTCATTGATCTTGAATGCGTTGGAACGGGAATTTCATGGAGCTTCTGAATATCAACTTTTTCTTGTACGTCTCTGTCCATGTGCAAAATTTGATGAAAATAGCGGGGCTTGCTCTCGAACTTTTGAGATGTTGACGAATTTGATTTCTTCTTTGATCACGAATTCATGGGAACGCTTTGTCATGCCTGCAAAACAATCAAGTGCACACACTACCCCCCGGGGTGACGGTCGGGAGTAGAGACAAATGCCAACAAACCAACAACATCCCCTAAGATACTTAACTTGTGGCAAAATTAGTCTAGTGAAAAATTAAACCTAATGGGTGTATGTGAATGCAAGTGGGAGGTGTGTGTATGCAAATGAGAGGAAAATGGATTGCTATCTTGGTCAAAAGAGCTTAAAGATGGAGGTCCGCAAACAAGTTTAAACACCACATTTACACAAGATTGCAAAAGATAAATGCTATCATGATAAGCATTACATGGACAGGAAAGCATACATCAATAAGATTATGACCAAGCTAGCAAAATGAGGGCATGAACAATGGAATGGATGCAAAGTGCAAAAGCAAAGTTAGCAAAAACAAGTGTTAGCAAGGTTGAAAGGACCTTTCGATGTTGTTAAGCAACTAGCTTATTCAAAAACAATTGCTAAGAATGACAAAAAGCCTTCGCGACACTTCATAAGAAGTGAGGCTTTTGTCAATGAAAAGGTTATTTATCGAAAAGGACCAAGCAACCGAGCTAACAAGGTTTTAGAAGTAGGTTTATGGGTTTCCTATATTTTTTTGGCTTAAAACAAATTTTTGAAGAGAGAGTGTTGGGTATAGAAATTCTATCTAAGGTGGTTTTAAAAAAACTAGAGAGAAACAAAAGTTAGATTTTTTTTTGAATGAAAAATATAACCTATGGTTTTAGGATTGCTCTATGAGTGGTTTTCCTAAGGGTTTTAGGATCTCAAAAGCGAGGCTAGTCAATATTTTTAGAAAAAGTTTTTTTAATGCAACATGCAATGCAATGCAAGGGTGAGACGAACAACATGGTATGCAATACAACACGGGGTGGGTGAACAAAATGCTATGGCATGATGAGTAGGTCTGAAACAAAACAAAAAGTTAGCCTAAGTTAACTAGCCACAAGTTTAGAATCAAAGGGTGGTGCAACACTTCATATTTCCCTCTAAAAAGACACAAATAAAAAGACTCTAAACACTAATAGGCACACAAAAAGGTCTACAAGTTTTCCAAGATCAAATAACAAAGTGCTCCCTCAATAAAATTTAGAATGAACAACATGAAGTTTTGGTTTTTGTTAGAGCAATGGTACAATGTTACTTGATATTCCGATCAAAGAGTGCAATGTAGATGGTCATATTAATATATATATATATATATATATATATATATATATATAATAAAAGATCGGGTTGCCTCCCGCAAAGTGCTTCATTTAAAGTCATAGAGCTATACTTTCTTACCTTCAAATTGATGCGAAGCCATGGTCCTTCATGCAAGAGGTAAAGGTGTTCCATGCAGCTCTTATTCCACTTCCCATGTTGGACATAATCAATCACGCTTAATGGAAAACTTGCCCAATCGTCTCTCACATCATCGTCACCTCCTTCTTTGTTGTCCTTCGTCGCTACCTTTCTTTTCACGGATTTTCCTCTCTGTCCAGATTGGGAGTTGTGCCAACCAATTGATCCAATGCAAGGTGCACGAAATCTTCTTTCCAACAACTTCATTTGCCCAAAACGCATTCCAATTGAGGGAGTTATGCCCCTTTTTCCCGTCACTGCAATCTGCCCCGTGCTGATTTCAGCACGTGCATCTCCGATGTTTGAGACATAGCTCCTCCCGTGGGTCTTCAATTGTATCGATCATGGATGCGTTGAACCGAGGACTTGATAGAGATCCTGAATATTCAACTTTCTTGCATTGTAAATCTCTGGACTTGTGCACAAAATTGATGAGGCTTAGCGATGTCCGTTCCTGGAACTTGAAGATGTTGATGATGGTGTTCAAAATTTTGGGCACGGTTTCTCTCCTCATCATTTAAGTTTCATGTCCTGCATGGTTAGTGAAATTCGGGGCTTCTCCTGACATGTGCTCTTTTAGGGTCATGAGCTTGACCAAGCGCAATGCAAGATCGAGATTTGCAATTATTTGTAAACATATGCAACATAATCACATCCTCAACTAAATTTCATCAACAAGGCATGGTGTAATTAAATGCAACATGTGTTTCCTGCATAGCGCGAAGCTCATTATTAGGCAGAGGTTCTTTAAGAATGAAATCAACATTCTCAAGAAACTCTAACCTATCATCATGAAAAGAACAAGACATAGAATTTAAACTTTCATTCCGACTATCGGTTTGAGCATGAGATTTTTAAAGATTATCAACAAAACCAATAGAAGCTTGAGAATTCAATGTATACCTTAGCCTCGGAGCTTTTTCATACTCATTGGAGTCGTGGTGCTTTGTGTGAGATGTCATCTTGATGCATTCTTCGTGGTCCGTCGTGATTTGCTTCTCACGTCTCCATGTGTTGAATGTTGCGCTCTTATAATCCGTCGTGGTTTGTTTGCAACATCTTCGTTTGTCAAAGGTCGATCGCTTGTGCCTTCATTTGCCAATGTCATTGGGGTTCTTCCTCTGCTCCATGCCTCTGAATTTTATCATGTACGCTTGATGAAAGCATCGCCCAAGCTCCCCTTCATTGTTGTCATCGTCATCTTCTCTACCTTGTTCTCATCGTGTTGCTCCTGCCTCATCTTCGTGGAATCTATCCTGTATACTCAACAGAACATACACCAAAATATAGATCCATTGAAATGTTTATGAAATTACCTTTCCAACGAGTGGTCATTCATCTTAAACCGATTCCAAACGAGGGAGTTATGCCCATTTCACTTTTGGCGCTGCGTGCAGTCCAGAAATTTTCAGAGTGCACAACCTTCAATGTTTTGGCCATACCCGCTTGTAGGAATCTCCGATTGACTTGGTTCTTGATTTGTTGGGACAGGAACTTCGTGGAGCTTTTGAATATCCAAAAATATGCTGCTATTTGCTTCTGAGGTCGAGCTGGACATTGATGAGAACAATATCTTCTTGTGAATTCATCCGAAGATGTCAATGATCTCGATCATGTGGTCTTTGGAGCGTAGTGTTGTGCATCCTTGGCTTCAAGGTCATCACCATTGATTCACCAGCGAGTAGCATGGCTCCAATGGTCTGTCTCCATGGTTCTTGCTTTGCCTAAGGTGTCGGGATCGAAGTAGACTCATGTGCTCCGTGTCGATGATCAGAGCGGTCTCTTTCTTTGATTGCACTCGACTAAAAGCTTCTTGAGCATCCCATGGAGAAGATGGGTGGCATCATGGTTCCTCTAATCTTGTTGGCTCCAGCGTTGGTCAACTTCAAATCATCAACTTTTGTGCACAAGGTCCTCCAAACATCTTGCGACATCGTCATCACTTTCTCCATTGTTTGTTGCTGCCTCTTCTTCATTGAATTCCTTGATCATCCTACACAGAACATGTACCAAAATTCTACTCCGTGGAAATCCTTATGAAATTACCTTTTCAACGAGTGGTCATTGATCCCAAACGGACTCCGGATGGAGAAGTTATGGTCGTTTTACTCCGGCACTACGCTCTGTCCCGAGACATTTCAGAACGCGCAGCATTGAAAGATTTTACCATAACTCATCACTCCGATCTCCAAAATTCACGATTCTTAATGAGTTGGAAAGAGGACTTGATGGATCTTTACAATATACAATTTTATCTCATGGTAATTCTCTGATCATGGACGAAAATCTCATCACAACAGCAGCACTTTGGAGATGATGATGATCCGATCGCACGATTTTCTTCGCGGGCATGCTTCATACCTATTGCTTGAACAAACAATTCTTCCCAAAAACATCAGTCTTTAAAATCAATTGACATGGCGGTGTACCTTATTTATCATCTTTTGCTTTGGGGAGTGGGGACTCGATAGCGGATGCTGGGCCACTAACAAAAGTTAGCACCTACCACTAAAGAGCGAATCTTGATATTGTTGCCGTCATGTCGATGTGGACATTGTCGATGTTCATTGTCGAGGCTCCTCGATCATCTTATTGCCGATTGTTGAAATTTGTTGAAGTGGATTATAGACTTCTCGAAGTCCAAGTTTGGTGTCTAGCTTTTTCCACCTGCTTTCAAGGACACAAACAAGAAAACAAGGGTATATGCAATAATAAAAATTAGGGTTAGTCCAAAAAACTAGATAGATCGCCCTAGGGTTCGTGTTGCCGATCCCCGGCAACGACGCCAGAAAAGCTTGTTGACGCTCCTTAGCGCCCCGATTTGTATACCGCAAGCGCACGGTTCGTGTAGCTTTTCCCGTAGAGTATTCCCCCAAGGTTTATCAATCCGTGGATCGACAAAGAACTACCTAAGGTTTTCCATCTAATCTAACGGATCTATCCTAACATGAAGCATTGATTGCATATAAAGTATAAACCTTTAATAGATATGAGTGATGTGTAAAGGTTGATCTCATCCATGAACATAGGCATAACCATAGCAAAACCAAAGACATGACTAGGCCTATCGCCATCTAGTTGTAGTTCAAGCTAACGAGCAAATAAATCATGCATCTCAATCAAAAGCATCTTTAAATCAAAATCTCCAATCCGATCCTTCGATACCCCACCTACTCAGTAGCAATGCCCTGTCACGACGCCCCCCTTTGGTAGTTCCGCCATGAACCTCTAGCCACCATGACTACAAGATCATGCTAAGTGATCTATATTGATAATAGATCTAAGATGAAGCAAACCCAAAGAAAAGAATGAAATCGAAAGAGAGAACATGATCGCTAATAGATTCGGAAGACATGATTATCATTACTCACATAATAGATTTGTTTGGATCGTCACCACCGAGTACATACCATCAACGACTCCAACTAGCTCATGAACTCCACCATGGCACGACCACGCATGGAGGCCATGGCGGCTAGGGACGGCCTAAGCCATCTCCTAGACAACTTCAAAGACTTGCGGCGGCCATCGTCTCGCTTCGGTCTGGCCATCGAGTTCTGGGTGGATGGATGCTGCGAGTTGAATAAGGTGCGAGCTATTTATAAGCCGAGGAAGCCACCGGTCGAAGGAGAGGCCGAACCGCCTCGGAAATAGGCTAGGCGGGCCGGCCCCATGGGCCAAGGCCGGCCGGCCTACCCTCTTTCGGGCTCGCCTCGGTCTCATCTTTCGCGTGTAGACTCCTCGCATCTTCTAAAGTTTATGTCCTTCACGATTGCACCCCTTTGGACGTCGTTATCTTGGAGATATCTTCGAGGAATGGATAGGATAGGGAATCCTTCCTTAAATCTTCATTTGCTTTGCTTAATCCCGAAGTATATTGATCTCATCTTTGTGGGCTTGGTCTTTTGGGCTCTCTTGGAGGATGGATGTGCATGAATGGGCTTCAAATCAACATGGGCTTTGGTCCTTCGTCTTTCTCCGTGTTAGCGCTCGATCACGGGCTTCGTCATTTCATGCTCCAAAATAGGCCAAAAACCTGCAAAAATGAAGTTCCTCCAAAATATATGTGCAAATGTGAAAATGACCAATAATTAGGCCAGGGTTAGGACGGTTAGTAATTTTGATATTAAATTCATGCCATTATCAAGGATAAACAAGGGATAAAATGGGTACTTAAGGAGCGCCAACACCCCACCACCAGCGTCTTCCACTTCGGTCCTTGTACCTGCCGTCGCCCCTGACTCCTAACCTGTCACTCATACACAGTTCGGGACGATTCAGCACGTGCAGTACAAGGGCCTCGGCACTATGACTCCATCGCCCGTTTCGGCGAACTACCGCAATGAGCTAGCCGACCCAAACTGGCGTGCGGCCATGGCTGACGAGTACAAGGCCCTGATGGACAACAACACCTAGCGCCTCGTTTCGTGCCCACCTGGTGCCAACGTCGTGTCGGGAAAGTGGATCTTCAAGCACAAGTACCACTCCGATGGTACCCTTGCTCGCCAAAAGGAGCGCTGGGTCGTCCGCGGTTTTTCACAGCAGCACGGCATCAACTACGATGAGGTGTTCAGACCGGTTGTTAAACTGCCGACTATCCGGGCTGTTCTGAGCATCGTTGCATCACGCTCATGGCCCATCTGCCAGCTGGATGTGAAGAACGTGTTTCTTCATGGCCATCTCGAGGAGACTATCTACTGCTAGCAGCCTCCTGGTTTCATCAACCTTGCTGCTCCTGACCATGTTTGTCTCCTACAGCGCTCTCTATGGTCTGAAGCAGGTGCCGCGGGTGTGGTACCAGCGTTTCGCCTCGTACATCTGCGTTCTTGGGTTCGTTGCTTCGACCACTGACGTCTCCCTCTTTTTGTACAAGGAGGGTGGGTGTCTTGCCTACTTGCTGCTATACATCGACGACATCATCCTCACCACCTCTTCACCGGCCCTTCTCCAGCGCATCATCGATCAGCTCCACTCCGAGTTCACCATGATGGACCTTGGGGACCTCCACCACTTCCTCAACATCTCCGTCGAGTGCTCTTCTGACGGGTTGTTCCTGTCCCAGTAGCAGTACGCCGTTGAGCTTCTCCAGCGAGCTGGCATGGCCGAGTGTCACTCTACAGCGACCCCTGTTGACACTCAGACTAAGCTCTCTGTGACCGATGGTGCTCCCGTTGCTGATCTCTCCAAGTATAGGAGCATCACCGGCACCCTCCAGTACCTCACGCTGACTCAACCTGATTTGGTGTATGCTGTACAGCAGGTGTGCCTCTTCATGCATGATCCCCGTGAGCCTCACCTGGCATTGCTAAATCAGATCCTACACTGCGTGAAGGGCACTCTTTCCTCCAGTCTTCACATTGGAGTTGGCCCTGTACAGTCCCTCACCGCATACTTGGAGTCTCGGATGCTGATTGGACTGGCTGTCCAGACTCTCGACGCTCCACCTCCGGCTACTGTGTCTACCTTGGCGACAATCTCATCTCTTGGTCCTCCAAGAGGCAGACCACGGTCTCTTGCTCCAGTGCCGAAGCGGAGTACCAGGCTGTCGCCCACGTTGTCGCCGAGTGCTGCTGGCTACGACAGCTTCTACAGGAGCTCCACATCTCCATTGCTACAGCGACGGTTGTCTATTATGACAATGTGAGTGCTGTCTATATTGCATCAAACTCGGTTCATCATCGTTGCACGAAGCATATTGAGATCGACATTCATTTCGTCCATGAAAAGGTGGCTTTGGGACAAGTTCGGGTGCTTCATGTTCCCTCTTCTCACCAGTTCGCCGACATCATGACCAAAGGCTTACCTGTACAATTGTTTACTGAGTTTAGGTCCAGTCTTTGCGTCCGTGACCCTCCCGCTGCGACTGCGGGCGGGTATTAGATATGTATAGCCGGTTTGTATACTTGCCTTGTATAGGTGATTGTATTCCTTGTATATCAAGCCATATTGGCTATATATATGAAAGGTCACCCCCAATGGGTGTGTGGTGTTTCCCATTCTATCTCTCTACATCGAGCAGAGACGACTGAGCTTGAGCAGCTCGACTTCGTCGGCCAAATTCGCTCAATTCCCTCCATAGATTTCAAATCCCCCGCACCCGAGGCTCACTCACCTCCCTAGCTCCCTCCCCAACCCCTCCTGCACAAGCTCCGACCACTGCCTCGCCAGGAATCGAAGATTCCCCGGGCGCCTGTAACACCTCGGGTGTTTAGCACTATTTTAAACATGCCATTAACACATAATGACCAATATTATTTAAAACAATGAATTTCTTATATGTATGCATGCATGTGTATGTATATATGCGTGCATATGTGTATGTGTGTGAATAGGCTTTTCCTAGTGTGTTTGGGAACTTGTACATGCTCAACTTGTCATGACAAATGTAGTATATCACAACCCTCACATTTAGTGCCTTACAAGTTTGCTTAAAGGTCCATGTTCAAATTCAAAAGTTAAACACATAAAATGATGAAGTTTCTAATTTTGGTGACCTAAGGAAGTTAATGTCTTATCTTTTAACTAAACTAAGATTTGTTTTTATTATTATTCATAAACCGAACTTTTTGGCCTATACAAAAGTTGTAGTCCTTGTGATTTAGAACAACTTTTATTAAAAGAGCTTCCTTTGTTTGAGTGGAACACCTTCAAATTCCCAGCCAAACCCCAAGTCAAAACCTTCTTTTAAAACTCAATTCGAAATTCTCCGGAGTCTTGGAATCGTGTGAAATGCTCAACTTGGGGCCCTGAAATATTTTGTTTTTATTACAAACTCGAGTTTCGGTCTGTATAGAACTTGTAGAGGGTAGAACCAGTTTTCAAATGAGTGGGATTTAGTCTAAAGAAAATTTGATTTGCTAATTCAAAACCCTGGTCAAATTTCGATCAAACCTCGGGTTGGACCTCATCCTGCTAACTGAATCGAAGGGATCGATTCAGTCCCAACCGTGTTTTTGCACCGCTTTCGATCCACTCAATCCCCTTAACACTTGATTCTTAGCCTTTGATCCTTTAACAAATAGTGTAGCCTAATCTACCACGTGCAACTTTTGTTTTGGCCGGCCAGCACAATCTGGAATCAAATCGGAGAAAATTCACGCCAAATATCGGAAAATCATAACCCCTTCCGTATGCCACCCCTTACTTTATCTCGCACCGCACATTTTGCCACTCGAGATCCGTGTTGGGCCCACCTGTGACTCCCCGGTTGCATCTTTTTTCTCGCGGCGCCAACTCGCGAGTAACTCGCCGCTGTCTCGCCCGTGCCTCTCTGTTTCGTCGTTGTCAGTGTGCCAGTGTCCTCGCCTGTGTTCGCCATTGCCTTCTGCTAGAAACCATTGGAGTTTCTTCTTCGTCCGCCGCCGCGCGCCATTGCCGTTCCTGTTGCAGCTTCTTCTTTCCCGCTGGGTGCAGCTTCGTTTCTTCTTCCTCTGCGCCGCTCGCCATTGCCGTGGAGGTTGCAGCTTCTTTTTTCTCGTTGGTTGCAGCCTTGTTGCTTCTTCATCAGCGCCGCTCGCCATTGCCGTGCCGGTTGCAGCTCCCTCTTTCCCGCTGACTAATTTTGTAGTCCTCGCTGCTGCTCGTCACTGTCGTGCGATTGATTCTTCTTTCTAGGTCTAGCCGTCAATCAATATCGGCATGCCGATTGCTGATTATGGACTGCAACTCGTGGAGCTGGAGATGCAATTTCAGAGGACAACTCTATGCTAGTGCAGAGATAGCTCTCTAATACTATCAAGAGCCACAGTTCTTCTGCATACCTAAGGTTATGAGGATAGACACAAGATCCCGGTCCCCTTCTCCTGCTACAGTACACAGGAGGCGAATCGGAGGCGATTTCCAATCCGGCGCCACTTTCTCCGGTTCCCCCTCTTCTCCGGCAGCCGCGTCGGCGCCGGAGAGGGAGGGGAACCGGGGGATTTGGTTGTCCGGCTGTATAGCTCCTTCTAGTCTAGATCTAGATAGGGTAGCTTAGGGTTGCTCGCCGTCGATCTCGATGGTGGAGCTGGGTTTGCTGCGAGCGGTGATGGCGATGCTGCTTCGCGGCCAAATAATACTCATCCTGCTGGTTGTGGTAGCTCGCAGCCTGTTGGAGCGGAGGATCTTTTGTCTCTGCTGCTTCTTCTCCGGCGGTCGGGAGGGCGTCTGCTGCTTCCACGGTGAGCGCGCTCCTTTGGGCTTCGGTGATGGCAGTGTGAGTTCCTATCTCCTAGTCTTTTGCGAAAGGGTGGGAGCTTGGGGCATCCCCCTGGGTGGATGGCTTGTCTGGGTTGTCGAGCTTCTCGGCGACTCTGGACTTTTCTTCCCATCGTTGGTCCTCGGGCTGGCGAATGCGGATTTCTTCTTCCTCTTCTGTTCAGCCAAGGTGAAGGCCGTAATGATGTGCTTGGTGGTGCTCCGGGCGCTGGTTCCTGCGGCTTTACCAACAGGTGCCCCAAACGGTTGAGGAAGATCAACAGTAGCCTTAGGGTCTGTTTTGTAATTTTCCTTTCTTTCGGGGACTTGTTTGTAATTTGGGGATGTTTGTACTGTGTTGCGGTCTAATACATCCTCCAAAAAAAAAACTATCAAGAGCCTTGAATGCTGGTTGATTTGATATTTCAAATGCAATTCACCGGACTGTAACTAGCCATAGCTAGGTCGAAAATAATACATTTCAAATGCAATTCACTGGAGAGATTTAACAGGCTGTTTGATCTAATACCAGAGTAATACTCTTCAGTGCTCTCACTCTGCATTATTCTTTAAGCAAACGAGTAGCATCTGTATTTTCTATTATGTAACAGAAGTCTGATTTATTGATTGACCAAATTCAGTGAACCGTACGCACAGTCCTTGCAATATTTTATCTCCCTTTAGGGCAGTCCCAATGTAGACTCCACTCATAGAGTCTTAACACAAGAAACTATACTTCTCAATGCAAAGTGTGTAATAGTAGTTTTTATACATAAAATCATTTATTGTTTTTCTTCCATCATAAGATCCATGGACTCCACGCCCCTTCCACAACGCAAGTCTCTCTGGTTTCTTGGGCATTGAAGGGTGCGTAGACTTGAGGTCTTATCTAGAAACCAAGTCTTATTTTTTTCCTTCTCTCTTCAATAATTAGGGTGCCATATCAGCAAAAAAAACTATAAATGATTTTACCATGGAGTTTAAGTATATACTTAGACTCCAACTCGCCAGATGCATAGCATGAGGCTACGTTACAGCTGAAATCCATACATCAGCCCCGCCATGTGAAGATGCATCAAACCTTTAACCAAATATTCTATCAACTGCTATTCTCATTCTTACGTGCCAATGATTGCCAATTTAATTCAACACACTATCATTTACGTTGCTACAAACAGATTTTTAAAAAATAAACACTAGTTGAATATGTGTTTTATTCAACTAGCTCAAACATAAAACAAGACATAAATAACTCAAAACGATGTAGACAGTAGACAAATCATACCACGGTTACACCACAGTAGACAAATGGTCCGTTAAATGATCCTCGGATTAAGTTCCAGCACTGGAATTACATGAATTTTTGGCTAACAGTTCGTGCCTACATGTTTACCAGATTAGGCACCATATAGCAAAGTTTCTACATGGTGTCAGCTTACATGTCAATTTAGAGTGGCATCAGGACGTGCCCTCTAAACAAAAAGATGATTTGCATACAGCAACATCACAGTCATTCAAGATAATATGTGTCATCGTCATCTTCAAGTACCAAACAGGCAAACACTCTTCCTCGGTGTGTCCGTTAAGGTCACATCGAGTACATCGAGCTGCATTCTGATTCTTCTTTGCCTTCCCCTTCTTTGGTCTTGGAGGATTACCAATGCCACCACATCTTGTTGTATTGTGACCAGACACTCTACATTCTGTGCAGAAAATGCTTTGGCGGGGCAAACCTGGATTATCTTTTAATGTCCCAGATGCTTCAGTGCTATTCAACTTGACATTATTCTTTGCTGAACTGCCTAAGGATTTTTTGCTTTTGGCCAAAGCCTTCTTAGAAACACTACCCTCTTTCATCATGTGAATTGGTTTTGCACCATTCTTTCCTGAGGATTCACCACTTGAAAGAAACCTATTTGATCTAGGTCGTCCACGCGCTCTGTTCACTAGTGGAGCTTTAATGTTCAAAATTTCTGTGTCACTCATACCAGCGCTGCTGCCTGCTGCTCCATAAATATTGGTCTTTCCTCCCTCTGTGTCAGATTGAATATAGGATATACCATTATGTGCACCATCATCATCAGTTGAGGAACCTCCGACAGTTTTCTTGGTTCTAGCAAGCAGTATGTCATCAACTTCTTTAACAGCAGCACTAAAATGCTTCATCACAACTTGAAAGGTTTCAATGTCAGTGTTACCCTTGTTTACTGCCAAAATAGCATTTTGATTAAACATCGCCTTGTTATGGGTCAACGGCTGCTTAGTCCCAACATGTTTACTCAGGAACTTGAAATGATCAGGCACCACTTCTTTGGCGCTGCGTGTCCAACGCTTCATAACGTGTGCTTCTGGTATCTCAGCAACATCAAGTCGAATCATAAGCTGCCAAGTCCATTAAAACCAAAAATTAGTTGTCAAAAATTAAGACAGCAGCAATATATTACAACAAAAGAATCTTGCTTTCTTTAACAGAAACATGATTTACCCTTAATATATGGCAACATAGAATCCCCAAATGTTTGAACTGGCCGCATTCGCAAGAATATCTTGTACCTTCACCTTCCACATACACCTTAAAACTAGATTTTGCCCAGGTAGGTTTGTTATCAGCGTTGTTATGTGAGATGACATAATAATTCTCCCCTTTCCCGCTAACAACATAGTGGGATGCCCTGTCAATATGCTTACGGAATAACATGAATATGGCTTTAGTGTATATCTTTAAGGCATGCCTCTCAATATGCCACATACGTTTATGCTTCATTTCAAGCTGCATAAAAAACAATCATAAATGACTTATAAGGCAAGCAGTTTTGGGAGACAGACTAACTGCTCAAAAGTATGCTGCCAACAAATTATAAACAATACAAGGATTTTACTTGCTCTGTCTTAGATGACTCTTTTGATGATACCAACAGACGCTTCGTGAGGGAGAATTCAGGAGGCAGAGATCGGGGAGGCTTTGAAGAGGATGAAGGGAGGTAAAGCGATGGGCCCTGATGGTATCCCCATTGAGGTGTGGAGATGCCTAGGTGATAGAGCGATAGTATGGTTAACTAAGCTTTTTAACCTCATTTTTCGGTCCAACAAGATGCCTGAAGAATGGAGAAGTATATTAGTACCGATCTTCAAAAACAAGGGAGATGTTCAGAGTTGTACTAACTACCGTGGGATTAAGCTGATGAGCCATACGATGAAGCTCTGGGAGAGGGTTATCGAGCACCGTCTAAGAAGAGTGACAAGTGTGACCCAAAACCAATTTGGGTTCATGCCTGGAAGGTCGACCATGTAGGCGATTTTCTTAATACGACAATTGATGGAGAGATATAGGGAGCAGAAGAAGGACTTGCACATGGTCTTTATTGACCTCGAGAAGGCGTATGACAAAGTACTGAGAAATGTCATATGGTAGGCCTTGGAGAAGCATAAAGTCCCAACTAAGTATATTACCCTTATCAAGGATATGTACAAGGATGGGATGACATTTGTCCGGAGTCCGGACATGTGATGGCGACACCACTGACTTTCCTATTAACATAGGCCTACATCAGGGGTCAGCATTGAGCCCTTATTTATTTTCTTTGGTGATGGATGAGATCACAAGGGACATACAAGGTGATATCCCTTGGTGTATGCTCTTTGCTAATGATGTGGTGCTAGTTGACGAGAGTAGGGCAGGGGTTAATAGAAAGTTAGAACTGTGGAGATGCACATTAGAGTCGAAAGGGTTCAGATTTAGTAGGACCAAGATCGAGTACATGATGTGCAATTTCAGTGCGACTAGGCATGAGGGTGGAGACGTTAGTCTCGATGGGCAAGTGGTGACCCAGAAGGATACTTTTCGGTATTTAGGATCGATGCTACAAAAGGATGGCGACATTGATGAAGATGTTAGGCATATAATCTCAGCTGGCTGGTTGAAATGGCGTCATGCTTCTGGCGTCCTCTGAGGGTGCCACAAAAGCTTAAAGGTAAGTTCTATAGAACAGCGATTCACCCGGCGATGTTATACGGTGCTGAATGTTGGCCTACAAAAAGGCGACATGTCCAGCAACTGAGTGTAGCAGAGATGCGGATATTGCGGTGATTTTGCGGGCACACAAGAAGGGATAGAGTCCGGAACGAAGTTATTCGGGAAAGGGTAGGGGTGGCACCAATTGAGGAGAAACTTACCCAACATCAGTTGAGATGGTTTGGACATGTCCAACGGAGACCTCCTGAAGCGCCGGTGCGTAGTGGGGTTCTAAAGCTTATCGATAAGGTAAGGAGGGGTAGAGATAGACCTAAACTGACTTGGGATGAGTCGGTTAAGAGAGACTTAAGGATTGGAATATCAAGAGGTAGCTTTGGATAGGAGCGCTTGGAGACTAGCTATCAATGTGCCTAAACCGTGACCTTTATTGTTGTTGTTGTTGTTGTTGTTGTTGTCGTTGTTGTTGTTGTTGTTGTTGTTGTTGTTGTTGTTGTTGTTGTTGTGTCTGGTACTCTTGCCTACCCTCCTCCATCTCACGGTCCTGCAGCAGCAACTCGAATTGGGAAACGAAATGGTGCATTGAGGAGTTCCTTGGCACAAATCTGTTGAGCATCATGTTAGCACTCTCACTCCTTTGGGTACTTGTCATTCTTGCACAGTAGTTGCCCTGACACCAGGCTTTTGCCCATTTCTGTAATGAACATGGCACCATTTATGCCATTTAGAGTGATTTTGGTGATCGTATGACAACGCAATCAATGGGACTAATGGTTTTGTTAAGTGAACATTTTTAGATCCCAGGGATGAAGTAAAAAAGCCATACAAAGCAATACACGAAGAAAGAACTCAAAGAAACGCTGAATTGAATGAGTTCTGTAGAAAACAGGAGCACCAGAAGAACCGATGCATGTAGCATCGGGGCATCCGATGGTTGTCGGAAGTTCCGACGCCCTGGCATCGGTGCAAGTCTGAGCACCAAATGGAGATCAAGCGAAGACCAAAGTCAAGATAGCCAGGTCACCGGTTGAACCAACGGTGTCAAGCTAGGCATCGGTGCATTGGATGTACTGTGTTCCAGAGACGATGCAAGTTGCGCAGGAGCCAAGCCTTCAGCACCGGTTGAACCGACGGTGCATCAGAGCATGGCGTCAGTGAAATGACGTCAGCAGAAGTGGGAGGTCCAATGGCTAGTCCTAGCGCTGTGTGTGATCGGTTTAACCGACGCCCTATGCATCGGTTCATCCGGTGGTCCATGGAGGCACTGCAACTGTGTCAGGAAGCCAACGGCTACTTTAGTTGCTATGAGTGACCGGAAGTTCCGACGCCCCTGCACCGGAAGTTCCGATGCCTACGCAGAAAACTAGCCAACGGCTAGTAACGGCTCTCTTGAGTTGGTGGCCTATATATATGCCTCACCCCGGCCATTTGAAACTTGCTGGAGTTGCTAGAAGTCATACACACACCCAAGAACACCTCCAAGCCATACAAGAGCTCATTGATCATATCCTTAGGTTTTAGCACTAGCTTTGTAAAGTGTGAGTGCTAGATTAGCTCTTGAGTGAGTGAACAAGCAAGGTTGAGATCCTTGTGGCTGGTTCTAGAGTAAACCACACTTTGTATTACGGTGCGCCGGCCCCTTGGAGCAATTGATGGCTCGCCGGCAAGTCAACGACCCTCCGGCTTGGTGTGGAGCGGCGTCGACGACATTGTGCGGGGGACGGAGACCCCTCCTTCGTGGGCAATCTCCCTTAGTGAAGATCTGGATCAAGGTGACCGTGATTGTGTTCTCGGAAGAGATTTGATTGCCGGGAAGCGATACTCTTCGTGAGTGCTTCAACAACGTGGACATAGGGGTGCCTTTGTGGCAATCCGAACCACGGGATAAATCCTCGTGTCGAGAGTTCGCTTTCTCTCATCCCTCCCTTTAAGCTTCCACATTTCATATTGCAACTTGTGTGCCTTTACTTTCTTAGTGTAGTATCTTGCTAGGATTGGATATAGGTTGCAAAACTCTTTTGGGATGAGGGTTTCACTCTAAGGTGAACCGTAGTTGCACATCTAGATAGCTTGATCTAGTTTAAGTTTTGTGCAAACTAGTTGGAGCCATAGGTTAAGGTTTTAATAGTGCCTAATTCACCCCCTCCACCTCTTAGGCTAGAGCACCCGATCGCTTTCATTTGGTATCAGAACCGGGACTCAGTTCTCTCACAAAGAAAGCCAATTCTATTGGCAAATTTGTGTTTACCGGCTCATTAGATCGGTAGGCTTCACTGTCTAGTGAGTTAGCTCTTAGGGGGAAAGGATGGATCCTTTTAGACCCACTCCACGGTTCGAAGGCACGGGCTTCCAACGATGGAAGGTGTTAATGCAAGACCATCTCCAAGCGACAGGACTAAACGTTTAGAGAGTTGTGAGTGAGGGCACAAAAAACAATGGTCAACAAGAGAAGCAATATGATGTCACCGCAAAATGCATAATCTTGTCTTCTCTTAGTGATAATGTGTTCAATCGTGTTTATTGTTATGAAAATGCTAAAAAGCTATGGCAAACTATCATTGAGAACCATGAGGGCATGGAGGATGTTGCCAACGAAAGATATCATGTTCTCATTGACATGCTTAATAGCTTTAAGCAACTTGATGATGAGAATGCCGAATCTATGTACTCATGATTGAATACTCTTGTGAATAAGGTAAATTCCTTAGGTGTGAAGCAAATTGAAGATTTGGAACTCATTCACAAGATCCTTCACTCACTCTGAAGGCCGGACTATGATTTGGTGACAACAATTCTATATGAAAAAGATCTCACCACAATGACACCAAATCAAGTTCTCAACAAGGTGATTGCCCATGAGCTACGCAATGACATCAAGACAAAGACGCCATCTTCTTCACTAACACATAGCACACTTGCATGCAAGCAACTTAAGAAGTTGAAGAAGATGGCCATTAAAGGTAGCTCGAGTGATGAGGAAGAAGAGGATGCAAGAAGCTCCTCAAATGATGAAAAAGAGCCAATGAACCCCAACCTCTACAAGCAAGTGAAGAGAATGAACAAATGTTTGAAGGAAATCAATTCAATGGGGTATATGATCTTCCTCAAAGATGGGCCTCACCATCAACTCATGAAGATTGAGAAGAAGTTCAAGAAGAACAAGCAAAAGAAGGAGAAGAAGCCCAAGCATGAATCATATGCCGTATTTGGTGAATGGGTAAGCGGTGGTGAAGAATCAAGTGCAAGTTCAAGTGATGAATCAAACAAGAAATTCACCACCCGCATGGGATCATCATCCAACACTTGCTTCATGGCCAAAGGTATAGATAGCGATGTAAGTGATGATGACTCCGACTCTCCTTCAATTGATGAACTTCTTGACATTGTTCATGAGCACCAAAAAATCATTAAGAAGAAATCAAAAGAAATTAAAAACCTTAATGCTCTCAATGATCTAAATGCTTCTCTTGCTACAAATTTTGAAGATTTGATGTGCAAATTCAAATTGCTTAGCAAGGAGCATGAAGAGCTCAAATTAAAATTTGAGAGCATTAATGATACTAATGACTCTTTGGAAATAGAGCAAACTATCCCTTGTGCAATTCCAATCTCTAGGGTAGATGCTTCAACTTCTTGCATTGATTTAATTGATGATTCTTGCTCTAACCCTTGCAATGAGAAATGCTATGATAATGTTGTTGTAGAATCATGTGATGATCTCATTGCCAAGGAAAATGATGAGCTCAAGCAAGAAGTGGAAAGGCTCATGAATGACTTGTATAGATTGAAGGGCAAAGGCATAGAGAGCAATGTCCAACCTTTTTAAGATAACCGTGAAGACAAGGTGAAGAAGCTTGAGAAGGGGTCCACCGTGACTTGCTCAAAGTGCCACAAAGAAGGCCACAAGTCCAACAAGTGTCCTCAACCAAGGAAGAAGCTTCCGGATTTGAAGAACAAAAAGAAGCTCACAATCAAGAGTTCTCTCATCTACACCAAGCCCAACCGGAGGAACAAAAGCAATAGCACCTCCTATGTAATCAAAAAGAAGACAAATGGCAAGGTGGTTGCTCACAAGGTTGGGAAGAAGGAAAGGAGTTGGAACCACTCCATTTGGGTGCCCAAGGACATCATCACCAATATGAAGGGGCCTCAAACAGTGTGGGTTCCAAAGGAAACTTAAAGCCAAGAACGGCTTCGGGGGATTTGGAGGCTTAGCTTACAAGTTGAAGTGAAGATTCAAGCCAAAACAAGCTAAACTCACAACTTGGACATTCGTTGCCCAAGTCCCCCATTAGATAATGGTAGCTAGATTTAAATTCAAGCATCATGTAGCTCCATTTCTCTTGCTAGGATGTTTGCATGTTTTGCATCTCCTAGTGTTATATATGGTAGGTTGCTTGTGTCATGATTCTAACCCATAAGCAATCTACATGGTTTGATAAGTGTGTAGAAAGCTACACAAGGTTACCCTTCATGGTACATGGACTTTATGAGGCATGTGTTTCATATGTGTACCATGAACACAAGCTATAGGGTAAACTTTCCAATTGTGTCAAAATCAATGTGCATATATTTTCTTAGTGATTCAAACACTAAATGCACATATTTAGGGGGAGTTCATCCTATAGGTTGTGATTTTGAGACTAACATGTTTGCAAGTTTATCTTTTGTAGTCTCACGATGGAGTTAACACTCTAAGAGAATGTTATTCACGCTCAATGTGAACAAACAACTCTATAAGAGTGATTAGATAAATTGTGCTTCATGCATATTGAGCCATGCTCCTTAGAACTCAAATGCTCATATCTAAGTTCTTAGGCTATGTGCTCATACATTTGCTTAACCTTGGTGTACCAAGTGCTCTTTATTTAAAGACTTTCAATTGATTGCAAGTCACTTTCAATTGGTACATGCAAGGTAAACAAAGTAACCCCCGGAGGTATGCAAGGTTCTAAACTCATTCAATTGGTATAATTGTCAATTTCTTTTTTTTTGGGCTACCTCCGTGCATGATATGATCTAAGCTTTCTTGTTGAATCTTTTAGTTGTACACTTGATTTTCACTTTTTCACATTGTGTACACACTTGTGGAAAGCTTAACTCATGTCATGCTAGTTTCGTGATTTTGTGATCCACCATAGTAAATTTTCAATTGATATCTTCATTGATATCATACAATTTGATCATAAGTCATGAAACTAACTCCCTAGGCTACTAATCTTCTCTTGAGCTAT
The DNA here is from genome assembly GCF_016808335.1 of Panicum virgatum. Classification (NCBI taxonomy): domain Eukaryota; kingdom Viridiplantae; phylum Streptophyta; class Magnoliopsida; order Poales; family Poaceae; genus Panicum; species Panicum virgatum. The sequence continues at coordinate 14,550,686 of NC_053136.1, forward strand.
ATTGTTTTGCAAGACCTTTTAGGTGCAAGACCTTTTAGGTGATTTGATTCCAAAGGGGGAGAAATGTGGATCAAAGCAAGGCATGTTCCCAACAAAGGGGGAGAGATGTTCCGAAGAAGGAAAAGTATATTCCAAAGGGAGAAAATGCCGATTGGATCAAGTCAACATATGAGAGAAGAGTAGCAAATAGGAGGAGAAACAAAGGGGGATCAAGGTTTTAGGGGGAGGCCAAACCGTCATTGGATGATGGTAAGCATCCAAGCAAGTGTAAGTGGTTCAATTTGTCAATTCTTGCAAATTTTATGCTTGTTTTGATTGTGTTGTCATCAATCACCAAAAAGGGGGAGATTGTAACAAACATGGCACCATTTATGCCATTTCAAGTGATTTTGGTGATCGTATGACAACGCAATCAATGGGACTAATGGTTTTGTTAAGTGAACATTTCTAGATCCCAGGGATAAAGTAAAAAGGCCATACAAAGCAATACATGAAGAAAGAACTCAAAGAAATGCTGAATTGGATGAGTTCTGCAGAAAACAGGAGCACCGGAAGAACCGATGCATGTAGCATCGGTGCATCCGATGGTTGTCGGAAGTTCTGACGCCCTGGCATCGGTGCAAGTCTGAGCACCAAATGGAGATCAAGCAAAGACCAAAGTCAAGATAGCCAGGTCACCGGTTGAACCGACGGTGTCAAGCTAGGCATCGGTGCATTGGATGTACTATGTTCCAGAGACAATGCAAGTTGCGCAGGAGCAAAGCCTTCAGCACCGGTTGAACCGACGGTGCATCGGAGCATGGCGTCGGTGAAATGACGTCAGCAGAAGTGGGAGGTCCAACGGCTAGTCCTGGCGCTGTGTGTGATCGGTTTAACCGACGCCCAATGCATCGGTTCATCCGGTGGTCCATGGAGGCACTGCAACTGTGTCAGGAAGCCAACGGCTACTTCAGTTGCTATGAGTGACCTGAAGTTCCGACGCCCCTGCACCGGAAGTTCCGATGCCTACGCAGAAAACTAGCCAACGGCTAGTAACGGCTCTCTTGAGTTGGTGGCCTATATATATGCCTCACCCCGGCCATTTGAAGCTTGCTGGAGTTGCTAGAAGTCATACACACACCCAAGAACACCTCCAAGCCATACAAGAGCTCATTGATCATATCCTTAGGTTTTAGCACTAGCTTTGTAAAGTGTGAGTGCTAGATTAGCTCTTGAGTGAGTGAACAAGCAAGGTTGAGATCCTTGTGGCTGGTTCTAGAGTGAACCACACTTGTATTACGGTGCGCCGGCCCCTTGGAGCAATTGGTGGCTCGCCGGCAAGTCAACAACCCTCCGTCTTGGTGTGGAGCAGCGTCGACGACATTGTGCGGGGGACGGAGACCCCTCCTTCGTGGGCAATCTCCCTTAGTGAAGATCGGGATCAAGGTGACCGTGATTGTGTTCACGGAAGAGACTTGATTTCTGGGAAGCGATACTCTTCGTGAGTGCTTCAACAACGTGGACGTTGGGGTGCCTTTGTGGCAATCCGAACCACGGGATAAATCCTCGTGTCGAGAGTTCGCTTTCTCTCATCCCTCCCTTTAAGCTTCCGCATTTTATATTGCAATTTGTGTGCCTTTACTTTCTTAGTGTAGTATCTTGCTAGGATTGGCTATAGGTTGCAAAACTCTTTTGGAATGAGGGTTTCACACTAAGGTGAACCGTAGTTGCACATCTAGATAGCTTGATCTAGTTTAAGTTTTGTGCAAACTAGTTGGAGCCATAAGTTAAGGTTTTAATAGTGCCTAATTCACCCCCTCTCCCTCTTAGGCTAGAGCACCCGATCGCTTTCAATTTCTCTCTACACTGGAAAGTCCTTATCATGAAAGGGTTGTCTGCGATCTTGTATCGATAACATAAATCTTGCCATGCCAGCTCAAATTCTTCCTTGGTCAGCATATCATTAACAATAGCAAAGAACTGCTCTCTGAATGTTGCATCCCTTGTGAACAGACGTCCTAAATTCTTTCTAATACCCTTCATGTCATGCCACTTACACCATATATGATAGGTGCCAGGCCATACCTTCCCTAAAGCAATAGTCATGGACTTGCACATATCTGCACCAAATTGAAAATAGCAACACAATTAAGTTATGATTAGGACTGCATCCATGGATTAAAGTATAGATTTGCATACATACCGGTTAGCACTGTTTTGGGCGGCTCTCCTTCCATAAGGTTGAGGAATTCATTGAAAACCCATTCGAAGCTCTCAATGGTTTCTTGTTTCATCAACACTCCAGCATATTTTATACTTTGGAAGTGGTTGCTAACACCGACAAAAAGCCCAAATGGCATTTTGTAGAAGTTTGTACAATATGTCGTGTCAAAGGTGATTACATCACCAAAACAAGAATATTGTGCACGGCTTTTCCCACTGCACCACATTAGTGTTTTGATTGTACTATTCTCAACCAGCTCAACACTCCACTGGAATCCTGGGTATTTTTCTTTCATTTCCTTGAAAATCTCTATTGTCTTGTTCACATCCTTATCCATCTGCTCCCTTTTCAGCTGGTTACATATTGTACGTATGGATCTCTTGGTGCAAGGAGCATCCCCAAGGCTTCCAAACATCCTACTAATTATGCAACGCAACCCTTGTTTGGCTGACATCATTTTCACGTAGATACCTGATCATATCAAGTGTGTTCTGATCTAGCTGCTTGTGAGACCAACACTCCCTCTTTTCAGCATAGCTTTCAGCAAGCTTATGATTATGCTCCTTCACGAATTCACTGATATACCATCCATCATCATCAGTACGAAGTAGCTTGATTCTTGCTTTGCATCTAACTTTCTTTGTCCCTGCCTGGACACGGCTGTCAGATCCCTGCAAAATATTTCCACATGAAAACATATATGCAGAAGCTACAACAATTATGGTTTAACTTGGGCTGAGCATTGAAATTTACCCCTTGGTGGCAACATATTTCCTGCATTGATCTATATGACTTGTCATCATTCATACGCCTTCGATTGTATATTATGCCAAACCCAACCTCCCAGGAGTACATGTTATAGAATTCCCTTGCTTCCTCACGTGAATCGAAAACCATACCTCGAACTGGTTCAAATATGGGCTGATTTTTTCGATTTCCGATGTCCTCAAAGCTATTTCTATAGCACCCATGTCTCTTGGATTGCGGCAATTACTTCTTACAGCACCCTTTCTAGCTCTTTGACTGCAGAAAAACGACATGTAAAAAGGTGGCATTGAATACTTCCATTACTTAAATTAAACATTCTATTAAAGACCAATCTTGCATAAAAATTGGCAAATCTTGGGATGCCAAAATAAAGCCTAATCAAATAGATTTTTCAAGAAAACTGAATAAGCAGTGGTTCAAAATTGGCACTAACAAATGACCAGAGGAGACTATCTTACATTTTTATTTAGCACATTGCACCTACAGATGTGTTAATGTAATGACGCTATGCAAACATGTACCAAACATAGTATTCCTATATTAGTTAGGGATCTTACCGTTTCCTGTAGCCAATGGTCTCTACTTCTAGATATTTAGGGCAAATCTCCTGAGCTAGTTCAATTGTTACACATCCACAATCACCAAGATCACATGATGGTACATCTTGATCACCTTCAGTTTGCAAATTGTGATATGCATCTGAATAAGGAAAAAGTCCATTTTTGACACCTCAACTATTATCTTTGTCCAACTTTGACCCCCAACTACGAAACCGGGCACAATGGACACTCTAACTACTAATACCGTTTAACTTTGGCACCTGTGCTCATATTAGGTGGTTTTGCGCTGACGTCAAGCGGGTTTGACCCGCCACGCTGGAACTCTCCATCTTCCTCCCTCTCCCATTCAGTCTCTCTCTTCTTCTTCCTCAGTTCAAAAAACCTCAGTTCAAAAACAGAGCAGACTCGACCGCCGCCGGACCAAATCCCACGGGCCCAGGCCACCTCCTCCTCCTACTCAGCCACGCCCCTGACCAACCCCTTCCAACACCCCTCCTCCCCAATCAACCCCTGGAATCGAACCAAGGTAGCATCCTCAATCTGTTCCGCTCATCCTTCCGCAGAGAACGGCGGTGAACTGGCCAGGCCACTGCACGCCGCCGCCGCTCGCCACCGACCGCCCGGCAGGCATCTCCTACCTGTTTTAGGCCCCAAAATGGGTTCGGGTAAAGGGAGAGTGATGGGAGAGCAAAGGGCCGAAGGAGCGTCACGTGGCGCTTGGGCAAGTCCGACGGCGGTGCAGGAGCAGAACACGGTGCGGGGGTCTGGCGGCCCGCAGGCGGCGTAGGCGCGGTCCCACGGCAGCGCGCAGGGGGCTCCCCGGCGGTGGCGCACAGAGGGATCCAGCGGCGACGCTTGGGCAGGTCCGGCGGCAGTGCAGGAGCGGCGCGCGGCGCAGGGTCCGATGGCCCGCAGGTGGCATGGGCGCGGTCCCACAGCAACGCACAGGGGGGCTCCCCGGCGGTGGCACGCAGAGGGATCCAGCTGCGGCGCTTGGGTGGGTCCGGTGGCGGTGCAGGAGCGGCGCGCGGCGCAGGGGTCTAGCGGCGCGCGGCGCAGGGTTCTGGCGGCGCGGAGGCGGGCCAGCGGCAGGCGCGGAGGCGTTCGAGCTGGCGGTCGTGGCCAGCATGGCAGGTCAAACCCGCTCCACGTCAGTGTCAAACCACCTAAAATGAGCACATGTGCCAAAGTTAAACGGTATTATTAGTTAGGGTGTCTATTGTGCCCGATTTTGTAGTTGGAGGTCAAAGTTGGATAAAGACAATAGTTGAGGTGTCAAAAATGGACTTTTTCCTCCGAATAATGATTATCTTCTTCTTGTTCTGCTAACTGTTCAGACACTGACTGATTTTTTTCACTGAAATCATCATCAACCTCAGTTATGTCACCGTCGACGCAGAAGCCATCTCGGACATTGTAATCATCAACTATTCGGACAAACTCTTCACTTGCAATGTCATCACTGAAACTAGCACATATTCACGTCTGCACTGTAATCATTGCATTGATTACGTTCTGCTTCCTCTGCATCACTCATTTCTTCATCTGTATCAGCACAACCTGAGTTCCAAGTTGCTATCTCCTCAGATTCAGTACCTCCATAGTACCCATCTTCAAAAGGTAAAATTGTGTCTTCATTCCCATTTGGGATGACACAATCTGGCACCTCTATGCCGTGCACAACACACCAGCACTTGCATCTCTCAAAAGTTGCTGGAAAGAACAGGCCATGTTTCCAACTGCCCAAAGTAATCAGTATAAGCAGCATCGTGTTACAACAATGACATAAACATAAACGTCAGGATGTTAAATTGTGAAACACATTGTGCAGAATATCATGTATTGAAAAAGTGTTGTACCTCCATGTGCTAACACTGGGAGATATAATGTTGCCTCAGCCTCATAATGCAATGAACTCATAGAAGTTTCAGTACGGTGAATACCTATGGAACATATAGAAAAAATTAACTCAGGTTGTTATTGTAGCATACGAAGTAGAAATCTTAGAAGCTAACTAGCCAATCTAATCATAAATCATGGCAGCTGTTGGGGTGAATGAGGAAATCTGAAATAAGCATACTGCTTAGGAGGAACATCTGGTTGCTTCCTTGCACCTCTAGAACTAATTTACAAAAGCAAAAATAGGGATTTACAATCCGTACCTTTCTCCAACAAAGGATTTCGTAGATCTGTGTTGGACGGGAGCAACGCAGCCAATGCGAAGTCGACAGAAGCCGTTTGTGGAGCGCAGATGCTATCCATGGGCTCTAGAGTGGAAAGATTTTTCGGGGGACGGAGATCTGGTGGAGGTTCGGCTATGGAGGAAGCTGAGAGGAAAGGAAGGAGAGGGAGGTGGAAGACGAACGGGAAATGGAGGAGCGCGAGGGAAATTGGGTCTTGTTTAGTTCCTTTTAAAATTTCAAAACTTTACAAGATTCTCCGTCACATCGAATTTTTCAATACATGCATAAAATATTAAATATAGGTAAACAAAATAACTAATTACACAGTTTATCTGTAATTTGCGAGACGAATCTTTTAAACCTAGTTAATCCATGATGACATAATAATTATCAAATATAAACAAAAGTGCTACAGCATTTTACATTCAAAAATTTTTGCATCTACACAAAGCCTTGATTTGAGGCGGACTGGAGTGTTTTGGGGGTAGATGGAGTCAGGGGTGGCGATATGCACGAGATACCGTTCTTCTCGCGAGATTTCACGGGTGCACAGAACACCAGCGTTTGAAGAACGAGGGCGTAAGAGCAAGGTTAATAATTCAGCCAACTGTTGGCTGTAAGGATTCTTATAGCCCATCTCTTAGCTAATTAGTACAGTAGTTTAGTCCTTCATCATTAATATAAGGTCCACATGTCCCTCTCACAAAGTTTCTTGGTTCTTGTGCCCAAGCTTGCAGCCCACCTCTTCTCTTTCTTTTTTTCTCTCTCCTCCACCTCAGTATTTAGCTTTTTTACAGTCTCTTATAATATTTGCTTTAATGAGTGGCCTTTCACGAATCTCAATGGATCCTGAGCTACTGGATAAAGAGTGCCACAACACACCGTTGTGGGAAACACACTCTCCCCCAAATATCGCCCCTTGGGCGTTCACGCGCGCGTGCCCACATCGTGGCCGACCGGCTCAGAGTCCGTTCGCACGTCGCCGGCGAGTCCCGCCGCCGCACCGCGCCAAGCCCCGCGCTCGCGTACCCGACAAGTCAGCGGTGCCCTCGCCTGACCAGCTGCGCCGCGCTCATCCTCCCCTACACGCCACAGCTCGTCCTGCACCCGGCCTCCACGCGGCGCGGCGTCTCTGCGCACGCACGCCACGACGCCACGACCTGCTGCGCCGCTGCTGCAGGCTGCTGCCCGGGCCTTGCCTGAAGCTCCCGACCGCGCAATCGCGCGCCCCTGTCTGAATCTCCCTCGCTCGGCTCGCGCGCGACACATGGCAGGAGGCCCCTGCGCACGCACGCCACGACGCGGTTAATAGATTACGCCGACTGCGGGCGGTAACGTGAGCGCGTAGGCGGTGGGACCCGCTACAATTTAATGTGTCGCTAGTTGTCCAGCCAATAGCAGAACGTGCTACCCGTCTTCGCCAGTCCGAGCGGGTGTTTCGCGATCCGGCCAATAGCAGAACGTGCTACCCGTCTTCGCCAGCCCGAGCGGGCGTTTCGCGATCCGCCGGCTTGCTTCTCTCTCCTGCGTCCAGCTCGGATTTCGCCCGCTCCTCACCGGCCAGTATACTTGCTCTAAGGGCGTCCGCAACAAGGCGATTTGTGCCAGCGACGTCGCCGGCTGAGGTCCGATGTGGAAGTAAAAAGGAGGAGATTGAGGACTCGATAGCGACGAAGAAATCGCCGATCGATTTGTGTCTGTGTGAGACAGAAAGCGGGCGGGGTTTTTAAATTTTTACCATTATAACGGATGACGCTCATCAAATTATCACTCTTATAATGGCACCTACAACTATACCGGTGGAGGAAAGTTTGAGTTACATTTTTACCATATTTGCTGACGTGGCACGCCACGCCAGCCCCACGCACTGGCGCCTTGTCAGCAAACTCGGGTGAAATGTCCTCGTTGCCCCTGATCTGCTCCTCTCTCTCCCTTCTCTGACAGCTGGGGACCGCAGCTCAACTCACTTCTATGTGGGCCCCACATGGAAGTTCCGTCTCCTGCCTCCAGCACCTGAAGACCGACGACCAATGGCCGCTTGAAGCCTGGGCCGGCGAACTTCGGAGAGCGAGTCCCAACACCGGCATGGTAGAGAGCTCGTCGAACTCGCGAATCGCGATTGGCTCCGGCCATCCCGGTTGCGGCCGTCGCGGATCCCGCGCCCGCAAGCGCGGCGTCGCCCCCGATCCCGACTTGTCTGGTCAATGGCAGCAGCGCGCACGGCGCCCCAGCTCTATGCCGCCGCGTACTCGTGCATCAGCCGCAGCGCGGGCACCGACGCCGCCCCATACAGGATCCCGCACGCCTCCAGCTCGTCCCGCCGCTGCCGGCATCGCGCGCCATCGCCACCGCGGCGTCCCGGCCCCGCTTGCGGCCGCGCCCGGCACGGACCGCAGCCTACGGAGGCAAGCAAGTCGTTGGTCATGGGTGGTAGCAACAAATACCCCCAGGACAAGGGGTCGCACACCGCGAGGTCCAAGGACAAGCGCCCCTGCCCCCTGCTCCCTAATAATGACAAAGCGCTTGCAGTAGAGGACAAGGCCATCTCGGACATCGCACGGCCGAGCTGCAGGACCCATCCGTCAGAGGGGGAGAGAGGATCAGATCAGGGACAAAGAGGACATTTCACCTGAGCCTCATGACAGGGCGCCTGCGTGTGAGACTAGTGTGGCGTGCCACATCAGTAAATGTGGTAAAATTGTAACTCAAATCTCTCTCTACTGGTATAATTGTAGGTGCCATTTTAAGAGTGATAATCTGATGAGTACCATCCATTATAATGATAAAAATGTAAAAACCCCAAAGCAGGCCAAACAATCTCGTAATGCGTGCTCATCATCTCTCTCCGCCACGCATGCTGGCGAAGTCGCCGGCTCTACTGCGGACTCCCTAAGACACCCAACACCCCTCTCCTCTCCTCACGCTGCCTAAAAGGCACGCCAGCCCTCACGTACGCGCACGAGCTCGCCGGCCGCCATTGCCGGTCCACCCGCCGAGCTCCACGGTGCGCCGCTCCTCCACCGCACCCCGGCCCAAACAGACCCCACATCCACCTTATCCTCACCGCAGTGAAGCTCACTGACCTGTCCTCCGACCACCCCGGCCACCGGAGCTCGCCGGAGCCGAGCCCCCACCCGCCGCCGGTACTGCTCGCCGTGGGCAGGCCCCGTCCGGTCATGTCTGTCCCCACCGAGACCACCGGTAGGTGCGCAGCAACCTCCTCTTGCTTTTCTCCCACCGGGCCCTCGCCACCGGCGAGCCCCCTTGCCGGAATCGGGCCGGCTAGTGCCTCCCCCATCACCAAATCTGGGTAGGAACCCAATTGCTTCGTCGGAAAACTTCTAGGGTGTTTTGTGCAAGAACGAGGGACCTATCTGCAAGAACTCGATTTAACTTTTGTTTTCAAAAGGCTGTCACTTGTAAAATCCACCAAAAATCAAGAAAAATTGTAAAATAGTAAATGAGGACCTTTTGGAATCCTTGAGAATAGATCTATACCCTGGAACCAAAATACGATACACTTTATTTTAAATTTTTTACTGTAACAAAGGATATATGCTTAAGGGTGCTTAAATGCTAGTTGAATTTGTCTTTTTCATAACTAAAGTTTAGTGCCATGAAATGACATGAAATTTTTTTGGTGGTTTATACATATGATTCTAGTGTTTGTGTAAAAATGTCAAGTCTAGCACTGTTCTCTAGAAATAGTTATTGATAAATCTTGTTTTAGGCAACAAATTGCTAGATGTTCTTATACATGATGTTGGGCTATAGATCTGTTTGTGAAATTTTTACAGTAGATTCTACTTGTTGCATGAAGGCTATTGTAAAATTTTGAGGTACTTTGCTACTGTATATAATGCCCTTTTGATTTTGTTCTTAGATAAGTACATTAAGTCAAGATAAATAGTTAGAAAGCCTGGAAAAATATGAAAAATTTACAAGATGCTAATGTTGAGTATTTGAACATACTAGTAAAGTTTGAGGGTCAGAATCACTGTGGAACATAAGTTACATGCAAATTATTTCCATGCTAGATCCATTTTATCTTTTTCCTTGTGCTTGGTAAATTGCCTAGAAAAATCTAATAAATTTACAGTAGTTTACTTGTGTGATTTTGAGCATTGTGTAAAAATTTGAACCTCATTACTTGTATGGTTTGACCTGGATAAATGTATCTATGTAATAGGAGTAGATTTTTACTTAAGCCCTTATAATTAATATGCTCATGAACCTATACATCGCTCTAGTTATGACCTTTGCATGTTAACTGAAGCGTCACCACATACGTAGAGACTAAATGTGATACAAATATCAGTCCCAAGAGGCTGATAACATTTTTATTTAATAGATAGTTCAGTCACCGTACAACCTCTGTGGAAGTGGACACTCGATACAAACGATAATAAGCAGTAAAAGGCTACAGAGATACACCAAAGCACGACCAAGACGGAGTCCAGATCGGGCTTAGAGTATCGCGCCAGCGGAAGCATCCTGCAAAGGGCCAACACCACAGGCAGCGTTTGGTGCGGAAGCGACCACCTATTCGACGTCCTCAACAACGAAGTCTGGGTCTTCCTCTGAAACAACATATATCGGGGTGAGTACAAAAGTACTCAACAAGTCCAACCCCACCCACAGAGGTGGTAACAACAGAATATGCACAGGATATAACAAGGATAAGGCTATTATTTATTTGCACTAAAGCTAGATTTTTACACATGCAAGGGTTTATTTTAGAAAAGGGTTTTCTTATAACAATTCTTTAGTAACCGAATTGATAAGTGAGGTTGATCCACATAGGATCCAAGTTTTTAATGCTACCGGACTTCTCATCCACAGTAGCTCACGTTACAACTGCCGGACACTTCCAAAACAACACACGCCATGAAAACATTCACTTCCCCAACCACTAGTTGTGTGACCAAACTGTAACTCGCCCAATACCGTGGGCACGGCTATTCGAATAGATTTTAACTCTGCAGAGGTTGTACACTTTACCCACAAGTAGGGTACCGCAGCACATTCACCTTGGTGTCGGTGCAGATCCTATCAAAGCCATTACCAATCTTAGCTAGACCTGACTAGCCACCATGAGATCCACCAAGGGGTCATTGACCTACTAGCGAGGTCTAACCGGGGCATAAGTCACCCAGATCTTATCCCGTCTCCTTGATTACCCGTTGCTCCCAGCTCTCCTGATGACTAATAGACTAGCTAGTGGGATTTATGCTAAGCTGTTGCCGCACACAATGGTCGAATGGTTGCACAATTAACTGAGTTAGGCAAGATGACACACCAACTCAGTCCTTAATTATGACAAGATGGATATATCCCAACCTTGCTCAACCACTAAGGTACGAGCCCAACATATGGCAATTCACATAGAAAATACCATCCATCTCATCTAAGCATATCTTTCTTTTATTTTCCCAAAAATCCCCCTTGTTCCCTTTTCAAATATTCACACATTTTTCCCTTAATAAAACACGTTGTAACCATATTTGAAGTGTAATAAAATGAGTACGAGATCCTAAGCATTCTAGCAGCGATTAACATCTAAATAGAACGAATCATATTTAGAGATTAATCTAGGTCATCAAGGAATGATCATAGCAATCAAGGGGTGGCTATCCAACCGTGTTTCAGCAGTAAACTATATGCAATTTATAAAACAGGGTGATGGGTTGTGTTTATAAAACTAGGTTAAATATGCATCAAAGGATGAGATTGGACTTGCCGTCTTCAAATCCTTCCGGAAGCTCCTGCTCGCGGTACGGGTCTTCGGGCTCTAGCTCACGGTACTGCTTGGCAAACTCCTCCACGGGCTCTTCCTCGGTCACACCGTGATCTACGGTGCACACAAACAAGCACACAATAAAAAAAAGAAATAAAGATTTTACCGTTGAGCTCGAATCAGGAAAAATGAAGAAATGAAGGTAGGAATAATATTTTTGGGAGATTTTTGAATAGCGTCGGCCGAAATGATTTTAGGGACGGCTTGTTCGAATTAGGGGGTAATTAGAGAATTTTTGGCGCATGAAATGATAGGTTAATGAAGAGTTTAGGGGCTCAATAGGGATCCAAGGGCCTATCTATAAATATTTTTGGGAGGGAAAGGGCTCAATTAGAATTTTTGGAAATATTAGGATAACTCTAGAAAGGGGCAGGGGTCTAATTGAAATTACTTTTATGTAGTGGAAGGGTTCATTTTCAAAAAGGAAAATAGGAGGGGCTTTCTTGGAAAAGGTTATAGAGATAGAGAGGAGGGGCTCATTAAAGAAAAGAAAGAAAGGGTGGGGGGTTTTGGCCAAGATTGCCCTCTTCTTCCTCCACTCGCCAGGAAAACAGAGGGAGAGGGGGCGGGGGCGGCGTTGGCACCGGCGCCCTTGGGGCGCGGTGGCGGCTAGGAAGGGGGGGGAGAGGGAGAGGGAGAGGGAGATTAGGGGATTCTATTCCCCTCCTCACCTCGGGCTAGGGCGGAGCGAGGAGGCGGCGCCACAAGGGCCGGCGGGAGGTGGCCGTGGCGGCGGCGCAGCAAGGCCGGGAAGGAGGGCGCGCGGTGGTGGGCGAGTTGTGGGGATGGACGGCGCCGGGGAGGCCCTATTTATAGGCCAAGCGAGGCGAGGGTGAGGGGGCTGCGGTGGCCGGCCAGCTTGCTCCGAGGATGGGCAGTAATGGCGGTGGGGGCTAGCTCAGCCACTTGCCGGCGTCGTCTAGCGTCGTTGTGCCTCGGAGGAGTTGGCGAGGGGACGGAGTGGGCAGGGGCGGTTGTCGGTGGCACAACGCTCGACGTGCTGTGCATGGGGAAAAGGATAGAGGGAGGGAGAAGGAAGAAGGAAGAAGAAGAAGGGAAAAAAGAAACGGAAAAAAAGAAAAGGAAAAAAAGAAAAAGAGAAAGGGAGAGAAGGAGAGAGAGGAAAGAGAGAGGGGGGGTCGGCAGGATTCGCGGCGGTGGTCGCGAACGCGCATAGCGGCTTTCGACCAGTCGGCAATGCGCACGCAGAACGAGGAAAAGGGTAGGACGATGATTGATTTTGGTGTCGGGACGGCGAACCGCCGGAAAAGATTTGAGCTTAGCGGCGGAAAAGATTTTGAAGTAATTTTTGCGAGTGATTTATTTTGGTAAATTTCTGGGATGTTACAAACCTACCCCACTTAAAATGAACCTCGTCCTCGAGATTCGGCTGAGTTCTAAACTGATGGGGAAACTCCTTCTTTAACGCATGTTCGCGTTCCCAAGTCGCTTCTTTTACCCCGGTTCTACTCCATTAGACTCTGCAAATCTGTACCCTTGAATTTCTTGTTCTCTTGGTGACAATGTCTAAGATTTTGACAGACACTTCTTGATACCGAAGATCCTTTTGAAGATCCACTGGTACTATTTCTTTTTCAGGTACTCACAAACACTTCCTTAGCTGAGAGGTATGAAATACCAGGTGTATATCCGACATTTCCTCAGGCAGTTGAATACAGTAGGCTACCGCTCCAACCCTTTTTACCACTTGGTAAGGTCCAATATACCGAGGAGCTAACTTTCCTTGAACTTGAAACCTTCGAGTCCCCCGAAATGGAGAGACCTTAAGATATACATGATCTCCGACTTCAAAACATAATTCTCTTCTTCACTTGTCTGCATAACTCTTTTGGCGGGATTGAGCTGCCTTTAGCTTTTCTCTGATTTCGACCACATGTTCTTCTGCCTCTTTTATGAGAGCTGGTCCGGTTAGAGTACGCTCTCCTACTTCTAACCACATCAAAGGGGTTCTACATTTTCTTCCATAAAGAGCCTCAAATGGCAACATGCTTAAACTCGTTTGGTAGCTATTATTGTATGAAAACTCCGCAGAGGATAAACTCTGTTCCCAATCCTTGCCATAGGTACGGACACAGGCTCATAACTTATCCTCCATAATTTGATTTACTCTTTCTGTATGACCATCGGTCTGAGGGTGATAAGCCGAACTAAAATCCAATTTCGTACCCATGGCTTTATGCAGGCTTTATGCAGAGGGTGGTCTCGAACGAGGCAGAGTTTCCCCCGCGCCATGGCCCTGCGGAGGGTTCGGCCGAGGGGGCCTCGAGCGAGGCGGAGTTCGCTTGCACTTCGAGGGTGACCCCTCACCCTCAGGCGAGGCAGAGATGTGATGCGCTACCAGGGGTCTCGGTGGGGAGACCTCAGGCGAGGCGGAGGTTGCTCTGCGGGTGAGGCCTCGGAAGAGCCGTGCCATGACGTTGGGCCAAAGGCCGAGTGTGTGTTTGGGCTTTTTACACCTGGAGAGGATTTTGGGCATCCAAGCACAGATGATGGCACTGCTCTAGGGGAGGATTTGGCCCAAGTGCTTGATTGTGTTTGCATGTTTGGGGGCATTTTAGTCCCTAGATTAGGGTGCCCCTAATTATGGTACCCGACAGTAGCCCCCGAGCCTCTGGACGAATCAGAGACTCGGTCAGAGGGTCAGATTGATGGTTTTTACTCTTTGAATGACTGATCGATGCGGTCTTTATCTGCTAGGTGTGCGCGAGTGCACCTAGTGGGCGTAGCCCCCGAGCCTGTGCATGAATTGATGTTTCGTGCAGAGGGTGACGCGCTGACTGAAGAAGGACACCGAGGAGCGCGCCTCTTCTTATTTTATTTTTGGTGATGAGACTCGTCGGCGTGTTGGGTGAGCCAGAGTCATGATGGCACTCGCTGCCCCACGGCCTGCGCTGACACTGTGCTGTTCAGCGCTCAGGGGTTCAGCTCTGCCCCGTCCGGTCGCATCGCGATATGCTGACCGAGGGCATCTTTCGCTCATTGGTGTCGCGCCTTCACGGGCGTTCCAAACTTTGCCCCCGCAGTAGGTTCAAGCCTAGTGCCCTTCCTTGGCTATAAATAGGGGTCCTTAGGCTCCCTTTCTTCTTCAGTTCTCCCTGCTCTTGCTTCTTGCCTTCCCCTAGCTTGTAATGTCTCCCCCCATCTTCCACGGCCGACCCCCGGACTGGGCGGTCCGGTTTCCTTAGGCCCTGATGCTAGAAGAATGCTTGCGAGCGGCGGGCGATAGTTGGAGAAGGCATCCTTACCATCCCTCGGCTTCAGTGGAATCAGCATTAGAATATTGGGCCCGTGAGGGCCTGCTTCCGCAATGTCCTCCAGCTTGCAGGGGTGGCGAGGCGTCCTGGGCATGACATTGGCACCAGGCTTTGTCGCCGTTCTTCGCATCGTCCCTGTCGGCGACAAGGTTGCTCTTAGAGAAGCAGTGTCGAGGGTGCTGTCCGCCAGCTTGACCCTCTGCGAGGTCTTCGGAGGAGGATCGGCTAGAAGAAAGCTTGCGAGAAGGGCATTCCTACGGACCTGTGCGGCCCGGAGATTGCTACTCGTGCTTTCTGAGCAGCCTTCCCCTCCAAGACAGAAAAAATTGCCACTTTGGTGGCAATGGCTTTGTATCTTGTAACGGCTTTGTGCCGGTAACCCTTTGTAATCTTTGTTTGCGAAAAGCAATGAAGTATTTCATTTCTTCGGCATTGTTTTTCTTCTTGCTCGCTTGACATGACACAGTGACCCGAGTTCCAATGTTTTGGGGTTTAGTTTCTTGAATTTGTGAAGTTCTCTCCGTGGGGGCGCATCAGCGCACCTGCGGGTGTAGCCCCCGAGGCCTTGGAGGAGTGCGAGCACTTGTCCAAGGGATATGAGCATCATATTTGTATGGTTGGTCGGGTGACGTAGCCACTCAGCATTCGTTTCAGCTGGCCTCGGCATTCCTTTCAGCTAGCTTCGGCATTTTTTCCAGCTGGTAAGGTGACCCTTGCCCTCTTTGGACAAATTCAAACAGCTCATCGAGCACGCAAGGAGGCACGTTTGACACGTGGGATTTCACAACCGGGCGGTAGCTGGCTCATTCGAGGGTACGGCCTTTGCCATAATTGCGCGAGGAGCCCCCAAGCCCCAGCCCGCGTGAGGGCAATCAGGTGAACCCTCGTCCTATCATCACAACCATCGGTCTACCTTTCTGCAAGGAGGAGGGGTGAAGCGAGCCATGCTACCCTTGCCCGGGCGGCTAGCCAAGGATGCTTCGGTTAGCTATTAGCAGGTAGTTCGAGTGAACGTCCGTGCCCCGTTTGATAAGGGTCAGCTTGTTGTCCGGAGACACGTTCAATAAAGCGCTCGCAAAGGTTCACTATGTAGGGCTCGAACCCGTTCGATTGGGTCCGAGGGCTCGATGCTCTCCCTCGACGGGATCCGTCGTGCTAGCCGCCTCTTGTCTGGCCTCGAACACAACGTAGGACATCACAAACTCGCGTTGGAGGCTAGGCTTTGTATGAGCATGTCCATGTTGCCCCTGACTCTGTTGATCTGGGATGGCTGTCGAACCCTCAGCGGGCCAGCCCTCGAACCCCTGATCAGTAGGGCTCGGAATGGTAGTTCCTTCGTTAGTAAGGAACCCCGCCGGGGGAATATTCTATCGCGGTTTTGACGTGGGGTGCGGGGCCGTGGAGTCGTGCGTGACGTGGCCCGACACATGCGGAGCAGGCGCGCCTTTTGAGGCGACATCCTCGGGCAGACGGAATGGCGCGGGCGGCCGCCGAATGACGGGACGTCCGCTACAGTGCGCCTGTGCCGCTTCGGTAACCGTCCCGCAGCAGTTATTGCGTGTGCGCGTGGTTTCCCGCTACCGTGGGGCGCAGCTGGCGGAGGCAGCGGTATCTACCACATTCAATGCAGTAGATTTGGGATGGCCACGACGAATCCGCCCATTTGCTATGGTTAAAAGGAGGACATGGAGGAGTCCGCTCGGCTCTCTTTTGCCTTCGCCTTTGCCAACTACCGCCACCCTGCATCAAAGCTCTAGAGCAGATAGGTGAGAGGAAAAAAGGAATACTAAGCGCACCTTGCTTCCGTTCAAGCCCTCTCCCCCCTCTTGCCATCGCCATGGTGAAGCTGGTCGATCCCGTGCCTTGGGGCAGGTCTGTCGCCAACAAGCCGTTCCTGGAGGCGATGGTCGCCGCCGGGATTCTGCCTCCAAACACCGACCCGGCGCGCCCGGTATGGATTGCTCTGGGCTCGATGGAGACGCAGCCAAAGCCCCCGAGCGGCTACGTCGTCAGCCTGATGCACGACCGGGGTTTTGGTGTCCCCGCCGGCCGACTCCTCCGCGCACTCTGCCGCCATTACGAGGTGGAGCTACTTCACTCCCAACACCATCTCGCAGGCGGCTGTCTTCATTGCTGTCTGTGAGGGCTACATGGGGGTACACGCGCACTGGGATCTCTGGAGGCACCTGTTCTGGGGTGGGCTCCACACCAATTCTGTCGCGGCAGGGGTGAGGAGGCTTGATCGCGCCGGCGGCCTGACGCTCCAATTGCGGGAGTCGAGGAAGGACCTGTACATCCCCTGCATGATGATGACGAATAATCGTGACTGGGATAAGGCATGGTTCTACCTCCACAACGACGACGAGCGGCTTCTGGCGTACACTGGCAAGATCCTGATGGAGAAGCCAGATTCTTGGTGATATGGGGTATCGCCCCCCCCCCCCCCCCCCCGAGTGCTTGGCCAAGCTCAAGGTGTACACCGACGCATTGCGTGACCTGGCGGGCAAGAGGCTGACGGCGGCCGCCGTCGTCGTGAATTTTCACCGGTAGAGGGTGCTTCCCCTCATGGAGATGAGGCTTTATGTCTTCAAGTTGATGCCAGAGGCTCCATCCGAGGGCTCCCAGATGATGACGGAGCTGCTCTCCCATGAGATCGCCGCCCAGAGGGCGGGGCATACTGTGGGCCCCCTCCAACCGGCCTCGGAGATCTTTGGGGAATCAAGATGCGCCCTGAGGAGGGGTACCTTCAACTAGTAAGATCTGTTTCTAAGCAATGGCTGCTTGTGTCATCCTTCTCTTCCTGATCCTGGTCTCGTTCATAGGGGCTGAGCCACCACGGATATTCTTCGGATCCTCCACTCCCTGAGGTCCGAGCTGTAAACCGCCAGCATGTAGAGGTGCGAAAGGAGCGGAAGGACGTGGAGAAGCAGTGCCGCGATAGGATGTTGAGGGAGAAGAGGAAGAGGGAGAAGGTGAACCAGGAGCGGGCAGAACAGGGCCAGTCGCCGCTCCTCACACCAGAGACTACGCCGGAGCTAGACCTCTCGCCCTCGGCGTCGGGCAACGTCGATTACTCGATGCTCGAGACCTCCGACACGGAGGTAGTCGGAGGCTAATCGTCAGGCCAGCGGTGGGCCGGCACCGAGCCCCCAGTGCCGCTGGTGGGTGAGAGCACGCATGCATAGTCAATGGGTGAGAGGACACCCGCGCGGCCGGGCGTGGAGACCCTCAGACGGGTGTCGCCGCCGAGGCGTCAGGTTGGTCTGGGCGCGCCGCCTGTCGATCGCTCGACAGGAACTGATGGGCCGACACGAGCCCCAAGGAGTGGCTCGAGGAAGCTCAAGCTGGACGCTGCCTCAAGGTAAGTACTTCTTTGTCCGCTTTCCTGCTTTCGACCGGCATCCTCATTCTTGCTGATTTTGACCTCCCCATTGCTTGGCTCAGCCTGATGGTTACCGCGGCTCCCCCCTCGCTGGTGCCTACCAAGGCCCTGAAGTCGGGGGGGGGGAGGGACCGCTATGCTGCACGCGGCATCGCAGCCCCCGACCGGAAGGCCTCGGACGGTGGAGGAAATTGCCGCGTTGTACTGGGCGGCGATGGCCCGGGGAGTCAAGATGGGCCGAGTTCAGTTGGGCACCAGCGACACCGGTCAGCGCGGCGCGGAGGACGCCGCCCGGCCGTGTGCCGAGGAAAATGGCGGCCGAGGCAGCGCGGAAGACACTGCTCGGCCGAATGCTGGCTGAGAAGGGAGGATCGGCGGGGCTGCATCAGAACAACCCGTCGGCCAGGTGGAAAAAGGTGGCCAGGGGCGAGGAGGGCACAATGACGGCAGCGGTGCAGATAGTGTCGGCGGAGGAGATGCCGGAGACGGCAGCGCCGGGGCAATTCGAGGGCCCAGGAAAGGCTGCCTTGAATGCTGCACTCAACGAAGCTGGCACCAGCGGCTGCATCACTGCCGCTTCCGAGGGTGACCTCGGGGCCGGGTCGTCCGAGCAGCCCAGCGAGGGGATAAGCTGGGCGATCATCCAGCCCGGAGTTCTCGAGGATTTTGTTCGTGCTGAGCGCGAAGAAGATGAGATCTAGCGGGCGCAACTCGATCTCGGCAAGGGGATGGACAATGACACCCAGCGGGTCCTGTAGCTCCACTGGCAGGAGAAGCACAACGTCAACCGGGTAAGTGCCCTTTCTGTTCTTGCCCCTTTCTGATTATGTCTCTGTGTTTTCTGCTCATGGTCTTTGTTCGCAGCACTTAATGATCCTGTCGAGGAACAAGAGCGTCAAGCTGACACAGCTGTACTCCAGGGTGGGCTGGCTTGAAAAGTATAGCGCCAGCCTGGGTTTGCGGCTGAATGAAGCCTCCACCCAGGCATCCCGAATGGAGGCACGAGCTCGTGGGCTGGAGCTCGAGCTCACACGTGCCAACGGCGAGCGTGATGCGCAGAGAGCCATAGCCGAGCAGAAGGCCAAGGAGGCTGAGCTGCAAGTGGCTGCGCTGCGCAAGAACATGGAGGCGCTCGTGGCGAGGGCGGCTCGGTCCCAGCACCAGAGGCGGCCATCGAAGCACTCACTAATACCCTCGTGCAAAAGGATGCTCTCCTCGAGGTGCAGGGGGATGCCCTCCGCAGCGTAGAGACTGCCCTCGAAGAAAGAGGGGCCTCTGTGTCGGCGCTCCTGCAAGAGGTCGACTTTAACACCCGGTTTATAAAAGAACATAAACCGAGCAATCATATACGTGCCAGGATCAAGTCACACGTATATACAACAGAATGAACAGTATATCATAGCACATATCACGTAAAAAGATATAATAAAGAGAATACGAATGTTATTTATTACATTAATGACAAAATGTCTGATACAGCGGAAGCGAAGTACAAAAATACGAATAAAGCTCTCCGAAGCTGAAGCAGGGCGCCACAGGGACGTCGACTGGGAGACGAACACCTAGAAGTCCTCGTAGTCCTGGTAGCGCTGGACGAACTCCCTCGTGTCGGCAGGAACTGAGCAGCAGTAGCGTAGCCAAGAGGAAAAAGTAGAGAAGAGGCAAGGGTGAGTACACAACTTGTACTCAACAAGTATAACACAAACTATGAGGCTCTAAGGTTGGCTGACTCAACTGCATTAGCTTTTAATCTTGGCAAAATTTTATTAAAGCTATTTACTACGAGTTGATGAATTACCATCACCCAGTTGCATAGTAATTAATCAAGTTTAATCATATCACTAATGAGAAACCAAACCAAAACCAAGCCGCCAAGGTAAACCCCGAGAAGCACCTCCCTCGTCGGAAGGAGATAACTTCACTAATCAAAAGGAGGATCTGGGCCGCTCATAACCGTGAGCACGGCTAGTATACCAGTTTTACACTCTGCAGAGGTTGCACATCTTTACCCACAAGTCGTGAGCTACGCCAGTTGTTCATCACACTTCCTTAGGTGAGATGGCCAGCGACTCACTACGAGGCCTTTAAAAAAAAATCTCGTTGGTAAGGCGTAACCGCGAGAGTTAGGTCGGCGACGATGGGGCCCACCTCCGGGGGTACAAGCACAGGAGCGCAATCCAAGCACAGACCAAGCCGGAGGAGCAGGGACCATTGAAGCTTACTACTCTTGCCCCGCAGGTAAGTTACTCTAAACCAAAAAGATCTAATTATTATGCCAAGTCTATCCCATTCTAGCCTTGTGGTAGCGCTGTTGTCCCAGGTTGTCGCTCTATGAACTGGTCCTTATGGAGAGTGGCCAACCAAGCACTAAGCACCGTGCTGGCCCCCTAAACCATGTTTCTACAAAAAACATCTTTTAACGAGACGTGAGCCACTCATCCACACAGAGGGCCACTCTCAGAATTAAGTTCAAGTAAACCATTAATCAATTTAATTAAAAAGGACCAAAATGTGTTATAGCGCAGCAACCTAGCACAACTAACCAAAATGCAACCCAAAGGTATATATAAAGGATATAAAGTGGCTAGGAAAGTCCTTATAGGCATACAGTATTAAAATGCAGTATGAAATTGTAATTAAAGGTGATAGGTTGTTCATGTTACACTTGCCTTCCTCGTACTGCTCTGGCTGCTGCTCAAAGTGCTCGGAAGACGGCTGCTCCTGGTACTGGTACTGGGGCTCCTCAGATGGATCAACGTCTACTCACGAACACATGGCCAAAACAAGGCACAACAATAAGCATACAAGCAAACACTAATAAAAACTAAGAAACAGTACAACAATACATGAAAACAGCGCACAAAACTACTCTAGAACAATTCTACGCGTTACAACGATCGCGTGGATATAAAGAACGCTAAAATCGGAGCTAAAACGCATAAACTAGGCCAAAAACAAGTTCTAGGGGCTTATTTGCGAGAAAACTAAGGTTCCAGGGACCTTTCTGCTAAAACCGAGGGCTAAAACGTAAATAAACATTAAATCTAAGGGCTGACGTGCAAAAACACAAGGCCTGGACTGCGGGTGCTAATTTGGGAAAGCTCAGGGGCTTAAATGAATAAAAACAGGACCTCTGCGTAAATATTTCTGAATAAGCTCGGACTGCGGGTTGATTTCAACAGAACCGGGGGTCTCTTTAGAAAAACTCCAGGCCGAACCGGTACGCACCGATCTGGACCGCTGGATCTGGATCTAACGGTTTAGATCGGATCGGGCCACGATCTAATCGTGACCGCTGGGCTCGGATCGGAGGGTCCAGGGTAAAGGGGGCGCTGGGCGGCGGCGCTCAGCCGCCGGAGCAGAGCTCCGCGGCGGCGAGCTCGCCGGAGTTGGCTAATCGGCCGCTCCGGGGCTCGATTCGGGCGGGGCTTTGGCCTGGGGGGTAGCCCGCCGCATGCGTAACCCACTGGGAGTGGTTGCGCGGGCTATCCAGGGCCGGAGCAGCGGTTTCGGGTGGTGAGGCGGCGCTATGGCGGCGGAACCCGCTGGCGTGCGGTGTTCCAGGGGCTGAGGTGCGCTACGGCTAAAACAACGGGCGCAAAAACATGGTGAGGAACCGGGGTGCTCACCGAGCTGTGTATTGAAGGAGGTGGCCGGCGTAGGGTGCTCGGCGGCGTCGTCCGGCGGTGGCGCGTCGGTGGAGCTCGCGGAGGGAGGTTGAACCGGGGTCGGTGTGGGTCGCAGCGGAGGGAAACGGCTCGGGGAAGACCCGAGCGTCGAGGCGGAGCCGGCGTGCTGTTCGGCCGGGGCTCCGGCGTAGCAGGGGCGGCGCGGCCGTGGCGGAGCAGAGGCGCGGCTCGGCGGGGGTGAGCGGCGCGGCGAGGGGTTCGCGGGGCGGCGCGTGAGTGGATAGGATGCAGGGCTGCGGCCGTGGGGGCTAAATAAAGGGGCCCCGGGGATTTCGGCGTGCGAGCCCGGGCGGAGTCGCGGCGGAGATCGCGGGGCAGCCGTTGCTGCGCTGCGCAGAGACGGAGGGGACAGAGCTGACTGGTGGGCCCGGCTGGCAGCGACGGGGAGGGGGCAACGCGCGGCTGAGAGCGGGCGCTGGCTGGTGGGGTCGGGCCGTCAGGCGGTGCGGGGCGACTTGGGCGCTGGGCGAGCTGGCCTGCGCGGGATGGGCCGTGCGGAGCGGGGCCAAGCGGGAGACGAAGCGGGCCGTGCTGAGCGAAACAGGCCGGGGTGGAGCGGGCCTGGTGAGCCGAGCGCTGGGCCGCGCGCTTGGGCCGAGCGAACTGGACCGCTGGGAGTTGGGTCGGGCTGAGAGGGTTTTTTTTGGGTTTTCTGGGTTTTGGGCTTTCTTTCTAATTTCTATTTTTCTCCTTTCTAAATCTAATTCAAACAAAGTTTGAATTCAAATTTGAATTTGATTTCAAACCACACTCAAACAATTAAAGTTATGCACCAGCATGAATGCAACACAAAAATTTAAACCTATGATAAATTTTAATTACTTAAGCCACAAAATTGAATTAAATGCCATACTAGACACAATAAACCTTAGAAATTTAAATAAAGCCAATTAATTTTACTATTAAATGCTGGAAATTAAATTAGGGTGTTACAGACCCTACCCCCTTAAAGAAATCTCGTCCCCGAGATTTAGCTGGGCTGGCTAGCAAAGAGATCTGGATACGTCTTCTTCAACTCATCTTCTCGCTCCCATGTAGCCTCAGTTTCACTGTGATGACTCCACTGAACTTTGCACATCTTGATGCGCTTGTTCCGAGTAACCCTCTCTGACGTCTCCAGGATCTTCACTGGATGCTCAGTATAAGTCAGATCTTCCTGCACATCGACTCCATCCAGGGGTGCCTGCTCCTCGGGTACTCGCAGACACCTCTTCAACTGAGATATATGGAAGACATCATGAACTCCTGAGAGACTGAGAGGTAACTCCTGGCGATAAGCAACTTCGCCTTTCCGCTCTAGCACCTTGAATGGCCCCACATAGCGAGGTGCTAACTTCCCTTTGACATTAAATCTGCGGATTCCTCTCATCGGAGACACCTTCAGATACACATAATCACCGACACTGAAAGTCAGGTCTCTCCGTTTGCCATCTGCATAGCTCTTCTGTCTGCTCTGTGCAATCCTCAGATTTTCTCGCACAGCCTGAACCATCTGCTCGGCATCATCTATGATCTCAGGGCCAAAGAGCTGCTTTTCACCAATCTGATCCCAATAGAGAGGAGTCCTGCACTTTCTGCCATACAATGCCTCAAAGGGGGACTTCTTCAGACTGGCCTGGTAGCTGTTGTTATATGAAAACTCAGCATAAGACAGGCACTTATCCCAACTAGTACCGTACTGAATAGCACAAGCTCTCAGCATATCCTCCAACACTTGGTTGGTTCTCTCTGTCTGCCCATCGGTCTGAGGGTGATAAGCCGTACTGAAACGCAGTTTCGTATCCAACGAATCGTGAAGCTGCTCCCAGAACCGAGAAGTGAACTGAGACCCTCTGTCAGATATAATCTTCTTGGGCACACCATGCAAGCAGACAATCCGAGAGATGTACAACTCTGCAAGTCTAGCACCGGAGTAAGTAGTGTTCACTGGAATGAAGTGAGCAACCTTCGTCAATCGATCCACTACTACCCATATAGAGTTGTACCCTTTCTGAGTACGAGGCAATCCAACAATGAAGTCCATAGTGATTTCCTCCCATTTCCACTCTGGAATCTTCAAAGGCTGCAATAGACCTGCTGGCCTCTGATGCTCAGCCTTGACACGCTGACAGGTGTCACAAATAGCCACGTACTCTGCCACTGAACGCTTCATACCATACCACCAGAAACGTTCCTTCAGATCATAATACATCTTCGTGCTGCCCGGATGAATAGAGTAAGCTGTATCATGGGCCTCACTCAGAATCAACTTCCGAAGATCCTTCACATCTGGAACACAGATCCGGTTCTTGTACCACAAGGTACCCTGATCATCCTCTCTGAAATGAGGAGCCTTGCCCTTCTTGAGCAACTCACGAATTTCCTGCAGCTTCTCATCATCTTTCTGATGCTGCCTGATCTCTGACTCTAGAGTCGGTACTGCCTCAAATGCTGCACTGGAGGTATGATGCAAGAAGCCCAGACTCAACTGCTCGAACTCCTCGCATAACTCTGGAGGCATCTGGAAAGCCACGGCCATGTTGACATAACTTCTTCTGCTCAGAGCATCTGCTACAACATTGGCCTTGCCCGGATGATAGTGAATCTCCAGATCATAGTCCTTGACTAACTCTAGCCATCTTCTCTGCCGCATGTTCAGCTCATTCTGCGTGAAAATGTACTTGAGGCTCTTGTGATCAGTGTAGATATCACACCGCTGCCCATACAAGTAATGCCTCCAAATCTTCAGAGCATGCACAACTGCGGCTAACTCAAGATCATGAGTAGGATAATTCAGCTCATGCCGACGTAACTGCCGTGAAGCATAAGCAATCACTCTGCCCTCCTGCATCAGAACACACCCAAGACCATCCTTCGAAGCATCACAATATACCGTGAACCTCTTCGTCTGGTCTGGCAGAGTCAGGACTGGCGCCGTAGTCAACCTCTTCTTCATCTCATCAAAGGCCCTCTGACGCTCATCAGTCCACACGAAAGCCACGTTTTTCTCCAGCAAAGAAGTCAAAGGCTTCGCGATCTTGGAGAAATTCTCAATGAACCTCCGATAATATCCAGCTAAGCCCAAGAATGATCTGACTTCCTTCACCGTCTGCGGTGTCTCCCACTCGAGTACATCCTTCACCTTACTCGGATCAACAGCAATGCCTCCCTGAGAGATAACATGACCGAGGAATGGAACCTCGTCAATCCAGAACTCGCACTTGCTGAACTTGGCATACAACTGATGCTCTCTCAATCTCTGCAACACGAGCCTCAAATGCTCCTCATGCTCTTCTTCTGTCTTAGAAAAGATCAGAATATCATCAATAAAGATCACCACGAAGACATCCAGATAATCCATGAAGACCATGTTCATCAGATGCATGAAGTAAGCCGGGGCATTAGTCAAGCCGAAGGACATGACTGTATACTCATATAGCCCGTACTTGCAGGTGAATGCCGTCTTCGGAATATCCCCAGGACGGATCCTCAGCTGAAAATAACCCGAACGAAGATCAATCTTCGAGAATATACGAGCACCTCGAAGCAGATCGAAGAGATCCTCAATACGGGGCAGTGGATGCTTGTTCTTGATAGTAACTGCATTCAGCTCCCGATAATCCACACACATTCTCTTCGAGCCATCCTTCTTATCTACCAGCAACAGTGGAAAAGCCCAAGGAGAGAAGCTACGACGGATATAGCCCTTGGCTAGCAACTCATCAATAGTCTTCTTAACTTCTTCATGCTCTATAGGTGCCATACGGTAGGGCCGCTTTGCAATAGGAGCTGTGCCAGGCAAGAGATCAATACAAAACTCAATGGCGCGTTCAGGCGGCATACCTGGCAGATCATCCAGAAAGACATCCGGGAATTCAGACACCACGCGAATACCGTCCGTGGGTCTAGCCTCCATCTGATGAAGAAATCCCGAAGGCTCTACTGCACTGATAACAACCTCTTGGCCACTGGTAGCTGATAGCAAGACTGTCCTCTGAGCACAATCTATCCGAACTCCCTACTTGGCCAGAGTCTCCATTCCCAGAATGACATCAATGCCCTTGGTGTCTAGCACCATCAGATCAGTACAGAATTCTACTCCCCTCAAAGAAACACTGACTCTCGGGCAGTAAGTGTGAGACCTCAACTGTCCACCCAGTGAAGATACTAACAGGCACCTCTTTAATGTGCTAGTATGAATACCATGATGCTCGACAAAAGACTGAGTAATGAAGGAATGCGTAGCACCAGTATCAAAAAGCACTGTAGCTGGATAGGAATTAACCATGAACGTACCAATAACCACGTTGGGAGCCTCGGCCGCTGACTTGGCCGTCACGTGGTTCACCCTGCCCTGTGCTGGCGCCCTGGGCTGAGCTGGGCGCCCCTGCTGTCCCGCCTGCGCCTTCCGGGGGCAAGCATTGGCGTAGTGCCCCGGCTGGCCACAGTGAAAGCAGGTGCGAGGAGGTCCCTGAGCCTGCTGTCCGGTAGGAGCTGCCGGACGTGGAGCCTGCGGTGCTGGCGGAGCTGGTGGAGCAGCACGAGCCGGAGGTGCCGGTAACCTCGGGCCCTGACCTGCCTGCTGCTGTCGAGGCGGGTACTGCTGCGGGGGCCTCTGCTGGTACTGCTGAGGAGGCCGGTACTGCTGCTGCTGGTACTGCTGGGGCTGCTGGAGGCGAGGACGAGTGTTGCTGCCGGAAGCAACGGGGACAATCTTCCTCTTCTTGTCCTCCATCTCCAGGTGCTTGCGCTCAGTGTTGAGCGCGCTGTCAACCAGATGGTTGAAGTCGTCGAAGCGGAGGTTGAGCAGCGCGTACTGGAGGTAGTCCTCAAGACCCTCCATGAAGTGCTCCTGCTTCTTGCGGTCATCCGCAACATCGGCAGGGGCGTAGCGAGCCAGCTGAAGAAAGCGATCACGATACTCCGTGACCGACATAGTCCCCAGAATTCACAAAGACAGATAGATATCGGAAGGTTAACTCAAGATTCATAAGGATAGAACAAGGGGGCATTAGCTCAAAAGAAAACGCTGAATGATTATACTTAAGATTACCTGCTTCAGTGCAAGGAACTCCTTCTGCTTCATCTTCATAACGCCCGCGGGGACGTTGTGGCTGCGGAAACGCTCCCTGAACTGGAGCCAAGTGAGAGACTCGCGGTCATGAACTGGGTGGGACTCCCACCAGTCCAGAGCTGCCCCTCGCAGCTGTCCTGCTGCGTACAGAACTCGCTCACGATCATCGCACTGGGCGATGTCCAGCTGACGCTCCACTGCACGGAGCCAGTCGTCAGCCTGAAGGGGGTCGGACGTGTGAGAAAACGTCAGCGGGTGACCCCTCAGGAACTCAGCACGCCTGTCGCGAGGCTGCGGCGGTGGAGGAGGCGGAGGCTGAGTGTGAGCCTGCTGAAGAGCCTGAACCGTGTTGTTCAGGGTAGCCATCATCTGCATCTGGAGCTGGAAGTACTGCTCCGGAGCAAAGGCGGAGGCATCGGGATCCCAGTACCCTGGTTGTTCTGACCCTGCTGCTGGCCAGAACCGGAACCGGTGCTCCTGGTGTTCACCATCTGATTTGAACAAAAGATTTCACGAGTAAGGATATTGCAGGAATAAACTCAGATGGATATGATAACTCTTTGCGGAAAAAGACTCAGCCATGATAAAGTAGACAGGATAGAGTTGACTGTTTTATCCCCAACGATCTAACTCATTTTACTAATTAGTTAACTTTAACATCTGAGTGATTTTCTTTAAACAAATTTAAACTACTAAGCTATGCAATCAGTCAAAAATCCAAATCAAACATGTATCATAATAACAAGCAGACAATTTTCACGACTTAGCCGAGTTTAGCAAAAGACTCGACTAACACAACGCGTCGTAGAACGTGCTATCGTATTATTATAAAAGGGTCACCTAGCTAACTCATGGTGGTCAGATGACTGATTCAGGCCAAAATCTACGAAAACTATTCTTTAGAGAGAGAAATCAAGGCAAGAAGGGTAAAAGTCATAGAAGTCAAGGGGTATAATAGTAAAATAGTTTCAGCAGACAAGGATTGGAGAGAAGAATTCCTAAAACTCGACCAGTTCTATCTAGGCTTCGTCCTACAGTCGATACGGCTCTGATACCACTCTGTAACACCCGGTTTATAAAAGAACATAAACCGAGCAATCATATACGTGCCAGGATCAAGTCACACGTATATACAACAGAATGAACAGTATATCATAGCACATATCACGTAAAAAGATATAATAAAGCGAATACGAATGTTATTTATTACATTAATGACAAAATGTCTGATACAGCGGAAGCGAAGTACAAAAATACGAATAAAGCTCTCCGAAGCTGAAGCAGGGCGCCACAGGGACGTCGACTGGGAGACGAACACCTAGAAGTCCTCGTAGTCCTGGTAGCGCTGGACGAACTCCCTCGTGTCGGCAGGAACTGAGCAGCAGTAGCGTAGCCAAGAGGAAAAAGTAGAGAAGAGGCAAGGGTGAGTACACAACTTGTACTCAACAAGTATAACACAAACTATGAGGCTCTAAGGTTGGCTGACTCAACTGCATTAGCTTTTAATCTTGGCAAAATTTTATTAAAGCTATTTACTACGAGTTGATGAATTACCATCACCCAGTTGCATAGTAATTAATCAAGTTTAATCATATCACTAATGAGAAACCAAACCAAAACCAAGCCGCCAAGGTAAACCCCGAGAAGCACCTCCCTCGTCGGAAGGAGATAACTTCACTAATCAAAAGGAGGATCTGGGCCGCTCATAACCGTGAGCACGGCTAGTATACCAGTTTTACACTCTGCAGAGGTTGCACATCTTTACCCACAAGTCGTGAGCTACGCCAGTTGTTCATCACACTTCCTTAGGTGAGATGGCCAGCGACTCACTACGAGGCCTTTAAAAAAAATCTCGTTGGTAAGGCGTAACCGCGAGAGTTAGGTCGGCGACGATGGGGCCCACCTCCGGGGGTACAAGCACAGGAGCGCAATCCAAGCACAGACCAAGCCGGAGGAGCAGGGACCATTGAAGCTTACTACTCTTGCCCCGCAGGTAAGTTACTCCAAACCAAAAAGATCTAATTATTACGCCAAGTCTATCCCATTCTAGCCTTGTGGTAGCGCTGTTGTCCCAGGTTGTCGCTCTATGAACCGGTCCTTATGGAGAGTGGCCAACCAAGCACTAAGCACC
The DNA here is from genome assembly GCF_016808335.1 of Panicum virgatum. Lineage (NCBI taxonomy): Eukaryota > Viridiplantae > Streptophyta > Magnoliopsida > Poales > Poaceae > Panicum > Panicum virgatum. The sequence goes on from NC_053136.1 coordinate 14,579,727, forward strand.
GTGCTGGCCCCCTAAACCATGTTTCTACAAAAAACATCTTTTAACGAGACGTGAGCCACTCATCCACACAGAGGGCCACTCTCAGAATTAAGTTCAAGTAAACCATTAATCAATTTAATTAAAAAGGACCAAAATGTGTTATAGCGCAGCAACCTAGCACAACTAACCAAAATGCAACCCAAAGGTATATATAAAGGATATAAAGTGGCTAGGAAAGTCCTTATAGGCATACAGTATTAAAATGCAGTATGAAATTGTAATTAAAGGTGATAGGTTGTTCATGTTACACTTGCCTTCCTCATACTGCTCTGGCTGCTGCTCAAAGTGCTCGGAAGACGGCTGCTCCTGGTACTGGTACTGGGGCTCCTCAGATGGATCAACGTCTACTCACGAACACATGGCCAAAACAAGGCACAACAATAAGCATACAAGCAAACACTAATAAAAACTAAGAAACAGTACAACAATACATGAAAACAGCGCACAAAACTACTCTAGAACAATTCTACGCGTTACAACGATCGCGTGGATATAAAGAACGCTAAAATCGGAGCTAAAACGCATAAACTAGGCCAAAAACAAGTTCTAGGGGCTTATTTGCGAGAAAACTAAGGTTCCAGGGACCTTTCTGCTAAAACCGAGGGCTAAAACGTAAATAAACATTAAATCTAAGGGCTGACGTGCAAAAACACAAGGCCTGGACTGCGGGTGCTAATTTGGGAAAGCTCAGGGGCTTAAATGAATAAAAACAGGACCTCTGCGTAAATATTTCTGAATAAGCTCGGACTGCGGGTTGATTTCAACAGAACCGGGGGTCTCTTTAGAAAAACTCCAGGCCGAACCGGTACGCACCGATCTGGACCGCTGGATCTGGATCTAACGGTTTAGATCGGATCGGGCCACGATCTAATCGTGACCGCTGGGCTCGGATCGGAGGGTCCAGGGTAAAGGGGGCGCTGGGCGGCGGCGCTCAGCCGCCGGAGCAGAGCTCCGCGGCGGCGAGCTCGCCGGAGTTGGCTAATCGGCCGCTCCGGGGCTCGATTCGGGCGGGGCTTTGGCCTGGGGGGTAGCCCGCCGCATGCGTAACCCACTGGGAGTGGTTGCGCGGGCTATCCAGGGCCGGAGCAGCGGTTTCGGGTGGTGAGGCGGCGCTATGGCGGCGGAACCCGCCGGCGTGCGGTGTTCCAGGGGCTGAGGTGCGCTACGGCTAAAACAACGGGCGCAAAAACATGGTGAGGAACCGGGGTGCTCACCGAGCTGTGTATTGAAGGAGGTGGCCGGCGTAGGGTGCTCGGCGGCGTCGTCCGGCGGTGGCGCGTCGGTGGAGCTCGCGGAGGGAGGTTGAACCGGGGTCGGTGTGGGTCGCAGCGGAGGGAAACGGCTCGGGGAAGACCCGAGCGTCGAGGCGGAGCCGGCGTGCTGTTCGGCCGGGGCTCCGGCGTAGCAGGGGCGGCGCGGCCGTGGCGGAGCAGAGGCGCGGCTCGGCGGGGGTGAGCGGCGCGGCGAGGGGTTCGCGGGGCGGCGCGTGAGTGGATAGGATGCAGGGCTGCGGCCGTGGGGGCTAAATAAAGGGGCCCCGGGGATTTCGGCGTGCGAGCCCGGGCGGAGTCGCGACGGAGATCGCGGGGCAGCCGTTGCTGCGCTGCGCGGAGGCGGAGGGGACGGAGCTGACTGGTGGGCCCGGCTGGCAGCGACGGGGAGGGGGCAACGCGCGGCTGAGAGCGGGCGCTGGCTGGTGGGGTCGGGCCGTCAGGCGGTGCGGGGCGACTTGGGCGCTGGGCGAGCTGGCCTGCGCGGGATGGGCCGTGCGGAGCGGGGCCAAGCGGGAGACGAAGCGGGCCGTGCTGAGCGAAACAGGCCGGGGTGGAGCGGGCCCGGTGAGCCGAGCGCTGGGCCGCGCGCTTGGGCCGAGCGAACTGGACCGCTGGGAGTTGGGTCGGGCTGAGAGGGTTTTTTTTGGGTTTTCTGGGTTTTGGGCTTTCTTTCTAATTTCTATTTTTCTCCTTTCTAAATCTAATTCAAACAAAGTTTGAATTCAAATTTGAATTTGATTTCAAACCACACTCAAACAATTAAAGTTATGCACCAGCATGAATGCAACACAAAAATTTAAACCTATGATAAATTTTAATTACTTAAGCCACAAAATTGAATTAAATGCCATACTAGACACAATAAACCTTAGAAATTTAAATAAAGCCAATTAATTTTACTATTAAATGCTGGAAATTAAATTAGGGTGTTACATCGACGCTGCTGTTGGCGCTCCTTAAGTACCCCTTTTATCCTTTGTTTATCCTTGATAATGGCATGAATTTAATATCAAAATCACTAACCGTCCTAACCTCAGCCTAATTATTGGTCATTTTCACACTTGCGCATATATTTTGGAGGAACTTCGTTTTTGTAGGTTTTTGGCCTATTTTGAAGCATGAAATGACGAGGCCCATGATCGAGCGCTAACACAGAGAAAGACGAAGGCCAAAGCCCAAAGGAAGGACCAAAGCCCATGTTGATTCGAAGCCCATTCACGCACATCCATCCTCCAAGAGAGCCCAAAGGACCGAGCCCACGAAGATGAGATCAAGATACTTCGGGATTAAGCAAAGAAGATACTTCGGGATTAAGCAAAGCAAATGAAGATTTAAGGAAGGATTCCCTATCCTATCATTTCCTCGAAGATATCTCCAAGATAACAACGTCCAAAGGGGTGCAATCGTGAAGGACATAAACTCTAGAAGATGTGAGGAGTCTGCACGCGAAAGATGAGACCTAGGCGAGCCCGAAAGGGGGTAGGCTGGCCTAGGCCCATGGGGCCGGCCGGCCTATCCTGTTTTCGAGGCGGTTTGGCCTCCCCTTCGACCGGTGGCTTCCTCCGCTTATAAATAGCTCGCACCTTATTCAACTCGGAGATTCAATCCACCCAGAACTCGACGAAAACCTAGGGCTAAGACCGGAGGGAGACGACGGCCACCGCAAGTCTTCGAGGGTACCTAGGAGATGGCTTAGGCCACCCCTAGCCGCCATGGCCTCCCTGCGAGGTTGTGCCATGGTGGGGTTCGAGAGTCATCCCCAACATTCATCGGGGTATGTACACACACGATGGTGATATCAATCTACTCTTTATTCTAGTTGTCTCGACTTTGGTCTACTTCAATGCATGCTTTCTTTCTCATATGTAATGCATCCATATGTTCATAGTAAGATTAGATCTATTCGTGGTAATTAGTCTACATCTTGCGGATACGTTGAGGTAGCATGTTTTAGCTAGTGGTTGATTACCCTGGTGTGGTGATAGCATGGCGGAGGGAAAAGTTCTAGCGACGACATGATGTGGAATAGGATCGATGGCGAGTACCATGGGAGTCTGGGGTAAAGCTTTGGGAAACCTTAGGCGTCGACACGCACCTCGCACCGGCGACCTTGGGAAAGTAGGCCGCTTGCGAGCTGCCTTTCTGAGAGATGATTTCGTGTACCTTTAGTTGAAATGCAATCTATGCTTTGATCACCTTTTTCACTAGAACTGTACCTAGAGACGATAGGCCCTAGCTCCTTGGTTGTGTTATCTCATCTACGGTTGTGCGTGTGATGAACACTTATGCTTCATTCATATCTATCAAGTGTTCAATTTATATGCAATCTTCGCTTCATTTTTAGGATAGGTTTGATAGATTAGATGGTAAACCCTAGTCGGTTCGCTTCCGATCCACAGATGATAAACCTTGGGGGAGTACTCTAAGGGAAAAGCTACCACGATCCGTGCGCTTGCGGTACGTAAATTGGCGCTTTAAGAAGCGTCAACAGCTACGCGGGCGGAGCTGGATGAAGCGAGGAGGCGCACCGAGGGTAAGTATCGATATTGGTTTTAGTTAACTTGGTTTTGTCGAGACTTATCTTTGTTTCCACTCAGAGCTGCGAAGGCGGTGGTGGAGGAGACCGCGGTGAAGGAGGCCCTCCAAGTCACGTACTCATTGGTGCAGAAGGACTACAAGGACTTGGAGTCGAGGGTGAGGGCGGCTCATCGGGCAGCTTGCTGCTCAGTCGCCTGAGGTCCTTGGGTGACCGAGGGGTCGAGCGACTCAAGGGCGCCCTCTGCCTCGCCGTCCAGAAGGCCCTCGGTGTGGTCTCGACGCACTATATCGTCAACTTCGAGCAGCTGGTGTAACACCCGGTTTACAAAAGGACATAAACCGAGCAATCATATACGTGCCAGGATCAAGTCACATGTATATACAATAGAATGAATAGTATATCACAGCACATATCACGTAAAAGATATAATAAAGTGAGTACGAATGTGATTTATTACATAAATGACAAAAATGTCTGATACAGCGGAAGCGTAAAAACATATACGTAAACTCTCGTCGAAGCTGGGCACCACAGGGACGTCTACTGGGAGACGACCGCCTAGAAGTCCTCGTACTCTTGGTAGCTCTGGGTGAACTCCCTCACGTCGGCAGGAACTGAGCGGCAGTAGAGTATCCCAAAAAGAACAAGAGGAAAAAGTAGAGGAGGCAAGTGTGAGTACACAACTTGTACTCAACAAGTATAACACAAACTATGAGGCTCTAAGGTTGGCTGGCTTAACTGCATTAGCTTTTAATCTTGGCAAAATTTTATTAAAGCTATTTACTACAAGTTGATGAGTTACCATATCCCAGTTACATAGTAATTAATTAGAATTAATTATGATACTACTGAGAACCAAACCAAACCACCCGGGGAACCCCCCTAATCAAAGGAAGATAACCCCACTAATCAAAAGGAGGATCTGGGCCGCTCATAACCGTGAGCACGGCTATTATACCAGTTTTACACTCTACAGAGGTTGCACATCTTTACCCACAAGTCGTGAGCTACGCTAGTTGTTCATCACACTTCCGTAGGTGAGATGACTAGCAAACTCACTACGAGGCCGTTACAAAGGACCACATTGGTAAGGTGTAACCACTAAGGATTCAGGCTCCGCAATGATGGGGCCCACCTCGAGGGGGTACAAGATAACACAGACCAAGCCTGGTAGCGTAGGGACCATTGAAGCTCACCCTTCCTCTTGCCCCGTCGGTAAGTTACTCTCGAACCTAAATGACCTAATTAGTAAGCCAAGACCGTCCCATTCCAGTCTTGTGGTAGCGCTGTTGTCCCAGGTTGTCACTCTATGAACCGGTCCTTATGGAGAGTGGCCAACCCAGCACTAAGCACCGTGCTGGCCCCATAATCCATGTTTCTAACAAAACATATTTTAACGAGACGTGAGCCACTCAAGTACACCGCACAGAGGGCCACTCTCAGAATTAAGTTGCATATACCATTAATCAAATTAATTAAAAAAGGACCAAGTGTGTTATAGTGTGGCACCTAGCACAACTAACTAAAATACAACCCAAAGGATATATATAAGGTAATAAAGTGGCTAGGAAAGTCCTTATAGGCATACAGTATTAAAATGTAGTATGAAAATATATTTAAAAGTGATAGGTGGTGTTCATGTTATACTTGCCTTCCTCAAAGTTCTCCTGCTGCTCAAACTGCTCAAAGGAAGGTGGCTGCTCCGGGTACTGGTGCGCCTCCGGTAGCTCAACGTCTACTCACGAACACATGGCCAAAAACAATTCCAGCACATACACATACATGCAAACAAATGCAAAAGCTAAGAAATAGTACAACATTACATAAAATCAGCAAACAAAACAGATCTAGAACTATTCTACGTGTTGCAACGATCGCGTGGACATAAAGATAACCTAAAACGGAGCTAGAAGGCGAAATCTAGGGCTAAAACAAGATCTAGGGCCTAAACTGCAAGAAAACAGAGTTTCTAGGGGTTTTCTGCAAAAAAACAAGGGACCTATATGTAATTAACGGGTAGATCTAGGGTCTAACTCACAAAACTGCAAGGGCTAGACTGCGGGTTCTAAATCTAAAAAGCTCAGGGGTCTAAGCGAATAAAACAGGGCCTGGATGTAATTATTTGTTGAGCTGAGTTGGACCGTGGGTTGATTTCAAAGAAAGGCAGGGGCTCTTTAGCAAAAAGTCCAGCAAAATGGTATGCTGGTTCTAATCTGGGCCGTTCACCTCAGATCTGATGGCCAGGATCAGATCCGCACGTGGGGCGGCGGCGCTGTGTCGCCGGTGACGTTCCCCGCGGCGGGGGTTCGCCGGGCTTCACCAAACTCGGTGCTCCGGGGTCGATTCGAACTGCAGTTTGGCCGGGGAGCTTTAGCACGGCACGAGTGATCCACCCGTGGCCCCAGTTGGGTTCGAGAAGGGCTGCAACGGTGCTAGCAGCTGCGGCGTCGGGTCTGTGCGGCGAAGCTCGACGGTGAGCTCGCGGGAGCACGGTTTTGGGCACGGGAAAGGCCGCAAATGAGTGTGTGTGTGCATGCGCGAAGCGAAAGCAACACTAACTAGGGTCTATACGGGACTGAGCGGCGATGCGGGGTGCTCGCCATGGCAGACGGCGACGACGGAGTGGCGGCGAACGGTGCTCCGGCACCTAGAGCAGCCTACGGGCTCTGGGATGTAGCGTAACAGGGAGGGAAGGTGCTACTGGTGCTCACCGTGCACTGGATTGGACGGATGCGTGGCATAGCAGCGTCGGCAGTGAGGTCGAGCGGCGGCGCACGGGCGGCGCTCAGGCGGAGCTCGGGAAAGTGGTCCTGCAGGGGTACTCCTGGCCTGCTGATCCACCGGAGCGGTCCGTGTGGGTCCTGTAAAGGTGCAGCGGGGGTTAGTGAGGTCCGGTGATCAACGGCGGCGAGGAATCAGGGCGGCGGGCCAATTTCACCTGTGGTGGCATCCGGGCGAAATTCCCGGCGAGGCGCGGCCGAGCTTGGGGTCAACGGGTTCGGGGAAGCTCCTAGTGCATCGGCGAAGACGTTGCGCAGGCTGGTCGAGGTTGGGGTGCGGTGGAGCGGCGTGGCCGCGGCGGCGCAGAGGCTCTGCGCTGTGGGGTTGCGTAGAGCGGGTGGGGCTGGGTTTTCCTGGTGGCAGCCACGGGGTGGAGAGGGCGCAGGGGTGCGGGAAGATTTAAAGAAGGGGCCGGCGATCTCGACGTGTGGGTTTGGAAGGCAGGTGGCGAGATTCGCGGCGGGGAAGGAGGGCGAGGCGGAGCGGAAACAGTGGGGTCGGGCGTCAGCGGTGAACAGGAAAGGCAGGCGCGGGCAAACAACATCCGCGTGGAGACCGTGGCTGCATGGTGGGCCTTGCTGGGTCGGGGTGGCGCGGCTTGGTCCAAAGAGCAGAGCGGGGTGAGCGGAGCCGGGATTCTCGGCACGGTGGAGAAGAAGAAAGGAGGAGGGGGACGGTGCTGACCGGTGGGGCCGTGGCGTCAGCGAGACGGGCGGACGCGCCGCGCGCGGCGCTGACCAGTGGGCCTGGCGGTGAGGAGAGCGTGCCCACTCGGGAGATGGGGCGCCGACGCGTGGGCCGGGGGTGTCGCTGACGCGTGGGCCGCTGGGTCGGTTGGAGTGCGCTGGCGTGAGCGCGTCCGCTCGGGCACTAACGTGCTCGCTGAGAGGCTGGCAAGCGGGGCCCGGTGTCAGTCGCTGAGGGGGAGGCGTCACATGAGCGGGAGGGAGTGTGCGTGCGGCCTGAACGGGCCGGGCGGAGGAGGGAAACTGGGCCGCGGGGGAAGATGGGCGCGGTCGCGGGTTGGGCTGGTTTGCTGGGTTGGGTTGGGTTTGGGCTGGATTGGGTTTTTGTTTTGGTTTCCCTTTTCCTTTTTCTAATTCAAACCAAACTAAACCTATTTGAATTTAAACTTGAATTTGAATTCAACCCTAGCACTCAAACAAATAAAATAATGCACCAGCATGAATGCACACACATTTTAGCCCTAAAATAAATTTTAATTACTTTATGAAGCATAAAAATAAATTATAAATGCAAGGCTAAGCAAATTAAATCCTAGAAAATTAAGTAAACCAATTAAATTTATTATTAATTGCTGAAATATAAATTTGGGTGTTACAAATCCTACCCCCTTACAGGAATCTCGTCCCGAGATTCTAGGATGGCTAGCAAAGAGAAACAAGGATGTGATTAAGCTCTACGCACACCAGGTATCACCTGCTGCTGATCCTGATCATTCGGGGCACCCTGCTTGGAGCAGTTCCCGGAAATAAGGTAAGCCTCGTCACCACTGGTACGCGGGATTGGTGGAAGGTCCTGGACTGATGCTACCGGTGACAAACGATTCTGTGGACAACTTTTGACATAATGACCTTTTTGCCTGCATTGGTAGCACATGCGGCGGCGGTGAATGGTGCTACTTGGTGGACCTCTCTGTGAACTTAACATCCCATCTTGCATCATTTCTGCTGCTTGCTTTTTGGACTCCTTGCGACCACTTTTTGGACTCCTTTGCGACCACGTGGCTGAATCACATTCATAGTGATAGTCAACCCATCAACATAATCATAGAGTGCTTGGTTCTTGACCTGTGTATCTCTAGAGCACTCAGGATCCTTTCTCTTCTGGATGGTCTATAGCTTATCGACCGATGGGGAGTCAAGGAAAAGGGAATCCTCTGCTAGCTGCTCTTGATGAGACATCTTTCTCTATGTACTGGAGAACAACCTCTGGTTCCTCCTAGTTATGGCTTCATCTTCAGTCGCACGAACTTGTCGACAAGGAACGCCATAGAATTGGCAACACGGGCAAGCTTTCTCACCATTCTTCGGGTGGTATGTTGTTTGCAAAGACTGATCTTGTACCATTATCGGCTGCTCCTCGGAAACTGTTGCATGAACACCATCACCCATTGCACTGTCTCCGAGGCCTTTTTGTTCCGCTGACATCTGAGTTGGGGTAAAGAGGAAACACAGATTGGTAAGGTCAAGGAAGAGAGAAGAACCCCGCTATTTAAGGTTCTATCTTATTTAGACAACACTGCCCAGGCATCACTGCTGCTAACTCCAGATAGGTGTCACATGAACCCAAAAAAAGGAACTATAGCATAACTCTTCTGCCTCGTCTGAGAGATTCTCAAATTCTCCTGTACTATCTGTAGGCCGGAGTGTCACATCCCTAATCCCTTACAGAAACCGACGTCCTCGTCGGTGAATCCCTGGATATCACATCCTCTTTGCACTATCCTTCTCCTCAACAAGCAAGACAGGAGAAACCCAAGGCATCATAAGGTAGAGGGAAACAGAGTGGATGGTTTTACCCCCAACGATCTAACTCATTTTATTTATTAATTAACTTTAACTTAAGACTGATTTTCATTAAACAAATTTAACTACTAAGCTATGCAATCAACCAAAATCCAAATCAAACATTTGCATAATAACAAGCATTCAAAGGTTCACACTTTAGTCGAGTTTAGCACGCGACTCGACTAACACAACGCGTCACCGAATGTTCTATTGTGCTATCATAAAGGGTCATTTAGCTTACACCTATGATGGTCAGTCGACTTACTTCAGGCCAGAATCTACGGAAACTAATCTATAGAGAGAAATCAAGGCAAGACGAGTACAAATCTTAGAATTCAAGGAATATAATAGCAAAATAGTTTCAGCAGGCAAGGATAGAGAGAAGAAGACCTAAAACTCGACCAGTTCATTCTAGGCGTTCGTCTCCCAGTCGACGTCCCTGTGGCGCCCAGCTTCCGAGTTTCGTACTTGTTTTATGCTTCCGCATAGTTGTATCAGACATTTTGTCATTAATGTAATAAAGAACATTCGTACTCACTTTATTATGTCTTTTTACGTGATATGTGCTGTGATATACTGTTCATTCTATTGTATATACATGTGACTTGATCTTGGCACGTATATGATTGCTCGGTTTATGTCCTTTTATAAACCGGGTGTTACAGCTGGCCACAGGCTACATCGTCTCCAACGGCGATGATGATGCCAAGGTCGATGCTATGGAGCAGGCCGATGCAGCAGCTGATGGCGCCGCCTCCGCCTTGTCCCTTCTTTTCGAAGGCGAGCTCCTCCCTGGCACCACGGATGTCGAGGACGAGGGTGTGCGCGGTGGAGAAGACGACTTGTAAATAACCTTGGCCACAGGGCCCGATTAGATAAGTTAGGATTTGTCTTGATTTTGGTTTTCCTATGTAAGGAACAAAGATGTAATCTTAACGGTGTGGCCGCTCGGGGCCTTTGTTTATTTGTGCATCGCTTTTCCTACTATTTTTCGTGCTCTCGTGTGCTGCTTAGATAAACTTCCACAAGGATTTTCGCGTTCATAAGCTACTTAGGTGCAGGGAGGTGAGCGGGGATGCCATGTCCCGTAGGCGTAGGTGGTTCTGCGGCTCGGCTGGCCTTGTGCCGAAGTTGCTTACGCCTTGCGTCCGTTTTTCTAAGTGTTCGAGAGGCTTAGATACTAAAATTTTTCAGAAAAAACAGCGACATTTTGGCGACGTTCGGGGGTTCCCCCCATTGTAGCCCCCGAGGGAGACTTGGCTTTGCCGAGGGCAAAGCCAAGACTCTCTCAGTGTTGAGCATGCATCCGAGCCCCCGAGGGTTCGGATGATTCCCGAGGAATTTGTAAGTAAAGCATACTCCTTTATTATCCCGAGAATTTTTTAAAATACGAGTACAAAGTATGTACAAATAGCTTAGAGTTTCAAAGATAGAAGCGACGTAGCTGCTGAATGTTCCAAGCATTGGTAAAGACTTCGCCATTCTCATTAGCTAGCTTGTAGGTGCCAGGCTTGAGGACCTCCGCAACGATGTACTTACCCTCCCATGGCGGGGTAAGCTTGTGGCGCCCTCGGCTGTCTTGCCAGAGCCTCAACACTAGCTCTCCCTTGTTGAGGTCCCGACGTCGAACTCTCTGCGCCTGATATCGTCGCAGAGACTACTGGTAACATGCTGAGTGTAGGAGCGCCACGTCTCGAGCCTTGTCCACCTAATCCAGCGAGTCCTCGCGGGCTTGCTGGTTGTGCTGCTCTTGGTAGGCTTTGAGCCTCGGGGACCCATACTCCAAGTTGGTGGGGAGGATGGCCTCGGCGCCATAGATGAGGAAGAATGGGCAGAAGCCCGTGGCTCGACGCGGGGTCATTCTCAGGCTCTAGATGACCGATGGTAGCTTCGTGAGCCATCTCTGGCCAAACTTGTTCAACCTATTGAAGATTCTCGACTTGAGGCCTTGCAGGATCATGCCGTTGGCATGTTCTACTTGGCCATTTGTTTGTGGGTGTACCACCGCCGACCAATCCACACGTATGTGATAGTCGTCGCAGAACCTTAAGAACTTCTTGTCTGTGAACTGGGTGCCATTATCCGTGATGATCGAGTTTGGGACCCCAAACCTGTAGATTATGTCAGTGAAGAACTGCACGGCCATCTCGGATTTGATCTTGATGATGGGTCGAGCCTCGATCCACTTGGAGAACTTTTCTATCACCACCAGCAAGTGAGTGAAGCCCCCAGGCGCTTTCTGCAATGGTCTGACGAGGTCCAATCCCCATACGGCAAAAGTCCATGTAATAGGGATGGTTTGCAGAGCATGAGCCGGAAGGTGCGTCTGACGGGCGTAGAACTGGCAGCCCTCGCAAGTCCGCACGATCTCTGTGGCTTCGGTGACTACTGTGGGCCAGTAAAAGCCCTATCTGAACATGTTGCCCACGAGGGTGCGTGGCATCGTGTGATGGCCGCAGGCTCCAGCATGGATGTCCCGAAGCAGCTCCCTACCTTCGGGAATAGGGATGCAATGTTGTAGGACTCCCAAGGGGCTGCATTTGTACAGTTCTCTGTCGATCAAGATGAAAGACTTGGCCCACCTGGTGATGCGCCGTGCCTGAGCGTGATCCGAGGGTAGCACCCCTCGGCTGATCCATTCGAGGTACTGGTCGCGCCAGTCTTGTAGAAGCTGATCCTAGTCAATTTGCGTTACCTCGGCCTCGTCCCGCCGAGGAGGTCTCGGTCTCCATCTCCATGGCGTCGGACCCGCCTGCCGAGGGGTTCCCGTCCAAGGGCTCGGCGGGTGCGGTGCCCGACTCCGCCGGATCCTTGAAATCGAAGGATGGTTTGGCGAGGTCGTGGGCAAAGATGTTTGGGGGAACGGTGGTCCGCCCAGACGCAATCTCAGCCAGCTCATCCGCATCCTCGTTGTACTTGCGCGGGACGTGGTTGAGTTCTAGGCTGTTGAACTTGTCTTTGAGGTGGCGCACTGCGTTGAAGTATGCCTCCATCCTTGGGTCGTGGCAGCTAGACTCCTTCATCACTTGATCGATGAAGAGTTGAGATCACCCCGCACGTCGAGGCACTTGACGCCAAGTTCGATGGCGATGCGGAGGCCATTGAGGAGGGCCTCGTACTCCACCATATTGTTGGACGCTGGGAAGTGGAGGCGAACCACGTAGTGCATGTGCACTCAGAGGGACGAGATGAAAAGGAGGCCAGCGCCTGCGCCAGTTTTCATCACTGACCCATCGAAGTACATGGTCCAGCATTCCGCTTGAATTTGTGGTGGGGGCAGCTGAGTGTCGGTCCACTTAGTGGTGAAATCAGCCAAGACTTGGGATTTAATCACCTTGCGAGGCGCATAAGTTTGAGTCTCTCCCATGAGTTCCACTAACCACTTGGCAATCCTACCCGCGGCTTCCCTATTGTGGACTATCTCTCTCAAGGGAAAAGACGAGACCACGGTGACGGGATGGGCCTCAAAGTAGCACAGCTTGTGTCGAGCCAGGACCACTGCGTATAGCAGCTTCTGCATCTGTGGATACCGCGTCTTGGTTTCGGACAGCACTTCGCTGATGTAGTATACTGGCCGTTGAACAGGCAGAGCGTGCCCTTCCTCTTGTCTTTCTACAACGATTACCGCGCTGACCACTTGGGTCATCTGTAACACCCTAATTTTAAATTTCAATATTTATTAATAAATTAATTGGCTTTAGTTAAATTTTCTAAGGTTTATTGTGTTTAGTTGGCACTTAATCTAATTTTTGTTCCTTAATTAATTAAAATTTATCATAGGTTTAAATTTTTGTTGCATTCATGCTGGTGCATAATTTTATTTGAGTGTGGTTTGAATTCAAACTCAAATTTGAATTCAAACTTTGTTTGAATTAGATTTAGAAAGGAGAAGAGTAGGAAAAAGAAAACCCAAACCCAAACCCCGCAAACCCCAAACCCACCTCAGCCCAGTCCAACCCTCTCCCCTGGCCCACTTTCCCCGCGGCCCAGTTCGCTCGGCCCAAGCGCGCGGCCCAGCGCTCAGCCCGCACCCCGCACGGCCCGCGTCACCCCCGCTCGCCCAGCCCAGCGACTCGCCCCGCGCGTCGCCTCCCGCCACTGACCGAGCGGCCCCACCCGTCAGCACCTCCTCTCTCCTTCCCTTCCCGGCTCCACGCAACCGCGCCGAAACGGCCGGCGAGATCACCGGGGATCTCTTTCCCCCGCGCGCACGCCGAGATCCCCGGCCAACCCTTCTTAAACGCGCCCTGGCCCTCTCCCGCACCCCACCTCGCCCTGCCGCAGCCGCACGAAGCCCTAGCTCCGCCCGCTCGCGCAGCTCCGCCGCGCGAAGCCCCTGCTCCGCCGTGGCCTCGCCGCCCCGCCATACCCCGGTCCCCTGCTAACTGCGCCGCAGAATCGCCAAGACCCCGTGGCACTCCTGGAAGCCTCAGCTCCGAGTTTGCGCCACGCCCTGCGCCGGGATTTCGATCCGACATCGCCGCCGGTGAGCCTCTGCGCCGCGGCGTTTCCCTGTCTCCAGTGGTTCCCCGACTGTCCTGACCCCCGTGAGGCCCCCGCAGGAACTCCCCGAAGCTGCCCGTGGATCCCAGAAGCCGGAGCGCCCCCGCGTCCACCCCGTTCGCGACCACCACGCCATCGCCGCCGCCGAGCCCCGACGTCGACGCCTCTGCGCGCCTTCGCTGCTCAATCCCAGGCTTAGGTGAGCACGTTTTGATCCCCTGCTCCCTTTTGCGCCTTTTGCCGTAGCCTGTAGCCCCTGGCATCGCCCAGCGCACTCGCGCCGGCGAGCCTCCGCCGCGCTGACCCGCCATCGCCGGTGCGCCCTCCGCCACAGACCTCCCCGAGCCCAGTAAAGGCCACGGGTGGATCACGCATAACGCGTAGATCCTCCCCGACCCAAGCCCGCTCGGTTTTGACCCCCGGAGCGCCGGATTGGGCGTCTCCGGCGAGCCGCCGCCGCGGAAAACCGAACTCCGGCGTGCCCCGCCGCCGCCCGCGCGCCCAACTGCCCTGCGCCGTCCGATCAGGAACGGGCGCTCGAGATTAGATCACCCCCCGGTTAGATCCAAACCACTCGATCCAGATCCGACGGCCGAAAATCAAACATACCGGTTCGGCCGGTATTTTTGTTAAAGAGACCCTAGGTTTATTTAGAATTAACCCGCCGTCCAGCTTAGTTCAAAAGAAATTCCAACTAGGTCCAGATTTTAGCTTTTAGGCCCCTGACTTTCCTGGTTTTTGTACCCGCAGTCCAAGCCCTGTAGTTTGGCATGTTAGCCCCTGGATCTAAGGTTTAATTACATTTAGGCCCTCGGTTTTAGCAGAAAAGCCCCTAAAACTTCAGTTTTCTTACAAATAAGCCCCTAGAACTTGTTTTTGGCCTAGATTATGCGTTCTAGCTCCGTTTTTAGCGTTCTTTATATCCACGCGATCGTTGTAACGCGTAGAATAGTTCTAGAGTAGTTTTGTGCGCTGTTTTTATGTATTGATGTATTGTTTCTTAGTTTTTGTTAGCGTTTGCTTGTATGCTTATTCCTGTGCATCGTTTTGGCCATGTGTTCGTGAGTAGACGCTGAGCTACCTGAGGAGCCCCAGTACCAGTACCCGGAGCAGCCGTCTTCCGAGCACTTTGAGCAGCAGCAGGAGCAGTACGAGGAAGGCAAGTATAACATGAACACCACCCCTCACTTTAAATACAATTTCATACTGCATTTTAATACTATATACCTATAAGGATTTTCCTAGCCACTTTATATCCTTTATATATATCCCTTGGGTTGCATTTTGGTTAGTTGTGCTAGGTGCCGCGCTATAACACATAATGGTCCTTTTTAATTAATTTGATCAATGGTTTATGCAACTTAATTCTGGGAGTGGCCCTCTGTGCTTCGTGCTTGGGTGGCTCACGTCCCGTTAAAATATGTTTGATAGAAACATGGTTTAGGGAGCCAGCACGGTGCTTACTGCCTGGTTGGCTACTCTCCATAAGGACCGGTTCATAGAGCGACAACCTGGGACAACAGCGCTACCACAAGGCTAGAATGGGATAGACTTGGCATAATAATTAGATCTTTTTGGTTTGGAGTAACTTACCTGCGGGGCAGGGGCGGTAAGCTTCTATGGCCCTCGTGCTGAGTGGCCTCGTCTGTGCTTGGTCTGCGTACCTGTGTCTTGACGCCCACTAGACCTGCTCCATGGTCGCTGATCCACCCTCGCGGTTACTCCTTACTAACGGGATTCTTTGTAAAGGCCTCGTAGTGAGTCGCTAGTCATCTCACCTAAGGAAGTGTGATGAACAACTGGCGTAGCTCACGACTTGTGGGTAAAGATGTGCAACCTCTGCAGAGTGTAAAACTGGTATACTAGCCGTGCTCACGGTTATGAGCGGCCCAGATCCTCCTTTTGATTAGTGAAGTTATCTCCTTCCGACGAGGGAGGTGCTTCTCGGGGTTACCTTGGTGGCTTGGTTTCGGTTTGGTTCTCAGTAGTAACATGTTTAAACTTGATTAATTACTATGTAACTGGGTTAATAGTAATTCATCAACTCGTAGTAAATAGCTTTAATAAAATTTTGCCAACACTTAAAAGCTAATGCAGTTGAGTCAGCCAGCCTAGAGCCTCATAGTTTGTGTTATACTTGTTGAGTACAAGTTGTGTACTCACTCTTGCCTCTTCTCTACTTTTCTTTTAAGGAATTTTTTACCTTGGTGGCTTGGTTTCGGTTTGGTTCTCAGTAGTAACATGTTTAAACTTGATTAATTACTATGTAACTGGGTTAATGGTAATTCATCAACTCGTAGTAAATAGCTTTAATAAAATTTTGCCAACACTTAAAAGCTAATGCAGTTGAGTCAGCCAGCCTAGAGCCTCATAGTTTGTGTTATACTTGTGGGTCATCGCAGCTACGTATAGGTAGAGGGGCTCGCTGCCTATCGGCGGTGTCAGGATGGGGGCATGAGTGAGTGACGTCTTTAGCCTGTTGAGGGCTTCCTGAGCCTCGGGGGTCCATGAAAAGCGCTCGGTTTTCCTCGGGAGTCGGTACAGAGGCAAGCCTTTCTCATCGAGGCGTGAGACGAAACGGCTGAGGGCTGCCAGGCAGCCCATGACCCTCTGTACCCCCTTCAAGTCTCGGATCAACTCCATCCATCTGATGGCCAAGAATTTCTCAGGGTTGGGTTTGATGCGTCGCTGGGAGACGATGAAGCCCAAGAGCATGCCTCGAGGCACCCCGAACATGCATTTTTTTGGGTTGAGCTTTACCCCTTTGGCTCTAAGGCAGTCGAACGTGATCTTGAGATCGGCTACCAGGTCATCAGTCTTCCTGGATTTGACAACGATGTCATCGACATATGCTTCTATGTTCCGCCCGAAATGGTCCCCGAACACGTGGAGCATACAGCGCTGGTATGTGGCTCCGGCGTTTCTAAGGACAAATGGCATCGTGACGTAGCAGTACATGCCGAAGGGTGTGATAAAAGAAGTCGCGAGCTGGTCGGACTCTTTCATCTTTATTTGGTGGTAATCGGAGTAAGCATCAAGAAAGGTTAAAAGTTCACATCCCGCAGTTGAATCAACGATTTGATCAATTCGTGGCAAAGGAAAGGGAACTTTCGGACATGCTTTATTTAAACTAGTATAATCTACGCACACCCTCCATTTTCCATTCTTTTTCTTGACTAATACAGGATTAGCTAGCCACTCAGGATGAAATACCTCCTTGATGAACCAGGCTGCCAAAAGCTTCTGCACCTCCTCGCCGATCGCCCGGCGCTTGAGCTCGTCGAAACGTCGTAGGCGCTGCTTCACCAGCTTGGAGTTGGGTCATATGTCAAGGGAGTGCTCGGCGACCTCCCTCGGTATGCCAGGCATGTCTGAGGGGCTCCACGCGAAGATGTCAGCATTGGCGTGGAGGAAGTCGACGAGCACCACTTCCTATTTACTGTCGAGGGTGGCGCTGACCTTCAACGCCTTGTCGTCGGGGCAGTTCGGATTGAGGGGCACCTTCTTGACATCCTCGACAGGTTCGAAGCTGGCCGTGTGCCAGTGTGAGGAGTCCATGGCTTCGCTTGCCATCTTGTCCAGGCTGGCAGCGAGGGCCTCGTCCTCCGCCTGGGCCTCGGCGCGCTCAACGACGCATTCGATGTCACACTCGTAGGCATGCTCGAACGATGGGACGATGGTGATGACGCCCTTCGGACCCGGCATCTTCATCTTGAGGTAGGTGTAGTTGGGGACCACCCTGAACTTGGCATAACATGGCTGTCCCAGGATAGCGTGGTATGCTCCACGAAACCCTACTACCTCGAAAGTGAGTACCTCCTTACAAAAGTTGGCCGGCGTGCCAAAGAAGATGGGCAGGTCGATCTGTCCGAGGGGTTGGACTCGCTTTCCCGGTGCGACGCCGTGAAACGGCGACACACTGGGGTGCAGCTTGTCCAAGCCGATCCCCATGAGCTCCAAGGTGTGCGCGTATAGGATGTTGAGGCTGCTGTGTAACACCCTAATTCAAATTTCAGTATTTAATAATAAATTTAATTGGCCTTAATTAAATTTCTAAGGTTTATTGTGTTTAGACTTGCATTTAATATAATTTTGTTTCCTCAAGTAATTAAATTTTTGTCTAAGGTTAAATTTTATTGTTGCATCATGCTGGAGCATTTATTTTATTTGCTTGTGTGCATTGGGTGGTTGAATTCAAATTTTGTTTGAATTCAAATAGTTTTGTTTGAGCTAGAATAGAAATAGGAAATGGATTTAGAAATAGAAAAGGAGAAAACTAGAACCCAAACCAAACCCAGCCCGGCAGCCCACCCAGTCCGGCCCACACTCCTCTCCCGCTCGGCCCGTCACCGCGCGCCCCCGCAGCCAGCGAGCCGCTCGCCACTCGGTCCGGCTCGCACCCTCCAGCGCTCGGGCCACCCCCCTTCTCCCGCAGACCCAACGACCCACGCTCTCCCGCTCGCTCTCCACAGCTCGTGCGTCGCCAACTGGGCCCCACATGTCAGCCTCCGCAGCCCAGCAGCGCCCTCTCGCTCGGCCGCTTCACCCCGCGCCCGATTTCACTTCGGCCCAGCACACCGCCGCGGCCCACTTCTCTGCCCCCGCCCAACACCGCCATTCCAGCCAGCCCGATCGCCCGCGCGCTTCCATTTTTCCTCCGCACCCGGCTCGCACTCGGCCGCTCCCTCTCCTGTCTCACTGCAACCCGGCCCCGCCTGTCATCCCTCTCCTCCCCGCGTCTCTCGCTCACCCGTCGCGCCGCGATCTCCGGCGAGATCCCTTCCTGGACCCGCACGCCGAGGCCCGGCCTCCCCCTTTTTAAACGCGCCCTAGACCTCCCCGCATCCCACCTTCCTCCTGCCGCCCCACCCAAACCCTAGCGCCGCCTCCACCCCGCTTCACCATGCGCCGCCGTGCTGTGCCTCTGCACCGGCGCTGACCCGCCGTTCCACCACCTTCCAACCCACCAGAGCCACCGTAGGAGTATCCTCGTGCATCCAGGAGTCGAACCCGGGGGTCCTGACGCCTAGAGCTGCACCCCGGCGCCCCCTCCGCGATCGCCACTGCACCAATGCCGCAGGACCTCGACGCCGGCGCTGCTGCGCGACACCTCTGCCCGATTCCGTACACGGTGAGCACCCTCTCAACTCCCCGCTTCCTTTGTGCTAGATCCCGTAGGCAGCGGCACCCTCTAGTGACCAGCACGCCGCACGCCGGCGAGCCCCGCCCCGTAGGGCCGCCGCCCGCACAGCACCCGCCGCCCAGAGCGTCACCGCACCCCGCTTTTGGCCCAGGTGGGTTACGCATGGCGAGCGCTTCCTTTTGCACCAGATAACGGCCCAAAAGACCCACTGTAGCGTCCGAAACGCTACTCCGGCGAACTCGCCGCCGCTGAGTCCTGCTCCGGCGGGTTCCACCGCTTTGCCCCGCGCTCGGCTAATCCTGGCCGCAGGATCTCGATCGGACGGCCCTCAGAGACCCGAGCCCAAGTCAATGCTCCAACTTACCGGTCAGCGCTGTTCTTTTTGCAGAAGAGTCCTTGCTGTCTTACAAAATCAACCCGCGGTCCATCGGTATAGAAAAATAATTACGCAGAGGCCCTCTTTTTAGCACTTAACCCCCTGGCCTTTCTGGAAATAGAACCCGCCGTCCTTTGCTGCTAATTTTGCGAGTTAGACCCTGGAGTTAACGTTTAATTATGTTTAGGCCCTCGGTTTTAGCAGAAAAGTCCCTGGAACCCTGTTTTTATTACAAATATGCCCCTAGAACTTGTTTTTAGCCCAGATTATGCGTTTTAGCTCCGATTTAGGCGTTCTTTATGTCCAAGCGATCGTTGTAACGCGTAGAATAGTTTTAGCTTAGTTTTTCTTGCTGTTTTTATGTATTGATGTACTGTTTCTTAGTTTTTATTAGTGTTTGCTTGTATGCTTATTGTTGTGCCTTGTTTTGGCCATGTGTTCGTGAGTAGACGCTGAGTTACCGGAGGAGCCCCAGTACCAGTACCCGGAGCAGCCGTCTTCGGAGCAGTTTGAGCAGCAGCCTGAGCAGTACGAGGAAGGCAAGTATAACATGAACAACCTATCACTTTTAAATACAATTTCATACTGCATTTTAATACTGTATGCCTATAAGGATTTCCTAGCCACTTTATATCCTTTATATATACCTTTGGGTTGCATTTTGGTTAGTTGTGCTAGGTGCCGCGCTATAACACACCCTGGTCCTTTTTAATTAAATTGATTAATGGTTTACTTGAATTTAATTCTGGGAGTGGCACTCTGTGTGTCTTGAGTGGCTCACTTCTCGTTAAAATTGGTTTTGTTAGAAACATAGTTTATGGGGCCAGCACGGTGCTTACTGCCTGGTTGGCCACTCTCCATAAGGACCGGTTCATAGAGCGACAACTTGGGACAACAGCGCTACCACAAGACTGGAATGGGACGGTCTTGGCTTACTAATTAGGTCTTTTTGGTTTGGAGTAACTTACCTGCGGGGCAAAGGGTGGTAAGCTTCAATGGTCCCTGCTCCTCCGGCTGGTCTGTGCTTGGTTTGCGCACCTGTGCTTGTACCCCTAGAGGTGGGCCCCATCGTCGCCGATCTAACTCTTCGCGGTTACGCCTTACCAACGAGATTCTTTGTAACGGCCTCGTAGTGAGTCGCTAGTCATCTCACCAAAGGAAGTGTGATGAACAACTGGTGTAGCTCACGACTTATGGGTAAAGATGTGCAACCTCTGCAGAGTGTAAAACTGGTATACTAGCTGTGCTCACGGTTATGAGCGGCCCAGAAACTCCTTTTGATTAGTGGGGTTGTCTCCTTCCGACGAGGGAGGTGCCTCTCGGGGTTACCTTGGTGGGTTGGTTTTGGTTTGGTTCTCAGTAGCATCATGATTAATTCTGATTAATTACTATGTAACTGGGTTAATGGTAAATCATCAACTCGTAGTAAATAGCTTTAATAAAATTTTGCCAAGATTAAAAGCTAATGCAGTTGAGTCAGCCAACCTTAGAGCCTCATAGTTTGTGTTATACTTGTTGAGTACAAGTTGTGTACTCACTCTTGCCTCTTCTCTGCTTTTTCCTCTTGGCTACGCTACTGCTGCTCAGTTCCTGCCGACACGAGGGAGTTCGCTCAGCGCTATCAGGACTACGAGGACTTCTAGGCGTTCGTCTCCCAGTCGACGTCCCTGTGGCGCCCTGCTCAGCTTCGGAGAGCTTTTACCGTATTTGTACTTCGCTTCCGCTGTATCAGATATTTTTGTCATTAATGTAATAAATAACATTCGTATTCGCTTTATTATGTCTTTTTACGTGATATGTGCTATGATATACTATTCATTCTGTTGTATATACGTGTGACTTGATCCTGGCACGTATATGATTGCTCGGTTTATGTCCTTTTATAAACCGGGTGTTAAAGAGTGGTATCAGAGCCGTATCGACTGTAGGACGAAGCCTAGATGGAACTGGTTGAGTTTTAGGACTTCTTCTCTCCAATCCTTGCCTGCTGAAACTATTTTACTATTATACCCCTTGACTTCTTTGACTTTTTACCCGTCTTGTTTTGATTTCTCTCTCTGAAGAATAGTTTTCGTAGATTTTGGCCTGAATCAGTCATCTGATCACCATGAGTATTAGCTAGGTGACCCTTTTATAATATTATGATAGCACGATCCGCGACGCGTTGTGTTAGTCGAGTCGTATGTTAAACTCGGCTAAGTCGTGAAAATTGTCTGCTTGTTATTATGCTACATGTTTGATTTGGATTTTTGAATCATTGCATAGCTTAGTAGTTTAAATTTGTTTAAAGAAAATCACTCAGATGTTAAAGTAACTAATTAATAAAATGAGTTAGATCGTTGGGGGGTAAAACAATCCACTCTAACCTCTCTACCTTATCATGCCTTGAGTTTTCCCGATCTTGTTTGTTGAGAAGAAGGATAATACGAAGAGGGTATGATATCCAGGGATTCACTGGCAAGGACGTCACCGACGGGGACGTCGGTTTCTGTAAGGGGGTAGGGATGTGACACCCCGGCCTACAAATAGTACCAGAGAAGTTGAGAATCTCTCTGATGAAACTGAAGAGTTATGCTCTAGTTCCTAGTTCCTGGATTTATGTAACACCTATCTGGAGTTATCAGCAGTAATGCCTGTGCAGTGTTGCCTAAATAGGATAGAACCTTAAATAATGGAGTTTTTCTCTCTTCCTTGACCTTACCGATCTGTGTTTCCTCTTTTCCCCAGCTCAGATGTCATCAGAGCAAAAAGACCTTGGAGACAGTGCAATGGGTGATGGTGTTCATGCAACAGTTTCCGTGAAGCAGCCGACGATGATACAAGGTCAGTCTTCGCAAACAACACACCACCCGAAGAATGGTGAGAAGGCTTGCCTATGTTGCCAATTCTACGGCGTTCCCTGTCGTCAAGCTCGTGCGACTGAAGATGAAGCCACAACTAGAAGGAATCAGAGGTTGTTCTCCAGTACGAAGAGGAAGAGGTCTCATCAAGAGCAGCTAGCAGAGGATTCCCTTTTCCTCGACAGCCCATCGGTCGATGAGCTACAGACCATCCAGAAGAGAAAGGATTCTGAGTGCTCTAGAGATACACAGGTCAAGAATCAAGCACTCTATGATTATGTCGATGGGTTGACTATCACTATGAATGTGATCCAGCCATACGGCCGCAAGGAATCCAAAGAGCAAGCAGCAGAAATGATGCAAGATGTGATGTTAAGTTCACAGGGAGGTCAACCAAGTAGCGCCATTCACCACCACCGCATGTGCTTCAAATGTGGGCAAAAAGGTCATTATGCCAAAAGTTGTCCAGCACCTCAGAATCCACGGCAGGCAGGACAACAGGGGCGCCCAGCCCAACCCAGGGCGCCACGACAGGGGAAGGTGAACCACGTGACGGCCAAGTCAGCTGCTGAGGCTCCTAATGTGGTTATTGGTACATTCATGGTCAACTCTTATCCAGCTACGGTGCTTTTCGATACCGGTGCTACTCATTCCTTCATTTCCAAGTCATTTGCCGAGCAGCATCGTATACCACTTTCTTGTATGAGGACAGCTATGGTAGTTACCTCACCTGGGGGCCAGATACACACATGCTCTATATGCTCCAGAGTTAGTATTGTCATAAGGGGGGCAGAATTCCGCACTGGTTTGATCGTCATTGATTCCTCAGAGATAGATGTGATTTTGGGCATGGAGACCCTTACCAGATGGGGAGTCCATATTGATTGTGCTCAGCGGACAGTTCACTTGTCAGCATCCGATGACCAAGAGGTGACAGTCAGTGCTATGGAGTCTTCTGGTTTTCTTCATCAGATGGAGGCTAGACCCACGGATTTTATTCGCGTGGTGTCTGAATGCCCGGATGTCTCTCCGGAGGACTTGCCAGAAGAAGGAAGAGGAGTTGACGTAGACATATCCGGACCTCTTTGCTAGCCAGCCCAGAATCTCGGGACGAGATTCCTGTAAGGGGGTAGGATTTGTAACACCCTAATTCAAATTTCAGTATTTAATAATAAATTTAATTGGCCTTAATTAAATTTCTAAGGTTTATTGTGTTTAGACTTGCATTTAATATAATTTTGTTTCCTCAAGTAATTAAATTTTTGTCTAAGGTTAAATTTTATTGTTGCATCATGCTGGAGCATTTATTTTATTTGCTTGTGTGCATTGGGTGGTTGAATTCAAATTTTGTTTGAATTCAAATAGTTTTGTTTGAGCTAGAATAGAAATAGGAAATCGATTTAGAAATAGAAAAGGAGAAAACTAGAACCCAAACCAAACCCAGCCCGGCAGCCCACCCAGTCCGGCCCACACTCCTCTCCCGCTCGGCCCGTCACCGCGCGCCCCCGCAGCCAGCGAGCCGCTCGCCGCTCGGTCCGGCTCGCACCCTCCAGCGCTCGGCCCACCCCCCTTCTCCCGCAGACCCAACGACCCACGCTCTCCCGCTCGCTCTCCACAGCTCGCGCGTCGCCAACTGGGCCCCACATGTCAGCCTCCGCAGCCCAGCAGCGCCCTCCCGCTCGGCCGCTTCACCCCGCGCCCGATTTCACTTCGGCCCAGCACACCGCCGCGGCCCACTTCTCTGCCCCGGCCCAACACCGCCGTTCCAGCCAGCCCGATCGCCCGCGCGCTTCCATTTTTCCTCCGCACCCGGCCCGCACTCGGCCGCTCCCTCTCCTGTCTCACTGCAACCCGGCCCCGCCTGTCATCCCTCTCCTCCCCGCGTCTCTCGCTCACCCATCGCACCACGATCTCCGGCGAGATCCCTTCCTGGACCCGCACGTCGAGGCCCGGCCTCCCCCTTTTTAAACGCACCCTAGACCTCCCCGCATCCCACCTTCCTCCTGCCGCCCCACCCAAACCCTAGCGCCGCCTCCACCCTGCTTCGCCGTGCGCCGCCGTGCTGTGCCTCTGCACCGGCGCTGACCCACCGTTCCACCACCTTCCAACCCACCAGAGCCACCGTAGGAGTATCCTCGTGCATCCAGGAGTCGAACCCGGGGGTCCTGACGCCTAGAGCTGCACCCCGGCGCCCCCTCCGCGATCGCCACCGCACCAACGCCGCAGGACCTCGACGCCGGCGCTGCTGCGCGACACCTCTGCCCGATTCCGTACATGGTGAGCACCCTCTCAACTCCCCGCTTCCTTTGCGCTAGATCCCGTAGGCAGCGGCACCCTCTGGTGACCAGCACGCCGCACGCCGGTGAGCCCCGCACCGTAGGGCCGCCGCCCGCACAGCACCCGCCGCCCAGAGCGTCACCGCACCCCGCTTTTGGCCCAGGTGGGTTACACATGGCGAGCGCTTCCTTTTGCACCAGATAACGGCCCAAAAGACCCACTGTAGCGTCCGAAACGCTACTCCGGCGAACTCGCCGCCGCGGAGTCCTGCTCCGGCGGGTTCCACCGCTCTGCCCCGCGCTCGGCTAATCCTGGCCGCAGGATCTCGATCGGACGGCCCTCAGAGACCCGAGCCCAAGTCAATGCTCCAACTTACCGGTCAGCGCTATTCTTTTTGCAGAAGAGTCCTTGCTATCTTACAAAATCAACCCGCGGTCCATCGGTATAGAAAAATAATTACGCAGAGGCCCTGTTTTTAGCACTTAACCCCCTGGCCTTTCTGGAAATAGAACCCACCGTCCTTTGCTGCTAATTTTGCGAGTTAGACCCTGGAGTTAACGTTTAATTACGTTTAGGCCCTCGGTTTTAGCAGAAAAGTCCCTGGAACCCTGTTTTTATTACAAATAAGCCCCTAGAACTTGTTTTTAGCCTAGATTATGCGTTTTAGCTCCGATTTAGGCGTTCTTTATGTCCAAGCGATCGTTGTAACGTGTAGAATAGTTTTAGCTTAGTTTTTCTTGCTGTTTTTATGTATTGATGTACTGTTTCTTAGTTTTTATTAGTGTTTGCTTGTATGCTTATTGTTGTGCCTTGTTTTGGCCATGTGTTCGTGAGTAGACGCTGAGTTACCGGACGAGCCCCAGTACCAGTACCCGGAGCAGCCGTCTTCGAAGCAGTTTGAGCAGCAGCCTGAGCAGTATGAGGAAGGCAAGTATAACATGAACAACCTATCACTTTTAAATACAATTTCATACTGCATTTTAATACTGTATGCCTATAAGGATTTCCTAGCCACTTTATATCCTTTATATATACCTTTGGGTTGCATTTTAGTTAGTTGTGCTAGGTGCCGCGCTATAACACACCCTGGTCCTTTTTAATTAAATTGATTAATGGTTTACTTGAATTTAATTCTGGGAGTGGCACTCTGTGTGTCTTGAGTGGCTCACTTCTCGTTAAAATTGGTTTTGTTAGAAACATAGTTTATGGGGCCAGCACGGTGCTTACTGCCTGGTTGGCCACTCTCCATAAGGACCGGTTCATAGAGCGACAACCTGGGACAACAGCGCTACCACAAGACTGGAATGGGACGGTCTTGGCTTACTAATTAGGTCTTTTTGGTTTGGAGTAACTTACCTGCGGGGCAAAGGGTGGTAAGCTTCAATGGTCCCTGCTCCTCCGGCTGGTCTGTGCTTGGTTTGCGCACCTGTGCTTGTACCCCTGGAGGTGGGCCCCATCGTCGCCGATCTAACTCTTCGCAGTTATGCCTTACCAACGAGATTCTTTGTAACGGCCTCGTAGTGAGTCGCTAGTCATCTCACCAAAGGAAGTGTGATGAACAACTGGTGTAGCTCACGACTTATGGGTAAAGATGTGCAACCTCTGCATAGTGTAAAACTGGTATACTAGCTGTGCTCACGGTTATGAGCGGCCCAGAAACTCCTTTTGATTAGTGGGGTTGTCTCCTTCCGGCGAGGGAGGTGCCTCTCGGGGTTACCTTGGTGGGTTGGTTTTGGTTTGGTTCTCAGTAGCATCATGATTAATTCTGATTAATTACTATGTAACTGGGTTAATGGTAAATCATCAACTCGTAGTAAATAGCTTTAATAAAATTTTGCCAAGATTAAAAGCTAATGCAGTTGAGTCAGCCAACCTTAGAGCCTCATAGTTTGTGTTATACTTGTTGAGTACAAGTTGTGTACTCACTCTTGCCTCTTCTCTGCTTTTTCCTCTTGGCTACGCTACTGCTGCTCAGTTCCTGCCGACACGAGGGAGTTCGCTCAGCGCTATCAGGACTACGAGGACTTCTAGGC
The DNA here is from genome assembly GCF_016808335.1 of Panicum virgatum. Lineage (NCBI taxonomy): Eukaryota > Viridiplantae > Streptophyta > Magnoliopsida > Poales > Poaceae > Panicum > Panicum virgatum. Next base: position 14,606,063 of record NC_053136.1, read on the forward strand.
GTTCGTCTCCCAGTCGACGTCCCTGTGGCGCCCTGCTCAGCTTCGGAGAGCTTTTACCGTATTTGTACTTCACTTCCGCTGTATCAGACATTTTTGTCATTAATGTAATAAATAACATTCGTATTCGCTTTATTATGTCTTTTTACGTGATATGTGCTATGATATACTGTTTATTCTGTTGTATATACGTGTGACTTGATCCTGGCACGTATATGATTGCTCGGTTTATGTCCTTTTATAAACCGGGTGTTACATGCTGCCCCCGTCCATTAGCACCTTGGAGAACTGGGTGTTGCCGATGATGGGATCCACGACGAGTGGGTATTGACCCGGATTCGGGATGTAGTCGGGATGGTCTTCATGGCTGAAGGAGATGGTGTCCTCCGACCAGTCGAGGTAGGATGGTGTAGCCTTGCTGACGGAGAAGACCTCTCGGCGCTCTTACTTGCGCTGTCGAGCGGTCATGTTCGCCGTTGGCCCGCCGAAGATGAAGAACACGTTCTCCACCGAGGGGAAACCGTCGCTGCCCTTGTCCTTCTCGTCCTTCTTCTTGGCCTCATCCTTGTGCCCAAGACGGTTGAAGTATTTGCGGAGCATATCACATTCCTCGAGGGTGTGATTAACCTTGCCCTTATGATAAGGACACGGCTTCTTCAGCATGTCGTCGCATAGGCCACCGCCTCGAGGGGGTCCTTGAGGACCTTTGTGATCAGGGGTGACAGCGAGGGCCCTGTCGGAGTCCTCCTCCTGCCCTTTGACTGCGCTGGTTTGGCGAGCCCTTCTTCTTTCCCTTCTTTCCCCGCTTGGGCTTCTTCGTGAGGCTCTTGGTCTTGTTGCCCTCTACGGGCACCTCCACCTTGCATTTGTCTTTCTCGCCATCGAAGATAGCACCGACTGCCTCCTCGCCGGAGGCAAAGTTGGTTGCCACGTCGAATAGCTCGTTCGCACTGGAAGGAGGGTTCCCTCCCATCTCGCGCACGAGATCCCTGCATGTTGTGCCCAAAAAGGCACTAATGACTTCAGAGTCAGTGACGCTGGGGAGCTCGGTGCACTGCTTGGAGAAGCGTCGGATGTAGTCTCGCAAGGGCTCGTCGGGTTGCTGATGGCAGCCTCGGAGATCCCAAGAGTTCCTAGGATGCACGTACGTGCCCTGGAAGTTGCCCACGAATGTTCTGACCAGGTCAGACCAGTTGTGGATTTGATTGGTGGGAAGATGTTCGAGCCATGTGCACGCGGAATCCGCAAGATGCAGAGGAAGGTTGCGAATGATGACAGCGTCATCGGTCGCGCCGCCCAGCTATCATGCCAGGCAGTAGTCGTTGAGCCAGAGCCCAGGATCTGTCTCTCCCGAGTACTTGGTGAGGGTGGTGGGCTGTCGAAATCGTGGAGGAAACGGAGCAGCACGGATTTCCCGGCTGAACACACGGGTGCCCGGAGGCTCCGGTGACGGGCTCCTATCCTCCTTGCTGTCGTAGAGACCGCCACGTCGAGGGTGGTAGATATGAATGGCACCGCCCTTCTTCTTCTGGTTTCGGATGTTACGGGCGTCCCCGTCGTGGGCGTTGCCCTGTGTGTCCCGGAGGTGATCCTTTGCAGGAGTCAACTTGACACAGTCGTGTACCATGGGTGCTTTTGCCCCACCCACCGCTGGGGGTGTGCACTGAGGCCTCGCGGTCTTGCTGTGCAGCCCCACCAGCTTTCACCGAGCGCATATGAGACACAGAACTTTCGGCCTGCTGTACCGCAGCATCCTCGAGGAGGGCTCGTGCTTCCTTGCGCAGGTTGCGACCCTCAGGCGTAGAGGGCTCGGGCAGAGCACGGAGTAGAATGGTCGCAGCGGTGATCTTCTGGCTAGCCCTGTTCAAGGCTAGGGGGCTTTCTTCGCGGCCATCCGCCATTATCCGCTCCCGGGCAACGCGTCCTGCCTCCCGAGCTCCCGTACCGCGGCCGGTACATTCCTGCTCAAGCGCAGTGTGCAGCTTCTGTGTTTGCTGACGCTCCTCCTCGAGCTTGGCCTCAAGCTCCTGGAGTTGCGCCAGTTGTGCTTGCTGTAGAGCTGTGTTTGCCGGGGCAGATGGTCCAGGCGCCGCAGTCGCTCCTGCCGCGGCTGTTGTGGCATGTGCCGCGTCTGCGTCATCATCGTCGGGATCCCCTATCTCGGCGACGAAGCATTCGCGAGTTGGGTCGTAGTCCCCCTCGCTGGAGTCGTTGGAACAGGTGAGGTAGTAGTCTGCTGCAACCTGAAACGACAAAAAGGCTTCGAGATCACGGATTCCAGAGTAATCCCACTCCGTGGTCACACGATTGTGCACGAGGTCCGATCCCTCATCCGCGGAGTCAGGGTGTAACACCCTAATTTAAATTTCAGCATTTAATAATAAATTTAATTGGCTTTATTTAAATTTCTAAGATTTATTGTGTTTAGTATGGCATTTAATTCAATTTTGTTTCACAAGTAATTAAAATTTGACTAAGTTTAAAATTTTGTGTTGCATTCATGCTGGTGCATACTTTTATTTGAGTGTGGTTTGAATTCAAATTTATATTTGAATTCAAACTTTGTTTGAAGTAGAAATAGAAAAGAGAAAAAAAAATAGAAAAAAAAACTAACCCAAACCCAGAAAATCCAAAACCCGTTCCGGCCCACTACCTCAGCCAGGCAGCCCACTCTCTTTTTCTTTTCCTCCCGCACCGGCCCAGTCCCTCCCCGCACTCGGCCCGGTTCCATCCCGGCCTGCTCCCGCGTCGCCCCGCGCTCGCGCAACAGCCCGCTCGCCCGCCACGCGCGCTGCACCCGCTGCCAGCCGGGCCCGCAAGCCAGCGCTCAGCCGCTAACGCATCGCCCGCGTCCCCGCTTCAGCCGCTGACCAGCGGGGCCCGCTAGTCAGGGTCGCCTTCCTCCTCCCGCATCCCCCGCGCGCTCAACGGAAACCGCCGCGATCTCCGCTGTGGCTCCGCCTAGCACGCATCCCCGAGATCCCCGGCTTGCCCTTTAATTAGCACCCCCACGGACCCCGCACCCCATCCACCCATGCGCAGGCCGCCCAAACCCTAGCACGCCGCTCCGTCACGCCATAGCCGCGCAGAGTCCCTGCGCCGCCATGCCAGCGGTGCTCCGCCGTCCCCCCCAGCCAGCCCGAACCGCCGCAGAAGTTCGCTTGTGCACCAGGAACCCCCCCGAGGCCGCCATCTCCGACATCGAGCCCCACCTCACCGGAATTTTTGCCCGGACGTTTTCCATGTACGTTTGGCCCGCCGCCTCGATTACTCACCGCCAGTGCGGATTGGCCCGATTTGACCCCAGGTTTTGCTTCGTAGGGGCATCGCTCGGCGACCAGTGCAGCCCAGGACCCCGGACGAGCCCAGCACCGCCCGGACCCCACGTTCCGCCTCAGCAGCGCCGCCGTCCTCGCCGTGATCCCTCCTACGGTACAACTCCGGCCGACACAAGGGTTCACTGAGCACCCCAGAGCCCTCCTGGTACTTTTCGCTTAATAGCTTGGCCTGTAGTCCACTCCGGGACTTAGAACACCGCTCTCCGGCGAGACCACGCCGCCCTGCGCCGCCGCAGGCCTCAACCGAGCCCCTATCCCCATGCCTAAGCCCACCAGTGGATTACGCGTGCCTCCATCATGCCCCACGGCCAAACCACGGCCCAAACCAACCCCTAGGGCGCCGCTTTGGCCCTCTCCGGTCTCGCACCGCCGCGGAACAAGGAGTTCCGGCGAGCCGTGCCGCCCCCACGCGGCCGATCCACTCTGGCCGCCCGATATCGGGTGGACGGCCGAGATTAGAACGGCGCCCCCCTTTGATCCTGGCCATCAGATCTGGATCTGACGGTCCAGATCTGAGCGTACCGCTTCGCCCTGCTCATTTTGTTAAAGAGCCCCTGGGTTTTATTGAAATAAACCCGCAGTCCTAGCGCGTTGAAAAATAATTAGGTTTTGGTCCAGGTTTTAACACTTAGCCCCCTGAGCTCTTTGGAAATTGAACCCGCCGTCCAGACTTAGTCTTTTTGCGAGTTAGACCCTGGAGTTAATGTTTATTTACGTTTTAGCCCTCGGTTTTAGCAGAAAAGCCCCTGGAACCCAGTTTTTATTACAAATAAGCCCCTGAACCTTGTTTTTGGCCTAGAATGTGCGTTTTAGCTCCGTTTTTAGCGTTCTTTATGTCCACGCGATCGTTGTAATGCGTAGAACAGTATTAGAGTAGTTTAGTGTGCTGTTTTTATGTATTGATGTACTATTTCTTAGTTTTTATTAGTGTTTGCTTGTATGCTTATTATTGTGCATTGTTTTGGCCATGTGTTCGTGAGTAGACATTGATCCATCTGAGGAGCCCCAGTATCAGTACCCGGAGCAGCCGTCTTCCGAGCACTTTGAGCAGCAGCAGGAGCAGTACGAGGAAGGCAAGTATAACATGAACAACCTATCACCTTTAATTACAATTTCATACTGCAATTTTAATACTGTATGCCTATAAGGATTTCCTAGCCTCTTTATATCCTTTATATATACCTTGGGTTGCATTTTGGTTAGTTGTGCTAGGTTGCTGCGCTATAACACTCTCTGGTCCTTTTTAATTAATTTGATTAATGGTTTACTTGAACTTAATTCTGAGAGTGGCCCTCTATGCTTCGTGCTTGAGTGGCTCACGTCTCGTTAAAATCTGGTTTTTGTAGAAACATGGTTTAGAGGGCCAGCACGGTGCTTAGTGCTTGGTTGGCCACTCTCCATAAGGACCGGTTCATAGAGCGACAACCTGGGACAACAGCGCTACCACAAGGCTAGAATGGGATAGACTTGGCGTAATAATTAGATCTTTTTGGTTTGGAGTAACTTACCTGTGGGGCAGGGGCGGTAAGCTTCTATGGCCCTCGTGCTGAGTGGCCTCGTCTGCGCTTCGTGTCTTGACGCCTACTAGACCTGCTCCATAGTCGCTGATCCACCCTCGCGGTTACTCCCTACCAACGAGATTCCTTGTAAAGGCCTCGTAGTGAGTCACTGGCCATCTCACCTAAGGAAGTGTGATGAACAACTGGCGTAGCTCACGACTTGTGGGTAAAGATGTGCAACCTCTGCAGAGTGTAAAACTGGTATACTAGCCGTGCTCACGGTTATGAGCGGCCCAGATCCTCCTTTTGATTAGTGAAGTTATCTCCTTCCGACGAGGGAGGTGCCTCTCGGGGTTACCTTGGTGGCTTGGTTTCGGTATGGTTCTCAATAGTTTCTTAATTAATTCTGATTAATTACTCTGTAACTGGGTTAATGGTAATTCATCAACTCGTAGTAAATAGCTTTAATAAAATCTTGCCAACACTTAAAAGCTAATGCAGTTGAGTCAGCCAACCTTAGAGCCTCATAGTTTGTGTTATACTTGTTGAGTACAAGTTGTGTACTCACCCTTGCCTCTTCTCTACTTTTTCCTCTTGGCTACGCTACTGCTGCTCAGTTCCTGCCGACACGAGGGAGTTCGTCCAGCGCTACCAGGACTACGAGGACTTCTAGGTGTTCGTCTCCCAGTCGACGTCCCTGTGGCGCCCTGCTTCAGCTTCGGAGAGCTTTTATCGTATTTTGTACTTCGCTTCCGCTGTATCAGACATTTTGTCATTATTGTAATAAATAACATTCGTATTCGCTTTATTATATATTTTTACGTGATATGTGCTATGATATACTGTTCAATCTGTTGTATATACGTGTGACCTGATCCTGGCACGTATATGATTGCTCGGTTTATGTCCTTATATAAACCGGGTGTTACAGAGTGGTATCAGAGCCGTATCGACTGTAGGACGAAGCCTAGATAGAACTGGTCGAGTTTTAGGACTTCTTCTCTCCAATCCTTGTCTGCTGAAACTATTTTACTATTATACCCCTTGACTTCTATGACTTTTACCCTTCTTGCCTTGATTTCTCTCTCGGAAGAATAGTTTTCGTAGACTTTGGCCTGAATCAGTCATCTGACCACCATGAGTTAGCTAGGTGACCCTCTTATAATAAAACGATAGCACGTTCTGCGACGCGTTGTGTTAGTCGAGTCTTTTGCTCAAACTCGGCTAAGTCGTGAAAATTGTCTGCTTGTTATTATGCTACATGCTTGATTTGGATTTTTGACTGATTGCATAGCTTAGTAGTTTAAATTTGTTTAAAGAAAATCACTCAGATGTTAAAGTTAACTAATTAATAAAATGAGTTAGATCGTTGGGGGTAAAACAGTCAACTCTATCCTGTCTACTTTATCATGGCTGAGTCTTTTTCCGCAAAGAGTTATCATATCCATCTGAATTTATTCCTGCAATATCCTTACTCATGAAATCTTTTGTCCAAAATCAGATGGTGAACACCAGGCGTGGTTCTGACCAGCAGGGGCAGAACAATCAGGGTCAGAACAACCAGGGTACCGGGATCCCGATGCCTCCGCCTTTGACTCCGGAGCAGTACTTCCAGCTCCAGATGCAGATGATGGCTACCCTGAACAACACTGTTCAGGCACTTCAGCAGGCTCACACTCAGCCCCCGCCTCCTCCACCCCCGCAGCCTCGCGACAGGCGTGCTGAGTTCCTGAGGGGTCACCCGCCGACGTTTTCTCACACGTCCGACCCTCTTCAGGCTGACGACTGGCTCCGTGCAGTGGAGCGACAGCTGGACATCGCCCAGTGCGATGATCGGGAGAGAGTTCTATACGCAGCAGGACAGCTGCGAGGGGCAGCTTTGGACTGGTGGGAGTCCCACCCAGTTCATGACCGCGAGTCTCTCACCTGGCTCCAGTTCAGGGAGCGTTTCCGCAGCCACAACGTCCCCGCGGGCGTTATGAAGATGAAGCAGAAGGAGTTCCTTGCACTGAAGCAGGTAATCTTAAATATAATCATTCAGCGGTTTCTTTTGAGCTAATGCCCCTTGTTCTATCCTTATGAATCTTGAGTTAATCTTTCGATATCTATCTGTCTTTGTCAATTCAGGGGACTATGTTGGTCACGGAGTATCGTGATCGCTTTCTTCAGCTGGCTCGCTATGCCCCTGCCGATGTTGCGGATGACCGCAAGAAGCAGGAGCACTTCATGGAGGGTCTTGAGGACTATCTCCAGTACGCGCTGCTCAACCTCCGTTTCGACGACTTCAACCATCTGGTTGACAGCGCGCTCAACACTGAGCGCAAGCACCTGGAGATGGAGGACAAGAAGAGGAAGATTGTCTCCGTTGCTTCCGGCAGCAACACTCGTCCTCGACTCCAGCAGCCTCAGCAGTACCAGCAGCCTCAGTACCGGCCTCCCCAGCAGTACCAGCAGAGGCCGCAGCAGTACCCGCCTCGACAGCAGCAGGCAGGTCAGAGCCCGAGGTTACCGGCACCTCCGGCTCGTGCTGCTCCACCCGCTCCGCTAGCACCGCAGGCTCCACGTCCGGCAGCTCCTACCGGATAGCAGGCTTCGACACTTGCACGCGTCTGCTATCACTGCGGCCAGCCGGGGCACTACGCCAACACTTGCCCCCGGAAGGCGCAGGCGGGACAGCAGGGGCGCCCAGCTCAGCCCAGGGCGCCAGCACAGGCTCGAGTGAACCACGTGACGGCCGAGTCAGCGGCCGAGGCTCCTAACGTGGTTATTGGTACGTTCATGGTCAACTCTCACCCCGCTACAGTGCTTTTCGATACCGGTGCTACCCATTCTTTCATTTCCAAGTCATTTGCCGAGCAGCATGGTATACCGGTTTCTTGTATGAGGAAAGCTATGGTAGTTACCTCACCTGGGGGTCAGATTCGTACATGTTCTATATGCTCCAGAGTTAGTATTGTCATAAAGGGGGTAGAGTTCCACACTGGCCTGATAGTTATTGACTCCTCGGGGATAGATGTGATTTTGGGCATGGAGACACTTACCAGATGGGGAGTCCGTATTGATTGTGCTCAGCGGACAGTTCACTTATCGGCATCTGATGGCCAAGAGGTGACAGTCAGTGCTTTAGAGCCTTCTGGATTTCTTCATCAGATGGAGGCTAGACCCACGGACGGTATTCGCGTGGTGTCTGAATTCCCGGATGTCTTTCCGGATGATCTGCCAGGTATGCCGCCTGAACGCGCCATTGAGTTTTGTATTGATCTCTTGCCTGGCACAGCTCCTATTGCAAAGCGGCCCTACCGTATGGCACCTATAGAGCATGAAGAAGTCAAGAAAACTATTGATGAGTTGCTAGCCATGGGCTATATCCGTCGCAGCTTCTCTCCTTGGGCTTTTCCATTGCTGCTAGTAGATAAGAAGGATGGCTCGAAGAGAATGTGTGTGGATTATCGGGAGCTGAATGCAGTTACTATCAAGAACAAGCATCCACTGCCCCGTATTGAGGATCTCTTCGATCTGCTTCGAGGTGCTCGTATATTCTCGAAGATTGATCTTCGTTCGGGTTATTTTCAGCTGAGGATCCGTCCTGGGGATATTCCGAAGACGGCATTCACCTGCAAGTACGGGTTATATGAGTATACGGTCATGTCCTTCGGCTTGACTAATGCCCCGGCTTACTTCATGCATCTGATGAACATGGTCTTCATGGATTATCTGGATGTCTTCGTGGTGATTTTCATTGATGATATTCTAATCTTCTCCAAGACAGAAGAAGAGCATGAGGAGCATCTGAGACTCGTATTGCAGAGATTGAGAGAGCATCAGCTGTATGCCAAGTTCAGCAAGTGCGAGTTCTGGATTAACGAGGTTCCATTCCTCGGTCATGTTATCTCTCAGGGAGGCATTGCTGTTGATCCGAGCAAGGTGAAGGATGTGCTCGAGTGGGAGACACCGCAGACGGTGAAGGAAGTCAGATCATTCTTGGGCTTAGCTGGATATTATCGGAGGTTCATTGAGAATTTCTCCAAGATCGCGAAGCCTTTGACTTCTTTGCTGGAGAAAAATGTGGCTTTCGTGTGGACTGATGAGCGTCAGAGGGCCTTTGATGAGCTGAAGAAGAGGTTGACTACGGCGCCAGTCCTGACTCTGCCAGACCAGACGGAGAGGTTCACGGTTTATTGTGATGCTTCGAAGGATGGTCTTGGGTGTGTTCTGATGCAGGAGGGCAGAGTGATAGCTTATGCTTCACGGCAGTTACGTCGGCATGAGCTGAATTATCCCACTCATGATCTTGAGTTAGCCGCAGTTGTGCATGCTCTGAAGATTTGGAGGCATTACTTGTATGGACAGCGGTGTGATATCTACACTGATCACAAGAGCCTCAAGTACATTTTCACGCAGAATGAGCTGAACATGCGGCAGAGAAGATGGCTGGAGTTATTTAAGGATTATGACCTGGAGATTCACTATCATCCAGGCAAGGCCAATGTTGTAGCAGATGCTTTGAGCAGGAGAAGCTATGTCAACATGGCCGTGGCTTTCCAGATGCCTCCAGAGTTATGCGAGGAGTTCGAGCAGTTGAGTCTGGGCTTCTTGCATCATACTTCGAGTGCAGCGTTTGAGGCAGTACCGACTCTAGAGGCAGAGATAAGGCAGCATCAGAAGGATGATGAGAAGCTGCAGGAGATTCGTGAGTTGCTCAAGAAGGGCAAGGCCCCACATTTTAGAGAGGATGATCAGGGTACCTTGTGGTACAAGAACCGGATCTGTGTGCCAGATGTGAAGGATCTTCGGAAGTTGATTCTGAGTGAGGCCCATGATACAGCTTATTCTATTCACCCGGGCAGCATGAAGATGTACTATGTTCTGAAGGAACGTTTCTGGTGGTATGGGATGAAGCGTTCAGTGGCAGAGTACGTGGCTATTTGTGACACCTGTCAGCGTGTCAAGGCTGAGCATCAGAGGCCAGCAGGTCTGTTACAGCCTTTGAAGATTCCAGAGGGGAAATGGGAGGAAATCACCATGGACTTCATTGTTGGATTGCCTCGTACTCAGAAAGGGTACAACTCCATTTGGGTAGTAGTGGATCGTCTGACGAAAGTTGCTCACTTCATACCAGTGAACACTACTTACTCCGGTGCTAGACTTGCCGAGTTGTACATCTCTCGGATTGTCTGCTTGCATGGTGTGCCCAAGAAGATCATATCTGACAGAGGGTCTCAGTTCACTTCTCGGTTCTGGGAGCAGCTCCATGATTCGTTGGATACGAAGCTGCGCTTCAGTACGGCTTATCACCCTCAGACAGATGGGCAGACAGAGAGAACCAACCAAGTGTTGGAGGATATGCTGAGAGCTTGTGCTATTCAGTATGGTACTAGTTGGGATAAGTGCCTGTCTTATGCTGAGTTCTCATATAACAACAGCTATCAGGCTAGTCTGAAGAAGTCTCCCTTCGAGGCATTGTATGGCAGAAAATGCAGGACTCCTCTCTATTGGGATCAGATTGGTGAGAAGCAGCTCTTTGGCCCTGAGATCATAGATGATGCAGAGCAGATGGTTCAGGCTGTGCGAGAAAATCTGAGGATTGCACAGAGCAGACAGAAGAGCTATGCAGATGGCAAACGGAGA